>NW_024080656.1:5374866-5988434 GCF_003009895.1 Hyaena hyaena | reverse complement strand
AAAAAGGGAAAAAAAAAAAAGGGAGGAGGGCAGCTCTCAGGCAGGGATGGGCGTGGCGTGATCCAATGCCTCAGGCGGGAGCTCTGCCTTGGCGGTTGTGGGGAAGAGAGTGAAGGTGCTCCAGTCCCTTCTTGAACCAAGCGCTGCTCCTTGCTTTTTTGGGCGTGTAAACTCCCCGTACCGGGGGCGCAGCCGAAGTTGGTTGCACTCTTCAACTCAGGCCAGTCCCAATCTCCAAATCCCCGTCCGCGCACCCCACTGAAATTGCCTTAGACACAGCTTCCCAGGCAACCCCCTCGGGGCAATTCCAGGCCCCCTGCCGAGCTCTGGGGGTGAAGTCAAAATCGCTGCTTCCTTCTCTGGGTCTGGCTGGTGCGCGTGGGCAGGGGCTTGCCTGCCGGGTGCGCTGAGCCCGAGCCCGCTGGAGTGAGGAAAACCAGGTCCCTCTATGGCTCATCACCTGAAACACGAACTCACAGGCAAATTTCCCAGTTTTTAGTTCTTTGCCTTCCCTCTCGAGTTCCAGCCAGCCAGGAGCGCGGACGCCCGGTGTCACGCGGCTCTTTCAGGGGCCCCAGCCACCCGGGAGCTACAATGGCGGTAGGCGCGCCGCTGCTCTGAAGTCCAGCCGCCAGGATCCAGCACAAAGAAGGAGTCTGTGTGCTCAGCCCCCCAGGACCATTTGGCGCGAGGGGACCTGGCGTGCTGGTATTTGGCAAGTACGGTCTTTCTCTGCCCCAAGTGGAGGATTTTCCCCCCGAGTGGAGGTTTTTCTGTTTCGGACTCTCTTTTTCCCCTCTCACTCCCCATAGAGGGTAGAGGGGAATCACCTCCGACCCTGGAGTCTCCGATCCCGGCCCGATTTTATCTTCCCCGGTTCGCACTCACGTCAGAAGGCTCTCTCAGTGGATTCTGCATCCTTTTTCTCCCAATCTCTCAGGTTTTGTTAAGGTTTCCAATGACTTCAGATCTTTTCCGTGTGATGTATGGGTGCGAGTGCAAGTACGGAGCTCCCTACTTCTCCGCCATCTTGCCCCCTCCCCTAGATGGTTTCTTTATACCATGTTGGATGCCTGGGGGAATAGCAGCTGGTCAGCCTTTTTTATTATCTTTTTGTGGTCTCTCTATGTGGTTAGCTTGGGTATCTTCACAGCACCTGTCATCTAGTACTTTTCAAGGGCATGATAATTAATTCAACTTTCATTTGTTTGTGGTACAAATGTTTACTGGACTCTTGATAGGTGCCAAGCCTTACACTTGACTAAGCATTTGGCATTGAAAAGACAGGGACCTACTCGCAGTAAGTTAAATAAGCAAATAAATAATTAAAAGTAAACAAGCCATCACAGCTCAATGCAGTAAGAACTTCACTACAGGGTGATTACTAATCCAACTCAGCAAACATGTATTAAGCACTTCTTTGTGCCAAGCAATATGTTAGATGCTCATGAGGAGACAAAATAAACCAACGCTGTTGCTACTCTCTGAAGTGGAATATCATCCAGTGCCAAGATGTAGCCCTGCTCTTTCATAATTCAAAGTAGTCCTAGGGTATGGACAGACATCTAGAGATTTAGCTCTTGGTTCCGTAGTTGCCGGTAACACCAATTACTCTTCAAACACAATGCAACTAATGCAAGGCAATCTTTGGGTAGTTGCACATCCTGAAGGATTTCTCTGCGATAATTATTATCAATGCCTTTTTAAAGATTTTAAATGTATTTTTATATCAGGATTAAACACGATTTAATTTAGCTTATTAACATGGTCATAACAAGAAAGAACTGTTGCTATTTAGAGTTGATCACTTTTTAACTACTTTGAAGCCTGCATACTGTTTATTCTTTGTTGTTGTTTATTTGTTTTTTAAAAAGAATTTCCATATTACCATATTTCAGAATGGGAAATGGCAGAGAGGGTTTGGCTCCACATAGCAGGTCTTATGAAGGAGAATGAAACTGCTTCCCAATGCATCCTCCAAAGAATTCTTTAGATTGTTTATTTAGTTTGTCACACTCTCATCCCTTTATACCTTGTGGCATGTATTTTGGGGTGTGGAGCTTAAGCAACTCCCCCTTAAAACGTTTCTATTCTCTTTAACTAACTAGCAGAACACACAATTGTGAACCATTATTAATGGCAAATTGAAAGGATCCACCCTCCATATTTTGGTATCAAATGCAAACAATTTATGAATCAAGTGTTAATGGATGTTGTAGGCATTATAATCTCTCCCAATGCTCTAAGATCTTGGTATAAGTTTTGAGAAAATCAAGTGAATAGTGTAAATGTGTAATTATATATTCATCTTCAGTTAGAGTAACTTGTTGATCTGCTGTGAGTACGACAAAAAAGATATTCATGAGTCAGTGGTTAGGAACTCCTAGACTAGTGGTTTGCATGTGCAAAATAGGTAAAACAAAATGGTGGTGATGAGACAGAGGAGAGACTGGACTTGGGTCCCCTAAATCTGAATCACAAAATCCAGTGTTCCTAGAGAGCTGAAATTCCATGCTCTTCAAGTAGCATATCTTGCAGGGAAGTAGAAGCAGGATGCTTACCTGAAGGACAGACTCCACTACAAAGACTAGTGAAGATCCAACCAAATGTGTCCAGGTGGACTCCAACACTGATCTTTCATGGACTCTCTTTCTCATTATAATACTAAAAATCATGGGGAGCAGGGAGATTTAACATGTTAATTAGATATACAATATCTATCTTTTCCCATTCCGTCAGTTGCCTATTAGTTTTGCTTATTGTTTCCTTTGATGTACAGAAGCTTTTTATCTTGATGAGGTCCCAGTAGTTCATTTTTGCTCTTGATTCCCTTGCTTTTGGGGATGTGTCAAGTAAGAAATTGCTGCGGTTGAGGTCAAGGAGGTTTTTTCTTGCTTTCTCCTCTAGGGTTTTGATGGTTTCCTGTCTCACATTCATGTCCTTTATCCATTTTGAGTTTATTTTTGTGTATGGTGTGAGAAAATGATCTAGTTTCATACTTCTGCATGTTGCTGTCCAGTTCTCCCAGCACCATCTGTTAAAGAGGCTGTCTTTTTTCCATTGGATACTCTTTCCTGCTTTGTCAAAGATTAGTTGGCCATACATTTGTGGGTCCAATTCTGAGTTCTTTATTGGTCCCTTTAAAAATTTCCTGGGCTTTGTTCCGGGAACCAGGCTGAAGACCCCTTTCCTTTATGCTGTCTCCCTTGTGCTCAGCATAAGCCCTAGGAAGAGCCTTGTCTGGAGTTCCCGTTTGGCCTCTAGTCAATTTCTATTGCTTGGAGAGACCAAGGACCCAAGTCAGTAACAGATGAATTACAGTGACTGTGAGTGATTCCAAATTCCTCAAAGCTCTACCACACTTCGGAGATCCAAAAATTAGCCAATGCCTGATTCTTATGTATGGTCAAATTCAGCAAATTCTAACCATTACAGATAGAACCATTTAAAAAAAGAACAAAAAACACTGTTTTAACTGAAGAAAAGAAGTCCTAAGATTGAATTACACCCAGGCAAGAAGTTATTAAATCAATAGCAATATGCTGCCAACACTGGTTTTGACATCTCTGTGTGATATGACTTAACAATTCCATCTAGTCTTCCTTTAACTTATTCATGATCTAATTCTTACCTGTGATGTTAATTATGGCATTTAAAAAAAATCAAATTTTCCACTTACGGGTTTTCTATCTTTTGTACTTTTGATTAGAACAAAATCACCCAACTTGAGAACTACTTTTCAAGAGTTCACCATACAATATGGAAAAATAGGAAAGAGGTTAAATTTTTACTTGATGACAAGATAAATGCATTTTATTATCCCTGTATAGTAAGCCTTTTACCTACTAACAGGTTCAAAAACGGGCTCCTGGGTAGGTCAGTCAGTTAAGTGCCTGGCTCTTGATTCCAGCTTAGGTCATGATCTCGCCATCCATTAGATGGAACTCTGCCTTAGTCTCTGCACTGACAGCGCATAGCATGCTTGGAATTCCCTGTCTCTGTCTCTCTCTCTCTGCGCCTCACACTCTCTCTTTCTTTCTTACTCCAGAATAAATAAATAAATGTAACTTAAAAATTAAAAAAAAAAATAAAAGGTTCAAAAAAGAAATACGATGTATGAACTTTAATGTTGAGCTCATCCTTCTGAATACTGAAATGAGAAAATTAGGACTTGCCTTTTTTTCACTTTTGAAATTTCCTTGGCACTTAAGAGAGGGAAGATCAGAGAGGTGGTAGAAATCTGAAGTGAAGTGAAGGCAGATAGCATAGGAAAGTGTCAGAGGCCAGCTCCGGCGGGTCCAGGGGTCCCTGAAGGATGGACGGTGTCAGCAAGGGAGGGGTGAGAGAGCCCCGAGAATCTTTCTGATCACCAGGCAGGCATCTCCGCTCTGACTGGGACTCAACTTTATTTTATAATTAAATGTTTGGGGGACGGCACAGAAGTGGCATTTGCCTTAGACAATGATTTCTGATGACAAACTTCTTTGATATGTAAGAATTTCCCAGAACTTAGATTTGTAGAAGACTCCTGCATAACCTTTATCAATAGTGATGGAGGTAAGTGATTTGGATGCTTATCCTATGGGGAAGAGAGCTATCTTTAGCATACCGACAATGTTTTTAGCATAAAAAGGGTGAAGTTACTTCTTTGTGAGTAGGGGTCAATAGCTTGTTTAAGAAATATTAAGAAAAACAGGTCTTTCAGGAAACACGTTTGCTCCCATAATCACAAAAGGAGAAGTCCCTCAATAGATTCCTTCACAGGGAGCAATCAGCATATTCAAGGCCAGAATAAGTCACTCCAAATACTGATCACAAACGCCTTGGTTGGGGGGTGGAGGTGGTGCTCCAAGCATCCAAGCAGAAACAATTGGATGGGGGTGGATATCTGTCCTTAATTCTAAATTAGGCTCTTTGTCTCAGGGCCAGACTCAATTGTAACTCTTGTGTTCTTAGCCCCCTTTATTATGTAAGTCTTGGATCTGCACCCATAGGAAGAGCCTTTTGACAATCATCCACAATGTTTTCACCTAAAATCTCCTTTGAAAAGGCAGGAATAGGCTTTTCCTTATGAGGAATCTGTGTGGGGAATATCGGTCTGATTTGGAATATTGTGAGGCCTGGTCAATACCAGCAGGCTTATTTCCAACATGAGCCAGTAGTAGCAGAAGGAGATACTAGTTTTCATTTCTCATGGCAGGAGCTGTGCAAACGCTGCCATTTCCTCTCTGTGACTGTCATCCAGAGAGGCTGGTGTGGCTCCCAGCAGGGAAGTAAGCTAATGGTAAATTATGGGAATTAAGAAAGATCAGGAAAAGTGACTAAAACCTGTGGCTGAGACACTGGTAGCATGTGTAGGCTTTACAGATGCTGGCGAGAAAGTATAGTCTGCTACTCCCACTGGACTCTAAGGCCCAGAACACCCATGAAGCCTCAGGCACATTCAATACCATGCAGTGGGAGGTATAGTGGCCCTTTGGGGCAGTGTAAATAGCAGCTAACTATGATAGAATCAGGAGTTCTACTTGCTAATAACTCCTTATGACACTTAGTAAATATCCTTTGCTTCTGCCATTGAACACCCTTTTAGTTTTCTTCTTTTAAAACAGTACTCCAAATTTCATGTGGAAAGTGCCTTTACACCTGCTTTCATGACATGCTAGGGGATTTGGGAGATTTGCTTCAGCAGACAGTTTTAATTAGCCATAGTAATTAGTCAAGGGATGGACACATGACACAGCCAGAAATCATGACTCAGGATAGAGCTCTTCAGGGAATCCAGAAGAAAAAGACTCCATCTCTTTCCCCTGACCTTAACTCTGGTTGGATGTGACAGTAACTCTTACAACTAACTTGCCCCTCATGGAGACTAGGAACAGAGAAACATATGGAAGGATGCATGACTGAGCCAAGAAACACAGAGAAATAACTTGGGACAAGGCCTTAGTATCAAGCTGCAGCTGAAATCAGACTTAGCCCAAGACTCTTCGAGTATATGAACAACAACAAAAAAAATCATTGTTTTTCTTAAGCCAGCTTCATTAATACTAGTGCATGGGCCTCTGCCTAAAATATAGCAAGGTTTCCCAGCATAGCAGAAGAGATTTAGAATGATGCACAGTTGTGTTTAAATCCTAATTCTACCACTGCCAAAGTTATAACTCTGGGTAAATGAATTAACCTCTCTGCAATTCAGTTTTCTTCTTTTTCTTTCTTTTAAAGATTTTTTTAATGTGTACTTTTGAGAGAGAGACCACGAGTTGGGGAGGGACAGAGACAGAGGGAGGTAAAATCTGAAGCAGGCTCTGCACTGACAATGCAAAGCCTGACATGAGGCTTGAACCTACCAACCTTCAGATCATGTCTTGAGCTGAAGTTGGATGCTTAACCAACTGAGCCACCCAGGCACCCCGTTTTCTTATAATATACAAATAGTAAAATCCAAATGATCAATAATAAGCCTATGGAAAGCTTCTACAGTGTATGCTGCCTAGTAGGCACTCCAGTAAATGATGGTTAGTGTTTTGGGGGTTTGGGGGTTTTTGCCTACACTAGAGAAATAATGAATCATTCTGAAAGGTCCTCATCACATTAATGAAAAATGAAATATAAATTGTCAGACAAAAATCAAAGATACAGAAACATCTTTTTCTGATTTTGTTAACTAAACTCAAATGTTCTAATGCCTACCAGTTATATGACTTTGAGAACATCATCCCACGTCACCCCATTTTAGCTGTAAAGTGACTGGTAAGGAATTCGAATTCCTCTTTTAGTTCTAAACCACTGATCTGATGGTTCTTAAATTCAGTAGTTACAAATGAATAATATGTTAATCAATATGTTCCTTACATAAAAATAGAAAATCCATAAATCATTCTCTTTATCTGGTTAGTTACCCTGAAGTAATGATTTAAATAGATAATTTTCAAAAATTCTCTTTTGAGATTATAAACTCCTAAAATATAACTTCTGCCTGCTTCCTTTCTTTCCTTTCTTCTTTTCTTTCTTCCTGAATAATTTACCCATTAGGAGGGGGCAAGCCAGGTAGGTGTCAGTCAGGGTTGGGGACAGTGGCAGCCATTTGACATAAGATGTTGGAGCCAAAGGAAGATGAAGAGGTTTTCTGCTCACTGGTCAGTGGCCCTTGTGAGTTGTTAACAGAGCCTAAACAGGGTGAGAAGAGCATCCACACAAGGGGGTAAGGGGTTGGTGACAGTGGCCATGGTCAATAAGACACATGTGGGGAGACTGAATTCGCTAAGTTACAGACGGAAGATTTGAGGATCTCTGTTTCTCTAAGGGAGAGAGTGTCGTTTATGGAAAGGAAGTGAATTAGAATGAAGACTATTACAGAACTAGAATTGAAGATATCACTTGAATTCATAGATATATGTAAATATAGATAGATAAATATTATATATGTATATATTTAAGCATGTATAATATACTTCCCCTAATTCTGTCCAATGGAAAGTTCTGAAGTAGTGCTTCCGCCCCCCCGACACCCTCCCCATAGCAATAAACAATTCTCACGTCTAGATCTTATTTCTGGTGGAATGGCTAATTTTAAAGCTGAGGCAGAGGATAAAATATAAGCCCGTAAAAACTTGAATTAGAATGAAGACAGTGCTCAAGCAATGGAGACATGTTAAAAGAACAAAAAGAACCAAAAAACTGGCTTAAAAAGATTATCTGGCCACATTTAAGACAATTAAATTGTAACAAATTAAAAGCTGTTTAAAAAATAGGAATCCACAAAGCCATACTGCTATAAATAAATGAATAAAAATGTGCTGATAAGAGAAAGCATTTTATTTGGCATAACTTCAACATAAATGTAAGGTAAATGATAGAATTAGAAAAACACAATTTGGCATAGTAATATTAATTCACCCAAGGCATATCAGTGGATGCTAAAATGATTAAAGTTTATGAGCAATGGGAATTTGCACAGTCACAAAGTACCTCTCCACAAAACACTTATTAATCACAAAAGGGCACATGAGTAATTTTACATGGAGCAACACAGCAGATGCCACCTTAATCAAATGATCAAAGCTAACATCACCAGTAACCAGACAAATTAAAACTGTGTTCCACCTAATAGGATACAATGAAAAGAACACAACATTATTTCTCTGATAATCTTGCCAAAAAATGTATAACTTACATCTAATATGAGAAAACATCAGGCAAAATCCCAACTGAGGAACATTCCACAAGGAAACTTTTTTGATGATGGCTGTAATCATCAAAAAATATTAAGATCAGGGGCACGTGGGTGACTCAGTTGGTTAAGCGTCCAACTTTGTCTCAGGTCATGATCTCACAGGTCATGGTTTCAAGCCCCATGTCGGGCTCTGTTCTGACAGCTCAGAGCCTGGAGCCTGCTTTGGATTCTGTGTCTCTGTCTCTCTCTGCCCCATCCCCACTTGTGCTCTGTCTTTCTCTCAAAAATAAATAAACATAAAAAATTTTTAAAACATATTAAAATCGTAAAAGGCAAGGAAAGACTAAGCCATTGGTATTTTAATAAATAGCAAATTAGAGTTAATTAAATATCACAAAACTAAAAGTTGGAGACAAGTGAAATGTCCATCAAAACATGAATAGACAAAGTGTAGCATATATACAACATAATACTACTAGGCAAATAAGTGGAATGAACATATAATAACATGGATGAATCTCACAGGCATTATACCAAATGAAAAAAGAAGACACAAAAAAATACTGTCTTTTTAGATATTACTGTCTGATGAGAAATGCTAGAGCAAGCAAAACTAACCTATAATAATAGAAATAATATCTGTAGTTCCCTGTATCTGGAGAGTGGGAGATCAGGAGGGACTGACAGACAGCAAAAGCACAAGAGAACTTTCTGGAAGGATGGAAATGTGCTATGTTCTTTGGGATGTTAGTTAGACAGATGTACACTGCTGTCAAAATTCACAAATCTGAATTTTATTATATACAATTATATCTCATTGAAGTTGATTTTAAAATAAAACATTGCTGGTAATAATAAAACAATAGCAACTGAGAAAACAAAAGAGCAAGTAAAATATCAATAAAGATAAATTTTAAAAAGCCTGTTCTCTTTGGAATAATTTTTTAAAAATTTTAAAAAATTTTTAATGTTTTTTATTTATTTTTGAGAGAGAGAGACAGCATGAGCAGGAAAGGGTCAGAGACAGAGGGAGACACAGAATCCGAAGACAAGCTCCAGGCTCTTAGTTAGCTGTCAGCACAGAGCCTGACACGGCGCTCGAACCCACGAACCCCAAGATTATGACCTGAGCGCAAGTCGGATGCTTCACCGACTGAGCCACCCAGGAGCCCCTGGAATTATTTTTAATAAACAGCCATGAGATGGTAAACTACCTGTTTCTTGAAAATCAGCTAGTAAGTATAATAAGCTTGTTAGTATTTAAGTTAGTTTTGTCTCTTAATTTTAATGTTATAGCTTTAATAAAATCCCATATAAAAACAAAATTTTTCAACCAAACGGCTTCATAGTGCAAATTTATTTCTTTAAGGTGTTCCTTATCCTAATAGTTTAAATTTACTTTAATTAAGCTCTGTTTAAGAAAAAAATATAATGTTGTGTTTTAACACCAAACAACTCAATTAGCAAATCCCTGGATTGGCTTGGTAAAGAACTCTGTGACTTCCTTATCCAGATCTCCTCTAAATTATTTGAAATGTTTTATACCAAAAGCTGTGTCATGACTCTAAGGTACCTGAACACAATTTATCTATTCTTCTAAAACTAGAAGCTTTTTTAATTGCTACAGGACCAACAGCACTTAAGAGCAATATATCAAGCATCTAAGGAGAGTGGTCATTCTAAAAATAAAAAAAATACAGTGTCAGAAAAGGGAAGATGATTTGTGTGATGTAAGTCTTGCAGGAAAAGAATAGCAGGGTTGACATGCATGGGCCTTAGATTCTATGACCGCCCGGCTCCCTGCAGAGCACTAGCTGTGAGAAGTGCTGATAAGCTGTTAAGAGCTGGCACTTTCAGAGACTACTCACAACCCATTCCATTTAAAACAACTCCTTCCAGATTCATTATGCTGGAGTGGAAAAGGAAAGACATCTAAGATTTAAATACCAAAAATTATGCACCATAATCTTGTTCCTTGATTCATAGGTGGGTTATTCAGTGCCCTGAGTGCCACCCCTAAATTATTTAAAGGAAAGTAAGTAATCTAAATTCTTCTGCTGGCTGAATTATTTAAGGCATAAATGTTTCCTGTTGAATGCTTTGGTGGTCACATTTTATGTCTTGGCCTAAGTGAATAAAATCAACTTTAATGCTGTAATACGAAAACAATGGTTAGAAATAATACATGGAGTGATTGTCATGTCTTTTTTCCTATGAGAATGATGAAGTAGATCTTGGCAATAATATACATTTCTTCTTATATCTTTAGTAAAGCCTTGTGCCAACAAGAAATTGCTCCCTTCTGTCTCTATCCTTCTCTGTCTCTTAAACTTATATGAAAGTCGATTGCAAATAAATGCTTCTCTGCCAAATTTGTAACTCACTTCTAAATCTGCTATTGCTAGTCCAGGTTTCTTATTACCTATTACAATATTTTATATTAGCAATAATATACTTACCAGTGTGGCCAATTACCTTGTTGGAGAGAAATTGGCAATCTGTCATTTGATGTGCAATCCAATGCATTCTCTCTAGGGTATGGCTTAGGTTATATTGCTAAGAGATAACATTGTGCTTTATTTGCCCCACAGGCTTAGGAACAGACTACCTTGAAGCCTTATAAGAACCTCATTTTTGTCATTAAATTTAATTGTCTCACATTTACTGCCACTTTTAGCAAAGTCCAAACTACACTGTTTAAGTTTCGGATTTTATTTCTCCTCTCATCTTCTTACCTGTTGGGAAGGTGGGAGACAGGAGGAAGAAGGTCAGTTAAAAGCTCAAAAGTCACAGGACAGCAGGATAAATAAGAATACAGAAGTGGTGAAGTGAATCTGAAAGACAGTAAGCAATAATGCAATCATTTTGTTCATTACATACTCTCTTGAATTAAATTGAGATATTCTTATTTTTAAGTAAAATGCCTTTTTAAAATTTTTCATGTTTTATTTATTTTTGAGAGAGAGAGAAACAGAGTGCGAGTTGGGGAGAGGCAGAGAGGGAGGGAGACACAGAATCTGAAGCATGCTCCAGTCTCCAACCTGTCAGCACAGAACCCTGTGCAAGGTTCGAACTCATGAACTGAAAGATCATGACCTGAGCCAAAGTCGAAAGCTTAACTGACTGAGCCATCCAGGGGCCCCTGAGATATTCTTTAAATTGAATTGTATTTTAAATGTAATGAACATCCTTTGTTGGTGGTTTGTGGTTGCAAGTAATCCAACTCAAGATATTTTAAAGAAAAAGAAAAAATAGTTCAGACAGGCAGAGGAGATGGAATTTCCTAGATGGACACAGGGATATTTCAGAATCCAAGGGCGACAATTCCACAACTCCAAAGGAAACTGCAATCAGGAATCGGGAAGTTGTAGAGCTCTCATTATGCCCCTCAGCCTGGTGTGCTCTGGAGTTCTCTCCCTTCATAAACTGGCTTCCCCGTCCACAGCGCAGCGAGATTTGGCTAACCCCAAGCTACTGAGTTTACATCTGGTATGCGCAAGAGAAGCCCAGACTCCTCCTAATTCCCTGGAGGAAGAATCTTTTCAGCTTCCCTTGACCCATCTGCCTTCCCATGGTCAGATCAACTCTGAACAAAGATTTCATTATGTGGCTTTGGGGACTAGGGTTCTCATAAATTTCAATAGCAAAGAAGAGTTTATTGGTTCATGAGCTGGGCAGAAACTCAATATATGTTCACCACAGAAGCTTGTAGCTCAACCATTTTAAAGCAAATTTTTCTTTTAGGTCACATCCTTTAACAACTGGCATTCCTAAAGTAATTTACCAAGCACTAAGAAATCAGACTTCCTGGATTCTATAGTTTGCGCATGCAAGTATAAGACAGTTTGTAAACTGAATGTCAAATTTTCTCCCTCCAGTGTCTACTTTTGCCATTATTTTTCAGGTTTTCATATCTGAAACACAGTTTCCTGTACTTCCATGAAGTTGTCTTCAAAAACTGGGCTACAGGGTCCACAAGCTCTTCCCCCGCCCCCTCCCCTACCAGCCCTGCTGGCTCACTATAGAAATGAAAAAATTCAAAAGCCAGGCTAGAGAATTCACTGTCAATTTATCATGACTGCCATACCTTCTGACATCCTCATTCAGGACTATAGGACTAGTAAGGACTATAAAGGTAAGGATTCTAATCTATATCGTCCACAAACCTCTTTGTGTGGTTCTGAGCTAGAACTTGCCAAAGAGAGGCATTTGCATGAGATCACTAAGGAGCCATTGTTTTCCAGAGGCCGCTGCAGTCAGATGTGTGGACAATCGTGAGACCCAGAGTCATCCTAGGGAGTTAAAGAACCACCAGCCTCACCACTGAAGACTGAGCACTGAAGACTCCAGCCTTCTTGGAGATGCTTAACAAGTACAATGGTTTCCAGGTAAGGACTTGAGAACCATCCATTTGATGTTTCAGGCTGAGATCCTCTATGTTGGTTCCTTTGACGCCAGCTCTTCCAATGCCTGCGAATCTCAGTCATTCATATATCAAACCTGCGAATCTCAGTCATTCATGTATCAAACCTTTATGTGGAGAACACATGAGTGACTTCTGTGTTTGTGATTGTCCCATGTCTGATAAAAAGATTACTGAATTCTGCTGTCAGATGTTTTTCATACACTGTGGAATGCACAGAGTCTATGTCC
This sequence comes from Hyaena hyaena, assembly GCF_003009895.1. Taxonomy (NCBI): domain Eukaryota; kingdom Metazoa; phylum Chordata; class Mammalia; order Carnivora; family Hyaenidae; genus Hyaena; species Hyaena hyaena. The sequence continues at coordinate 5,975,608 of NW_024080656.1, read as the reverse complement.
CCCAGAGTCTATGTTCTCAGTAATTCTACAATTAAATTCCAGACATTCCATTATATCATTTTCATCTTAAATAATACTTCTGCTTATTTGATCTAGAGCTTGGTTACTTTCTCTGAAGATGACCAAACTTCTCAAAAGTTTTCAAATTCTGAAGTCCCACAAAACATTGTATATCTTTTTAGAAAGGTATAATATCACTACTTTTTAAATGTATTATTTTCCCTTAATATATTGAGAGACCTGTGGGAATGGAGTTTGGCAATGGTTATAACTTAGTCTTAAAGACTGACAGTCCAGGGGCGCCTGGGTGGCTCAGTTGGTTGAGCGTTCAACTTCAGCTCAGGTCATGATCTCATGGCTCGTGGGTTGGAGCCCTGCATAGGGCTCTGTGCCCATGGCTCAGAGCCTGGAGCCGGCTTCTGATTCTGTGTCTTTTCTGTGTCTCCCTCTCTCTCTCTGCCCTTTCTCCATGCTCTCTCTCTCTCCGTCTCAGAAATAAAAATAAAGACACACACAAAAAGGCTCACAGTCCAGTCATCATGAAAAAGCAGCCTCCAAAACCTGTACTTTTCTCTCACTCTGTGCTGCTTTGAGAGCAACTGCCAACCCTTTGTGTGCTCTAAAAGTTTTCAGAGGCAAAAGTATCTTTATTTTCGAAACACCTTTGGAACTCCTTTGGAAGATCTTTAGCATATAACACATGGCTCCTCTTTCTTTACTTTCCTAGTAAGTATTTACTTTCATTAAAACCGGTTTTGGCTGCTGGGTTTGCCTTGGATATTGAATTTGTATTAAGTTCACATCAGAGCCCTGGGAGAAATAGGCATAGTATAAATAAATCAAATCAAATGAATAAAGCATTAGGTGGGTTGTGCAATGGGGCAGAAGTGTCTGTATGTTTGCAGGAAATCCAATATGAGATGAATGGTTTTGGAAAACGTGTGCACAGCTAGAAAGGGGCTCCAAATGAGCAGGCCAAAGGCAATACTTTCATTCACACTTCAGTGGTCCATCCTGTTCAAATTTGCATGGTCTTTGAAACCCAGCTGTTGAAACATTCCTTTTCACTTCGAAACCAAAGGCGTTGCATACTACTGTGAATGTCACACATTAAAATAAACATGTCTATTGGTAGTTTATTTCTTTTGGCTAGACTTTTTGGAAGTGATGAGATAAAGCTTACAGTTATTTGGAAAATATTGTTGAGGATGGATTCATAATTATCAAAGCCTTTCTTTATGAAAGTCTTTCAGCAAAATTTGGCACCACCAATTGGTTAAGTTATACTGTTACAGCCCTACTAATAGTTGCATGCCGAGATTTTGCTCTTCAAGTAGGACGGATTTCCTTAACTTGTTTTCTTATTATAGAACAATGTCTACATTAAAACAAAACAGACTTCCAGGGTATGGAATGTCGAGCAGTTAAGAATAGTACCACATGTATTAGCCGCAGTCACAACCTTCTTTCAGACCGTAAAAAAAAAAAAAAAGTCACTGCATTTCACCCAGATTTGCTATGGTGGCAAGAGTTTGAAAGATATCTGTAAGACTGAAAAAAAAAAAAACTGAACATTTTATTTTGATTACATTAAATTCTGAACTGTGTTCATCCACTTCCTTGTTCCCTGTTTTAGAAAAAAAGTTATGAACATAATTACCTGTGTTGAGTCTCAATCAGTTTTTTTCTATAACTTAGGCAGGTGCTATACCACAAATTCTAAGGCATCCTCACTTATCAAAACTTCAGATGACTTTTTAGAGACTTTATTTTTCAAACTACTAAGGAAGTGTTAGTATATCATCAAGCAGCACGTTTTTAGCAAATACTCCACTTCATCACTTGGCTTTTCTTAAGACGACAGTTTGAGGAAGAAGAAAGCATGAAAAAAAATCACAATTTTCTATTCCCTTGCTCTGAACTATGAGCCAAGGAGGATGGTGTCAGGAATCTGTCATCTACTCAGAAAAAAGTTAAATAAAACTGAGAGTCCATTAGAGAAGAGTTAGAGATTCATCCCCCTCAAGCTATATTTAAGCTCTCAACATAAGAGGCAACAAGAATTTCAAAGGAAAGCGTATGTCTACATCAGATCTCAGAAGAAGGTATTTTACTAAAAACTTACCATCAATTTCCTTGTCAAAATTATATAACCATGTGGGTTTTATTCAGATCTCAGACTGTCAAATCTTCCAAACTGTGTTTGAGTTCATACCCTATTCTGACATTCAAGGGAGAAAAAAATCTAGAAATATTAGTAGGCTTCCTGTTATAACTTCCAATGCAAGAAAGAATTGGTAGAATTATTTGGAACAACATGTACAAATGCAGTCTGGGAAATTATATAGTGGGTGGGTGGGGGCTGTAATTATGCATGTTGTTAATTTTTGTTCATTGGATCATTGTTTTGGCCCATAAAAAAAATCACTAAATTATTTAGTTAAAAATCTCTTTCAAAGCTGTCAGATGGAGGGGCGCCTGGGTGGCTCAGTCAGTTAAGTGTCCGACTTCAGCTCAGGTCATGATCTCACAGTTCGTAGATTTGAGCCCCGCTTTGGGCTCTGTGCTGATGGCTCAGATCCTGGAGCTTGTTTCCGATTCTGTGTCTCCCTCTCTCTCTGCCCCTCCTACTCATGCTCTGTATCTCTCTATCTCAAAAATAAATAAACTATTAAAAACAAACTGTCAGATGGGATGTCAGCACTAATTGAGTCTACAAAGTAATATCTAAGCCCTATGTCACTTTTCTTTAACAAGCACAACTAAATATTAGAAGAAGCACAAGGTAATGGCACCCAGTTTTTTATTTTAAGACTTGTTTATTTTATTTGAATAATGATGAATGTCTTTCAGCATCTCCTTGGATTTCAGATTTTAAAATTATTGATATAAGACAAGCAAACATTTTGCACTTTGAACCAGTGAGAAAAATATTAGCACACTTATATAACAATAAACTCCAAAAATAAGTGAGATATTCTAGAATTCAACTTTAAATTCATTATACGTTTATAGAATGCCACTTTCAAACATGCCAAAAAGTAAGACCTCTACTAAGTAACACTGAAATTTCTAGTACCTGGAAAGGAAAATACAGGAAATAGAATATTGATGAATATACTTTAGTATGAATATATTAACCCAGAACATCAGAAACTGCAAAATATATAGGTTATAATTATATTTCTCTCATTTTTTAATTTTTTAAATATTTTATTTATTTTTGAGAGAAAAAGGAAGAGAGAAAGAGTGAGAGAGAGAGCAAGGACAAGGGGGGGAGGGGTAGAGAGAGAGGGAGACACATGGAATCTGAAGCAGGCTCCAGACTCTGAGCCCTATGCAGGGCTTGAACTCATGAACCCCAAGATTATGATGTAAGCCAAAGTCAGATGCTCAACTCACTGATCCACCCAAGTGCCCCTATAATTATACTTAAAAAAATTTTTTTAAACATTTATTATTGAGAAACAGAGAGAGACCGAGCATGAACATGGGAGGGGCAGAAAGAGGGAGAGACACAGAATCTGAAGCAAGTTCTGAGCTGTCAGCACAGAGCCCGATGTGGGACTCTAACCCACTAGCGGTGAGATCATGACCTGAGCTGAAGTTGGATGCTCAACCCACTGAGCCACTCAGGCGCCCCTATAATTATACTTTTGATGCTACTTAAAACAAATATGTAAAGGTAATAGAGGTAGTTTGTTTCTTTTGTTTTGTAAATTAAAGGTTTCTAATTCTGTCCTATTATTTTTCAACAATCTTTCATGAGTATTCTAATCAGTTTCATCCATTTTTTGCCTTTCAGCATCTCTGTGGCATTGGAATGCACATTGCATTTTTCTCTACACAACACAGGGACCAGTTGGCAAACAAGAGGGAGAATTAATTGTCTCTAAAGAACAAAAAAAGTTTAGATGTAGACTGATGCTCTGTGTGGGAGGTCTAAGTAATGTTAGAAAAACTTTCATTTATAATCTGAATTGTGATTGCCCTACCTCTTTAGAAAGGTAGCAATATTTGCAAACCATGAAGTAAAATTTAGGAGTGAATCATCACTTCTACATATACTTTTTTTTAAGTCATGTTGTTATATTTGCACTCCTATTTATAAAATATATAGATTGTTTTGAGGAAGGTAGTATTAATCAAACATTATTGGCAAGAATTTCTTCTACTCTATTACAGAGGGAAAAAACACATGGAATTTAGCCAAGGGCTTTATGAAGATTACAGTAGTACTAGTTGATCCAGGCTCTTCCTTAAATTCAGTGATTCCATGGATATAGTTGGAGTAGTTAAAAGATTCCTCTAAAACTTTGCACTCACTTGGCAGTGGATCTTCAGAAACATCATCACTACTGTCTAGGGAGAATCTCTGAAAAGGATTTAATCTCTGTATATTTCATAGTGCTTTTTCTGGCCACTAGACCTACTGATGGGTCATTACATTTGGAATGAGAACATGGATAAATGTGCTGACTCTATGAGTGTGGTTTACCTAGCTTTTTCTGAGTCACTGAGTATGTCTCAGAATAGAATTGGGAAGAGTAGGGGAAGAATAGAAACCTGATGTTCCTCAACCTGACAACAAATGTAGTTATTTGCATGGCTGTGGACACATATGAAGCTATGGAACTTCCCCATTTACCCCTCCTCCTCTCCCTCCTTATAAGAGGATTTCAACGGGACCAAAAGAAATTATTCACTTATTTTGAATAAATAATTCAAAATTTTCAATAATTCAGGTTTTGACCAGTTGCAGTCAGAATTAATTCCTTTGGCCCTTCTTTCTGGGTATGTTTCTGTACTTAACAGGATTTGAGTGACAAGAGATGTAAAAGTGCAGGGGCAATCAGGTAGTCACCTAGCAAATCTTAGGAATATAATATAAGTCAAGAATCATCCTTAGAGGAGCACCTAGGTGGCTGAGTTGGTTAAGTGGCTCACTTCAGCTCAGGTCATGATCTCACGGTGAGTGAGTTCAAGCCCTGCGTCGGGCTCTGTGCTGATAGCTCAGAGCCTGGAGCCTGCTTCAGCTTCTGTGTCTCCCCCTCTCTCTGCCCCTCCCCTGCTAGCACACATTCTCTCTCTGTGTGTCAAAAATAAATAAACATTAAAAATTTTAAAAAAAGAATCACCCTTAGCATTGACAATATAAAGGTTAAAATATATTATTAATACCAACAGGAAGGTTGTAGTCTATTCAGAATATTCCATGAGTTAACCAATCAATCAACCATTTTCAGCACCCAAATATATAAATATCTATATGCAAAACTCAAGTGAATCAATTTTAATATTTTAAGACTCAGTAATTGAGTTAAAAAAATGGCCAATACAAAATAGTTTTATAAACCAACTTTCAAAAAGAAAATTGCATATAAATCACTCAGAAATACAGTTGGAAAACATAATCATTCATCATAATAACTTTAACAAAAGAAAAGAGGAGGATACAGAAAAATAATTCTACCATAATAAGAAAGCAAAAAAAGTAGAATAAATAACAATAATTTTAACAAAATATTTGAATTCCCTACATTAATAAATAAAACTTATTGAGTTATATAAATATTTTAATAATTTTTTTCAATATGTATTTACTAAGTGTTTACAACATAATTGTCATTATTCTAACATTTAGGGATAAGTAAACAAAATCTTTGGCATAGTAACAACTAAATATACTACAATTTTGTGGGGGGGCACCTGGGTGGGTCAGTTGGTGAAGCGTCTGACTTTGGCTCAGGTAATGATCTCACAGTTTGTGAGTTCAAGCCCCACATTGGGCTCTGTGCTGACAGCTAGCTCAGAGCCTGGAGCCTCCTTCAGATTCTGTGTCTCCCTCTCTTTCAGTCCGTCCCTGCTTGTACTCTGTCTCTCTCTCAAAAATAAATAAACATTAAAAATTTTTTGAAAATAATAATACAATTCTAGGTATCAATAAATATTACGAAGAAAAGCAAAGTGAGAAACAATATGGGGGTGGGGGGGTGATAGTTTAAATAGGATAGTCAGGGAAGCTCTCTGGTTGCCATGACATTTAAGCCAAACTCAAACGAAGTGCTGAAGAAGAGATAGTTCTATATTTCTTGATTAAAAATTAGCAAGAAGGGAGGTATCTGGGTGGCTCAGTTAGTTAAGTGTTGGACCTTGACTCACGTCATGATCTCATGGTTCATGATTTCAAACTCCGTGACAGGCTCTGTGCTGACAGCTCAGAGCTTGGAGCCTGCTTCAGATTCTCTGTATGTGTGTCTCTCTCTGCTCCTCCCCAGCTCACTGTCTCTCTCTCTCTCAAAAATAAATAAATATAATTTTTTTAATTAGCAAGAAGAAATATACACACAGAAAGATACAGAGAGTGATGCTAGCAAGATCACAGAATGGGTTTCCAGGGTTTATCCCCTGATAGAAACATCCATCTGAACAACTACCCATGTAAAAAATACCTTCCCAAGAACTAAGGATTACAGGTAAGAGATTACAGCACCTGGATGGAGCACAGGAATAAGAAAAAGCACATAGAAGAGTGTAGGAAGGACTGTTTCACATTACCTGTGTCACTTATTCCCCAGGCTGAGACACTGAAGCAGAGAGGGATAGCCCCCCTGCAGGTTGAGAGAAGAAAAGTGTAGTGAGCCCCAGACTTCTCCATCCATGGACCTCAACCATCAGACCCTCCTCAGTGCCAGGCCAGGCCACAGCCCTAGGCTCCTGGGCCACTGGCAGAACAACATCTGTGGCTCAAGTCTCCAGAGAACCAAAAGTCCAGGTCCTCTCCAATGGACCCAGGGTCTAGGACTACCCTTCTGCACCCAGTTCCAGGTCAGTCCTCACAGCTTCAGGGCCTATGTCTATAGGCATCAATAGACATCAAACCTGACTCTGGCAACAAGCCAGTCACCTAGATGCCCAGGCACCAGGCCTATCTCTGGACTTGGGTGACAGGCCAGTCGCAGACTCAGGACAAGACTCATCCCCATGGCCCCAGGCACCACACTTTCCCCAGCATTAGGTTGGCCATCACGGACCCAGGCTTCAGGCATAACACCAGGGACAGAGTCTCTAACCCCACTCCCATGGACCAAAGGTCTAGGCTGGACCCTGTGAACTCAGGCACCAGACCTACCTACTTGCTGATCCAGACAACACAATTATTATTAAAATTCCAATGGCACGTTTTTACAGAAATAGAAAACAACAATTCTAAAATTTATTTGAAACCACAGAAAGCCCCATGTAGCCAAAACAATCTCCAGAAAGAAGAACAAAGTTGAAAGTATTATAGCACCTTATTTCAAAATATACTACAAAGCTGTAGTAATCAAAACAGCATGAAGCTGGCATAGAAACAGACATACAGAGCAGTGGAACAGAAGAGAGAGCCCAGATATAAATCCACATATATATGGTCAATTAATCTCAACAAAGGTGCCAAGAGCACACAATGGGGAGAGGATAGTCTCTTCAATAAAAGCTATTGGGAAAATTAGATACCTCTGTGCAGAAAAATGAAAATGGACCCTAATCTCACTCTACATACAAAAATCAACTCAAAATGAATTAAAGATTTAATGTAAAACTGCTCAAAGAAGATTTAGGGGAAAGTCTGCTTGACATTAGTCTGGGCAATGCTCTTTTGGATATGATCCCCAAATCCAGGCAACAAAAGCAGGAATAGACAAATAGGACATTGTCAAACCAAAAATCTTCTGCACAGCCAAGGAAACAATCAACAGGGTGAAGAGACAGCCTAAGGAATGGGAGAAAATATTTACAAACCACATATCTGATAGGCTAATATCCATGACATATAAGGAACTCAAACAATTCAATAGCAAGAAAACAAATAACCTGATTAAAAAATGGGCAAAGGACCTGGGAAAGGACTTCTTTTTTCAAAGAAGACATACAAATGGCCAACAGGTATATGAAAAGGTGCTCAGTATCACCAATATCAGGAAAATGCAAATCTAAATCACAATTCATTCATTTCATTTTATTAGAATGACTGTTATTAAAAATAGCGGTGCCTGGGTGGCTCAGTCAGTTAAACATCCGACTTTGGCTCAGGCCATGATCTCATGATCTCATGATCTCATGAACTCCATGAGTTGGAGCCCCACGTTTGGGGTCTGTGCTGACAGCTCAGAGCCTGGAGCCTGCTTCAGATTCTGTGTCTCCCTTTCTCTCTGCCCCTCTCCCACTCATTCTCTCACTGTCTCAGAAATAAATTTAAAAAAACATTTAAAAATCTATTAAAGACAAGATAATTAAGTGTTGATAAGGAAGTGGAGAAAAGTGAACTTCTGTGCACTGTTGGTGAGAATGCAAACTGGTGCAGCCACTGTGGAAAGCAGTATAGAAGATCTTCAAAAAATTAAAAATAACATTACTGCATGATCCAGCAATCCTACTTCCGGATATATCCAAAGGAAATGAAGTCAATATCTAGAAAAGATATTGGTGCTCTCATTGTATTGTGGCATTATTCACAGTAGCCAATACATGAAAACAACCTACATGTCCATCAGTGGATGAATGGTGAAAGAAATGTTACATATAAATACATCAAAACGTTATTTAGCCTTAAAAAAGAAGGAAATCATATCATTCACAACAGAATGGATGGACCCAGAAGACATTAGGCTAAGTTAAATAAGTCAATCACAGAAAGACAAATACTGTTTCCTATCACTTTTTGTGTGTGTGTGTGTGTGATCTAAAAATATTGACCTCTCAAAAACAGAGAGTTTAATGATGGCTTCCAAGAGCTGGTGGCTCAGAGAAGTGGGGGCATGCTGGTGAAAGGGCACAGAGTTTCAGTTATGTAAGAATACATTCTAGAGATCTAATGTACAACATGGTGATTCTAGACCAAGAGACTAGATCTTTAAATGTTTTATCACACACATAGGCACACACACAGGCACCAAAGATAGCTAAATGAAGTAGTTAAAAGCAGTTAATTAGCTTGATTGTGGTAATCATTTCACAATGCATACATATATCAAAACATCATATTGTACAATATAAATATATACAATTTTTAATTGGCCCGTTATACTTTCAAAAAGCTGGAAATAGAAAAGAATGCTCCAAATGTACACAGTTTGTACAAATATAGGTGAAAAGTTTTAAAGGAAATAATATCAAACTGTGCATTGCACAATCTTTATCTTTATTAAGAAAATTTAGTTTTGTCTTTATTAAAAAAGTTACAATGATCATGTATAAATTTAGTAATCAAAAATCACTCCTGCAACTCAGATATGCATAGAAAATATGCTGGCATAAAAGCCTACTGTAACATTGCTTTGATTTTTCAAGCAATTGCTTGGAAAGACGCATCTTCCTCGTTAGCAGGGAATAAATATCTCTCAGTTGAAAATATTTGAAGCCCTTGCATTTTCCAAAATCCTGGGAGACTCTGGTTTCCTGACCTAGTATCTGATCATCCCACTGGTGGCATGATTTTTACAGCCACGGGCCAATACTGAAGACATATCCTGCACAGTTTGATGACTGGTGCTTGTCACGTCTTAGTGAGATACGCCTCTTCTTCCAGATCCCTGTCCAGGACACAGTAAAGGAATCAGATCTATTCTTCTTTATTTAATTTTTTAATTTTTTAATGTTTATTTATTTTTGAGAGAGAGACAGAGCATGAGCAGGGGAGGGGCAGAGAGAGGTGAAGACACAGAGTTGAAAGCAAGCTCCAGGCTCTGAGCTGTCAGCACAGAGCCCAATGTGGAACTTGAACCTACAAACTGTGAGATCATGACCTGAGCTGAAGTTGGATGCTTAACCAAACTGAGCCACCCAGGTGCCCCCAGATCTATTCTTTTTAGTTCATACTCTCATTTCCAGTCACTGTTCTCCAAAGCACAATGACAAACTAGCTTGGTGTTTAAAAAGCTTTTCTCATCAGCTACAGGCTATGCTGAAAATATCTCCCCCAACAAGGACCCACACATCTTTGACTTTAACCCGGGTTATTCCTAAACATCAGAATGAAATTGTAGCTGAGCTAGAGAGAAGAAATGAAGCTGACCCAGGGACAGAGACAATGACAATGACTGATGAGATTTGGATATGAATTGAAAGTTACACATGGACTCAATGATCAAATTAACTACAAAATCTACACTGTGCACCATAGTAGAGGAAGGTGAGGGGGAAGAAAATACAGAGGTTAATTGATACATATAGAGATGCATATAGAGACCATGAGGAAAGTTACAACACATGGATAGCTACTCTCATCCTTGTTTCTACAACGGGTCATGAAACTTGGTTTGTATTTCCCAATTTCTTGCTCGTCTGACTCCATATTAAGTCTGCTCTCTGTCAGCACCTCAGTCGACTGGGTTCTTTTCCTAGTAGAGTGATTCAAAACCTCCTTTCTAGGTTATTTTACCTTTTGGTTACTGTGCTTTTAGTGCAAGACTGTAATCTTCTGTGAACCTTTGTCACTGGATATGGCAGTAACTAGAAGGTGACTGAAAAATGTCCTGAATTCCAGATCTCTCCCTTCTTGCATACATTGTTTAGCACTAATGCTATTCTCCACTGATAAGCAGGACCAATTAGTCTGCCAAACAGTAACTTTTTAGTCTGTAGGTCTGGTGTCACCAAAAGCTAAAAATGCCCTTTCGTAAGTCTCAGCTCTCTGTTAGTCACACCATTGTTTGGGGCCTGATGCAAGCTCTCGTCCTTTGAATGCTAAGATAACAATAGCATAACATCATGGGGATAGAGACAAAAATATTTTGAGGCAAACTAGAAGAGTAATATTTAGAGATTCCATACCTACTTCTACCTCTTGGTTCCCAGATTCATATATTCTGAGAGTTTAAAACAAAAACAAAAACAAAAAGCAACCCAGCACCATAAACTATCATTGGTTAAGAGTATATATGGCACTCTAAATTCTTATTATTCCCAATTCTATTACTTCTTTTAATATATAATCACTTTGTTTTTTCCAAACCAATCTTTCATGATGTAAATAACGTGATTGAAAAAGAATCCACTGGGGCGCCTGGCTGGCTCAGTCAGTTAAGCGTCCGACCGGCTCAGATCATGATCTCACAGTCTGTGGGTTTGAGCCCCGCGTCGGGCTCTGTGCTGACAGCTCAGAGCCTGGAGCCTGCTTGGGATTCTGTGTCTCCCTCTCTCTCCGCCCCTCCCCCAGTCGCTCTCTGTCTCTCAAAATAAAATAAAGGCATAATTTTTTTTTTTTTTTAAAAAGCATCCATTGCTTCCAGGATAAATACAAAGCTTGGTACTTTCAAAGCTTTTCACAATTTCTAGTCCATCTCTAGTCTTATGTGGCATGTACTGAAATACTTATATATATTAACATAAATTCTCCCAGCAACCCTATAAGCTAGGTATCAGTGTCACTCCCAGTTTACAAATAAGAAAATTGAGGCACAGTGAGTGTAAGAAAATTACCTGAAGCCACAGCTGGTACATAGCAGAACTGGGATTCAAAACCAGAGAGTCCAAACTCAGAGCCTGCACTCCTAACCACTGTGACATGTTGCCTATCAGCATCATCTCTGGAGTCACTTGGAACATGTCATGAATGTTTGCCATCTGCCAGGCATCATGCACACCATGGACCACAACTTCCATCCATATCTTGGCTTCTAGAAATCCTAGCTATTATCAAAGGCACAGCTTCAAGCTAAGTTCCCCCCAAAGGCTCCCATGTTCAAATATTCTGCTGTTTCGAGCTCCTTATAATATTTAGTGTCCTTACCGGACAATAATCTCATGACAGAACTTACATCCCATTTATCTATGACATGTCTTATCTCGCTAATCACGGTAAAGACAATGCCACATTATACTCATCTCTGTATCCCTCCCAATGCCTGGTACATTTTTTGACTGAGTTACAGGCTTCGTTTTTATTCCAGGACTTCGGGAGTTTTCTACAATTACTTACCCCAGTAATATTACTAACTAACTTAAATGTTTTATTCAGAAACTTCTACTTCTTAAGTAGGCTCAATAGTCTAGCCGTCCCCAATTCCTATTTCTGCAAACACGGAAGGAGAAGGAAATGGGAAGAGCACACGCTTGGTGGAGGTAACACAGCTACTGGTAGCCGCTCACATATTTATAACAACGAAGAATTCGCAGCAACTACTGGGAAAAAAAAACACTAAAAGTACAGACAATTTTACCTTAGGGAAGAATGTTCTGAGAAATATATTTCTCTTTCTTAAGAATAAAGCTTGCTGTAATATTTTCTAGCCAGCAAACAAAAATGTGACAGAAAATATATCGACAATTCTGTCTCCAGGTAAAATCTACAGCAGACAGCAAACCACTCAAAATAGACCTCTAAAGGTCAAAGCAAATATGTAAACTTCAGAGCAGCGAAGTGGCATCTTTTCCTCCAGGACACAGCACCTTAGATTTGGAACGAGGGCTCCCCCTAGGGGCTTTTCAGGCTTCCCAATGGCTTCGTTCAGCAAATGCAAAAGCAATACATAATATATGCAATATGTGAACCAAAGCCATCAGTGGTGTGTAAAAAGATTTTCGAAGATCACTATTCCTATCAGTCTTCACATTTTTCTTTTATTATAATAAATAAGCACTTTTCCCAGACTTCCATGCCACCACTTTCCAGATTTTGCACACATTTTGCTTTCTGTTACCTCTATTTGAGGTATTCAGATAACATTTTATTTTGATACTCCCCAGAAGAGGTTGCAGAGAGGAAAGGGTTAAGATCACAGAAAATATATAGAGAAAAATACAAGAGTGCAGAATGATACCTGAGGCAGGTGCAGTGTGGGGAATCAATATGGATTTTCCAGATATCGATTAATATTAAGGGTAGTCTTCGGTTTAGCCGCATGTCAGCAATGCTTTCAGGACATCTTATATTCTTTTATGAAAGCTATATTCCCACTCAAAGTCACCTTGCCACCAAATTGTGCATTCTGAGTTTTTCAATGTGTTCTGTGCTAAGTTTAATGAAAGAGTTCAAACAGTTCAGAATGGGGCCAGAGCGAAACATTTCCATCAGAATGAGCGATCTTTCTTTTCTTGAAGGAGTGTGCTTTGAGACATGGATCTACCTCCCAGAGGTGGACGACAGTTTTTTCTCATCCACGAATTTCCAAAGAGGCCAGTGGTTCTCTGAAGGAGAATCCTTCTTGGGAAGTGTTTCCCTGAGATCACTTCCAGGAAGCCTAAGTCTGCTGCGGCTGCATGTTCTGTGAGACTGTGTCTCTTTTATAAAAATTATTTTTAAAATTTTAATATAATTTTATAATAATTTTAATATTTTATTTTATGCTTATAATATAGAATTTTAATATTATATTTTAATATAATGTTATATATTTAAGGTGTACAACATGATAATTTGATACACATAGCGAAATGATTAATATAGTCAAGCTAATTAACATATCTCCTTGCAGCACCTGTGTGGATCAGTCGATTGAGCTCCTGACTCTTGATTTCGGCTCAGGTCATGATCCCAGGGTCATAGAATCAAGCCCTGTGTGGGGCTCCATGCTGAGAGTGGATGGAGCCTGCTTGGGATTCTCTTTCTCTCTCTCTTTCTTTCTCTCTGCCTCTCCCCACTTGCACGCACACACTCTCTCACTAAATGTGTGTGTGTGTGTGTGTGTGTATACACAGATATGTATTTAAATATAAAATCTCCACACACAGTTACTTTTTTGTCTGTGTGTCCAAAAAAGCCCCTGAAATCTACTCTCTTAACAAATTTCTAGTATTCAGTGCTTTAGTTTGAACTGCAGTCATTATGATGTGTTAGTTCTCTAAGACTTATCCGTCCTACATAATTGAAACTTTGTACTTTTTTTTTTTTTTTTAATTTGTTTCTGAGAGAGAAAGCATGAACAGGGAAGGGTCAGAGAGAGAGGGAGACACAGAGTCCAAAACAGGCTCCAGGCTCTGAGCTGTCAGCACAGAGCCCCATACGGGGCTCGAGCCCACGAACCGTGAGATCATGACCTGAGCCGAAATGGGTTGCTTAACGGACTGAGCCGCCCAGACGCCCCTGTACCTTCTGACTAGCACCTCTGTTTCCCCACTACTCCGACCCTGCTACCTGCCACTCTACCACTCTACTGGCAGATTCTATGTACTCAATGTTTTTTAGGTTCCATATGAAGGGGACATTTATGCTACGTGAAATAAGCCAGAGACGGAAAGAGACTGTCTCTAAGTGAGACAGGTGAGGGGGCGTCTTTCAGTCTTGCAGAGAGCAACTGGCCTTCCAAAGTCATTGAATCTCTGGTCAAACACTGCAGGTCAAACAGCCTGCATTAGAAATGCTGTACCGGGGCGCCTGGGTGGCTCAGTCGGTTAAGCGTCTGACCTGCTCAGGTCATGATCTCGCAGTTCGTGGGTTCGAGCCCCGCGTCGGGCTCTGTTCTGATGGCTCAGAGCCTGGAACCTGTTTCTGATTCTGTGTCTCCCTCTCTCTCTCTGCCCCTCCTCTACTCATGCTCTGTTTCTCTCTGTCTCAATAATAAATAAACATTTTTTAAAAAAATTTAAAGAAAGAAAGAAATGCGGTACCTAAGCAATAGCAGCTGCTGATAAACCTGAAGGGTAGGGATGCTCGGTGGTCAGCTGGTTAAGCATCTGACTCTTGATTTCAGCTCGGCTAATGACCTTGTGAGTTTGAGCCCTGCACTGGGCTCTGTGCTGACAGTGCAGTGCCTGCTTGGTATTCTCTCTCTCTCTCCCTCTATCTCTGCCTCTTTCCTGCTCGCACTTTCTTTCTCTCTCTCTCTCAAAATAAATAAACATTAAAAAAATTTAAAAAGTGTGGTGAGGATGGTGATGGTGAATAACCTTGAGCATATTATCAACAATGCCCTTGGCTATTGTTTGGTTATTGTTATGGTCCCATCACTCATCAGTTAGCTAAAGCTTCTTTTTTTACCTTTTCTTTTCTCTTCTTTTCTTTCCTTTGAGACACAGAGTGAGAGGGAACTCATGTGTGAGCACTCCTGAGAATGGGGGAGGGGCAGAGGGAGCGGGAGAGAGAGAATCTTAAGCAGACTCCATGCCCAGCACAGAGCCCAGTGTGGGGCTCCATCCCATGATTCTGGGATCATAACCTGGACTGACATGAAGAGTCAGGTGCTCAACCGATGGAGCCACCCACGTGACTCAAGCTAAAGCTTTTTAGCCAAGTTCCACTTCACATACATTCTAGGCTGACATGTGCTCCTCCTTCCCTCTGTAATACATTCCTTCTAATGCCTTCCGCCCACTGATGCTTGCAGCTGTGAGAAACACTCTTATCTGCCTGCATACTTGGACTCCCAGCAGACAAATATATCTCCCGTGAATCAGTTGTTTCTAACCAAATCTGTTAGATTTCTAATTGTGTTAGTAATTATAGATATGATTGTATAACTAAATCACATTAATTTTGATTAAGTGAAATAATTTGTTATAACTAAATGTTACATGGACTGGTTAAATACAAGAGCGAAGAGAAAAATGTTTATTCTATGAAAATTATGTTTGATGCCTTAGAAATAACTTTATAAAATCAAGTACTAAAAATATTATTGTCAAATTGTTGTGGGTGAGGAAACTACAAATGAGCAGGAGAGAAGTGCCTGGGTGGTTCAGTCAGTTGGCCATCTGACTCTTGATTTCAGCTCAGGTCATCATCTCACGGTTTGTGAGGTTGAACACCACATTGGGCTCTGTGCTGACAGTGTGGAGCCTGCTTGGGATTCTTTCTGTCTGTCTGTCTTTCTCTCTCTCTGCTCCTCTTCTCTCTCTCTCAAAATAAATGTTTAAAAAAGGCAGGAGAAACAATTCCCCAAATCTAAAAAGGTATTACAATCAAATTGCTTGCCCAAATAGTCTTTAAATTTTCATTTCGCTTTGAGGAACTCCAGACTGACTACTGGGTGTGATGTTTGTGTATGAAAGATGAGTCAAAACTCTAATATACAATAATTTAGCCTTTTTAGAAAAGACCTTAGGATGACAAGAGGATTAAAAAGCAAATATTCTCTTATATTTATAAGGTATGTATCATTCTTTAAGATCCCCACTCCTCCCACCACCACTAATCTTGGTCAAAAATATTTTCTTGGACCATCCTTGCTTTGACTGTATCACTATATAGCCTTTGCCAACAGCCAGCATTGCCAGGCTTTTTAAATATGTGGAGAATTTCAGGCAAGAATATATGAAACGGTAACAGCCTAAGAGCACAGGGCAGACTGTTTTCATTCCTCTTCTATTGCTTATATAGGTGTTTATCTTTGAGCAAGTTTTTTATTTGCTGACTGACTTCCCACTTTATACCAGAAATAAATCCAGCTTATATGGACACTTACGATACAATAATTAATAAAAATGCCAAAACTTTGGAAAAATTAATTAACATTCTGAGTCACAGTTTCTTCACAGTATGGTAAAGAATACATGAGACATTTTCTAAAACCCCAAGCATACAGAAGCTGTACAATAAATGTTAGTTCATTTCCTTATCTGGCCAATAAAAAGATACACTGTTGATGCATAACTTTTATGGTAATTATGGGATCATTCTACGCTTCTGTGTAGTGCTCTGTGTTTTTAAAATAGATATACTTTTCCATATATTCTAATTAATCACAGAGAACAACAACGTGGGATAATTAAAGCAGGTATAATTATCTCCTATTTACATTTTATAAAAACTGAAACAGACATAAAACTTCTAAATCAAGTTCTTTCATAAAGTTAACATAAGTTTGTTTTTAAGTAAGCCTATTTATGAGCCTATTAGTCTCATTAACTTCTGCAGCTCTACGAGATGTCTGAGATTTTTGGTTTTTTTTTTATTTCATTACTCATCCATAATATTTTTCTTTAGAGGCTCACAAATAATCAGCAGAAAACATAACACTTTAATTCCATGCCAATGCATGACATAAAGAATAAAAGATAGAACAAAAACAAATTTCTCCTGAACACAACTGACAGAGAGATTTGTCCTTCAAGCTCATTGTCTGAGATAGGGCCTGAAAATTAGAATCCGTTGTACGATTCTAATTCTCCATCCTAGGTATACCCCAAACAAGGAAGATATTGGGAGTATGGTTGAATTTGTAGACACATAGCCAGTGCCTGAATAGTTAGGAAATTTCTGGATAGCCCCTATTACTTAATAGAACCTCAGAAATACGTTGCAACTATATTGAGAATCTGCTCATTCGTGGGAGAAACTCTTCCCCCCTTTCTGGACAGAAGAGAAACCTACTTTCAACAACTATAATTTGTACCACTGTCTTAGCTCTGGTCATATTTAGTTTCCTCTTTTTGCCCCCTCACCCCCATGAGGCAATTGTTCTATAGATTGATTTTAGCTTAATCTATAGCTTCATACAAGTGGAGTCGCATGGTATATATCCTTCACATCTTGCTTAGTTTATTTACGTACTGTTTTTGAGATTCATCCATGTTATTGCCAGAACCAAGGGCCTGTTCCTTTTTATCACTAGGTAGTGTGCCTAGTAATAATATACCGTATTAATATACCATACTTTTCTTATCAATTCTCGTGTCAGCGGGCATTTTGCTTTTGCCTATCATAGATTCCATGAAACACTTACACAATGTGGACATAGGTGTTTAATGTCTCTTGAATAAATAACTAGGAGTAAAATTGTTGAGCATGCAGTTGTGTATGTTTACCTTTATTAGAAACTATCAAATGGTTTTCCTAACTGGTTGCACCATTTAACATTCTCATTAGCAATGTGTAAGGGATGCAGTCATTCCACATCTACACCCACACGTTAGGTCTTCAATCTTTTACAATGTTAGCTATTTGGGGTGGCTCAGTCGGTGGAGCTTCTGACTCTTTTATTAATGTTTACTTATTTTGAGAGAGAGAGAGAGAGAGAGAGAGAGAGAGAGAAAGAGACTGCGTGTGTAAGCAGGGGAGGGGCAGAGAGACAGGGGCAAAGAGAACCTGAAGCAGGCTCTGTGCTGACAGCAGCAAGCCTGATGCAGGTCTCAAACTCACAGAATTCATGAATCATAAGATCATGACCTAAGCCAAAGTCAAAAGCTCCACCAACTGAGCCACCCTGGTGCCCCCAGCATCCAACTCTTGATATCGGCTCAGATCATGGTCTCAGGGTCGTGAGATGGACCCTGAGTCTCAGGCTCTCAGAGTCTCAGTGAGACTCCACACTGAGCATGGAGTCTACTTGGGATTCTCTCTCTCCCTCTGCCCTTCTCTCCACTGCTCATTCACTCTCTCTTTCTAAAATAAAAAAATAATGATAAATAAAATTAAATGTTAGCTATCCTAAATATGATACCGTAATGTCACATTGTGGTTTTAATTCACATTCCCCTGGTGATTAATACGTGTATTTCCCCTTGTTTTTGACTATCCATAGTCTTCTTTCATGTGAAGTGTCCACTGCTTTATTAGATTGTCTTTATCAGCGATTTTTCAGAGTTATTTATATATCCTAGTTATAAGTCTTTGAACAGATATTTGTACTGTAAATATTTTCTCCCAGTTGTGGTTTCCTTCTTTGTATTTTTTAATGAGGAGATTTTAATTAAGTCTAATTTATCATTTTCTATAGTTAGGGGCTTTGTGGTTTATTCAAAAAATCTTTGCCTATCCCAGGATTGTAAAGGATATTCTCCTGGTTTAGCATTAACATTTTTTTAATGATAATTTATTTTTGAGAGAGACACACACAGAGTGTGAATGGGGGAGGGGCAGAGAGAGAGGGAGACACAGAACCCAAAGTAGGTTCCAGGCTCTGAGCTGTCAGCACAGAACCTGACGTGGGGCTCACACTCATGAACCGTGAGATCAAGACTGAGGTGAATTAACACTTAACCAGCTGAGCCACCCAGGTACCCTTACCATTAACATTTAGATCAGGGGTTGCCCATTTTAACACTGTTGACATTACAGACTGGACCCATTTGAGGGGTGAGGGTTGTCCTGTGTTTTGTAAGATATTGGAATGGTGGCAGTGGTAGTAGTAGTAGTTTTCAAGGTCATTTTTTTTCCATATGTGAATCTAATAGTTCTGGCATTATTGGTCAAAAAAGACTCTCCATTCTCTACTGCCCTGAATTGACATCTTTCTTGAAAATCAACTGACTTTATTGTGTGTGTATGTTTCTCTATTCCTTATTCCACTTGTCTATTTGTTTATATTACTTAACTTATTAAAAATTTTCATGAATACTCTAGATTGTTTGCATTTTTATATAAATTTAAAATTACTGGTCAAATTCTACAGAAAGTCTGATGGCTTTTAATTGAGATTTCATTGAAACTATAAATATCTTTAAAAATATCATCTTTCAATCCAAAATGTGGCATATTTCCTCATGCATTTGGATTCTATAATTTCTCAGCAAGATTTACATTGTAGTGTGCAATGCAGAGCTCTTACACATATTTTGTAAACTGTATGCCACATACTTAAAGTTTGCTGATAGTAATATAAATTGTATTTTAATTTATATTCAAATTATTTGTTAACTTGTGTGTTGTATTTTTAATTTTTATAAAATGACCTCAAATCCAACAATTTTAACTTCACTGTGAAGTTTAGTAGTTTGTAGATTTCTTAGGGTTTTCTACATTCTAGTCATGTTGTTTACAAATAATGAGCTCTATTTTTTCCTAACATTTATGACTTTGTTTCTTGCTGGTTTCGCTGGATAGGACCTTCATCATAATATTGAATAGGAGTGATAAAAGTGAACATTCATGTAGTCTTCTTGATTTCAGGGGGAAAGTATTTAATATTTTTACCAGTAAGTATAATGTTAATTATAGATTTTCATATTCAATGAGTTCCTTTATATTCCTAGTTCAAGTATTGGGTTTTGCTCTAGCAAGCAGCCAAAAATACCATAATATCATGAAAGTTTTGTTTTTGGCTTTCTAAAGGCAAGTGCATTTTGTTTTTTCCTTTAGCTTTACAATATAGCCCCCAATCCTTGGCTTTACTCTAGATATTGGGCCCTTCTGGGATTTCAAGGAACTCTTCATCGTGTTTACCACTTGAACTCCAAACTCTGACTTTGCAACATAGGCAGCTGTTGATATGTCTGCACAACTCTCTGGTCTCTCAGCTACTTCTTTCCTCTGGGTGATATTGTTTATAATAAGTATATAGTTGGCCTTTGTGCCCTTTTCTGGCACAGAGCTAAAACCCTTAGAATTTAAGAGAGCTTCTGAGTTGGTGAAAATGTGGGGATGCTGGGAGGGTGGTGTGCTCAAAGTGTTAAGAGAGGGCATGGAAGTTCCTTTCCCCACCCCTTGCCCTAAGCTTCTCTTCCATCTGGCTGTTCCTGAGTTATAGCCTTTTATAATAAACTGGTCATCTAGTACATAAGATTTTTCTCTGAGTTCTCTAATCATTCCCATGTTGGGGTCATTGGAACCTCATATCTCTAGTTGATTGGTTAGAATCACAGGTGACACCTAGACTTTTTGGTAGACATCTGAAGTGGTGGTAATAGGAAGGCTGTCTTGTGGGACTGAGCCTTTAACCTGTGGGATCTGACGCTCTCTCCTGGTTAGACAGTGTAGAATTGAGTTGAACTGTAGGATAGCCAGCTGTTGTTAGAGAATTGCTTCATGGTATGGGTAACCCCCGCCCCCCACCACACACACACTGGAACCGGTCCCAGAATATTACTCTGTGTAGGTAGGTTAGGAATCCACCGAGGATTTAAGTGGAATTAATAAGCAGATTTGGTGGCTCACTTCTCATTTCTTAGAAGTTGCCATTGAATTCCAGGCATCCTGCAGGCCCAAATGTCAATATTTATTTCTTTAATCCAGTAAGTTTGCATTTTCCTTATGAGCTGTATTCTGTGTAAACTGGAAAGTGTTCTCAGAGAATAAGCTGGATAAATGTAGGTTCATTTTGTTTGTTTCTCTTCTTCCAGTGATTGAATTCTTTCCAGTTCCTTTCTGGTTTTAGTTGCTTTCCAATGCCTTCAACAGTTGTTTATTATTTTGTTCCAAATAAATGCGTTATTAGTAGGAGGCTTAGTCTGCTCTACACTGTTCCACTGTTACCAATAAAAACTCCCCATATTGGATTTCTTATAATTCCTAAACACACAATTTTTTTCTGACCTCTGGGTCTCCACATATACTATTCCTTTACCTAAAGCACAATCCCCCTTGCTCTTTGGCTAACTTACTTTCAATTATCTTTCATGCATGTGTTGAAATATCAGTTTCTCAATAAAGTCTTTTCTGGCCTTTTCTAACTCATCTAAGTTGGTACGTCTGCTCCAATTCCCACAGCACACTGTACCATTTGTGGTATAAGACTCATCCTGTTTACAGTTACTTGTGTCATGCTTCCTTCTTTCTTAGAGTATAAGTTGTATGAGAACAAAAACTATACCCTATACTGTACCTCGGTGATTAGAAAGTACTCAGAAAAGATTTATAGCTTTTTACAATAATGAGGTGTAAAATGGTTTGATTACCTTCTCACAAATATTGAGAATGTGATGTATTAAGGTCATTCATAAGAGAATCCATCAGAATACAGACACAGGTACAGGTGTGTCCAATAATAACATAATTTCTTTTTGTTATGTCCAGCTCAAAAGCACAACAATAGCATCTTTTTATTTTTTATTTTTTAATGTTTATTTATTTTTGAGAGAAAGGGATAGAGAGAGAGAGTGTGAGGAGGGAAGAGGCAGAGAGAGAGAGGGAGACACAGAATCCAAGCAGGTTCAAACTCAGGAACCACAAGATCATGACCTGAGGCCAAAGGCAGCCGCTTAACCAACTAAGCCACCCAGGTGCCCCTGACAATAGCACCTTTTTAAAGGGCTTTCAGTAACAATAGCACAAATGCTTAAAAACCTAAATCCACATAAGTCTTGTAGCAACTTTTACATCATCACTGAGAAACCCACCTGATAACATTAGTGATTTGTCCTTACTGTTATCAGCTTCAACACTATTTTATAGCTTTAAAAAATTCTAAGTATAAGTATGACCGTATTATTTTCCACTGTCCAGAGCTTTTCTCTGTAGCTGAGATACATAGAAATGTGTTATGTTTCTAGGGAGTTTGAGTAACTCATTTTAGACAAGAGGGTGACATTGCAATAGACATCATTAGATATATTTTGTCTTTTCCTTAGAAACTCAAACACATTTAAGAAATCAGAGTGTGGATTTCCTGAAATAGTACTGGGCAGTCCATTAATTTCAATTAGAAACCGGGATCTAGCAAAGGGCATGGCACATGGTTGTTAAACAAACGTTTATTTAATAAGTCAATGAAAATGGCCACAGCAAAAATTCAAAACAAAGGCAATTATAATAAACAAAGTTTATTGATTAGTTCATAAACATGACAGTTAAAAAAAAACCCACGTATAAACCATATGATTGACTTCAGTTAGTAGGAGGTTCCCCTGCGGGGAGGGCTCCTGCTAGCCAGCACAGCTCTTACAGCGCTGAAGGCCATTCTCGTTGCAAGCAGTGCACTTCAAAGCTTTGAAAGAGTCTGTAAAGCAGTTTCGAAACACTGACATCTTGCTCCCGTGGCACACTGAGCATGGAAGAAAGCCAAAGCCTCCACAGGAAGGACACTCCTGTGGATGCTGCACTCTCTGTAGAGGGCGGCAGGGGACAAGAGAAGACAGAAAAGGCATTAGCATGAACAACTCGACCAGCCTTCCTGTCTTCCTGAGTTGTGAGGGTCGCAAAACAATAGTGACTTCATATGGTTGTGGACTTGAAATCACCTACCACGTATGCACATTAGACCCAGGGGAAAAGCTAGCTGAAGTTTTCTTTATTACCCCATCGATGGCCATCAATAGCACAACTTTGTTTTGTGAAGACCGCTACATTTTAGGGTAAAGGGTCCATATCTCAGGAAATCTATCATATGAAAACACATGTTTACAAACCAAATAATTCAGGAAATGGTTATTTTCATTAGAGGGAAGTACTGTAACTTTCCCTTGAGTACCTCTTAACAGTTTAATATCATTGTTTACAGAATCTTATCACTGAGAGT
Organism: Hyaena hyaena; assembly: GCF_003009895.1. NCBI lineage: Eukaryota > Metazoa > Chordata > Mammalia > Carnivora > Hyaenidae > Hyaena > Hyaena hyaena. The sequence goes on along the minus strand of NW_024080656.1, from coordinate 5,952,518 downwards.
GAGTCTGGAAAATCAACACACTAAAAGCTGAATGTGGAAGAGCCACTATCACCTGAAGATTTATTGTTACATTGCACATTTGAATAATGCTTTGTTTTTTTAAGCACTTTCAAATGCAAAATTGTATAGACTCTTCCCTCATCCCATCCTTTACACAGACAGACACCTTCTACTGTAAAGCAGACATTTGGGCACTTTTATTCTCATTTTAGATTTAAGGAAATAGGCATAGAAATCTTAAGACATATATCCAAGTCCATAAAACTTCCCACAATGGCTTTTCTCCCTCAAGTAAAGATAAAATACCCTCCTGCTAGAATGAAAGTAACCAGGCAGTGTATTGGAGATAATATTTTGAAAATTATTCACACACGTTTCTATTTCTTTCTTTGAGCACATATCCTTTGCTGGAGTCCACTAGTGGTACCCTTCAGCGGTGGGGAGATTAGGAGCCGTTACAGAATGAAGACAAAGCGAAAAGTGAATTAATACCAAGTTTCTGACTTGCGAAATATGAGTTTGCAGCAATGTTTGAAACCTTGGCTTTGCAAAGAGAATAATTGCTAAAATAAGACTGAGGTAAGTGAATTGATACGCACACACGCAGAAGCACACTCAAACATATTTTACATACACATATGCATGGCTGTTCTCTGGGGTTTCACAACTGCACGTACCAGAGTCTCCAAAGCAGTCAAATGAAAAGAAACCTGATTAACTGGGTTTAACCCATAATTTTCTCCAGTACTTACAGCTATGATAACCCTTTTTTCAGGAAACAACATAATTCTCTCACAATTAGTACCTTATGGAATGTACTCTGGGAAATAAACATTAAGGACACGATTGCCTCAAAATTTATGGTCCCAGACCACTTTTCAGATATGCACTTTTGTATATAGCAAAGTTCACTCACAATTACACTTTGACTTAGCTATTATGTCCAGATAGCAAAATCCATGTAATACCTCATTTTTAGTGGCACAGAATTACTTTGATGGAAAGTAGTGGCTGGCCAACTGAATGACACAAACGAGGAGCTTTATCAAGATTATAGATTCAAGTGGTGCCTGGGTGGCTCAGTTGGTTAAGCATCCGATTTCAGCTCAGGTCATGATCTCACAGTTCATGTGTTCAAGCCTCACGTCGGGCTCTGTGCTGACAGCTAGCTCAGAGCCTGGAGCCTGTTTCAGATTCTGTATCTCCCTCTCTCTCTGACCCTCCCCTGCTTATGCTGTCTCTCTCTCTCTCTCTCTGTCAGAAATAAATAAAACATTAAAAAAGTTTTTAAAAAATTACAGATTCAAAACTCTTCCAAAGAGTTAGATTGAGTGCGTGTAGCAATTTAGTTACTTTGTAAGTGGGCTTTTATCATTTCTCTGTGCAAGTATTGACCAAAACATGGTATAGTGAATTTACAATTTTACATAATATCAAAATGTTTTTAAAGTGTCTTTAGAAAAAAAAAATGAGTAAAACCAAACCCAGTGATGGAAAAAGAGGACAGTTTAAAAGAAAATTATAAAAAAAATAATACAATAAGAGCAAATTATAATATAATTAGTAAATAATGGTGTTCTTATCTAATCTTAAAAACAATAAAATAAAGTAGATAGATTCCTGACATTCACAAGAGCTGTGCCAGAATGTGTATTAAAAATACATAATGACTTGTAGGACACCTGGGTGGCTCAGTTGCTTAAGCATCCCACTCTTGATTTTGGCACAGGTCATGCTCTCATGGTTGTGAGATCAAACCTTGTGTCAGTCTCCATGCTGGGTATAAAGCCTGCTTAAGATTCTCTCTCTGCTTCTCTTTCTGCCCTCCCTGGTTTATATACACAGGTGCTCTCTCTCTCTCAAAAAAATGTTATATATATATACACATATATAGTGACTTGTATAGCAAGATCATCTACTACCAGAACAGATGTTGGGCTGGTGTGGGTCCTAGAGAAAAGGCCTTTAAGGCCCCTGACTCTGGGACTTCACCAATTAGTGTTAGATTATAACTAGATCTGGATTTCAAGTGGAATAGTGTTGTCAAATATTGCAATTAAAAATACGAGATGCCATGTTTTCACTCATATGTGGAACAGGAGAAACTTAACATAGGACCATAGGGGAGGGGAAGGGGAAAAATAATTAAGGAGAGGGAGGGAGGCAAACCACAGAGACTCTTAAATACCGAGAACAAGCTGAGGGCTGATGGGGGTGGGGGTGAGAGGAAAATGGGGGACGGGCATGGAGGAGGGCACTTGTTGGGATGAGCATTGGGTGTTCTATGGAAACCAACTTAACAATAAACTATAACAAAGTTTAAAAATTAAAATAAATAAATAAATAACAAAAAACAAAAACCCCCAAGATGCTTGGTTAATTTGAATTTCAGAGAGACTACAAATAAATTTTTCTATAGATATGTCCCAAACATTGCATGAGACATACAAAAACTAACAATTATTTCTCACTTATCTGCGGTTTATACTAAGAGGGCAGTCTGTATTTAGTATGGCATCCCTCATAAGGAAGTTGCTGACAGGGAAGAGATGAGCTGCTCGGCTATCCTGGTAAAGCAGCTGTTTGCAACCAGTATAAATGATTTCAACATCTTAACTGGTATAAACATGTTTCAATATTTTCAGTAATCAGTATAGCTTCACCAGTGCCCATTGGCTGAATATCAGTCCTTTCTATGAACCAAGACATTTGTGAATGGCCAAATTCTTAAATATATATGTTTTTTCCACAAAATACATTGGTGATAACAAGCAAAGAACAAAGCTGGAATAAATGTGAATTCTAGGCAGCTTCCTAGGCTCGTTCACTAACCATGTCATTTCCTCCAAATTGTAACTCAACACAACTAAAAATTATTTTACATCATGCACCTGCAATATGACTTATAAAGATTATTTTCAAAGGGCCAAAATACCAAATGTTAAATCCACTAGTGCCATGAGTCTGCTGTTTTGTAATAGTTTATCCAGAAGTCAGAGCAAGTAAATTTCCTATTATAAAATTAATATATAAGTACTAAAAGCTATATTGTCATTTTTTAAGTGTTTTTATTTATTTCTGAGAGAGAGAGAGAGAGAGACAGCGTGAACAGGGGAGGGTCAGAGAGAGAGGGAGACACAGAATCCGAAACAGGCTCCAGGCTCTGAACTGTCAGCACAGAGCCCGGTGAACCCACAGAGCTGGGCTTGAACCCACGAACCGTGAGATCATGACCTGAGCCGAAGTCGGATGCTTAGCCGACTGAGCCACCCAGGTGCCCCTATATTGTCATTTTTGAAGGGACTCACAAATAGACCAAGGCCATTCTAAAGGAATGTCAGAATGCACACAATGCTATTATTATAAGATCTCTTTATAACTTAAAGGGTCACTGAGAGGATTTGATGAGTTATTCACACAAAATGAATGGGATCTTGCCTGATACACTGTAGCCACTTAATAAGGTTAGTCATTATTAGCCATTATTCCATTAATACATCCTTATTTGAAGTGATTTTTATTAGCTGCCGCCCCAAGTTAAATTGATTGTGGTCATGTGACACAGCCATCATCTATCATTCTTATAGTCATCTTATTTGAACAATATATATATATAGTCTTCTGGTTTAAGGTCTTGGCACTGTAAGAAAGGGAGTATAAATGCACTTCAATTTACATATGAATTCTGATGTCTTGGAGCACAGGGCCAGCAAGATTCTGAAGGCATTTCCATTCTCAGTTAAAATTAGCTTCTGCAGCCATAAACTTAGGAGAGGAAAAGAATGGCATACATATTATGTAGAGTCTATACCTAATTCTCACACCTACCTGGTATGGCAAAGATTTCATAAACGAAGAAACAAAAACTCTTAATGAGTACAAGAAATGGTTAGTTCACAGGGGAACTAGAAAAATGGAAATTGAAGAACATTCTTCAGGAGCAAATCTTTTTGGGTAAATACCTAGTAGTGCAATTGTTGGATCATATGGTAGTTCTGTTTTTAAGTTTTTGATGAACCTCCATACTGTTTTCCAGAGTGGCTGCAAGAGTTTGCATTCCCACCTAATAGATATTTACCCAAAGAAAACAAAAATACTAATTCAAAGGAACATGTCACCCCAGTGTTTATAGCAGCATTATCTACAATAATCAAACTATAGAAACAGCCCAAGTGTCCCTCAACTGATGAATGGATAAAGAAGATGTGATTATATATATATATATATACACACATATATATATACACATATATATATACATATACATATATATACACTATATATATACATATATATATACATACATATACAGACAATGGAATATTACTCAGCCATCAAAAGGATGAAATCTTGTCATTTGCAATGACGTGAATTGAACTAGAGGGTATTATGCTAAATGAAATAAGTTAGAGAAAGAAAAATACATGATTTCACTCGTATGTGGAATTTAAGTAATAAAACAATTGAGCAAAAGGGAAAAAAAAGAGAGAGGGAGGCAAACCAATAAATAGACTCTTAATTATAGAGAAAAAACTGATGGTTACCAGAGAGGAGGTGGTGATGGGATGGGTGAAATAGGTGATGGAGATTAAGGAGGGCACGTGATGAGCACCAGGTGTTGTATGGTCATGTTGGTACACCTGAAACTTACACTACACTGTATGCTAACTGGAATTGAAATAAAAGCTTTTTAAAAAGGAGCAAATCTCATGGTCTTTCCTCTTTACTATCAGTTTTTAACCTTTATTTATATCCATATTTTTCTCAAATAAGTTATTACATGGAATCCTCAAAAACTACAACCAAGGCAGAAGCGGGGAGGGTGGCTCTGAGTGGTGCTGAGCTCTCACTGCTCCATTAGCCTCCAGGTATCTCATTCCTGTGACACCATCCGGTACAATCTACTCCATTTGTTCTTCTAATAAGAATAAATAATTCAGTCATCCTTCTCTGTCTCCTTCAGAGAGCACTTTTGTTACTATGTTGTACTTTTGTTAGACTGTGGTTCCAATTTAAAGAGTTCCAACAATGAGAAAAAACTGGCTTGTGTTAGATGTATTAGATGCAGGTAAGTAGATGGTTGTGCCCTCAGTACAGGTGTAAAAGGAGCTAGAAAATTGCCCTAAATGTGGACAACATTCTAGGAAGGAGGAAGAAGGAACTGAGGTTAACAACAGTCATTATTAATAGCAACAAACAGACTTCGACTTCCACTTTCAATGAAGAGGTTTACTGCAGAAACACTGAACTTCAAGCAATTGGTTCTTTAGTTCCCTGTTGCCCAGCAAAGTAAGAAACCATGCTGACCTGGGTGAGAGCAGCACACGGAGCACTGGGTCCACAGAATGGCCCTCCTTTGAATAGTGGTTCGGGTAAAGGCAAGTCCCTTTGGGGTGGAATTCAAGAAAAAAAGGAGCGAGAAATCATCCTTTCTTTTTACCTCTTTCTGTTCTCATATACTTGGTGAGAGACTTTTAAAAAATACTCAGGAGGTGAGACACTTCCATTTATTCATTCATTCCACAAAGACAGTGAGCCAGACACATCCCTGTTCACTTCATAGTAGCTCTCAGCCCTACCCTTAAGTCTTTGAATGGGTCCATGCCATGCCATAGTCATCAGAATTAAAGCACACAACTCCAGTCTCTCACAAATGACCAACGGGATGAAGATGAAAGGGTGGAGCTCGTGAATGATTGGCAAATGGATTTTCTTTGTAGCACAAACTCAAATTCAGAAATATAAAGAGATTTTCCTATTATCTAATATAGAAACAGGATGCTAATGTCAAGGGCTTTCACAATCTTCCTGGAGATTAGGAAACGGATGCACTTACTATTTTCAACCTCAGATTATGTATTTCTATTCTAGCAGAACTTGAAAGTCTCTTAAGTATTCCACTAAAGAGGAAGTAATTTATCTGAGTTCCTGTAACCATAAACCTCATCATCCAGATTGTCTATGAAGCAAATTTATCCAAAAAACAAATTGTTAAAGAGGGCACACTTGGAATTATAATCATCTCTGGACAATTTACCTCTGTCTATGTATTTTGTTTTAAACTATATTCAACAATTTAATTCACCAAATGCTTGTTAAAGTGCCTGCTGAACACCTCTGTCTGATCAAGCTGCTAATAAACACAATCTTTCCTGATAATCAGAGTTTTCAGCATCCTCAATTTGCAGACTTGAGAAAGAAGTTACTGAACAAACTGCTGACACAGAGGAAATGTATAGCCTATAATCTTAAGTGCCTAAGCCTAAATATATGAGTCTGATTTCCTGAACCCAGCATGATGGACTGCCATAGCCTACTTAAAAAGATGTTCAGATTTCAGAGAGAGGCAGACAGAGTACACGGCCTGATTTCCCAAGTGAGTAGGTGGTGTTTTGCTGCTACGTCTATGAATATGCCATGGCCACCCCCCCACCCACACACACACACTGGAAGGGGCCACCATCCAGAACTACGCTTCTCCAGGGAGGGTTAAGACAGTGTCTGATAGCTCCACTGCCCTGTAAAAATAGCCAGTGCCATTTCTAGCATCCTCCATGTGTAGCTGAAAATCTTACTTCTGCTCTTCACGAACAATAAATAAATAGTCACCAGCCCTCAGGGAGAGTCAGATTTTACAAGAAAAAAGTACAGGAAACAGACATATGTCGGCAGTCTCATTAGAAATGACAAGAATGTTTGTTCATAACTTTAGAAAAAATAGCAAGGCGAGAGCTTACATGGAGCTTCTCTACCATCTGCAATCTTTAATTCAGTATCTGCCATAAACAGGTGCTTGCTAATACATCTCAAGGCTCCCCGGGCTTTCTCTGGGTGCACACCAGCAAGATCAGCTATCCATCATGGTTCTTGTTTTGCGGGAACTGTAGACACTTCTTCGCTTCTAATCTCCAGCTTGTGTATTAATATAAATAATGAATGAATGAATGAATGAATGAAAGAATGAATGAATGAATTTTATTCAAATGGTGTTTTCATTTCATCCTTTTCACTCAAGCATTATCCTACATAAAATAATTATCATTCTCTTCTTTTTCATCAGCGAACTGGTTTGCTTTTTCAAAAAAGAAACCTTGGATGAAAGAGATTCATTCATCTTTTCATTTAACAAATATTTATTGTCTGTTATTTGCCAACCCCTATTCTAGGCACTGAAGGTACAGAATAGAACAAAAGAGACAAGGATCTTGTGTCCACATGGAACTCACACTGTATTAGGGAGGATCCCCTGCAAATTCCATCTCAGGAACAGAATCCCCACTGGTGCCCCTACCTCCATTGAATCTAAGTATCCACACGTCCTATTGTTATATTTCACTTGCTTCTGCTGGCTTTTAGCCAGCTCCTCATATTTAAGTCCACTGACAATCTTCATCAAAGAATCAGGCCCACTTGACTTCCCAGAGCAATTTTCACTTGGGCTAGATATATGCTACGATTCTTCGGGAAATTTTAAATTATTTGTTGACTCCATTTCTAATGGCCCAACCATAACTGCTATGTCTCTTTCCTCACCATCATTTGCAATAACTGTTGAAAACTGGGACCTGAATTATGAGAATCAGGATAGTCATCATCTACCATGTAGCATAAAGTAATAGCAAACTAGAACTTGGCAAGATCTGTCTGGTTTCTCTGAAGTTATCACCAATTTACCCATCTTCCACGATGGCCTCCCCTCTAGTTTCAGAGCCCAGGGTTAAAATCTAGTCTGTTCCCTGGACCTCATACTCATACTTCTCACTTGAGCTTTGGGTCCTACCACACATATAGTCATATTTCCCAGACAACTACATGCCACTTAATTTGAGAGTCATGGCAGCATAGATTCATGCTTAAGACCATGGGCTTTTGAGTTATGATTATAATCATGAATCAAACACTGTCTGTAAGGTTTTCAGCCAGTAATTTAATCTCTATGCCTCCATTTCTTTGTTAGTAAAATGAGGATGATAGTAATAGAAACCAACCTGCAGAGTTGTGAGGTTTCAATAATTTAATACATACAGAACATCAAGAATATTACTTGCTACATAGTAAAAATTCCAATATTTCCAAACTCATGAATATTTAACTCCTACTCCACCACCAAAAATCAACTTGAAGAATGGGATGGGTTTAAACCAGAATTTTGCATCCTTTATCCACTTTCCTTGGCTTTTCCAACTGCCTCTCTTGAGGGTCAATATCTTTACCTAGGCTAGTGTGCCTTAAGCCCTAGCTTTTCTCACAGGCAAGTGTAGGGCTTTTTTTGGATGGCTGCAATTTCTCTACCAGTTTTGTTACATGGGAAAAGCAGTCCAACAGAGTTATAATACCTTACGACTCCTACAACAGCAGAAGCAGTATCATACAATTCTTTTCAACATTAAGAATAGTCTTAAATATTTGCATCTTATTTATGTCATTGTAGAGTGGAGACAGGTTTAATGAAGGGAATAAAATCTTCTTTTAAGAATTCTTTGAGCTGAGAGAGAGGTTATTGGTATTAACCAAGTTGCAGAATTAACTGATTATAGACTCAAAGAATAAAAGTCCATGAATAGCTAAGCCAATCATCAATATTTAAAAAGAGTAATGAGAGAGATTTACCCTATATGACTCTAAAGAATTCTGTTAAACCACAGAAATAAAAACAGGCTGATATTGCTACAGTATGACCGACAATGGAACTCAGTAGACAGCTTAAACCAAGACCTATGCATATATGGGGATTTACTATGATGTAAAATTTGCACAACAAAGCAATAAACAAAATAGTAGATTATTTAGTAGGTGATTTGGGGGAGCTATCTCATCATAGGTAAGAAAATGCAAGTACATTCCATATGAATTAAAGATCTAGATGTGAAAAATTATAAAGTTAATAGAAGGAAATGTAAGAAAATATCTATGTGACCTTAGGATGAAAGAGTACTTCATCATGAGGAAAAATGATCAGTTTGATTATATCATAAGATTTCTGTTGGGTGAAGGACATCATTAAAGAAACTGAAAAAAGGAAAGGAAATATTGACAATGACTAAAACAAACAACAAATAATATTTAGAATATAGAAGGATCTTCTGAAAATCAACCAAAAAAAAGACAATTCTAAGATTTTTACAGGGAAGGTGTAAGACTATATGATTTACACAAGAGATTAATTTTTTTTTAACGTTTGAGAGAGAGAGAGAGAGAGAGACAGAGTGCAGGGAGTGGGGGGAAGGGGCCGGGAGGGGCAGAGACAGAATCTGAAGCAGACCCCAGGGTCTAAGCTGTCAACATGGAGCCCAACACGGGGCCCCAACTCATGAATTTGGAGATCATGACCTGAGCCCAAGTTGGATACTTAACTGACTGAGCCATCCAGGTGCCCCAAGAAATTTAAAATTTAACAAGCATACAAGAGATACTCAAACTCAGTGGTAATCAAAAAAATGTAAATTAAAACAATAAGGCAATATATCTTTACCCTACTACCCTAGCAAAAATTAGAGAACGGTATAAAATATTGTCAAGAATGGGGAGGAAGGAGAATGTGGGAACACACAAAACATCTTTCCCTACAACAGGGAGTGTGTGAAAGGTGCAACCATTCCAGAGAGCCATTTACTTGGAAAATTAAGTGTATGCTTAAGCAATTTCTTTTCCCAGAGAAATCCATAAGGAACATGTTCAAGGTTGTTCCTGGCAACAGTGTTTGGGGAGGGTATTGAATGACATCTGGTATCCATCAATGGAAAAGCAGGTAGATAAAAAATAGTGGGTAGGTGCCACAGAGCTACATTGTCCAAAACAGGAGCCACTAGCTGCATCTGGCTATTTAAATTTAATTTTAAATCAAGTAAAATGAAATAAAATTAAAATTTCAGTTTCTCAGTCACACTAGCCATATTACTTGTTATAACAGTGGCTATAAGTACTCAATAGCCACATACAGCCCGTGGCTGCTACTTTGGACAGATATAAAGTATTTTCATCATGGAGTAGTGAGAAGAAATGTATTAAATGTTCATATAGCAACACAGATGGTCCTTAAAAACATAGTGCTTAGTGAAAATAATTTTCAACAAAATTAGGTATATTACCTAACAGCATTACATAAATTAAAAATGTACACAGAAAATAATAATACACAATAACCAAGTTAAATCATTTAAATAAAAGATATGCATTAGCCTAAATTAATGGTTTCATGGAGTTGGAGTCAAGTATAGGGACAAAAGGAAAGAAAATAAATCCATCCATAGATTTTCAAGCTGAGAGAAGTTTCAGACTAGGTAGCCCATGCTTTCATTGTGTTTGTCCTGTGGGAAATCACAATACGAATAAAATGATTCCTAAAACCAAGGAGCACATAGTTCATTTGGGACATCAGTCAAATACCCAAAAAGAAGTAATATAAAAGTCAAAAGATTTTGATAAGCACCCAACAAAAAGAGGTTATAAAAGTCTAAGGTGAGAGAGACCAGGAATGATCTGGGGAAGAAAGGACACTATAGACCAGCCCTGAAGATGGTGAGAGTAAACGAATTAGAATAAGAGCATTCTAGGCAGACAAGACAGCTTGCACAACAGAATGGTAGGAAGAAGACACAGATAGTTGTCTCTTTCAACTAAAGTACAAAAAGTGGTAGAGAATCAGAGATGAGGTCAGTGAAGGAGACTAGGCCAAGCAGAGCTGGCGGGGCTTAGAGATATGGGTGACCATATTGCCTAATTCACCTGGGAATGTCCTGGTTCATATTTGCTGTCCCAGAACAATTATTAATGCACCCTTTTCACTCTCAAAGTGTCCCAGTTTGGGCCAGAAAATATATGACTTCCCTACGTATGGAGAGAAACAGGCTGATAATATAGTTTAGCAGAGGACTTCCTGGTTCCATATTGATTTGATATGTTACATATTTGAACAAGCATTTCTCTGATGCCATAATTATAAGTATTAGAACAAAATGAAAGTGTGCATTTTTTGAGAAATAATTTTTCTGTAATCTTTAGAAATGATAAGCTGGTCCATGGGAAAGATAATTTAAATGAAAAATTGTAAATGTGCTTCAAGACAAGTGCCTGCTTCTGAAACACCTCATCAACATCTCTATTACAGAGAATTAGGCTCTAATAAAGCTGACTGGAATTCTCATCTAATACGATGAGGTGGGGAGAAGCTAACACTAAAGTGACTCTAGCTACAGCAAACCTAAAGGCAGGTGATATCAAATTAAAACTGCCACATGTAACCTGTTACATATTTGTAAGAACATGGGAGAAAAATTCAGTTAGGAAAACCCAATTACAATCAGAATGTGTTTAACATTTTGATTACTAAAAATAAGTTGCTAAAAGCACAATTACCTCAATTTTGGTTAAGAGGTCTTGCAGTTCTCCTGATTCATTCATTGACAAAATTTTCTCAGCACCCTATTAACAAGAAAGGGTGGGGGGGGGAAGAAAATCCATTTTGTTAGTACTGGAGAAAACAAAGTTCTAGCCAGGAGAGCTTAACCCACAAGATATTGAACACCATTCTTCCCTTGTAAGTAAACTTACAACCAAGAGGCCAAAGAAAGGAGGAAATTTCTTTTTCCTCCACATATTCTCTCATTTAGTGAGCTTTAGCGGGAGCAAGAGGAAGTCTGCCAGTAGTTGAGAGCTGGGAAGCCCACAAATGTCAGATTATGTCCAGATATGGAAGGTTCCAGCACACCCTTCAGAATTGTTCAGAGAGCCTTTAGGCAGCTCTGCCATCTGGGAAAGGAAATCATTGAGCAAATTCCCAGCCTCAGCTGTCTCACCCTATTCCCAGCAGTGTTGACATGACCCTTCTTACAGTCACACATGTAGACATAGTGGCAGCCAATAATACTAATACAGTTAATAACCACTGACACTAATTAATCACACATTATGAGCTGGGCACCCAACATCATCTAATTTGAAGTGGTAGACTCTATTAATGGCACAAAGTGAGCCTCGGTGAGGTTAAATAACAATTCCAAGGCCATCTCGAAAGGAAGCAGAATGGGAATTTTAACACAAGCAGGGATCTCACTTCAGAGTCATTGTTTATAACTTCTAAAACTTTACTATGAAAACGAGAATGAGGCAATGTATTCACATTCCAACCAGCTCACAGTGTTTCTCCTAACTACCCCATTTTCCTTCCCTTTCCAGCCTCTTTCTTACATTCTCCTGCTCAATTTCCCAAAGTGGAGTCATAGAGAAGGAAGGACATTATTTCTGATCAAAGGCAGAGACCGTGTGTGCCTTGTTCACAACATCTCCCTGGCACGGAATAACAGTTGTTGGCACAGAATAGATGTTGAATCAATTTTTGATTAATCAACAAGACAGGGAGAAATAGTAAATACTTCTTGGGTTCCTATTTGTGCTGGGCAGAATGGAAAACAAAAACTCACTTAAGATATTTAAAAGGTCCTAGTTCATAAGGAGGTCACTATAGACTCTTATGTAAACATGCAACAAAGCAAACCACAATGCAGAATGGAAAAGAGGTGTTGGAACCAGGCTCTGGGGCCACAGCAGTCTCCGGCTGGAGAGGGGCTCAGCCATCTGTTCCAGGAAAGATTCCTAGTCTTGGACCTAAAGCTACTTTCTTGAACAGCAAAGTCATTAAGCCTGACCTTACATCATTGAGTGGGAAGAACAGCAGCCCAGCTAATCTGTTCCAGGATGTAATAGACTGCAGCCTGTGGAGTATTCTTGGCAACAGACTGTAGAGCTAAGGGGCAAAGGGATAAACAGGTTTATACAGGCTATCATTAACATGCCAATCCGGTGAAAATTAAAGTTGGTCAGTTTCCAAGGTCTGTGGGGGGGACAGCCATTGCTCACTGGGTCCTGAGTGCTAGCGAGCCAGGCTTTACTACAGGACATATTGCCTCATCCACCGCCTTTGTCCATGGCTCAGTGGAGTGTGACATCCCTGGCAGACTTCCAAATAGAGGCTAGCTGTTCCATATATCTGGACTCCTTGAGAGACCCAGGGTGGGCATAGCTTCTGTGTCTCTTGCATCAGTCTGTCCTGGAAGGATCTAAATGATAGTTTCCTCTGTTCCTTTTGTCATTATTGCTCTCCAGAAAGGAAATTCACAAGCAATCCCCAGCTGGGCAATTTGAAATTGCTAAGCTACTACAGATAAGAAGCAAGAGGAAGAAGAAGGAAGAGAAGCTTGTATGTGAAAAGCATAATTAAGTGTTGGCCTTCTTCTGTCAGAGGACCTGAAAGTTTTATATCCACAGTGTAGTTTCTCCACCGATCACATCTGACCCAGAGAGAAGGCTGTTCCCCATCTCAGGAAGAGACTGGAGAATTGCACTGAACCATGGAGGAAGACAGCAGAACAAGATGAAAAGGGGATAACTATGCAATCCAGAAAATCATTGGAACTGAAGAAGAAATAAAGTCTGAATTCAAGCAATTTATGTTCTTTCTCAAAAATGAGCAAGAGACTGTTCTTTGGCAATTACAAGATGAAGAGATGGATATTTTAATGAAACTAAATGAAAACCTGACATTTTCAAAGCATCTTTCCACATTAAAACATCTATTAAAGGAGATAGAGGGCAGATATATGAGGTGAGAACTGGAATTACTGACAGATGTTAAAACTATGTATCATAGATATAAAACCTTAAGGTCCCCTGAAACTTTGGCATGACAGTTAAAGGAATATGGCAAGAAGGAGAAAAAGGAGAAGAAGAAGGAGGAGGAGAGGAGGAAGAAGGGAGGGGGAGGAGGAAGAAGAGGAAGGAGGGGGAGGGGAGGGGAGAAGGAGAGGTTTCCTGGCTGCAGAGAAGGGCAGCCAGGAAATTATAACATGGGGGAAATGGATCTGCTTATTGAGGGTAGAGAAGGCTTTCCAAGCTTGACAGCATTTGATCTGGACCTTGAAGCTTAGGGGAGGTTTCTAAGATGAGGTAGGCAATTTTCATAGTGATGAATAGGAGCCTTTAGTTCTGGGTTTTATTTTACTTCAGTTTATCTTATAAAACTCATGTCATCTTAATCACCATCAGAAATGTCAACTTGATATATTAAAAAGCACTATGAATGAATACACAGGGCTAGAGAGGATATATGTAACTGTACAAGGCAGGTTTTATTCTTTAATTTGTGGGTGGTTTGGCCAGGGGTACAGAAGACATATACCTAAAGTGAGAACCAAGGTGATGAAAGCACCAAACAAAACATTAAGTTCTAAAACATAGCAATAACTGGTAATATTTTACCTTTGCTGCATTCTATTTCCTTTAAGAGTTAGCTTCGCTAAAATGGGAAAAGCCCTTGGGGACTCTGGTCCACGAACTAAAGCAGCAAGGAGAATATATGACTCATTTTTCTACAATAAAAGAAAATGTACCACAATGACCCCAGGCAAAATGAAGGCACCAGAGAAGCTATCCGGCATCTGCTTCCCAGCTCTTTTCTTATCTTAGCCGTCAGGGTTCCTTAGTCAGCTGTTTAGAATCCAATGCATAGGCCAGGAAAGGCCTTTCTCATTACCATCAACACATGAAATTTGCCCTGCCTCGGCCAAATAATTCCAGCACCGTCAATATGACAAGAGTTGATTCGACATTTCAATAGAAACACAGGGTTTGCTCACATTAAGCAATATACCTAAATGCATGATAGTCAGTGCTCTGTTCAAGACACACCTGGGTCTGGTGCACAGGTGGTGTAGTAAGTGCTAAAAGCGGGGAAAATTCTGCTCTGTAACAGAGACCTGAGAGCGGAGTACTTGGTCCCCTCTCCACTGCTGCTACTCAATACAGTACCCACCCACAGCTCCACCTGGTTGGCCCTCAGATCATTTCCTTGGAATGAGCCCTTTGCTCTTTTGCCAAGTACTGAGCAGAAACCGTAGTCAAAATCCTCTGCTTCCTCACCTGGTTCCAAGTCCCCAACCTCCACCTGACCCTGTCCTTGATGAATCAAAGTGCACGATTTTCCAGGGCAGGGCAAGGAAATTGCTGCCCTCTCTGCTCCTTAGCAGCAGCAGCAGTAGGATGGACTTCAGCCTGGCTGGCAATTGTCGGGAAAAATTAGATTCCTCCCATCCTGAGGCTTGGATAGCTCTCAACCTGTACTGCACTGCACTGCATTTAGCTATTGCAAAGGTCTCATTCCCTGCAGCTTTCCATCAAAGACATTCTACTTATTACTTGGTCTGTAAAGACACGTGTGCATCTAAAAAAGAGAGCTTATTTGTTTAAGTATTGACATTCTTAGGGAATAATCTTTTTCTGTTTGGTGTTTGGCTAAGGGTATCACATGTGAGTTTGTTAACTTTTACAATGTAAGTCTACCATTCAGTTCAATTCCACGCAAGTAGAAATTAATTACTCTTTCTATTATTTGGCATGGTTTGCCAAGACTTCCTAGATACTATGGATATATTTCTGATGCATTTTTCAATCGATTCAGAAACTTTTTTTATGAAAATTAATACAATCCTGAAATTAAAGACATTAGTAATGTGCTAGGTGCTTTACAGACATTGGCTCTTTTAATCATCAGTGCAAGGTAAGCACTATTGTCTCAGTTTTTTTAAATAAAGCAATTGAAGTTTGAAGAAAATAAGGAACATGCCCAGAAACTTTTAATCAATACAAAGCCTGGCCAGATCTTGAAGTTGGGTCATGCTGTCTATAAAACATACATTCTTTCCATTGTGCCATGCTTGCTGACTGCTCACTGATATAATTTATTAGTGAAAAAAAATGGTACAAATAACTCCCAGTCTGAGGAACAGGACAGTCTATGGTTGGGAGTCACTGTTGAAGTGGATCCCAAGGAAGTCCAGTGAAGGAAAGCCTTCACTGCAATGACTCCAAACAGGATGAATGTGTCAGAGAAGCTAAGGGACACTGCAGCTATTTTCTTATGTCAGTGTCATGCCTTATTCGGTTATTTCAAATACATTGCGTATTCCAGAAAAGGACTTAATTCATTATAAACTTCAATACATGAAATTAACTCTATTCTCAAATTCTTTCCCTCTTAAAATTCTGAGCAGTGAGCTGTGACATGTGAACAAGTCACTTTATTTTATACATAACGAACTTCCCAGACAGAGATCAGACAGTCTTCATAATCTCTCCTCATATGAATCACCAAAAAAGAGACTCACACCTCCAAGGAACAAGAACAGATTAAGAAAAGACATCATCCCCTGCTGATTATGGCTACCAGACACTTACCCACCATTTCTGATCCATGAATATATAAAAGGGCCACCATACTCACTCATACTCATGTCCATTCATTTATTTCCACATTCAACACGATTTTGAGCCTCCATTATGGGTTAGATGCTGTGCTAAGTGTTTAAGATATAAACAATAAGCAAAAGAAAAAGGCTCCCTATTCCTGAGAGAACGTAAAATCTTTTGGAGGAGACAGATGTTAAACAAAAGATCATACAAATAAACGTAAACTTATATAAGTGATAAATACTACGAGAGTTGTTAGTCCAAGATGTTGCGAAAGTGTATATAAAAAGGCGTGATTAACCTAATCAATTAGATTAGGGAGAACTCCATAAGGTAATGATTAAATTGTTATCTTTACAAATGATAGTAGGTAACTGAGCACCTAGATAGATGAAGGAAGGAAATTAATTAGAGCAATAAGGTTACCAAATATCATATGTACATGATCCTTTGTGGCCACCATTTTCTCTCATTCAAAATAAGAAAACCTATGTCCAATGAACCTGCCTATCAGATTCTGCATAGTACTTTGGATTAGTGTCCTGGAAAACATAGCTAAATACCAGGCCAGGTTCAGCGATCTATTTTACCAATAAGATGAGGAAAACTTTAGATTAGTATAAGCCAGCTTGAATTGACCATACTCTTCTAGATCTCTGTGAAGAGTTGCTAGGTCAAGGGTTTCCAAACATCATTATCAAAAACCAGAAGAAAAAAATACAAACATTTAAGTATTTTTTCTCAAGAATTACTTAAAATCACACACACAGGCTTTAGCTGCCTCCAGGCTGATGTATCTCCACACTGATATCCAGTCTCTGAGATTTCACATAAAACACCAATTTTGGAAACTATTGACCTGAAATTTCTGAGAGGTCCAGAAGAACTAAAAACCGAAACCAAACAGAAATTTTAATGTATATATGCATATGTGCATATTGTGTGCATACACCTATGTTATATATTATTTTTTATCTTTATTTACATTAATTCATATACCACTTCATCTTAAAGAAAGTTGCCTGGAATAAAAGAATCCATATAATGATCTAATAAAATAAAATTTGAATTTTTTTTGTGTGTCTCCCTCTCTCTCTGCCCCTCCCCACTTGCATTCTGTCTTTCTCTGAAAAAAAAAATCAATAAACATTAAAAGAAAAAACAAAAAGGAAAGATAAGCAAAGGCATAAATGAAAATGCACCTTGGTGGAGGTAAATCTGCAAGCTGATTTGATTTGATGATGGAATGCCAAACACTTCCAGGAGTGAGGGGTACGGAGACTGCATGATGGCTTCCCCCTACCCATCACTTCCTTTACCTGGGCACAGGACGGGAAGTGGAGAGCAAACCATTGGAGGCTGTGCTTTCATGATGGCTCGGAGGCTGGGTTGTCTGGTGCCAGCTACTAAAGGATTTTTCTGCTGTGTAATCAGGAGAGCAGATGGCAGGGCTGGTGTTCAAGGACCTCAACCAGCACCTAGCATGACACCTGCCAAAGGACGTGCTCAGTAAATGTTTGTTTTTGTGGCTTCCTGGGCCACCAGAAAGGGAGGTTACATCAACCCTGGAGACAGGCCACCTAAGCCCTGCTGACAAAGGCAGACTTTGCTTCAGGAATCGGCTTGGGATCATCTCCAGTACATGAACCAACTCCATGGAGACCCTGGAGTCCTACACCAAACAGGCCTGGAAGATGTTCAAAACAGATGTAGAGATATCCCTCTAGTGTCTTAAAAAACCACAATAAATCTCCTCAGAAAATCTCACTCTAAAGAGCATGGTTTTCCTGTGTCCCTGGCAGGAAGAATTAACTGCAAAATTAACTCTAAACTAGTTGACTTGTTTTGTGTTAATTATATAATGCAGACTTTTGGGTGTTGAAAAACGCCTACCAAGGGCAGTGATTTCGGTTTTCTGTAATTAATGTTGAGCCACTTTTTTCAGCATAGTTACAAAGAACACTTTTCTCATGGAGGCCAATCTTGATCATTTTATTTTTTATTTTTTTATTTTTTTTTACAAATAGTTTATTGTCAAATTAGTTTCCACATAACACTCAGTGCTCATCCCCACAAGTGTCCTCCTCCATGCCCATCCCACCCCCCCATCTGATCATTTTATAATAAAAGCCATATCATCAAAGTAGATGATCATAGAATATATTATTCTCTTTTCTACGGCAGAAGGCCATCTCTCTTGTTCTTTTATTAATTTATTTTTTCTGGTCCCCTTAAAATTAATATCAAATCACATAAAAGTTACATCAAGTCACTAGGTTTAAAAATAAAAGATAATATTGGGGGATTGAGCTAGAAGCCATAAGACTGATTTACTTAATAGGTTTAAGATTGCTGTCTACTATGTCACAAAATTCCCTGAGTAAATTGATTTTTAGAATGCACTGATTAAGTTCACCCAAGATTTTTTTATTCAGATATAATTGACATATAACATGTTCTAGTTCAAGGTACACAACATAATGATTCAGTATTTGTTTATATTGCGAACTGATCCCCACAATAAGTCTAGTTAACGTTCATCACTGCACATAGCTACAACTTTTTTTCTAGTGATGACAACTTTTAAGAAGTACTCTCAGAAGCTCTCAAATACACAATTCAGTATTGTTAGCTGTAGTCACAATGCTGTACACATTACACCCCCAGTATTTATTTATTTTATAACTGGAAGTTTGTACCTTTTGACCCCCTTCACCTGTTTTGTCTCCCTGTCCCGTGCCCCCACCTTTGGCAACTACCAATCTGTTCTTTGTATTTATGAATTCAGGGTTTATTTTCCCTTTAGATTTCACATATAAGTAAGATCATACAGTATTTGTCTCTGTCTACCTGACTTCACTTATTAGCATAATGCCTTCAAGGTCTGTCCATGCTGTCAAAAATGACAAGATTTCATTCTTATTTTGGGCTGAAAAAAATATATTTTATATATGTATATCATAATTTATTTATTCATTCATCCATTGATAAATACTAACGTTGTTTCTGTATCTAGTGAATTGAAAATATTGCTGCAGTGAACATAGGGGTGCATATACCTTTTTGAGTTAGTGCTTTTGTTTTCTTTAGATAAATACCCAGAAGCAAAAGGGCTGGATCATATGGTAGTTCAATTTTAAATTTTTGAGGACCCTCCATGCTGTACCAATTTACTTTCCCACCAACAGTGCACAGGGTTCCCTTATACCCACATACTCCCTTACACTTGTTACTTCTTGCCTTTGATTACAGCCATTCTAACAAGTGTGAAGTGATACATCATTGTGGTTGTTATTTGTACTTCCCTGATAATTAGTAATATTGAGCACCTTCTCTTGTATCTGTTGGCTATATGTCCTCTTTAGAAAAAATATGTATTCAGATCATCTGCCCATTTTCTAATTGGATTGTTTGCCTTTTTGCTATTTAGTTGTATGAGTTCTTTGTATGTTTGAATATTAATCCTTTATCAGATATACGATTTGCAAATATTTTCTCTCATTTGATAGTCTGCCTTTTCACTTTGTTGAGGATTTCCTTTGCTGTATAGAAACTTTTTGGTTTGATATAGTCCCATTTGTATATTTTTACAACCAAAGAGTTTCTTTTTTTTTAATGTTCATTTATTTATTTTGAGAGAGAAAAGAGAACACAAGCAGGACAGGAGCAGAGAGAAAGAAAGAATCTCAAGTAGGTCCTGTGCTGGCAGTGCAGAGCCTGACATGGGGCTCGAACTCACGAATCGTGAGATCATGGCCTGAGTCAAAATCAAGAGTTGGATGCTTAACCAATGGAGGCACCCAGGCACCCCATTCAAAGGTTTTCTAAATAAGATTCCAGATTAACTCCTAGTGTCCCCACTTACATATTAATTTAACTTGGACAAATAGTGTAAATTAACACTCAGTTTCCTTATTTCTAAATTGGGTATAATTATGTTTATAATGTTGTTGTAGCGATTACATGAGTCTAGAACATTGTATTACCCATATTAGAAATTCAAAAAATAGTAGTAGTTTATTGTTATTATTATTATTGAACTCTTTGAGAAAATTTGTAATTTAGGATCAATTTTGAACATACAATATTCGGTCCACAAACATTTCCTGTCTAGAGCCAACAAATAACTTTTTAAAATAGAGGTCAACAAAAGTTTTACATTGCTTTCAGATGATGCCACCATAAAGCAAAAAGAATGTAGTAAAAAAGGGAGGTAGAGGGTCATGTAAAATATTGGGATTAAAGTCTCAATTTTGCATTTATAAAAAGGAAAGGTGACATGAAATTTGAGGACTTTCTAGCTACATTGTAGAATTGCTAAAATACTATGAGAGATTTAACTAGCCTTCATCCAAGGCTCTCTGGAAAGTCAGAAACTGAGGACAGTTAGTGAATAGTGATACTGAAGAAAATTGAGTCGATTACTTTTCTTGGATAACACAGAATTTAATCACTCAGCAAGAAAAATATATGAGGAAGATTCATGCAGTGAGGGTAATTGAGAAATATAATTAGTTGATCCAAATGTCAATTATAATTCCATTAATAGGAGGGAGATGCTAGTTAAATAGGCCTAAATCCCTGATGGGATGCAAGGATGTTTAGACACAGACAGGCTACTGAAGAACCATCACTGTACCTTATAAATTCAATACAAATTACCTTATCTTTAGTATTATGATCTTAGTAACATTATCGCCTCTACCTAGTTGCTACTGGAAAGACTTTTCTATAGTGTACTGAGTTCATGGTCATGAAATGAAGCAGATGTCCCATTTATGAGGTACTATAATGCTAAAGAGTCATGAGCTGTCTAATAATTGTTTCTTTTAAGCTTGTGAGAATGATCCAATGCATCTTTCAGGATCCCAGCAGGAAACTTGGATGCCCTAAGACTTTAGGGGACAACAGTAAATAAACCAGTAGGCTTGGTGAAATACCGAGGGATGGGCAGCAATGAAGTTGTAACTACCCCCAGGTCTAAAAATCTTGAGGAAGCCATTGTATACAGTAGCCATGGGAACTCAGCAACTGCCCAAACTGCACTTCGGTGTGATGGGAGCAGGGAATGTAAATACCTCTCTACCTCACCTCACTCAGATCTCCCCCATAGCCTCTCTCTGACTGAAGTCAGAAGGCGGAGGCATCTGTGTGGTGGCATCTGTAAAGTTTGCCTTTCTCTGGCTCAAAATAGATCATTAAGGGGAGAGAATGGATCTGGAAGGGAAAACAGAAAGTAACCAGCCCACCAGCCATGAATCACATGATTTCTTTCATTCTATTGGAGATGATCCCAGTTTGAGTCTGTTTATTATGTGTCTTTAGGAGAAGAGAATAAGAATGATGAGAACCTTTCTGTAATCCTATGGTGAAAGGAACTGAATCACATGAGTAACAAGATATGTTGGAAAGGCCGAACCATTAGAGTTAAAATTGTGGGTTCAGCCATATATTAAATCCTATCTCTGTTACTTAATTGGGTGTGCAGCTTGGGCAAGTTACTTAAGTCCTCAAAACCTCAGTTTTCTCAGGTACAAAGTGAAGAGAAAATATCACTATCAGGTACAGTTGTAAGAAATAAGTGAAATAATGCATTTTACATGCTTAGCATAGTATGAGGCACACACAGAGCATTAGTAATGAAAATAATATTTGTTTATTTTTTGTTGTTTTCAGAAGATTAATAGAAGTAATGGATTTTCCATTGAGCCTAATTCCAAAGATCCATTTTGAAGGACTCATTGTCAACTGTTTTCTTTTTTAAATCAACTGGTGTGACCTCCTTACAGTGGGACTCTCCTTCTATTACTAGTGTGGAAAGAATATTACCTCCACTGCACTGTCACTATCCACTCTTCATTGTACTTTTCAGTCCAAAAATCATCTGAAATTGATTTAGGCATAGCTTTTGTGGAAGACTATTTTTCCCAGCCTCATGTGTAGTTAGATGTAGCCATGTGACAGACCTTGCCAGTGAGATGTGATCAGAAGTAATGCATACAGCTTCCAGGCCAGAGTCTTAAAACAATCAGATCATCCTATTCTTTTTCTTTTTATTTTTTAACAAGCTGGAAAAAAGGTGATGGAGTTGAGCCATTTTTAACCATGAAGTAAGGACTTACTCTGAAGGGAAATGCAGTAAGACAAAAATGACTTATGGAGCAGAGATCATCTATATCTGTGGACCACTACCAGCTCAGACTTATTTGAGAAACAAATAAATGTCTACCTTATTTGAACCACTAACTTATAATTCATAAACATATGTAGATACATATACATATGGATGGATGGATGGATGGACAGATTTATGTACAGATATAGAGACAAAGACAGAGATAGAGAAGATAGAAATAGGATAAGGATGACACTATTGAAGTGAATTGGAGGCCAGCACAAACTTCTGGGTACTGTCCAAAATTTAAGAATTTTTTTAGCTATAAGATTTAGGAAAAGTAGTAAAACACAATGGCAATAACAGTCTTGTCCAGAGAGATTTCTTGTAGATATTTTTAGATTCTTTCTCCATTCCTTTAGGAACTCTCCCTGCCAGAAGTGTCTTCTATTTGGAGAAGGACACCGAGGAACTAATTGTGTAGGCAGGTCAGGAAGGATGACTAAAATTCAGGTCTCTAAATCTGGACTGAGAACAAAGCCTGGTACTCCTTTGTCATCTCCCTTTGTCTTGACCTCTATGGCCTCCAAAGGAAGGAAGCTTGGGATTTTCTCAAAGTTATAAGGCTCTCATGATTCATCTCTTGAGGAACTTGGCGGTCACAGTGGTAGGACAATGCCAGGAGGACAGTTCTCAAGGAGGAGGGGAGGAGGGAGTTGAGCGATTGCTATAAGCAAAGCCTCTAATAGTTGATTGAGCACCCAGCATCAACCATGTGCTTTACAAGCATTACCCATTTAATCTTTACTGCATCCTTGCAAGTCATCTTTTAAAATCCTCAATTTTAGGGGCACCTGGGTGGCTCAGTTGGTTAAGCATCCGACTTTAGCTCAGGTCACGATCTCAGGGTTCGTGGGTTCGAGACCTGCATTGGGCTCTGTGCTGACAGCTAGCTCAGAGCCTGGAGCCTGCTTCAGATTCTGTATCTCCCTCTCTCTCTTTGATCCTCCCCTGCTCATGCTGTCTCTCTCCCTCTGTCTCAGAAATAAATAAAACATTAAAAAACAATTTTTTAAAAAAATCCTCTTCTTTAAAATAGGAAAATTGAGACTCAAAGAGATTATAAAAGTACAAGTGATACAAAAGTGCTTGTTCAAGAGCATCACACAGCTAATACTCGTCAGAGTCAAGGTTCAAATCTAGACTTACCTGGTTCCAAAGACTATGCTTTCTTCACTGAACTTCACTTTTTCCATATACATGTATATACATACATATGGATATTATTTACAAACAATATCTACTTCTAAGGGATACTATGAGAATAAAGCATGATACTAACACACATTAAGCCACAGTTTAATATAGAAAATAATAAGTGTACCAGGGGCACATGGGTGGCTCAGTTAGTTGAGTGTCCCACTCTTGATTTTGGCTCAGGTCATGTTTCCAGGGTCATGGGATCGAGCCCCACATTGGGCTCCACACTGAGCATGAAGCCTGCCTAAGATTCTCTCTCCCTCTCCCTCTACCCCCTGCTCATCCTCTCTCACTCTCACTCTCTAAAAATTTTTTTAAAAATAATATCAATTACTACTATTATTACTATAACTTTTATTACTATCCTCATACATCATGATATTAACATATTACAAATTTTATTTAATGTTCAGTGATGGTAGATGATAAAGAACATAAATTTTAGATCTTGTCATTTCTTGGGTCTCATAGACTGCTTCAGCATTTCATGTAAGCCATCAACATAGCAAACTTCTGCCTTAAAATCCTGACCTGTGTCAGTTCTCCTATTTGCCTTCCAGAAGGTAGAAGTAAATGGTTGGAAATAGAGGCCATCTGTCAGAGGACATATGTAAGTGTGTTTCAGGGCATCCAGAGAGTAAACATGAGCCCTCTTACTTAGGAGATGGGCTAATGCAAAAGTTATCCAGGAAATAATCATTTATCTCACCAACCATTTAATAAGGTAAAGCACAGTCATAGATAATAAAGAATATACTAATACTAAAAAGATGAAATAAACTAAGAGAAATTAAAGCAGTAAAATGTAAAATAAAAAAAGTAGATTCCAAGAATAAAAAGAAATGTAATATAATCAATGAAAACTAGAGAAAATGAAGCAAATAAATACTAGGAAAAAGATATTAGTGAAATAAAATATTATAACCAAGGACATGGCAGACTAAGAAAATTAAGATAAAGAGAGCTCCAGAAATATTTTAAACATAAACCAAAATGGGAAAAAAATATTTGAAAATAGGAAATTAGCCAGTTAAGATATTACGAGGTATGAGAATAAAAGCCAAAGAGGTTTATTAGAACACATAAATGAGGCAGCCTCTAAGGCTAGAAGCATAAACCCTTGTATGGAAACTACCAGGCTTTCAAAGCCAAAGCACCTAGTTACTAAAGTATAAAAGGCACCACCAAGTAGCCAGTTCGTCAAAAGCAGCATCGTAGCCATCAGTCGATCTTGCCTCCTCACTTCATTACCTCACGTCCAACCCATCAGGAAATCCTATTGATTCGCCTGTAATGTTCAGTTTGAATCCACCCATTTCTTATCACCTCTACTACTATTCCCTGCTTTTATTCCTGTTACTGTGACATGTAGGATCCTAGGCACCATGGTCCTAATTCTCTAAGCCACCTCAGTCTCACCTCTGTCTCAAGTTCACAAACTTCCCACTGGGCTTTTGTTCCATGTTCTTTTAGCTCCTAGAACATGCCAGTTTGTTCCTGCCTTAGAGTGTTGGCATATGCTTAAATGTTCCAAATCTCTACAATCAGAACACAACTCCCAGGACCTTTTATAATGGCCCCATCGTAATGCTCCAAGTCTTAGCTTTAAGTCACAGCTCCTCAGACAAACCTTTCTCAGATCACCCACATTAATTAAACATTTTTGTAATTACTCTGAATCCCAGGTCCTATTAACTTCCTAGCAGTTTACTATCTGTAATTCAGTACATATTTATTTACCTGCTCATCTCCCCTAGTAGAATGTAAGCTCCATGGACTCAGAGACAATAAGCTATTTAATTCAACACTGTATATAACTGGCACCTGGTGTGGGACTGGACTCCTATTAATTTCTCATAAATATTTGCTGAATGAAACACCACACTGTAGGCTTCCTTTCCAAGATTTTGGATTCTCTAGAGGACAAGAATCCTCATGATTCAGACAGAACCAAGAAACAGAAAGCAGGATGCTTGGTCTCTATGCCCTTCACCCACATCTGGCATCTCACTTGCCCATGAGTACTGCCTACCTTAGATATTAGTGTTAGGATAACTAGGTACAACAAGATTGAATTCTGTGGCCATCTCCTCGATGGGTATAGTTTGCAATCCGGTCACAGTCTCCTGTGCTTCAGTGGCTCTTTGTTCTTGAACAAAATAAGGTTGAATGACATGGCATTGCCATCATTGCCAAAACAAAAATGATCAGACATCGGCAATTTGTTATGGTTCAACCTAATACATACACACCAGCCCACAAAAAAAAAAAAAAAAAAAAAAAAAGGAGCATAAAAATAAAGCTAAAGAATGGTCTACAAATCAGAAAACGCATCTAACCAGTCTCTCAAAGTCTACCATGACAGAGGCATATTTTTTTAAATTAAAGATGCCAGCAAACACTCAGAAACTAAATTCTATTGGTTTTGTCTACATCAGGCCCAAAGTATCAATACCTTTTTCTATGAGANTGTGCTTCAGTGGCTCTTTGTTCTTGAACAAAATAAGGTTGAATGACATGGCATTGCCATCATTGCCAAAACAAAAATGATCAGACATCGGCAATTAAAAAAAAAAAAAAAAAAAAAAAAAAAAAAAAAAAAAAAAAAAAAAAAAAAAAAAAAAAAAAGGAGCATAGAATTAAAGCTAAAGAATGGTCTACAAATCAGAAAACGCATCTAACCAGTCTCTCAAAGTCTACCATGACAGATGGGCATATTTTTAAATTAAAGATGCCAGCAAACACTCAGAAACTAAATTCTATTGGTTTTGTCTACATCAGGCCCAAAGTATCAATACCTTTTTCTATGAGACCAAAATAAACTATCATCTCTTTATCCCTGACATTTCTGATCAGAATCAAAGAGGAAGCAGGAAAAAAGAAAAATCATCGCACTGGTTCACCTAGCCCAGCATTCAGGAACAAATCAACTAAAATATAAGATGGATATTGCATGCATGCCCAACAATTACAAGCAAGGCATTCAGAAGCCCCCAGTAAGGTACACACACTGCTAAGGAATTATACTTTGAAGAACACAGATAAATAGTTTTCTCCTCCAGAGTAACTCCATATAAATCCAGACACCATTTCTCATAGTGCAGAATAAATAACTGTCACTGGTCCTGGAATTCAGTGTTTTACATCAGATACTTTCCAAGAGTCAAAAACTCAATTGAGAGAGCAAGCACGAGCCTCTGCAAAGTCTAGCATCGAACCCATGCCAAGCTATCACCCAGTGAGGCATGATGGGCCTTCGCCCCTGCTTAAGGTGAATTTAAAATCTAACTTAACAAAATTAGACAACCATATTTAAGGCAAGCAAAGAAATGAAGCGGAGGCTCACTGGAAGAATATTTTATTACAAACACAGTTAATTGAAGATCAAGGAAAGGAAATTTTGGCCATTATACAAAGGCATCCAACAATCTTTGAGAAAGAAGGAAGAGTTGAATGTAAGACGGAGGAAAATGGCCTATAGCTACACATATTATCCCTAGTGTATGGCTGAAAAAAAACATGAATTGGTAATATGATCTTAGCCTCCTCCCACCATGTGGTTTGATAACATAACCAGTGCAGGCTTATATATCATCACAAATAACAAAAGGGATATTAAAGTGAAATTAAACTCCAGGAATCATCTGATACCGAATGCAGTAGGCTTGTTGTCTGCTTGCCGATGTTCACACACTGTCTCTCAAAATAAATAAACTTAAAAAAATTAACTGTGACAGACAAAACTGAACAATGACCAAAGTCTAGAAGCAAGATGAAAAAAGTAAAACAAAATATTGTTTAAATTTCCATCTTCAGGGGTGATTATTCCTTGAAACAAAACCCTTTGCATTATGAGTCAGGACACACCTGA
The DNA here is from genome assembly GCF_003009895.1 of Hyaena hyaena. NCBI lineage: Eukaryota > Metazoa > Chordata > Mammalia > Carnivora > Hyaenidae > Hyaena > Hyaena hyaena. Next base: position 5,925,033 of record NW_024080656.1, on the reverse strand, counting down.
CATTTTCAGATTAGGTGATTCACTGCTGGGAAATGCAACCATTGTGAAAGTCAAGTATGTCTGCTCAAATGCAGACTCTGCTGTATTTTCTTTGAGTGTTTTATTTTTTCGGTGAAAAGACACATATTTTTCCCCTAATAAAATTTGGTCGCTTTGATGACTTTTATTGAATCATTTATATTTCCATAATTTATTGTTAACTTCACCAAATATTTGAAGGTTCTCATAGATGGCAGAAAAAGGAAAATGGCATATAGGTAATCCAAATTTCAACTTTCAGTGATCTATTTTAAGACATTATCTACCCAAAATGTACCATACTTATGTGTAATAATCTCCTATTAATATAGAATATTTTTATACATCTATCAAGTAAGAGATCCACAAATGACATACAGTTTGTATGTCATTCATTTGCTCAATAAATTGTCAAAATGGTTATAGACATAAGAGCCTGAATGAATGTGGTAGGAATTAAGGAAAAGGAACAGAAACAAACAATATTCAGGAGGTAGAATCCAGAGTTCCTGTAGGCCAAGGGATTGTAACCAAGGGTGACCATTCCATTGTGAGTGATGCAATCAAAGAGGAATACACATGCATGTTGTGAGATATTCATATCTGATCAATATCTATTTTATTAGTACAAAATATTAACTTATAAAATGCATGGTATCTACTGGAGTTTATACTTTTATACAGTCAGGACACTCTTTTACCACCTTTTATCATTGCAGTTTCAAGGGTACGTAACAGAGCCATCTTCAAAACACTAATTAAAGATGGCAGCTCTCCACAGTAAATCTACACTTGGAGGATTTATGCTTTTAAAATGTAAATTTGCAACACAATAAATAATTGACAATTTTTAAAGCAAAAGTAAAAACTGGTCATGGGCAAATCTTTAAAGATACTAGAATTACAAAAATATATCTTCCAAATACATAGATTATTAGTCAATTTCATTGTGCAAATCAAAGTGTTCACGTATCAAAAAGCAGAAGTCGAAGAAATGAAGATGATTTATTCTCCAAGTAACTTTAGGTCAAAGTTAAAGATGACTTATTAGGGTCATAAAAAAGCAGTGGATGTAGTAAATTTATGTCTTTGCTTTGTTCTCTGTCATATTGTAACCAAAGCTATTTCTACCCTGCCATAATGTGTGTTTTTAATCAGACCATATTAGCCACAGCAGAGCAAACCACAAGTCACAAGGACAGATGACTGTAACTCTATTTATGTTAGAGATAGATTTCTGTGACATTGGATATAAGCAGGATTTAAAAATCAGATTAAATTTCCACTTTACTCCCATAATAATTTTGCTTCTAATGAAATCAGTTTAACCCTAAATTTCATCTTTAAAAACCTACTTGGAGAAAATATACATTTTTTTCTGCAGGTTTCTAAAGTAACCACAATAGTCTCAAAAAATGGTATCTACTCTTTATTGATTAAATGCTGCCCATGATAAAGTTGGGTAATGAAATCTGAAAGCTTCAGGATGTTTCTATCTGAAGTGTTCTCTGGTAAGAGTAAACAGCAGTAGGTAAGGCCGGGTTTTGCCTGAGCAAGTATTACAGTAGTTTTGCTTTAAGCAACTTCTAAGCCCTCAAACTCGATGAGACCTTGTCTTAAGCTGGCTGAGTGGACCCTCCAATTCTTCTAAGGTAAAAATTCTGTTTATTTGCACACTGCCTTAGAAAGAAGAACCATTAAAAGTCTACAATATCATTTCCTAATTTGCCAACTCATTGTACTGACTTAAAGTGTGGTATACATATACTTAATGTACTTTTTATTTAATGTACTTTTTTTAATGTTTCTTTTTTATTCTGAGAGAGAGAGGGAGACAGAGTGAGCAGGGGAGGGTCAGAGAGAGAGGGAGATACAGAATCTGAAACAGGCTCCAGGCTCTGAGCTAGCTGTCAGCACAGAGCCCAATGCGGGTCTTGAACCCATGAACCATGAGATCATGACCTGAGCTAAAGTCGGACGCTTAACCGACTGAGCCACCCAGGCGCCCTAATTTAATGTACTTTTTAAGGCAGCAGATGCATTGGCATTTTAGTAACATTTGCCCCAGATGTGCTTTCCCAAACACTGCCCAATTCAGCTGTGTGTATAGGATTGTAGGAGCAAGCTCCTTATAGTGTGGATGTGGTAAACTAGTGACTCCTAGTGGTTGGTACATACTTATGCAAATTATCTCCAGCAAAATCTAAAAGAAGGGGAAAAATAATATATACCACTTCATTCCCTTCCAAAACAAAGAAACAAACAAACAAACAGAGTTACTACTACCAGGAATATTTTCAATTGGATCACTTCTACATGTGCAAAGAAAATACATGTATAAATAACCACTTAAAAAACTTTTACTAATAAAAACTACATTGGAAATTGTCCAAGCAGGAAAACTAAAATTTATTGATGAATATTGCTGAAATAAAACTAGATCTTAATATTCCTATCTCTGGGATTGTTTCCACAAAACACAGTTCAACAGGAACAAAAATCTATATCCAACATTATCTATAAAGCAAACCACAAAACTAGAAAGATTAATTTCGAAGAAGAGCAAAAGGTTTTAACAAATTCAAAGATGGCACCATGATAATATAAAGTAAAGCCATTCTCGACTTTAATTATTATAAGTACTAGGGGAAAAGTGAATACTGTTTTTTATAAATATTAGGCTTAAGAAGCAGAGAAAAATTGTTCATTCATTGTGGAATGTCACCATAAAATATACATTACCATGTTCATGTATATACATATATACATACATACATACTGGAAAGTAATATAGAAAAATGAACTTGATTGTATTAAGGCAGATTTTCCATATATTCTCTGTTCCCCCATTATCAACATCCTCCACCAGAGTGGCCCATGGTTACAACTGATGAGCCTATACTGACGTCATTGTCACTGAGGGATAAACTGAAGGGCAGTATGTACTCAGTCGGGTATCTAACTTGCACAGCTTCCTGCCCCCCTTCAGTAGCAGCAGGAGACAAGCAAGGCACAGGTGTGGTCCTTCATTCAATTAGCAATTTTCACCAATCCACATAAGAATTTTGATGATCTTAGAATTACCTAGTATACTGGGACAGAGTTAATCAGAATCTCTGTCTCTTTATTTCCTCCTATCAACTTCTCATGTCATGTAGAATGAGACACACTGAAAGACTGAATAATTTTCATGTGGGCTGCCTCCTGAAGCAGCTTTGCCCCCTGAAGCTGTTTCTCCTCCATACCCTCCTGCACCATGACTTCAGCCCCTAACCCGTTCCCTCCATCCTTCCTGATACCATCCAAATTGACGAGCAGTTGTTGCTAATCTACAAAAAAAAAAAAACAAAAACAAAAAAACCCAATGGTCCCTCTTTCAAGAACTGGTTTTTGCCAATTATTCATTAAACCTGGTGAATTTCCACTGACCTATGCTTGATGCGCTCCTATAAAACATTTCCTCTTTTTTTTTCTTTTACATTTATTTTGAGAGAGACAGAGGCAGCTCAAGTGGGGACACAGAGTAGAGGGCCAGAAAGAGAATCCCAAACAGCCTCTGTGCTGCCAGCGCAGAGGCCAACATGGGGCTTGAACCATGAAACTGTGAGATCATGACCTGAGCTGAAACCAGGAGACGGATGCTTAAGCAACTGAGCCACCCGGGTGCCCTTCCTCTTCTTTTCCCAAGTAATAAGCTCCTGCCAAGTCTTCTTATGGTGGCCATGATCAAATAAAGGCTATGCTCACAGAGCTCTGGTCCATTTTCTTCCACACTTGCTTAGTTATGAAAGAGAGAAGAGACATGTCTGTCCCACTCCTCGGAATATACAACAGCATCCAGCACAGCCCACTTGGAGCCTCACAATATTTTTTAGTTGAACTTAACTGATTGAAAACTAGAGCTTATTGTTCAGAAATTGGCACAATAGGCTAAAAGCAGAAGTCTCCACCCTCACTACATTTTCCCACTTTTCCAGCTCAAGGTAGCTATGCATCAAGGAATTAATAACCCAGAGTTCAGGAAAAGCAGGAAGGAGACAGATAATGAAGATGAAGGGGATGTTCCTAAGATGTTACAGAAGTGAATTGCTTCCATCTGGCCAGGAGCACATTTTCAACTGTTCCTCTAATTTCACGTATATTTTTCCTGTGAGACATAAAACACACTTTAGCTGAAAGGAAGGAAGAAATGAAGGGAGGAAAGAAAGAAATCCTCCCACTAATTAAAGCAGCATTTGCCATTTTCAAAACTGAAATAAAGTGTAGTATGTGTAATGGGGGCTATGAAAGGAGAAAAGAGAAAAAAAGAGTTTTCAAGAAAAACTATGCTTTTGTTATTTTTCTCCCCAAATTGGAAATATAAGAAAGAAATATTAGACACTTTAAAAATTGATAAACCAAAAGAACTAAATGTTAACATCATTATAAAAATACTTTAAAATCTTTTTTAAAAGCCCATTTAATTATATTTTATATTTAAGTAATTATACTAAAATTTGTGAACTTTACCCCCCACTCACAATCAGCTCACTTGAACACTCTGCAGGTGCTGTCAGCCACAAGCAGTGCGAAGGCATTTTGTCAGGACGTTATGTGCCTGAATCAAGCTACCAAACATTATGGGCTTCTGGGTCCCATTATGAAAACAAGGATAAGGGTTTTCAGGTCACTAAGGAAAGAGCATGATCCTCTATGAATGTATATAATATAATGTGAACAAATCTTATTTTCAACTCTTTTCCACACTAATATTAGAGTTCTAAGCAGGAAAATTGTGATAAGAGAGAAAAATGAAAACTACATATCTAATAATAGAGTGCTAGCAATTTTCAAAGGCAGAAAAAAAATAGCAAGCGGCAAAATACATCTCATGTAATAATATATAAAGCACAAAATCACAACAAATTAGTCATCTGTGTTCTAATTACTTTAAAGAATGACTTTGGGTGTGTGGAGAAATTGACATCCTGATGAAATGATGATCCCAGGTTTGACTTGTCTCACTTCTCTTTCTCCTGACTATTAATTATCAGTCATATTAAGTTACTTAGCTCTTTGAAGAAGGGCATTTGCTCAGTTTCATTTTAACACCATGCCCATGGTTGTGTTCCAGAAATTTCTTAGGAAGCAGCCATATGAATATCTAGGTAAGATGGTGACATTACCCCATGGGTCTAAGTCCTCTATCCTCCACTAATAAATTTCCCCAGAATAGAAAAAGGGATGTAAGAGTTAGGGAAAATTTGATTTAGTGAAAAGAACTAGGACAAGGTAACATTCGTATCCCAGGGTCTTAAAGGAAACACTGTAAAAGCAAGGACAAACAGGACTGAAATTTCCATGAACTCTGCCATTAAAGAGGCTGCATGACCAGGGGAAAACTGCATGCTTTCAAACACTTGACCAACACCTGCTCATTCAGAGCTGAGTGGCAATCAGGAGACCTCTGTCCAGCAAGTGATCTCCAAGGAGGTGAAAGTTGATTCTTAGGGGTGGGAGAAAGTGATATATACTCTTATAAGTATATAGAAACCTAAGCAGATAGGGGGAAATAACAAAAAAATAAAAAGGTTGAGAAACACTATTATACATCACTAGCCTCAGAGAAGGGTTTCTGACCCAGGGACAACGGAGCAGTGATGGCAGAGCCCACTCTCACAATGCTATACACACGTTAGAGGCCTCACTGAAAGAGGCAGGCAGCTCATTGTTGCAAATACGTCATGTGCAATCCCCATCTGGTTCTCCTTAGACTGCAAAAAAAAGGCACAGTACCTTTAACAAAAGAGTTTTTTGTTTTTGTTTGTGTGCTTGTTTGTTATTTAGAGAGAGATAGAAAGAGAGTGAACAGGGAAACGACAGAGGGAGAGGCGGAGAGAGAATCTTAAGCAGGTTCTATGCTTAACCCAGAGCGCACTGTGGGGCTTGATCCCACGATCAGGACCTGAGCCAAAATCAAGAGTCAGACAATTAACCAACTGAGCCACCCAGGTGTCCCAGAGTTAGGTTTTCTTTTTAAAGATAACAGGAAGTAGAAAAATACACAAAACATAAAATACAATGACAACACTAAAGAAAAAAATTTAAGTGATGACAATAAAATTTTTTAAGTTTATTTATTTATTTTGAGAGAAAGAGAGTGAGTATAAGCAGGGGAGGGGAGGGGTAGAGAGCTAGGAAGAGAGAGAATCCCAAGCAGGCTCCTCACTACCAGTGCAGAGCCTGACGGGGGGCTTGAATCCACAAACTGTAAGATCATGACCTGAGCCAAAATTGAGTCAGAAGCCTAGCTGACTGAGCCATGCAGGGGCCCCCTAGGGATGACCATAAATTTAAAGGGATTAGTTCTCTTACTGAAATATAAGGATTCACAGATTATGTCAAATAAAATTCAATTATAATTTTGTTTACAAAAGAAATACCTAAATCAAAATTACTAAGCAAAAGAATATAGGCAAACGAAAACAAAATATATAAATACACTATGGGAGATATGGAGTGGGCTGTGTGAGCAGTGTTATAAGACAAGAAAAATTCAAGCCAAAAAGCACTGAGTTATCAAAGATGATTATTGGAAAAAGCCATGAATATATCTATCTCTACATATTTAAATATATGAAGTCACATTGATAAAGACTAAGTACATTAGCTGACTCTAAGTATTTGATAGAAAAAAAGATTAAAATAAAAATCAGAGTATTTGAATGATATAATTATATAATTAAAAACAATTTATTTATACCTATGTATCTATCAAAATAAAGGTTATACATTCTTCCCAAGAATCCATGAAAATCTTACAAAACTTTATTATATATTAGACTACATAGAAAACATCAATCAATAAACAGTAATCATCTCATAGGTCATATTATTTGACCACAATGCAACACAATTAGAAACAAATAGTTAAATGTAAAACCAGGAAAAAAAATCTTGGAAATGAATAAATTCTCCAGAGAACAATTAGGTCAAAGAGAAAAAATAAAACCCTGAAATTACCAACTATTTTAACTACATAAAAATTGAAATGTTACAGATTGAGGTGCCTAGGTGGCTCAGTCAGTTAAACATCTGACTCTTGATTTTGGCTCAGGTCCTGATCTCAGGGTTTGTGAGTTAGCATCCCACATAGGGCTCTACACTGAGAGTGCAAAGCCTGCTTAAGATTCTCTCTCTGTCCCTCAGGTGCACAAACCTTCTCTCTCTCAAATAAAGAAACTTAAAAAAAATATATTGCAGATCAATCTTACATACGTAGTGAAAACAGTTTTAAGAAGTAAATTCAAATCCACGAGTTTTTATTCCTTAAAAAAATAAATTAAAGAAATTGCAAAATGAACATCAAAGGTATCCTATCAAAGCAAGAAGAAGAAAATAATAAGGTCATAAATTTAAAATTATGTTTAAGAGGACTTAACAGCTCAAGTCCTGATTATACTAAAATGTCTGTGTTCTTTGCTCCAAATTTGAATTACATTAAAATGTTAGTGCCCTTGGCTTCCGTTTTCTTGTTTTGGGAAAGTTCTGTAAAAAAAGATAGTCTTAACTGTATAAAAATTACATTCACAGAAATATTTATTGCAGTATTTTCTACAATACGGAGCCCACATTTTCCACAGCAGGAGAAAGACGAAAAAAAAATGTAGTCCTATGAAATAAACGATAAAACCATAAAAAAAAACTTTATCATTATGGAGACTCTAAAACCATTTTAGGGCAGTTCACAACGTGGGTGGAAAATACTGGGCACGTTTCCTCAACCACCACAGTCTGGATCTAAAACTCATAAGCAAAGCCAATCAGCTCCAGACAATAGACACGACCCATGACGACTCCATTATCTGGCTCCAGCAACCTCTCCAGTCTTATTTCCCTCAGCTCCCTACATACACTTGATATACCTGTGATAGCTAACATCTAATGGTGGCCACCACCACTTCCTTCTCTCCCCGTAGACATATGTCTCACCACTCATGAAGAGGTGCAGTCTGTCCCTTCACCTTGAATCTAAGACAGCCTTATGATTTGTGTGTTTTGACCAAAAGGCACTGAGGGATATGATGTTCTGGAACCTCTGAGCCCAGACTTTAAGAAGTCTAGCACTTTCTGCTTCTTCCCTTTTGTAAATTCAGATGCCATATAAAACGTTGGCTACACTGAGATCATTATGTTGTGAAGAAACCCAGGACAGCTACCTTAAGAGGCCACATGGAGGGGCAGAAATATGCTCTTTGGGTCAAGTAAAACAGTAAAACAATGAATAACAACTAAAACAGTAAAACAATGAATAACAACTAAAACAGTAAAACAATGAGTAAGCAAACAAACAAACAAAACCTTTCAGTGAAGGGTCCTTGTGCTTCTCAGTCCAGTTGGCAGCTAAATGCAACTGAGTGAGGAGCCCTAGCAGATGCCACACGGAGCAGAAGAATTGCCCTGCTGAGTGCACTCAACCCATGAAATTGTGAAACAAACGAAACGGTTTTAGGGGCGTCTGGGTGGCTCAGTTGGTTAAGCGTCCCACCATGATCTTGCGGTTTGTGGGTTTGAGCCCCGCGTCGGGCTCTGTGCTGACAGCCAGCTCAGAGCCTGGAGCCTGTTTCAGATTCTGTGTCTCCCTCTCTCTGACCCTCCCCTGCTCAGGCTGTCTCTATCTCTCTCTCAAAAATAAATTAAAAAAAAAAAAAGAACAGAAATGGTTTTAAATCACTAAACTTTGGGGGACTTGTAACAAGGAATTTGATATCTGGAACACAGCTGGTCCTTCAGTCATGCCAAACTAAAAGCACATACAGAAAGTACTATCTCCGTGAGTTTGCACATTCTCTTTTTTTGTGGCTGCCTTTGCTCACTTTATACATTTCTAGTCTGCTTGAAACACACAACTAAGCATTTCCTCTTCTGTGAAGCCTGCCCAGAACACCTCAGGCAGTCACTCCTGATGCCTCCAGATGTCATAACATAATAACACAGCACATACTTCTTCCACTGTACTTTCACACCGAGGGACACACATTTGTTTCTGTGTCAACCTTCACACTGTGAGCTCTTTGTGGGCAGAGACGGAGATGTTATTGTTTCCACACTTCCATTGCTTAAAACAATACCTAAAAAATAATCCTATGAAGCAGATAGGATGGTTCCTCTTTTATACATGTGGAAACGGACATATGCAGTGCTAAGTTAATGTGCTCAAGGTCACTCAGAAAGTTGAGCTAAATGTATAGGGAGAGATTATGAAAGAATGAAATTCTATGAGTTCAAGAAATCTTTCCGGATGATTCTATCTTTCTTTGATCTTTTTCTCCTCTTATGTCCTATACCCCTTATAACCTGGAAAAAAAAATCCATATGGAACAAAGAATACTCCACATACTCTTGTCTTCACAGTCTCAATGCAAGCTTGTGACATGCAAACATCACGGTTTATATTGCTACTACATCTTCCAAAAGGCCTGGCATAGCACATAATAGGTTCTCATTCATTCATTTATTGGTCATTTCAGAAGTATTAAAGTAGTCAATGATGAGAAGTTTGGGAAAATACAGCAAATATTTTTCTACAAAATAAAAATATAATTAAACATTCAATTATATTTTCAATCCCCACTCTTTATACTGTGAATTGCAATGCGTTTTTTAAATATATGTTTTTGAACCCAGGGAAAAGAATGATCTTGAATGAATATTCATTGTGAATAATCCCCCTGTCCCTGAGTTCTGCACTACCCAAAGTGAAAGGGTAGACTGAGCTCCGCAAATTCAGGAAAAATCATATTGTGATTTTTATTGTATCCTTTGCCTGAGAAGGAACTGAGATTTGCTATCATTCTGCATCAGGGCTCTCAGTCAGTGATGGAATGAAATTGATTTACTTCCCATTTTGACTTGTAAAAATCTGAAAATTTACATCTTACTCCTTTTTCCTCAGGAACAAAATACAATGGATGGAGAGGAGCCAGGATCCTCTGCAAATATTCCCATAGCCAAGGCAACACCTAGATCTTTCCATCTAACTTCTCACCCACCTTTACTACATATTTAAACTCCCCTGCCTCATTCAAGTTTAAACCAAAGGACCAAAGTTCAGACTAAGGTCATTTCAAGCTCCAAAGCACAGCACACTCCAAAAATTGTGTGATACCTGAGGACCCCAAAGAGAAGTCCCTGCCCTCTGTGGACACTAATGCCTTTGGGGCTTTTGACTTGGCAACCACAGGGGTGGCAGGGAAGCTGGATACAATCAGCACAGAGCTAAGCCGTATGTCAGAAAGAACTCATAAAAACCTTTTCCTTAGGTAATACCATTTTATAGAGATCTAAGTTGACCTGTTATACCTACAGGAAAAACCAGTAATCCCTAGAATTCTTTTACCCTACATTTCAACACCTAGATCTTTCCTGGAACTAAACTGAATCATACCTCATTAGAAAGAATCAAAGACATCCACCATTAGGCATAACCCTAGATTTTGCTCTAGATATCTCTTATGCTAGGAATACATGTAGCATAGAATTAGGGGCACAATCCCACCACTTCTTATGAGAATCTTACTCATTTTGCAAAGCACAGCTCAAATGGTGCCTCCTTAGAACCTTCCCTCATTGCCCTGACTGAAAGACATCTTTCTTCACCTTCTATGCTTTTACGATTAACCTAGCACAACTGGTTTAGAGTGACATAGCATGCGTCATGCTCACTTCCTTCTCCCCCTCACACACACCTCATTCTTACATTTTGACCCTACATGAAGGGACTGTGGATTTAAAATCTTTGAATCTCTAGAACACTGCACAGTGCTTGGCACACAGAGGGTGCTCAATGTTTGCTCCATAACTATTCACTTTATTACTTCTAGGATTTTTGGGATTACTACTTTTACCATAGCCTGGAGGCCATACACAGGGACACATCCAAACCTGACCCACCTACTGTAGATCATGACTCCCACCCTGAACTGTAGCAATATGACCCAAGTTCCAGAGAAGTTAAAATAATATAGAAAGAATGAAAAAAAACCCGAGACATTGGTTTCTGTGTTTTCCTAAGTTCCTCAACTGAACTTTTCTGTTTATTTCAAACCTTTCAACAGAAACCATAGGTGGAAGACTGTCAAATAAATGTGTGGATCACAGGGTATAGTTTGGCATTCTGAGGAGAGCTTGAATTCCTTCCCACTCATACTACCCATCAGGTGCCCCTTAAGGGAAGGTTGAGGGAACGTCAGGGGCACCACAGAGACTACTTTGATAATCACTAATTCTGATTCGCCTCCTCAGATTCTCAAATAGGCCACAGGAGTCTGAGATAGTCACTGGAATCCACAATAAATGGATGAGCCCTGGCCCCTGGGGCCACTGAACCCTATTGATTTCCCACAGGACTGACTTTGTTACACCCAATGAGGCGGCCCAGGGTGCAGCTCTGGTTTCAGCATTTCAGGACTAGTTTGTTAGACAGATACTTTGCTTCGTTTTATTCATCTTATTGATTCTTTGAACCTAATCCAGAGAATAAACACCACCAGGACCAAACATATGGTCAAGTCTTTAGCTTAATTTTTGTTTTGGAGAGAAAAGCATCTTGGGCTGAGTTCAACCAAGCTGGGAGTCCAAGGAGTGATTAAAAACAAAACACAACACAACACAATGTATCATAATCCTACCTGAGCATAAGGAAGCCTGCCACTTGGCGCAGGAGCTATTTACCTTGTCGAATCCCTGTGTGAAATGTGTGCTCAGTTGTAATCATATACAATATCATGGTAACAAACTAGATGTTTATAGAAAAATAGGTCCTAAGGGCCAGAAACTCTCAGAGAAAATACATGCACTTTCCTTTTATTTTTTGTTCCTTTCAAAATGTAAATGAATGGTATAAATGTTTGATTTAGGCATAGGCCCCCAAAGTGTAAACTATTTATTACATTTGTTTCAAGTTTTTGAATAGTTTAAAATTGTTTCTTCTGATTTTTTTCTTTTCCTAAAAGGAAATATAGATTTGAAACTTTGTCTATTATCCATATATTTAAAACATTTAATTTTAATTGAACACATTATTCTACTATATATTTAACATATTTTCTTATATTGTGAGAGCCCTCTGGTGGTTGAGAGAACCCTAAATCTCTATGCTCACAAGAACAGAAATACAGCTCATTACCAACCAAAGCTTTTCTTTACTGAGATACTGATTTCAAGTTCTATTAGAAATGGATGCTCATTAAAATTTCTATTAACTCTCACCTACTTGTAGAATGGTACATTATTTTTATGCATTTTCTATTTAAAAAAAAGAGCTTAAATGCTTACATTATGTCTTTAAATCCAAGTAAGAAAACACTGATTATGCACAAATATATTTTCTTTTCAATCAGATTGGGAGTAGTTAGCAATTTATACCTAAATTGAGACACAGGCAAATTGGCTCCTGGAGTCCTTTATTAGGTGGTATGCTCTGTGTTCTCTTTTAATTTGTGCCCAAGTCACAAATAGACACAACTGGGTTTTTTGTTTTGTTTTCTTTGTTTTTATTGAGAGAGAGGGAGAGAGAGAGTGAGCACATGTGCAGGTGTGCAAGCAGGAGAGGGGCAGCCGGGGTGGGGGAGTGGGGGGGTAGAGAAAGAGAGAGAGAGAGAATCTTTGCAGGCTTCATGTTCAGTGTATTGCGTCGTGCAGGGCTCAATCCATGACCCTGGGATCATGACCTGAGCCAAAATCAAGTCAGACACTAAACCGACTGAGCCATCTAGGCTCCCCACAACACAAGTATTTTATATTTTCATAATGCTTAGGTACATAGCATCAAATTTAAGGCTCAAGTTTTGACATATTATGCAAGTAATTGAACAACGTACTTACCAGACTCTTTATAAGTATCCTGCTATACAGAAAATTATAGCAGGCAAACTCAATGCAGCAAAGTCTTTGTCAAGTGGGACAATTCACTGAAATTTGTGAAATGATAAAGCCAGGATATATAAGGAAAGACTATATGGATGAAGCTGTTCCTTGAGCCTATAATTTTGGAATACATAATGCCTATATGCCTCAAAACCTCTCTCTTTAACTGACTCTAAGTTTCTGGAATGTAAGTTAAATAGCGCATAAACGGGTTTCAAGGTACTTACTGCCATAAGACTCTTTATGTCATTGATTTAAATGCAGCACCCAAAATATGAGAAGAAAACATTGTAATCACAGTACTTCCACATTTCCTCTGCAAGAATAAGGTAAGAGCCAAACAAATCAGCAGATCTGAAGGCGAAGCTTCAGTCAGTGGATTAAGCACATCACAAGATATCGGTGGTAACTGTAGGACTAAGATGATGGTATGTGACTCTGGCAATTTCAAGAGGACTGATGCCTTGATTTAGTTCCACAGAGCTGTGCATTGAATGCCAAACTTACACAAACTAATTTCATGACCAAATATAGTGTTAAAGAATGATTAACAGACAGTAAATAAAAAAGTATGCAATCCTCCAACAAGAAAATGTCATGGAGCACATCTGACTCGGGCAAAAAGCCAGGATTAAATGATGTCAAAGTTTGGCACTTTGGTAGTTTAGACCAATAATTGACACCAATGTGTTCATGCCTCATTGTGTGCACACCACTCCAGGACATGACATTGGTGGTCCTCCAATCAAAAGGTGGAGTCTGTTTTCTCCATCTTGAACCTGGGCCCGACCCTATGACTTGATCTAGTCAATGGGACAAAACAACCGTGACTTAAGCAGAGGTTTTAAATGTGCTTGAGCTTCAGGCCTTGCCCTTTTCACTCTAGGAACTCTTTTGCCATCATGTAACAAGTTCCAACTAGGCTACTAAAAAGGGGAAAACCTGAGGAACCAATTTCCACATAAGTGAGATCATCTTAGACCACTCAGCTCTAGCCAAGCCACAAGTAGACCACAAAGAGCAGCCAAGCCCAGGCAACATCACAGTTTATACAGCAATTGTTGGTCTAAACCACTAAGTTTTGGGTTACATAGCAAAAGCTGTTAAAGTTACTTCCATCTTATGCCAAACTTTGACTATGGTTTGTTCTAGTCCATGACCACATTTTTCTGGAGATGGAATGTTGAGTCACGTGATAAATTCTTTACTGCATGATCTAAGGAATGACACTAGCACCAGACTGATCTGCTTACAGAAAGAGAATGATAGTCATCAAAAATAGTGGGTTATATTTCACAGAAAAGTTATATTTCCTTGTTTTCTTAATTATTGTCTACTAACCACATATCCAAGGGAAAGGAATCTTGGGACCTATTAAAATGGACCTAAAAACCAAATTTATAAGAAATTTTTATTTTGAGAAATGGTTCACATGATGTGCACCTGGGTGGCTCAGTCAGTTGAGCATCCGACTTCAGCTCAGGTCATGATCTCATGGTTTGTGGGTTTGAGCCCCGCATTGGGCTCTGTGCTGACAACCAGCTCAGAGCCTGGAGCTTCTTTCAGATTCTATGTCTCCCTCTCTCTCTGACCCTCTCCTGCTCATGCTGTCTCTCTCTCTCTCTCAGAAATAAGTAAAAAAAAAAACATTAAAACATGTCTTTAAATCAAAATTAAAAAAAAAGAGAAATGGTTCACATGAAAGTTATATAAGTATTTTAACTAGCTTCAGACTCAGTATAATTAATTGTATGGCATAGATGCATAAATGTAGGCTCCATTAATAGAGTGATAAAGATAATGTTCACAGAGATAATCATCTAGAAGATTGGTTCTAGTTTTGGGTGATGCATTTAAAGACCAGACTGTGTCCTAAGGAGAATAACTAAGATGTGGAAATTCAGAAAACCATGAGATAAGAGTAAGAGTTAAAGGAACCACAGAGAAAACTTCCCAACATTTTTGTAAATGAAATTATAGTTATGAATGAAGAAACAATTTTAATTTGCATTGTTCTAGGTTCAAGAACTAAGACAAACAAGTGCAGGAAGTTAAAGGGAAAACTTTCTAGTAATTAAAGGGGTACTACAATTAAATAAGTTTCCTTGAACCACAGTGAGGTTGTTGTCACTGGGTGTGTTCAAAGATTGTTCACCTTTGCCAGGGATATGGTAGAAAGAATTCATGTACTGAGAGAAACATTTGAGAAGCTGATGTCTAAGTTGATCTTCTTAATCTAAGATTCTATGCTTCCATATGAAACATCTGCATGCATCTATCTACACTTGTCTTTAGAAAACCTAACAAAGTAAATCTTCTGCAACCGCATCTTGATAGTAGCCCCACCAGTCTCCCAACTTGGTCTTGATCTGAGAGGATATGAGAGAGAAGAGGTGCTAACAGAAGAATGTAAGAAATTAATTCCTTCAGCCTTCTCCCTCTTATTTGGGCACACATTTAAATGGATTAGCTTCGTTCTAAAAATAAAGAACAAATCAGATGTCACTTTTTGCCATTTTCATGTCACTTTTTGGCATTTTCACATAACAAAATGCTTTCTGAGTTGAATAAGGTAAAACTGTATTTACTATTAAAAAGAGAGTGGCACCTTGTGGCTCAGTCGGTTAAGCGTTTGACTTCGGCTCAGGTCATGATTTCATGGTTCGTGGTTTGCCCCCTGAGTCAAGCTCTGTGCTGACAGCTCAGAGCCTGGAACCTGCTTCAGATTCTATGTGTGTGTCTCTCTCTCTGCCCACCCCCACCCCCCACATGCTCTGTCTCTCAGTCAAGAGTGAATAAATGTTAAAAAATTAATTTAAAAAGAGAGAAAAAAATCAGTGTCATACTGTAAGGAAATAAAAATCAAAGTATAGAGTATCTTATATGTAACTGTTATGTTTTATCTTAAGAGAAAATAGGTGTGTTGCTAATAATTTTCAAATCTCATTTATTATTAACTCTCATTAATTTGTTGTAGATAGCATTGTTAGTAAAGTTATTAATAACTTCCCTAGTACTTAAGTGAATAAGTATAACTTCATTTATTTATTTACTTATTTTATATGCTTATCTATATTTAAGAGAGAGAGAGAGTGCAAGCACGAAAGAGGCAGAGAAAGAAGGGGACAGAGGCTCTGAAGCATACTCTGTGCTGACAGCAAAGAGCTGTATTCAAGGCTCAAACTCATGAACCTTGAGATCACGACCTGAGCTGAAGTCAAGAGCTGAACACTTAACTGACTGAGGCACCCAAGCACCCAACACTATTTAAATAATTATGTTTCATATCATGGAAAAGTGTCATGAACTGAGATGGAATATCTCTAATAGTCCCCATATCAGCTCATATGAAACTGAATGGCATTTGACCATAATGTTTGCTTCATATTAAAAACACTACCACTATCCAGAAGCTTAAATGCTGTGTGGCATCCTACCCCCATGAATCAGACCTCTCGGACATTGGTATCTGAGGATGGACTCAGAATGATACTCCACCTTTTCTCCTCTCATTATTTATTGATCCAGCCCTTTCTTAATTCTTTTTATTATCTCTATCTCCTCCTACCTATATACCCTAAATATATGATTTCTCTAAAGCTTTCACCTTAATAATATTAGCAAAGGGTTACTTAAAGTGCATCATTTTCCAGACACTGTGAGTATTTATGCTTCATCTCACTTAATTCTCAAAATACCCAATGTTGTAGGGTATTTTATTATCTTCATCTTAAAGAAATTAAATAACTTGACCAATGCCCATACTAACAAGAAAAAGAATTTACTCTCATATCCAGATGTCTGCTTCCACTTTGCTACTCTTATTTTCAGGGAGGAGCACCCAAAATGTGAAAATTAAGATCCCAATGGATACATTGTAAACCTTGGCAAGTGACCAGATATGAGTAAGAGAAAGATGGTGAAGTAAAAGAAAACCAAGATTTTGAGTCTCTGTAACTGGGAAAATTGTGGGGTCACTAATCAAAACTAGAGAACTGAAATAAGTAACTAATGATGAGGCATCATTCTGTGCTAGTTTTTTTAAATGTTTAGGTAAAATATCTGCAAAAATTAAAATACCCTACAATATTAAAGCTGCAAATAGATATGAAGACCAGAGAAAGAAAGATAATAATGGAGGTGATAAAGAGGGAGCAGAAGATGGCAAAGGGACCTCTTTTGGTGAAATTAAAAAACACTGGAGCAGCTGGTTATGTGGGTCACAAAAGAAAACCAACAAGATATTAATATGAAAATTAGATAATGAACCTAGATAATGCTGATAATACAACTTCATTGGAGACTTCTTTGCTATGACTTTGAGATTTGCTCCAATAATGCCCTTGGTTGTACTAGAATAAAAGAGGAAAAATAGATGATGGAGGTTGCATAGGACTGGGAATCGACAAACTTGGGAGTTCCACAAAGCCTGTCCAGCAGGTGATTATAGACTAGGAATTACCATATTCCTGAATACAGTAAAGGAAGGAAACAAGTGAAACCAAAATATGACTATAAGCTGAGAAAAGTAGAAAAGGGGAAAGGACATACAATACCATTGATGATAGAGCAAGTTTAATAGAGAAACAAGGGGATAGATAGAAGGACAGAAAATTGTGGCCACAGCAGGATGTTTCTAAGTTTAATATCTTGAATGTGGAGAAGTTTCACGTGATGAAGTAATTCAAGGTGTGAATACGCTGCTAAATAGTAGACCTAAAGCCAGGGAGATGAAGGTTAAGAACTTTGTAGCCTTGATTTTAAAGAGTCCAAGCTCTAGAGTCAGACACACCCAAAGCTGAGTCCTCACTCTGCCGCTTGTGATCTGAAGGTGTTTAAACTGTTTCTTAAATTCTCTAAGCCTTCCTTTTCTTCAGGTACAAACTTGGGGTGGGAAAGATAACAGTAGTACAATTCACTGTACTATCATACAACGTAAAAGAGATCGAGGAGGCAAAAAGCTTGACAGAGTATATAATTCAAGGTAGCTTTTACTGTTATTGTCATTGTTGTTGCTAATAAAAACTATCTTCAATTATATAGGAAAAAAACTCAAAGAAGCAATCACACAAGGAAATATTGCTTAATTTAAATTCCAAGAACCTCACTTAGGCTTAAATTTCAGACTCCTCCAACCCCGGACTTTCTGAAGTGGAGTGAACAGGCCAGGAACAAATACTTTATGACTTTGATGAAGAAGGCTTGAAGATTAAACATTTACTGTACTATTACAAATAAGATCCAAGACAACGGGTAGACTTGAATGTTTCAGGAGATTCTCCTCCCATCTAGACCTCTGATGAAATTGCTAATGATTAAAGAAATGAGCACAAAGGATACTGATGATTTTAAAAAAAAAAAAAAAAGGCAAAGATCTAAATTCACTGATTCCATAATTAAATACAAATATGACTGTACTTACTTGTAATGAAGTGGGTCACATTACTAAATACAATCTTCAAAGACAACTAAGAAGTAGGGTACACTCCAATAGGCACCATCTCCAAAGTAGACTTTTTAATGAAAAGTTAGTTACCTAGGGATAAATTCTCAGAAAGCCCTTATATTGTAAAGAAGATTGTATACATTTATAATGAGAAGGTCTATAACTTTCATCATATTTTCAAGAATATGGCCCCAACATTTAAAATCCACTTCCCATATATATGGGAAATATTTTCAAGAGGTTTAAAACAGAATGGCTTCAAAACCCAACAAAAACATTTAACTTTACATTGATTACACTGATGGTTTATGACACTAGTTGTTATTTCATATCATAACACATTCCCATAAAGAAACTAAAATTACCAAAGATCCCCCACCCTCCCCCACTTGTCCTTCCTGAGAGGCAGGAAATAAATGAAGTGAGTTCTTTGGTTTTCCAAGCTGCGTACAGGAAAAAGGAACCTAAGCACAACCTGGTAGACACCCTGGGTTGAGGAAACAGACCCCAAAAACCCAGGAGACTAAGGTGGCTAGAGTTCACAGGACAAAGCACTAGAGAATGAAGGGTTTCACGGAGAACTCTGAAGGTGTTCAGAGAGCCTAGCTTGTGTTCAGCAGCATAATCACCAGCACATGCATGTAAGGAAACTACAGAAGGCCAGCAAAAGAATCTGAAACCATTTAAAGGAACAGTACCTAGGAAAAGGTCCAAGAAGAACGCCTGTTCCCATCAACCAGACTGGAAAACCTTATAATCAGTGGGGCATTAGATAACGATCCCACAATATTATGCTTCCCTACTGGGGAATAATTAACTTTCAACTAAACACTTCTCTGGCTCTGTCTAGAAAATCTTAAAAACAGAACCCCAAATAGCAAACTTCTTCCAAGTAACGTAACTACATCCCAGCAAAAAGTTTAAAAATATTTATAGGAATACAGGGGTGCCTGGGTGGCTCAGTTGGTTAAGCATCTGATTCTTGATTTCAGCTCAGGTCATGACCTCATAGGTTAGTGAGATCCAGCCCTGCATCAGGTTCTGTGCTGACAGTGTGGAGCCTGCTTGAGATTCTCTCTCTCCATCTCTCTCTGCCTCTTCCCCGCTTGCTTAGTTTCTCTTTCCTTCAAAATAAATAAATATTTTAAAAAAGAACATTTATAGGGATTCAAAAATATCCCAACAAGGAATATTTTTACCCAATCAGATACAATTCATAATATGCAGAACCCAATAAAAAAAATTACCAGGCAGGTAAAGAAATGGAAAATATGACTCACAATGTGGAAAAAAATCAATCAATTAAAACCAACCCAGAACTGACCCAGATATTAGAACTGTCAGACAAGAAGATTAAAACAAGTTATTGACCTATATCCCAAATGTTAAAAAAAAGCTAGAAAAAATATTGAACATGTTAAATAGAGACATGGAGTATATATTTTTAAAAAATTAAATGTCTAAAGATAAAATTACAATTCCTGAGATAAAAAAATAAACTGGATAGGATTAATACAAGATTATACATTTTACGAGAAAAGATTAGGGATTCAGGAGACATAGCAAGAGAAACTATCCAAAATGAAATGGAGTGAGCTGTGAAACAACTTCAAGCACCCTAATATGCATGTAAGTAAAGCCTCTGAAAAGAAGAGAAAGAAAGGGAGATCTAAATAATATTTGAAAAAATAATAGCTGAAAGTTTTCCAAATTTGATTAAAAAAAAAACTATACATCCAAGAATGGCAATGAACCCTAAGCAAAAGAAACATGAAGAAAGCGATACCAAAACATATCATAATCAAGTTTCTGAAATCAAGTGATTAAAAGGAAAATCTTAAAAGCTGCCAGGGGAAGGAGAAGACACACATACAGAGGAACAAAGATAAGGATGACGCCATACATTTTATCAGAAGTAACGCAAATGGAAGAGAGAGGAGCACTGTCTCTTAAGTACTAAAAGAAAAAAAAACTTTCAACCTTAGAATTCTATATCCAGCAAAGATAACTTATAAAAACCAAAGGTGAAATAAAAATTATTCAGGCATAAAAATGCTGAAAGAATTCATCTACAGAATACCCACACTACAATAGTAATGTAAAAGAAGTCCTTCACATAAAAGGAAAGTGATGTCAAATGATTTAGTACTCTATACCAAAGAATAAATAGAACCAGAAATTAATATTGCACAAGTTAGAGCTCTACCAAATTCACTTGATGAGGTCATCAACACCCTGACACCAAAACCAGACAAAGACATTAGAAGAATAGAAACCTCTATTGACAGAAAGATTGATGGTCACCAAGGGACAGGGGTTGGAGGAAGGGACTAACTGCCAATTGTTATGAGGAATATTTGGGGGAGAGGGTTGGAAATGCTCTGTATTTCAAATGTATTGATAGATTCATGGGTGTACATATCTGTCCAAACCCACTAAATTACAATTTAAATGAATACAGTTTATTATATGTAAATTGCACCTCAATAATCTGATTAAAACAAACAAAACAGTGCATCTGGCAGATACTATCGTTTGGCTTACTCATAACTGATCCAATCTCCTCAAATGTCTCCCTGTACTGTAGAGGCTAGAAAGCTAAAAACCACATTTCCCATTTTCCCTCATTGTTTTCATATGTGACTGATTCAGTAACCACAGATACACTCACTCACTCAAAACTTTACTTAGGAACAGAATTATGAAGGAAAAGGAGCAGAGAACAAATCATCTGTCTTGCTGGAGAGGACCAAAGACAGCATATCTGGAGCCAACAGCTTCTTGATTGTGGCACAGGCTTCTTCAGTGGCCCATTTCTGCAGAGAAGTTATCCAAGTTCTCCCTAAATGCTTGCTTAGAGTCTATACTTCTAGTGTATAAACCACCTATGCTCAATAACAATACCTTTATTCTTAAACTGAATAAAATAGCACTTTCAATCGTTACAGAATTATCAAGCAGTCACATCTCAACATCAAATAGTTTAAGAGACCTGCCTAGATCAATAGCTCTTCTAGTCTCCATTACCAGAGTCCCCACTCTGGTTCATTCTATGTTTTATAGCTCAGCTCCAATGTGGGCTTTATGCGTTTCTACTGTAAAGTTTTACGGTTGGTCCAGAATCAACACACTATTTCTTTTTTTTTTTTTTTTTTTTAATTTATTTCTAGGAGAGAGAGAGAGACAGCGTGAGCAGGAGAGGGTCAGAGAGAGAGGGCTGAAACAGGCTCCAGGCTCCGAGCCGGCAGTCAGCACAGAGCCCGACGCGGAGCTCGAACCCACGAACCGCGAGATCGTGACCTAAGCGAAAGTCGGACGCTCAACCGACTAAGCCACCCAGGCGCCCCTCAACACACTATTTCTAACCTATTTCCTACTAGAAGTCTAAGACAATTTATGCCGAAACTATTGGAACACAATCTTTTTGTGTAAAGATCTCCTGATACCAAATCAACAGGATAATTGCTTTAAGCAAGTTTCAAGCTAAACCCCACCTTTCACCCCTCTCAGCCCCCAACTAGCTCCTTGACCCTTCTACCCCAATGGAGCATACCAGGGCAGTGAAGATTTGTTTTCTAAAGTAATATCTTTCCCTTGACTGTTTCATGGCTTCCATTTTTACATAGAAGTCTGGCTGGGAATGAGAGTCATCAGGAAAAAAGAGCTGAGCTTTCCTGTTAATTTCTCTGCTCTTTCCCATTGTACTCTATTATCAGCCCTGCAGTGAAGATAACTGAATTCCTTTGCACCACCCATCCCTGGGTCTGACAGCAATGATGCAGGAGAATAAGGGAGCTGCCACAAAATGGCCTCACGCTCCCCACATCCCATCTCACTGTCTCCCACAGTGTGCCTCCATCTGTCTGTTTCCGTCCCTGTCGACCTCATTCTCTGACCCTCTCGATTTCTCTCTCTCCCACCCTTAAAAACAGTTGTATCACACAGATGATTCAAACATCTTGATTTTTCTCACTTGTCTAAATTTAAACTAAATCAAATGGTTTCGTGTGACTGTTTAAAACATCACAGATGTTAAGCAAATTACCAACATCAGCTTCTTTTCCTCCCTAAAAATTATGCTTCACCGTGTGCCAAAACCCAGCAGAGGGCATCCTTCCATTTCAGATGAATGAATTCTGCAGGGAAAAGGCTCTCTAATTCCAGCAGTGTATTCCATTTACAACTGTGCACTGGAATTTAAATAAAAGGGTTTTTGTAGTAAGAGGGAGTTTATTGTAGAAGCTGTTTTCTGGAGTGTTTACCTCCATTTTTAATTATAGATTTAGAAGTAATTCTCCTTTTATAAGAAGAAAAAGAAAGAGAAAAAAATCTGTCCCTGGTCTCTTTCCAGATTTGGGGCATTAGTTTCAGATTCTAAAAGCAGCTAGGTAGCATCTGTGTGATCTTTCCAGCTCTAGGCGACTGTATTAATAAAGTAATCACGGGAAAAAGTAACTGAAAAAGGATCTGCACCCCACCTCCCTTCTCTGTTGCACTCTCCTTCTGTCCATCAAGTGGAAAGAAAAATAGCATTACTGCCTGTTAGATTGTCCTAGAAGTAGGAAGAAGATCAGTATGGTCAAAAGCAGTGCATCAGGTAAGGCCAACCTTCCACTGGTATGAGGAGGTCATCACCCACTAAGTTTAATTGGGCAGTGTTACAGAAATCAAAATTCCACAATGGGAAACATCTTCTATTATCATCAGAATTTTTCCAAGGTTAAAAGGCAAACGACCACAACCCTTATCAGTGACTTTTTTCCCTGGTGGGGGTGAGTTTATCAGATCCTTTCATGGTGGAAGAATGTCATAGGGAGAGAAGAAAACAATACATGAGGACAACAGAGCATCACTCATACACTCATTCTACACACATTTCTGAGCACTTTGTGCCAAAACCATATTCTAGCTATTAAGACTGTATCAGCAGACAAAGATCAAAGATCCCTTTCCTTGAGGTGATGTGCCAAAAAGCTGGGGTCTGTGGAGTCGGGCAGACCTAACTTCAAGTCCTGGCCCTGTCACTTGACCAGCTTTGTGACTTGGAGAAAAATATTTAATGTTCTCTTTTATAAAATAATGATAAAGTTGTTACTAGTTATTAAAAGCATACTTTGTTCCAGGCATAGGAATTGAGCATTTCTATTTATTATATATGGTAAAATTCTAACAATTATTCTGTGAGAAAAGTTCTATTATGGTTCTCCTTTCACAAATGAGAAAACTGAGGCACAGAGTGATTTCTTTTTTTTTTTTCTTTTTTTTCACAGAGTGATTTCTAAATTGTCCAGAATCACATAGAAGTATCAGAGCAGGAATTTGAAACAAGGCTGTCTTCCTTCTCAACCAGTAGAGCAGAGGCGTTCTCTAAGGCTATCCAGGGGATTCAAGGAGATGAATGTGTAAAGCTGAGTGCAGTACAATATGATTATTACTATTATTATTAATTTATCACTCATCACTGCCATTGTTGTAGCTTTCTGGGACCTAAGGGTACATATTGAAATATAATAAAAGAGACTCAGTGTTTCAAATAAAAATTCCTCTGCTTCAGAATGTAGTCTGTGTCCAATTCAGGTTAAAAGTAGGATTGCAGAAGTCATACCCAGTGAATCATGGCTTCTCTGCATTTATCTTTTCATAAGATGACAGGCTGTCTCTAACAGTGATGGCTCTAGACAGGATATCAGAACAGTTTCCCCGTAACAAAACATGAGCATTTCCTGCTCTGGATTTGTGCTAACCTCCCTTGAAAGCTGAAGGTTAAGACCAGATACGAAACAAAGCCAAGATCCAAATATCCATCTGCCTTTTGACAGCAGCTCTTTGTTCTCTGATAAGTGATCTGGGGGAGTCAGTCCCACCCCATCAACCACTGATGTCCCTTGGCTCTTTGTTCTTTCCCTTTCTAAAGTGCACTCTCCAGAGCCCTTTTCTCAGGCTTCTTAATGATTGAGCGAGCTTGTGCTCATAGATCAATGGGGGTTAATTACGCTAACAGTATTATTCAAAGAGAAATGAAGCAGTCATGTTTCCTTGCTTCTCTGGGAGTTTTCTCTGCTTCCTGTAAGTCTAAATTTGTGTCTCACACTGTCAAATTACCAAAATCCAAAATAATTTTAAACAACAAGCAGATAAAATTCTGCCTTCAGGCCCCATTTCTTACTAATTTTGTTTTAGGACCACAATCTTGGTTTCATTAGGTAGGAAACTGAGTGTTCGATAATGGGGTATAAGAGAATTCACAAATGTGTATCTTATAAATACTCTATTTTTCTTGTGTGCATTAAAATATAGTTTTATCTCACATGTCAAG
Source organism: Hyaena hyaena (assembly GCF_003009895.1). NCBI lineage: Eukaryota > Metazoa > Chordata > Mammalia > Carnivora > Hyaenidae > Hyaena > Hyaena hyaena. The sequence continues at coordinate 5,900,347 of NW_024080656.1, read as the reverse complement.
CTTCATAATGCAAAACTCAAGTCATCTGAACATTCTAAAAATGTATTCCTATTCAAAAAGGCAATTTAATGTTGACTTTATCTCACCATGCTTCTGTAGGGATGAACACTATTAGTAACACATCATTTGGGACAGAAGTAAGTGCTTCAATTCCTTTGGTTTGAACTTCAAAAAATAGCAAATGTCCCAGGAGTTATGTTTCAAGTTGCCTTGTCATATAGATTTCTAACAACACTGGTTGGGTTCAATAAAAAAGAAGATTTTCCTTAGCAGAGTACTTACCCCAAGGTAATGGCCATCGATAAATACGACCGGGAGGGAAGGAGCTTCAGAAACACGCCGGCATCTCTCATCGAGCTCTTTTCCATAGTCACCATTTAGAGCTATGTTTTTCTCTTCAAATTTTACCCGATGGTTTTGGAAGATCTTTCTAACCAGTTCACATCTTTCAAAGGTTGTCCGTACCACACGAAGGCAAGTGGTATAAATCACTACACGGTCAAATTCTAGGTCAGTTGATGGTTGCTGAAGGAAAAACATTGCAGTGTAAATATTTGCATGTACTTTCTTATATCTTATTATCTTAAGACAATCAACATTTTAATTAATTGTCTTATACATTAAAGGCATAAAGTAAAAGTTGAAGTGCCATATTTGTCAATTCTATGACATATTTTTATGATAGAAAATCTGTAATTAAAAGGGGATAACAATCAACATAATTTAAATGGCATAATTTAATTGACAGTGTTTTATCTGTTCTCAGTGGCAAACCAAATAATGGTGTATCTTAAACTGATGATGTCTCACATGGCATACCATGTGGTAAAATAAGAATGATCTTTCTTGTGTTTCATACACATTGTTCAATTACTATATCTGCCTCTTAAACCCAAAGTAAAAAATGTGACAGAACAGTCAAGGTTAGTATTTAACCATTTGAAAATCCTACATATCAGTTTACCAAACTTTATAGTCTTAGGGCCACAATTTCCTGGAAATAACAAGACATATATGATAGGATTGTTCTGAGGCTTAAGTAGCACAGCAAATGTGCATGCAATCTGAGTGACAGAGCTCCAGTGCATACTGAAAAAGCTCTGCAACACGTGACTCAGAGGGAGTGCATAGAAGCCAACACCATAGTGGGCAGTAGGTCAGAGCCAGGCATGGGAAGGGACAAAGGAAACAGGTACACTTCAACAGAGCCAAGCAACTCTTAAAACCAAGATGATTCCCTACATGTGAATCTTGTTTCCTATATTTCCTGCTACATCTGCAATCAGGGACTTCATTCCTGGGAAAACCTGTCCAGAACTGCTAGGGCCACACCACATAGTCCCTGACAACATTAGGAAAGATCCTCTTCTTCCCTGTCACAGTTTTCCTTGAAGGAGACTAAATGAAATACAACTATACCATGAGACCAAGGGATATGTGAATTTTCTTGAGGCTACAGTTGTTGGTACACAAGCACGCTACTTATAAAGCCCTGTTAAGGCAACTCTTTGGAAACCAGTCCAGATACCTAAATACTAGAATTGGAAGGTAGGATACTAAGCTCCATCACTTTGTATTCAAAGAAATTAGAATATCCATCAGATGTGAAGGTATAGATAATCCTCAAAAGGTCTGAAGTCATTAAGATGGCAATGCAATGATCTCCACCTCACCAAGAAAGAGGCCATTTTTTTCCTGATGATAAAATATATTAAAGATGAAAGAATCACTGCCTTCCTCAATAGAGTTAGGGGCTAAGCTGAAAACCCAGAGACTTGGAGGGACCAAACAGGTATAAGAAATGCTGGGCCAGACCAGAAGTAAAAGAGACCAGAAGTAGAAGAGTTAGTGACAGGTAGAAAGTCATCTGAAAGAGAAAAATGTCACTTGGCTTTAGGCAAGCTTCAGGCTGTCAGGCATGTTACTCATTGTTGTCAGACATAATTGTTTGTTTGTTTGAGAGAGCATGAGCAGGGGAGGGGCAGAGAGAGAGGGAGAAACAAACAAACATGTCTGACAACAATGAGTAACATGCCTGACAGCCTGAAGCTTGCCTAAAGCCAAGTGACATTTTTCTCTTTCAGATGACTTTCTACCTGTCACTAACTCTTCTACTTCTGGTCTCTTTTACTTCTGGTCTGGCCCAGCATTTCTTATACCTATTTGGTCCCTCCAAGTCTCTGGGTTTTCAGCTTAGCCCCTAAGATTAAGAAGTATTGACCTTCAAAAGGAGTAACCAAATGCCCAAGAACCTATGAGTCATCCTCATGTTCATGGTTATGGACAAGTAGGGAATCAAGAAACACTACAAATACTGCAGCTCTTGGAGTGCACTCAGGTTCTCTTTTCTCTGATGACATTACGTGCATTAAGTATGCATTGTTCCTCTGGCTGCAAAGGCTGCTAGAACCGCATTTGGTTGCACCAAAATGTTCCCCTTTTTCCAGTAGCTACACTTATTCTTGAAATATTTGATAAGATACACATTTCCCCCATGAATAGAGGTGGAAGAGTTTAAGATTGGACCATTCTGCTGCCATGTTAACCAACTCATGTAGGATTCTCTTTGCTAGGTACCACTTTTATGTGTGCCTCTAAGAAACATGCATTTAAAAAGTAGTAATAAGGGGCGTCTGGGTGGCTTAGTCGGTTAAGCGTCCGACTTTCGCTTAGGTCATGATCTCGCGGTTCGTGGGTTCAAGCCCCAAGTCGGGCTCTGTGCTGACTGCCAGCTCAGAGACTGGAGCCTGTTTCAGAGTCTGTGACTCCCTCTCCCTCTGACCCTCCCCTGCTCATGCTGTCTCTCTCTCTCTCTCCTAGAAATAAATAAAACATTTTTAAAAAAATAAAAAATAAAAAGTAGTAATAAGATGGACCTTATTAGTGACCATGTTGGATGGGGTTTAATGTAAAGGGAAGCAAAGATATCCCTTTACCTCCTGTTGAGGATGAGCTTCACCTGCAATAAACAGACGTCCAAATGTGTTGGGTATTAGAATACATTGGGGAGTTTTAAAAAATCCCTAAAGCCCAGGGCAAGTATATAACAAATCAGAATTACTAGGGGTGAAATCTCAGAACTGTGATTTTTTTAGAGCTTTCAAGGTGATTCCAATGTGCAACCATATTCTAGAGCTAGTTAGATGCCAGCTGGAAATGCAGAATAACAGGCTTCATCCTAGATCTCCTGAATCAGAATCTGCATTTTAACAAGTTCTCTGGGGAATTTGGATTCACATTACATTTTAAGGAGTCCTAGCGCAATCACATTGACAGCTAGCTTGACCTGACAGAGAAACTGAGTTTGTTCCTTTAAAATAACTTTTAGTCATTCATTCAGTTACTAGAATAATTTATTTGCCAAGCATGGTGCTAAGGTACTCAATACATAAGGGTAAGCAAACAATATTGTTCCCTAACAACCTGAAGCTCATAGTTTTTTTATTTTTTTATTTTTTTTAATGTTTTATTTATTTCTAGGAGAGAGAGAGAGAGAGAGAGACAGCGTGAGCAGGGGAGGGTCAGAGAGAGAGGGAGTCACAGACTGAAACAGGCTCCAGGCTCTGAGCTGGCAGTCAGCACAGAGCCCGACGCGGGGCTCGAACCCACTAACCGCGAGATCATGACCTAAGCGAAAGTCGGACGCTTAACCGACTAAGCCACCCATGCGCCCCGCTCATAGTTTTTTTAAAAAGGCTACACAAATAAATACAGAGTCACAAACTGTTAAGTGCTGGAAAGGAAATGCACAAGCTGTTATGAGAGGCTATTGAAGGTAAGCCTCTGCTTGTTTCAGAGTTGGAGGAAGTGTTTCTGATATTTGAGCTCTGCTTTGAAGGACAAGGAGTTAGAGAAATTAAGTAAGAGAGCATGGAGTAATTACAGGCAAGGGCAAAGATCTTGAAATGGGAGGAAGACGGCATGTTTGAGACTCTGAAATAAGGTCTTTTGGGGCCCCTGGATGGCTCGGTCAGCTAGGTTGGTTAGGCATTTGACTTCTGCTCAGGTCATAATCTCACGGTTCTTGAATTTGATCCCCAAGTCAGGCTCTGTGCTGACAGCTCTGAGCCTGGAGCCTGCTTCGGATTCGGCATCTCCCTCTCTCTGCCCCTCCCTCGCTCGTGCTCTGTTTCTCTCTCTCTCTCTCTAAAATAAATAAACATTAAAAAAAATTTTTTTAAGAAAATCTTTTGCTAACACACAAAGAAAGAGAACTACTGTAGTACTAATGATTCTGGACAGGTATGCAGGATCGATACCATGCTGTACCTTTATAACCACTTTAAAGATCTATGAGCTTTCACCTCAGAGCAATGGGAAATTCCTCAAGGTTTTTAAGGAAGAAGGGAGGAATTAACATTTAAAAAAAAAAGTAAGTGCAGCAGGGCCAGTGCATATAGTTGCACAGATGTGTACAGCACGGTCTAAGTGAATGACTCCTTCACGACTACAGCCCACAACTTGAGCGATCTTATTCAGGCTTTCCCCAACTCCCTGGGTTTGAGAACTGAGATTGAATACGGGATAAAATCAGGGTAGGAAATTGGGTTATCTTTTAGAATAAGCTATTCAGTAAAGTGTTCTAAAAAAGATCTTATTGAACAATTTTTTGTTATTTGGAAGCAGATCCTCCTAGAGGTAGAAAAGTAGGTTGAATGATTTCTCAAAATCTTTTCCAGTTTTATAATATGAATTTAAATGACACTGTCTTTGGCAAAAAAAAAAAAATCCTCTTCTACATTTGTTTCATTTTCTGTCCCTCAACAGATTTGTCAAAGCATCTGGCCAGAAATCTAAAATTAGCCACTCAATGGTTAGCGGTCCTTCTTCTCGCTTCCTAGAGTTACCATGGAAATAGCGTAATGAAGGATGGGTGCATTTGAGACAGTGCTGAGAAGCCATTGGGATTTGCAGTCTGCTTGTTTTGAGAGAGCCGACCTAGATATTAATAAAGGCAGGCCACTTCTTCCCTTCCATTGATTAAACAGATGAATCTTAGGAGTGGCCTGAAGCCTCACAAGAGCCTGCAGCAAATGCAGATATGTTGGCAAGGGATGGAAATTGTTGTGAACTAGACAAAGAGGTTACCCAATAGACAGTTTGTGTCCTCAACCTATACCTGTCCTGCAATAGCCACCGTGAAATGATAGTATTTCAGTCACTTCATCATCTTGGAGCAATTCCAGAGCTCCCATGCCCACTGGAGCCCCCACACCCATAGGAACTGCCACTGGAATTCAGGCCAAGAATTAGTCCCTACCGCTCCCTGACAGAGGATCCTTGGAGCAGACCCAGCTCCTCAGGCTGGAGCAAATCCAATGGCATATTTCCACTTGACCCTTTGCCTGTCTAGCCTGGCAAGGGTTTGAAAAGGCCTCCTGAAACAGGGGTCCCCAGACACCTCCAGGAATTCCACTCTTAAACAAAAGTGAAAAACAAAACCTAAAGTACCATTTTAAAACATCAATGGTAGATAGAATGCTAGAACTTTATATTCATTTAGTCCTTACAATCTCTTACATGTTGCTACTGTTTTATTTGTAGACTGAGAAATCTAGGCTCAGAGGGTATAAGTGTCCTAAGCAGGGTGACAGAATTAAAATTCAGCAATTTAGAAAACTGGAACCTAGATGCACACCTTTCCAAAATCCACATGTTTCCACTGAGCCAAGATGAACCACTGAATCACCCCCTTGTCTTATTACTGTCTCCCCAGGATAAAATTGTTGCCCAAACACAGATGGCTATAGACCTAATTCATCACCCATGAGATAATGTTTGTGATTTAAAGGGATTTGCCTCTTTCCTAAATTATGCTCCCACATGTAACAGGAAGTAACATCTCAAGAGCAGCATTTTAAACTTTCTTTTTTCAGTCTAAAGATATTCCTTTGAGATAGGGAAAGTGTAGAGATCTTTTCTCCACTACCGGAGAACAAAGAGGTGAAATGATTAGTTTAGAGCCATTCAGCATGTCAGAAGATAAACTGAGGCTAGAGCCAGACAGACTTCTTGATTATCAGGCAATGGGCAAACCTGGCTCTAGGAACCACCATTTTAATTTTTTTTTTTTTAAAGTAGGCTTCATGCCCAGCATGGAGCACAATGCAGGGCTTGAACTCGCAACCCAGAGATCACGACCTGAGCTGAGATCAAGAGTCAGATGTTTAACCAGCTGAGCCATCCAGGTGCTCCTGGAACTACCATTTTACTGAGCAGGGGAGGATCAGAGAGAGAGGGAGACACAGAATCTGAAACAGGCTTCAGGCTCTGAGCCAGCTGTCAGCACAGAGCCCAACGTGAGCCTCAAACCCACAAACTGTGAGATCATGAGCTGAGCTGAAGTCTGACGCTTGACCAACTAAGGCACCCAGGTGCCCCACGGAACTGCCATTTTAAAGGTGCATGCCACTGCTAGGAATTTACCCAAGGGATACAGAAATGCTGAGGCATAGGAGCACATGGACCCCAATGTTCATAGCAGCACTCACAACAATAGCCAAAACATGGAAAGAGCCTAAGTGTCCATCAACGGACGAATGGATCAAGAAGATGTGGTTTATCTATACCATGGAATACTCCATGGCAATGAGAAACAATGGAATCTGGCCATGTGTAGCAACATGGATGGACCTTGAGGGTGTTATGCTGAGTGAAATAAGTCAGGCAGAGAAGGACAAATATCACATGTTTGCATGTATAGGAGGATTAGGAGGAACTTAACTGAGGACCATGGGGGAGAAGAAGGGGGGAAATGGTGGGGGAAAGGGAGAGAGGCAAACCATGAGAGACTTTGAATGCTGAGAAACAAACTGAGGACTGATGGATGTGGGGGGGAGGAGGGAGATGGGCATGGAGGAGGGCACTTGTGGGGATGAGCACTGGGTGTTATATGGAAACCAATTTGACAATAAACTATTTGTAAAATAAAATAAAATAAAATAAAAGGATATATGGATAGCACATGAAAAAAAAAATAAAGGTGCATGCCTGTGGTAGCCGGCCTGTGGGCCTTTGTAAAGGATGAGAATTTTATATTTTTTTCTTTTTCTCTCTCTGTCTCTGTTTCTCTCTCTCGTTCCCTCTCTATCCTATTCTGTAAATCCCTGTAGCTATAAGCATGTTCTGGAATGCACTCCCAGGGAACTTCTCTGTTGTCCCTTTATAAGACAAGATTATAAAAATAATTATCATAAGTATTAGTTACTGTATGACTCCTGTGCATATATATGTAGTTCTTGGGACTTTACATGTAGAAATTTTATTTATCAAGACATAGGATTATAATGCAAATTTTACAAATAAGGAAACTAAAGCTTAGAATAAACTTAAGGTGCCCAAATACCTCAGGAAAAAGGAACAGAACCAAAATTTTAACTTGGCTCTGTCTCCTAAGTCCTTGTTTTTGCCATAAGAAGATACTATATAACCCTCTTAAATACAGCCAACCAATGGGCCATACTGTTCTAGAACTAAGTGGTGAAATATACCATGGAAGAACTGTTACAGGGACAGTCCTAAAATTCCTCTTGCTCATCCCTCCACATCATTCTACTATCTCTGGCAAGATATCATTGTCTTACCCAGGCCTTCCACCATCATCATATGAAAAACGGGCCGTCCATCTTCATACCCAATTCTTTACTTTAGAGTACCTAGTACTGCTAGATATTACATTGTGTTTGGTTATTGATTTCTTGTCTATTCCCCCCAAATAATATATTACCCCAATAAATCAGGAACTAAGTTTTGTTTACTAGAGCTAAGAACCCAAAATATGACCTGGTACATCATAGATGCTCAATAAATACTTCCTGGCCTCTTTCCCATATATTTACTTAGAACTTGGTTTGAATTTGTCACTGAAAAGCTGGACATTCTTGTACTAGTTATTTAATCTCTTCAAATTTCAGTTTTTCTTATCTATAAAATAGGAACCCTAATGCCTCCTTCATAAGGATGTTTTGGGATTCAATGATTTAATGAATAGAAAAACCCTTGGCATGAAGCCTGATGCATAATAAACACTCAATAAATGGTACCTTTTGATTATTAGTATTATCATTATTATAAAATGTAATTGACACACACCAGCAACAGCACTATCGCCCCCATCATTGTAACCAGCTGTGTGAATCAGACTAACTACATCTTGGACAAATCCACCATGATAACCACTCAGAGCCCTGAAGCCTTCTTGAACACAGCACCTCCCTCCACATTGTTTCTTTGTATTTAACCACACACTTAATAACCCTTAAGTACACCCTTGAGGCATAGTGTTCTTGACCTGCCCTGGAGCTATGACTGTGACCCACAACTATTCTCAAACATTTCCCCCCACTTGTTTCCTCATCAGTACTCCCAGCCTCTAGGCTACAAAAGCAGGTCTTACAGGAAGTGGGGTTGTGGACATCTCCTCATCTTGGGCAGAAGCCCATGACTGCAGTCCATAAACCCCCTTAATAAGCCATTTCTTATCAAGTTGGACTTATCACTCTTTTTCTTCAGTCTCACAGCTCCTTCAGCATTTGGAGGTCAGTTTGCACACACGTCCCTTTCATGGAATACCAAGTCCAAATTCACATATGTCATCAACCTCATGACCTTGAATGGCAGAGTTAACCTCATGATTTCACAATGATCAAAAAATAAATCTTTTTAATGAGTTACATTACTATTTACATCAATTCTAAGAGTGAAAACAACAAAGTGGAGCATATATATCAGATGCCATAAAAATCTTTCCTTTTCTAATTCTGGGGACCCCCTTGGTGATGTGAAAGAAATGCATGAGCACAATCTTTGCATGCAAGGATTTGTGAATAGTGTGTTTTCTGTTTTTGTAATGCTCTAAGATCATATAAGTAAATGAATTTCAGTTATTACCTTAGGAATTATCTATTTGTCCAAATCAATTATTGAGTTACCCTAGACATTAATTGAAAAGTCAATGAACCTAATGAGTCCTTCATACCAAATAAACAAACAAAAAATATTTTCCAGAAAGTTAAGCTGAAACAATGATTTTATAGCACATCCAAGTTAATGAAAATGAAGGTGTTCCACTCCCCCACCATAGATACGTTAGGAAAATGTCATAATTCTGCCAACTTTGCACTAATCAAACACAAGGAGGTTTCACTTGAAAATCTAGATTTTTGTCTGTTCTTCAAAAAACAGAATCTGGCAACATTAGTTTTGTTGCATTCTTTTGCAAAAACAATAACTGAAGCTTGGTGGCAGCTACCCTCTTTAGTAGCATATGTCTCTTGATACCACAAGTAATACCATTCCCTTAGATCTAGACAATTTCTTGCATTAACATTGCCTGCATTACTCCTTTCAATCAGAGCTTGTGATGTTGCATCTAGTATAGTGAGTCTGTACACTCACCTTATATGGGAGGAAACTGAAGCACAGTTTTTTTTACTTGAACCAACTTTCTTGGGGAAGCAACATGTAGTGGGGGAAAAAACATCTTGAGCCAATGCTTTGGCACTAGTAGCTGTATGGACTTGGGGAAATCAATTTACATTTCTGGACCTAGGATTTCTCTTCTCTAATATGAGAATAGCTATAATCCAGCTGACAAAGGAGTTGTAGAATCACGTGTAAAATGCACCTGGAGAGACACTGTAAATTACAACGCTTTATAAACACTCCAGCTGGCATCACTCACCAGTCATGCAGCCAAGAGAAAAGGAACAAGCCTCTAATGGAGACCACCTTACTACCAAACCAAATATCTCCTCCCTTATGAATATTTTGGTTTCCATAGACATCATCACAAATATTATTTATTGGCTTTTGTTATTCTGATCATCTCTGAAGATAAAACTGACATCAAAGTGAGTGACAAAATCAAATTCAGGAACATCCAATCCCAAAATGATGTGCTTTACAACAGTGAAAAGCCAGGCAGCAAATGAATTAGGAACATCCTGCAACTGGAGACAGTGAAAAAACATACTTTCCCATTCATCCTATGAAAAATTCACATTGCAAAACCAGAATGGGTGAAAATGTTGAACAATAACATCAGAATAATAAGTGGTTAGACAGTCCTGCCTTGACCATTTTCCTAATGTCTTTCATCTTTTTACTGTACAAAAACCTCGCACTCTTTCTTAAAGATACAGGTGCCCTTTGTCTTCTGTTCTCCCAAATATATACATATTATAAATAAAAATCAAACAATGAAATATTAAAATATTCTTCAATTTTCTACATCAAAGAAAAAGGCTGAATAATCAGCTAAATGAGATCAACCCCTTTTAATAGGTTGGGATGTGGTAAGAATCTCCTTTAAAGGTCATAATATTGGCATCTCATCTCAGCTTCATGGTTTCATACATATCAGTGTGATGAAGAGCAGTGATCTTAGTCACTGTGGAATTCCCAGAATAGACTGAGAACCAAGAGCAACAAAGGCAGTAAAAACTCAGAAGTTGAGACAATTGGACCAAACCTCAGGCAAATTCTCATTCCTGTCTCCTCCCAGGGTATCCATGTTTAACTCTTATGTCCCTCTGACTATTCAGATTGTCATGATTACCCTTGCCTAAATATGCTCTTCTCCAGATTCCAAACATTGCACACAGGAGAAGAAACTATAGAAAGCTTGGAAGCTGCCATTTGAAGCTGATTTATGCATCTTATAAGCATTGAGTCCTTCAGTTCTATAAGGAACAGAGGCACTATCATTATGCTAACTTTTCAGAGGAGGAAACTGAGGCACAGAGAAGTATGGGACAAGTCTAAAGCCAGACAGGTAGCAAATGATGGAGCTAGTACTTGATGTGAGTAAATCATAGAACTCAAATCTTTATATGGTGCTATTGGCCATGTATTGACTCTGCTTGAATGTATCTATACCCTTATTTCATCTGGTAGAGAACAAGATATTAAAGGGACAGATACAGGATTCACGAATCTTAAAGTTTCATAGATAGATAGATAGATAGATAGATAGATAGATTTTAGATACATAGTATATTATATTAGTTTGGGCTCCTGTACCAAATTACCACAAATAGAGTGAGTGGCTTAAACAACAAAAATATATTGCCTTGCAATTCTGAAAGTCAGAAGTTCCAAATGGGACTAGGCATAAATCAAGGCGTCAGCAGGGCTATGGTCTCACACTAAGGCTCTAGGGAAAAATCCATCAGCTTCCCCTTCCCAGGGTCTAGAGGTCACCTACCTTCCTTGGATCTTCGTCTCTTCCTCCATCTTCAAAATATACTATAACAAGTCTCTACTTCCATTGCCACATCTCCTCACTGACTCTGACCTTTGTGCTTCTGTCTTTTTTTTTTTTTTTTTTAATTTTGAGAGAGAGACAGTTAGCCGGGGAGTGGGACAGAGGGAGAGAGGGACAACCTCAAGCAGGCTGCAACATGGGGCTCAATCCCACGACCCTGGGATCACGACCTGAGCTGAAATCAAGAGTCAGATGCTCAGCTGATTGAACCACCGAGGTACCTTGTGCCTCCCCCTTATAAGTACCCTTGTGATGACATTGGGCCCATCAAATAATCCACGATAATCGGTTCATCCCAAAATCTCTAACTTAATTACATCTGCAGAGTCCTTTTTGCTGTAAGGTAACATATTCACAGGTTCCAGGAATTGGGACATAGACACCTTTAACAGGACAGAGGTGGTGGTGGTGTTAGAAAACCATTATTTAGCCTACTCTAGATAGATAGATTTTAAGGTGCTGGATCATAGGTATAGAGATAAAAGGACTTTAGGTAGGAAATTTGGAAATCATTTAGTCCAACTTGAACAAAGATATGGCAATGTTAAGAATACACCCAAACTTCCGGTTATTAAACTACATCTTCCTCATCGTGCTTACCAGCTTGCTTTATAAACACAAAGTGAGGTAATTCTAGTAAGGTAGGTATGAAACACTTCGTTCTTCTAAGACTTCTGACACAATCACTTGTGAATAGAACTGTCTCCAAGTGGCGACTGAAGACATGGAAAGGGTATTAAAAAAGAAAGAAGAACATCAAAAAAATGTGGGGTACCTGGGTGGCTCAGTTGGTTAATCAGCCAACTCGTGATTTTGGCTCAGATCATGATCTCATGGTTCATGAGTTTGAGCCCCACATCAGGCTCTGCCCTGACAGTGTGGAGCCTGCTTGAGATTCTCTCTGTCTTCCTCTATCTCTGCCCTTTATCCACTCATGCTTTCTCTCTTTCAAAATAAATAAACTTTAAAAAGAAAGAAAGAAAGATTTGTCTGATCTTTACTAACCAGTGTGCTTTATCTCCCTTTACTACCTCTTACCTAGAAATATGTTTTGCTTCCTCCAAACAAGCCTTAGAAATTGCTCTGAAAAGCAGACACTAAGCATAATTAAATAAGAGAGGTACTTTGTGTTACCTGAAAAGGAAAACACAATGAAAATGTTTGAAATTTCTGCATGAAGCCAGAGGTTGAATTTGTCTGTATTCTCCACAAAAGCAACTAGCTAATCTATCAGTTCAGCTTTATCAAAGAGAAAAACAAATAACCGTAAGATTTCAAAGACAAGAAAATGTTGCTTTTTCATGTCTTCTCAAATTCCCCCAAATCAGGTTGCTTTAATTAAAGTAACTAAATTGTGAAGCACATGTAGCCACAGAAGCAGATGTGAAGGAAGAATAATGTTCAAAACCTTACAAGTCATATATTTTTTTCAAGTATATACCATACTATTTGGGATGACCGACATAATTTTGTAAAAGGAAGTTTACTTGATATTGATTGTATATTCAAATAAGAAATGCAGGTGTTTTTAAATAAGTTAATTACAGTATTATTGGAAGGAAGAAAATAATTTCTAGAAATGTTTCTCAACAGACACTGCTTGCTTTGATACCAGGAGCTCCTGACTGGAGCTGATTATTGCATTTTGGAGACTCAGTTATTAGGAAAGAAATATGACTAAATTATTGAACAAAATAGTAAGTCCCATTAAGTGGAAGATTTTATCGTGAATAATTTTATTAGTAACCTGATCAATACTGGAAACAATAACATATTCATTGATGAATTTTATGTTATAGGCATTATGTCAAATGAAAGCATTTATTGTCACTAAAAATCTTCATAACATACAATGCAACAGGTATGATTATTCTATTTTCACCAACAAAGTAAAAAAGTCACAGAGAGATTGCAAATTTTCTCAAGTCACATAATGATAAAAATGTTTTCTTGTTGGCATATGTAACACTACCTCTCCTAGATTTTCTTTTACATGTCTGGCTATTCTTCTTTCCCTAAGAATTCTGTTTCCCCTGGGCTTTCAGCTTGGTCTATCTCCTTCACTCTGGATGATCTCATCCAAAGTTTCAATAGCTAATCGTAGGCTAATGAACTCTCAGGGGTATATCCTCAGCTCAGACTTCACTCCACCAATCCAGATTGGATACCCAGCTACCTATGTAACATTTCCACCTGGATATACGCTCTACTAGAATTCAGAGTGCCTGAATCTAACCTCTTCATTGCCACTATACCTCCTTAACCAGTGGCTTAAAATCTGGGAACAGTCCTGATTCCTCTAGAGCTTTCCTGTATCACCACCCCCCATACTCTATAAATCAAGCAGTCCCATCAATTCTTTCTTTGTGTGTTTCATGCCTGTATCCTCCTCTCTGTCCCCACTTCACCAACTTTAATTCAGATTCCTACAATTTCTCACTGGAATTATAACAGCCTCTTTACTTTAGGATTCCTGTTGAACCCATACCCCTAAAGTAGACCTCTTCTATCCATTCTCCAGAGTGCATGTAAGAATCTGATCATGCCATTTATTTCCATAAAATAACAATAAACAATTGCTTCCCACAAGTTTCAGGAAGGTCAAATACTATAAAGCCCTTTGTGATGTGGCTCTTACTTTCTCCCCTAGCTTGTCTCCCATAGCACTCATTGTCATGTACTGATTATTTATTTGACAAATATTTATAAATTCCAACTTTGTGCCAAGTTTTCCAGATGCAGCAAAATATTTTTACTAAAATATGCCATGTCCTTTAGTGCCTCTGACTTTCTCTCCTCTCGCCTTTAACACACTTTTCTCCATTGTTCACTCTTCTTTCTCAACAGACAACATTCACATCCAACAGCTCTCAAGGGAGCCTCTTCCATCCTCCCTCCAAGGGGATAGGTGCTGGCCATCTTCTGCACCCCCAGATTCACTCTGTACCACCCTCTCTTCCTCCACCATGACACCATGAGCTTCCTGAGATCAAAGGATTTGTGTTATTTAATTTTGCATCCTCTACTCTTAGTAGAATGCCTGGAGCATGATCAGAGGCACTAAACACATATTTGCTGAATGAAGAACAGACCACAATTTAAATCTAAGAATGTCAGATCCTAAAATATGCATTTCCCACTATAATATAACACAATATAGCATGATATGGGGGAAAATAAAAAAAAAGAAAACTCTCCCAAGTGCTGTTTTAAAACCAAAAAAAAAAAAAAAAAAAAAAGCAAAACCACACTATTATACCATCAAATTGATTGGTACTTAAAGAAATATTTACAGTGAATATTTTTCTATGTCATTAACAAGTTTTTGACATAATAACTAATTTGCTCTAGGTAAAATGCCCAAGGAGAAAATGCAGGTTGTTGCTGTTGCTTGGTCATTGCAGTAGGCGTCTGTAATTTTGGAGAGGAAAATTTTATAGTAGTTATCTCTGATTCAATACTACGTTGCCAAGCCAAGAGCTGAAGGCTGATTGTTGCATAGTAGCCAACAGGATGCATTCAAAAAACAAATCATCAAAAGATGCTTTCACTTGTCCTCATTTTATTTCTTTCAATAAAGAGAAGAAAAAGACCAAAAGACTTGTGTTTACAATTAAGATGAAATAGGGGTGCCTGGGTGGCTCAGTCAGTTGGGCGTCCGACTTCAGCTCAGGTCATGATCTCATGGTTCATGGGTTCTAGTCCCGTGTCAGGATCTGTGCTGACACCCAGCTCAGAGCCTGCAGCCTGCTTCAGATTCTGTGTCTCCCTCTCTCTCTGACTCTCCCCTGCTCATGCTGTCTCTCTCTCTCTCTCTCAGAAATAAATAAAACATTTAAAAATTAAAAAAAAAACAATTAAGATGAAATAATGTGGTTTTATTCAAATTAATGATGATTTTAGAAGTACTAAAGATAAGACTATAAAGTGTTACTCAAATACATATATATATACACACATATACATATACATATATGAAGCATAAAGTAGGATAAAAACTGGCTAACCACCTTTAAAATAGAATAGAGAACATCATTTTTCTGCATTAGTCTCCATCAAAGATGTGGTTAAATGCTTGTGCAGATGTTAGCGATGCCCAAGGAAAGGCTTGTTGTCTTTATTGTCATCCACCGTTTACCTGGCAGCTTCTACTAAAATAGTATGTAAAGTGTCTAGAAATAAACAACCACCCTCTGAAGAGATCAACTCACAATCCCAAACCTGCATGTCACAGTCATACCCTCAGCCATCCCTGGGAGAGAGAAACCACCTTTCTGGCTCTCAAGCTATGAGAATTAGGTATAGAAGATGCCTGACATGGTGTTCTCATCATCCCCAAATGCGGAGAAAGAAGAAAGGAGGAGGGAAACAGACTGAAAAGAGAAGTTTGCAACACCATTTACCCTTTCATTTCCTTCTCCATCCCTGCCATGGCCATGGTTTATTTACATGAGTTGATACATAACTTCCTTTTCCTGTGTTTTTTGCTTTGAGTTGGTCATGTTTGTCACAACAACCAAAGACGCTGTTAAAATATCCGGGATTTCAGCAGACACGATGAACTTTAATGATGACATTTTTCTCTTCAGAAATAAAAATCTTTCCAAAAACAACCTTTTTTTAGAGGAAATCAGACTTAGCACTTTTCACATGCTTGGGACATAGCCTATTTCTATACTCATATATAACCTAGGCTCAAAATAGAATCATTGGCTGAAGACCTCAGGAATGGCTGGCTGAACTCTTCCCTCTTGACTTCATGGTATTAAGAATTCTGAATTTGGGGGGCACCTGGGTGGCTCAGTCAGTTACGGGCCAACTTCAGCTCATATGATGATCTCGCGGTTGATGGGTCTGGGCCCCACGTCAGGCTCTATGCTGACAGCTCAGAGCCTGGAGCCTGGTTCGAATTCTGTGTCTCCCTCTCTCTCTGCCTCTCCCCTGCTCATGCTCTGTCTCTCTCTCACACAAAAATAAAATAAACATTAAAAATTTTTAAACATATTTTTAAAAATAATAATAAATAAAAGAAAGAATTCTGAATTTGGAGGTAGGAAACCTACATTGTGAATCCCATCTCTGCTAATCTGTAGTAAAGCAACAGTACAAATTGATTCCCATATTCATAAGATAGGTAAAACCCTCCTGCATCCACATCACCCAGCTCTTAAAAGAATCAAACAAAGTGGGTGGCATGGCATTACCATAGTCTGTACAGCTATGCATAAGTAACTGCTATTAATTACTTGCAATTCTCAAAAATAAATCTTCGAGGGGAGCCTGGGTGCCTCAGTTGGTTGAGCATCTGACTTCAGCTCAGGTCGTGGTCTCATGGTTTGTGAGTTGGAGCCTCACATCAGGCTTGCTGCTGCCAGTGCAGCACCTGCTTTGGGGGATCCTCTATCCCCCTCTCTCTCTGCCCCTCTCCTAGTCATTCTCTGTCTCTCTCTCAAAAATGAATAAACATTTAAAAAAGAATAAATCTTTGAATCTTTGATATCTTTTCTATAAGTTCTCTCCCTTGAAGGACTAACCTATTTGATTGCTTTCAATTACCACCATCCTGCTCCTGGCTCTCAGGTCAATATTTCTTTTCCTTTCTTCTCACCTGAGCTAGTTTAACAAACATTCCCTTTTTAAAATCTTGACACAGCCTCAAACTCAGCAAGTCTAAAGTCAGATTCTTCCCCAAATTCATGTTCTCCCTGATCTTCCAACTCTGGCTTTGGTCTGTCCCTCTTCTACTGAGTCCTGAAGTCACCTCCATCCACTCCTCTCTATTGATCAAATTCCATCATAAACCAGTTTCTACTGTGGTCGTGTCCCTATAAATTTCTTATTGCCCTCATGCAACACTAAACTCTCATCACCTTTTGCCTAGGTTATTATATCCTAACTGACCTGTCTAATTCTATTTTCTACCCTCTGCAATATCTCCTCTATGCCAATGTCAAAATACCCTTCTTCAAATCTTCTTGGTAACTTACTGATTTTCTATACAAAGGTACACACACACACACACATGCGCGCGCGCGCGCATTACAACTATGTAATGTAAATGTTTTCATTTCTTAGAAATATGAGGAAGCTGAGACTCAGAGATACAAAACGACTTGGAAATAGAATTGAACCCTACTACCTCTACCTCCCAAACTGATAATGCAGCGACTTCCGCTAACTTAACACATCTCAGCCCTTCCATCGAGGCATCTTCCTATTCTTCCTTACCCTTTGATCTATGCTTTCCTATGTCATGAATGGCATTATATCTGACAAATAATTGAGAGAAGGCAATATTCAGATCTTCAAGTCTTCCATCTGTCTATTAAATTTGAACATAGAGAAAGAGAGAGAGAGTGAAACATAGAGAAAGAGGGAAGGAGAAAAGGAGGAAGGGAGAGAGGGAAGGAAAGAAGGAGGGAAGAAACTCAAATTTTCTAAAATTCTTATAGGAAACAAGACACATTATTATCACTTCTCAAAATATGGCCCACAGAGCACCTGCGTCAGAGCCACTGGATCTTGATCCCAGGCCCCGCCCCCCACTGATTCCGGAGCCGTAGCTCTTCTGCTGAAATAGGAACCCCAGAGGATTCTTACGGACACCACAGTACACAAATCACCGAAACCCGAAGTCTCTGCATGTTCTTGCCACAAAATGGAATTTTTAAACAGCATATTCTATTTGTGCCTCCTCGAGAGTAAACAAACATTTCATAGGAAATGTGCCTAATTCTGATAACTATCAGTGGATGATACTGACACCTTTTTCTCTTTCTTACTGAAAGAAGAGCTCCTAATTAAAACGTCCCACGGAGCTGACAGTAAGTCAGGTGCAGGCACCTGCACCTGTCTTATTTCCTGGCCTGATTTTGTGAAGAAAACGTAACAGAAGCAAGAGTGAATCTTTTTAATGCTTATTTATTTTTGAGAAAGAAAGAGAGAAAGCGGGGAGGGGAGGGACGGACAGAGCGAGGAGGACAGGGGTCTGAAGTGAGCTCTGTGCTGACAGCAATGAGCCCCCGTGTGGGACTCGAACTCAAACACTGTGAGATCACGACCTGGGCCAAAGTTGATGCTCAACTGACTGAGCCACCCAGGTGCCCCAAAGATAGAGTGAAATCTTACACAAAAACCCAAATCATCATTAAAACACTCATCTCATTTTACATAAACCTCAACTTCTCCAACTTTTATACTTGTATATGCTTCACATTGCATCCGGTTCACCAGATATAGAGTATTCAGAATTAAGAGTATAATTTTTCTTCCTCTTATAGTTTGTTAAAAGGATTTCATTGTTGTTACCATGCCTATGACCAGAAATTTCCAATTATGATGCTCTAGTCCCACACAAATAACTTCAGCTGTACTCTCTTTCTTTGAAGTACAAACAGAACTTGATATTTTTAAATTGAAGTACAGTTGACATACAATTATATATTAGTTTCAACTGTACAACATAGTGATTCAACAATTATATACTTTACCAAATGCGTACTACGGTTAAGTGTAGTTACCATCTGTCACCCTACAAACTTACTGCAATATTATTGACTGTATTCTCTATGCTGAATTCTCATCCCTGTGACTTATTTATTTTATAACTGGAAATTTGTACCTCTTAATCCCCTTCACCTATTTCACCCATGCCCCCACTGCCTCCCCTCGGGCCACCACCAGTTTATTCTCTGTAGTTATAAATCTACTTCTTTTACTTCCTCTTTTATTTTTTTTAAAAGTGTTTTAATGTTTATTTATTTTTGAGAGAGACAGAGACAAAGACAGAGACAGAGCATGAACAGAGGAGGAGCAGAGAGAGAGGGAGACACAGAACTGAAAGTAGGTTCCAGGCTCTGAGCTGTCCACACAAAGCCCAACTCAGTGCTCAAACCAAGTTGTGAGATCATGACTTGAGCTGACCCAACTGACTGAGCCAACCAGGCGCTCCCCCTTTTTTAATTTTTAATTTTTTACATTTAATTGTTAGAGACAGCACAAGAACAGGTTGTGAACTGAAAACCTTGTGAGCAGATTTTTAAATAATGTGCTCAAGTTGCTGTTTAATTTAGAGGATATGCCAAGTTAACAAGGATAAGAAAAATCTTCTTGATGGTCTCCTAACTTGATCCATCTACATCATTTTAAATAGGGGAAGAGGACATTGCCATATACCTTAAAATTCTGTTCATTTTGTTTCGTTTAGCTTTTTGTTTTGTTTTTAACCGTGAGGATAATTGCATCCTTAAGAATTTACACTCTCCCCGCTGACAGATACTATAAGATGACTGGTCCAGTTTAGGCCTTTCCATCTATTTTCATTAAAGAAGGACTTGATGGAAGCAATCCCAACTGCAGCAGACACTATTGTGTGATGGGAATAACACTAGCCTAGGAATCAGAAGCCCCAGATCTTGTGTCCTGTTTGGCCACAACTTTGGGGCCTTTATATAATCCCTCCAGAACTCACTAGCCTCTATCAAATGAGAGGAGTGGACTAGATCAGGGTCACAAATTGAAAGATTTCTCAGGAGCTAGGCAGGTAAAGCAAGCATAGGGAGCTAAATAACGGAAGATGACAGCAGGTAATGGGGATTATCAGGACTGGATTTTCAGCCATCTCAAAAGGCATTCGAATTGGAAATAAGTTTAAAACAGTGTGTTAACCAAACTTCTGGAAGTCAAATTTAGCCCACAAGCTACTTATGGCCCCTGAGTGAGATAGTTTTTCAAGTACCTCTCAGCTTTAACCATATGTGATTCTAAAATAACAAGTAATGGTAATTGAAATCACCTTATAATAAAGATAACAAAAATTAACATCTATCAGGTTCTTACTCAACACCAGGCTCTTAGCTAAAGACTTTACTCAGAGTAACTCATTGTAATCTTTATAACTACTTAATGAGGTGGGTATATGTTTATAATCCCTCTTTTCCAGAGAAGAAAATCAAAGCATAGAGAGTTTAAATAACTTGTCCAAACTAATCCTTATGTTTTCACGTTGCAATTGCCTTATGTTATCTTCAAGTTTTGTGTTTAAGATATGTTAATTCTGCTTTGGATTCATTTCTTTTTTTAAGTGCAAAGAAACCAAAGAAACAATAATTACTCACATGAACCTGCTCCCTGGAAGCAATGTACCATTCTCAACATTCGACATATTTTCTTCTGGTTGGTGTTCCACACATTTTGAATTCAGACATCACACTGTATAATTCTGATTTTATTTTTAATTTAGGTTTCTAATTGATATGTTTTATATGACATGTTGTCAGGAGCATTTCTCCATGTCATAAAAATACCTTTGTAAATCTCATTTCTAATAAATGCCCAAAATTCCATTAAAAAAATTAGAAAGCATTATGCGACAGAGTAAATGAGGCTTAATCAATTTCAAAGTTGATTAAATATTCAAGTTACAAACTTTAATCAAGAGACTTGATGAAGGATAAAAATAATATGTGAAAGTTAGGAAATATTTTATATGTTAACATTATTTAATGTTCTAGTCCATTAAAGTAATAAATAATCAAAGTTATCTTTGATGTCTCTAAATTACTGAATTAGCATTGTGTACATAGAGGACCAGTTGTTATTAATAAGCTAGAGAATAAGAATGGAAGTAAATTTTTACAAAAGGTAAATTATCTAAAATGTTAATAATTTTACAATTAACTAAAAAATGTTTTATCGGGGCGCCTGGGTGGCTCAGTCGGTTAAGCATCCCACACTTGGTTTCAACTCAGGTCATGATCTCAGTTTGTGAGTTTGAGCCCTGCATCAGGCTTCATGCTGACAGTGTGGAACCTGCTTGGGATACTCTCTCCCCCTCTCTCCTTCAGAATAAATTTTTTTGATAGCTTATGCTCTCTCTTTCTCTCTCAAAATAAATTTTTTAAAAAGTGTCTTATCAATGCCATCCTTAAGTTAATAAAGTCATAGAATCAGAATAACAGAAGTAGAAAAGAGTTCTAGGAACCAGTGGGCACTGTTCCTTGATGCATTTATTGGACTGTACTATAGCTACAATCAGATCACAGGAACTGACAATTTATTTGAATCCAAAATACCAAATGAGATAATCATTTGATAGTTTCGATTTCTGGTTTCAGCTCCAACATGTAAAAGTTTGGAAGTTGTCCCTTCCAAGTAAAAGCCGGATAAAACTAAAATCACTGACTTTTGGTGGGGTCCATCAAAGTACAGATGGCAAGCTGCCACCCTGAAACCCAAAGAGACAGATGTATTCAGAGAGACACAGCTGATTTCTGCTTAACTAGAATCAAAGTCTTTAGGTCCGTAAACGGGTAGGGCACATAAATGGTAATTTTGATACTGCTGGAGGCCAAGTATAGAAGAACATGATAGTGTGGCTGCTGTCTTAGGGGGATCTCCACACTCTCGTGATTTACTTCCAGGAACCCCAATAGGTTCTCACAGTAAAGAACCAAGAAAGATACCCCCAGGTTGTGCCAGGCTAAGGAGGAAGAGTAACCTCTGTGAAATGCAGATGGAGCTAATTCCTTCTCTTTAGGGGTAGGCTATACAGAGTGATTTCCTTCCAATGAGTACAGCAGGAAAAGTATGGGAAGAGAGTGAGTATACAGTGGAGAAACCTGACAAGCCCTGCTTTAGCCAGGCGGTCAAGTTCAGCTTCAACTGTGGAAAATCAGGTTGATAGAGGGTACCCTAACAAAATATGATGAAAATGGTGCTTTACAGCTGTGATCTTCCTCCCCAAAACATATGACCCCAGTCTAATCATGAAAAAAACATGAAACAAATACTAGAGAAGTTCTTTATCTGTGCAATACACTCCCAAATTATCAAAGTCATCAAAACCAAGTCTGAGAAATTAAATGCACTGTGCTATCTTACATGAGATCCTGGAACAGAAAAAGGAGATTAGGTAAACACTGGGGAAATCTGAATAAATTATGGACTTCAGTTAATAATGTATTATTGCTTCACTAATTGTGACAAATGTGCAATACTAATTTTAAGATGTTAATAATAATAGAGAAATTTGGGCGTGGGATAAATGGGAACCCTCTGTACTGTCCTCACAATTCTTTTGTAAAAACTATTCTAAATAGGGGTGTCTGGGTGGCTCAGTTAGTTGAACATCTGAGTCTTTATTTTGGCTCAGGTCATGATCTGAGGGTCATGGGATCGAGCCCCATATTGGCATAGAGCCTGCTTAAGATTCTTTCTCTCTCTCTGCTCCCTCCCCTGCTCATAATCTCTCTCTCTCTCAATAAAATAAAATAAAATAAAATATTCTAAATAAAACATTTAATTTTTAAAAAGCAAATGTTAACATGAAAAAATCTAACACTAGTAATGAAAAGCTCACAAACTAATGTAAATACTAATAGTTGGCTATAACTCAGATAGTTAATTAAAAATAGAGAATTGGATGTTGTTCTCTCATTAAAGGCCAATTTTCAGCTTGGTATGTG
The DNA here is from genome assembly GCF_003009895.1 of Hyaena hyaena. NCBI lineage: Eukaryota > Metazoa > Chordata > Mammalia > Carnivora > Hyaenidae > Hyaena > Hyaena hyaena. Next base: position 5,877,616 of record NW_024080656.1, on the reverse strand, counting down.
GTCTCAAATATCAGCACATTCTGATGTACTGTAATTTTTATGGAAATGATAAGTAAAATGACACTTATTTTTCTAATATTTCTATTATTTGACAAAGAAACAGAATCGCTCCAAAGAAGGATACTTCTCACTCTTCTGCTTCTGCTTCTCCAAGAGGAGAGCAGAAAAATGCCCAGTAGAGCATTTTCTAAATCTAATTTTATAAAATTACAAACTTTTTCTACAGGAAAAACATGAGATTAAAATGGGAGCTTTTTTCAAAAAATATTACATTCTTCTCTTGAAAAGCCACAGCATCCTTTAGTGTAGAAGACTGGGAAGTCCTAGAGTAAAGACACTTTGTATGGCCATCATACATATTTTTAAATAACAAAGTGCACATTTCTCCACATCCTCGCCAGCATCTAGAGTTCTCTGATTTGCTCATTTTAGCCACTCTGACTGGCGTGAGGTGGTATCTCAGTGTGGTTTTGATTTGTATTTCCCTGATGAGGAGGGATGCTGAGCATCGTTTCATGTGTCTGTTGGCCATCTGGATGTCCTCTTTGGAGAAGTGTTTGTTCATATCTTCTGCCCATTTATTCACTGGGTTGTTTGTTTTTCGGGTGTGGAGTTTGGTGAGTTCCTTATAGATTTTGGATATTAACCTTTATCTGATATGTCATTTGCAACTATCTTTTCCCATTCCGACGGGCACCCTCCTACACTGTTGGTGGGAATGAAAGCTGGTGCAGCCCCTCTGGAAAACAGTGTGCAGGTTCCTCAGGAAACTAACAATAGAACTCCCCTATGACTCAGCAATAGCACTGCTAGGAATTTACCCAAGGGATACAGCAATGCTGATGCATAGGAGCACATGGACCCCAATGTTCATAGCAGCACTCTCCACAATAGCTAAAACATGGAAAGAGCCTAAGTGTCCATCAACGGACGAATGGATCAAGAAGATGTGGTTTATCTATACCATGGAATACTACATGGCAATGAGAAACAATGAAATCTGGCCATGTGTAGCAACATGGATGGACCTTGAGGGTGTTATGCTGAGCGAAATAAGTCAGGCAGAGAAGGACAAATATCATGTTTGCACGTATAGGAGGATTAGGAGGAACTTAACTGAGGACCATGGGGGAGAAGAAGGGGGGAAATGGTGGGGGAAAGGGAGAGAGGCAAACCATGAGAGACTCTTGAATGCTGAGAAACAAACTGAGGACTGATGGGTTGGGTGGGAGGTGGGAGATGGGCATGGAGGAGGGCACTTGTGGGGATGAGCACTGGGTGTTATATGGAAACCAATTTGACAATAAACTATTCGTAAAATAAAAAAAATAACAAAGTGCATTCAGATCATTCAAGAAAAAGACCTTTAATAGAAGTTAAAGTGCTCTTCTTAATCATATCAGATGCCTCTTCCTAGCATTCACATTCCTCTACTCTACAGTCTATTCATCCTTCATTACGTGTCCGGCCCATATTTGGACTCCTTCACCACAAAACTCTGCTCATACAAAGCTCCTCTCTTTTAATCTGGAGATTAGTTTCATTTCTGAGACTTGTGTAGGACATTATGCCTACCTGACTATCTGAAATACTTCCTTCCCTCCTCTCCAAAGTCTTCCCTCTTTCAAGGACCAACTTAGGTTATAATACTGCACAAAGCTTTCCTTGATCTCTCCTGACCATAACCATTTCTTCTTTCTTCCTCCTAATGTCTATGATACTTACTTTGCCACTGACTGCACAATGTCCAATGACTCCACTCAGTATTTCTTAAAATATGTTCCATTGACCATCTGGTGTTTATCTGGTTTTGTTTTTCCTGACCATTCTTAGTACTTAGGACTAGAAATCTATACACTTCAGTAGAGAAACTACTAACTTGGCAATTATTTGTGTGTGTGTGCCTTTTCTTTTACATAATTGTTGGAAAGCAAAAACTAAGTTCTTCACTTGATGGTAACCTACCAAATGTAATGTTCAACATACATGACAAGTATTTGTTGTATTAACATGTTCCTGAGAAGTCATGGTTTGAGGATTTCCAAAATCATCTGCATATTCAAGTAATTTGTTTAAGAATCTTTCTTCTAGGGATGCCTGAGTGGCTCAGTCGGTTAAGCGTCCAACTTCGGCTCAGGTCATGGTCGCGTGGTTTGTGGGTTTGAGCCCCACATCAGGCTCTGTGCTGACAGCTAACTCAGAGCCTGGAGCCTATTTCAGATTCTGTATCTCCCTCTCTCTCTGACACTCCCCTGCTCATGCTGTCTCTATTTCTCTCTCAAAAACAAATAAAACATTAAAAAAAAAAAAGAATATTTCTTCTATCACCAGAAGCCAAGAGTATGAAGTACCTACCATGATCTCCAACCAAAATCCCAATCCCAGACTCAGATTCTGGGGAGGAAATGTTCTTAACCAAAGTTACTATATCTCAAAGAAAAGTGCCATTAACCATAAGAATAACCAGACTCCTGAGCTGTCTCTGGCCTCATTGATGGGGTCTTGTCATCACCAATAATCTCTTATCCAAGCCCCTATTTGCACATGAACCCATCTGAGGCACTAGTTTAGGCTGTTACATATGTGGCTCTGATTCTTTTTAAATTTATTCACAGAGCAGTTCTAATATAAACATAGACAAAAGGTAAATGAAAATATTTTATAAAAAACAAAACAGAAGCCAAGTAAAATAAATTAACTCTGTCAGGTGATAGAGAGAGTGAAGGCTTGGAAAATATGCAGTATCCTGTTAGCTAAGACAGAGAGAGAACTTGTTCCTTTCTGTGCAACCTCAAAATCCTCTCTATAGATTAGCATTCTCAAGAAAATTACATGAATTCTATGAAAAGAAGTGCTAATCCACGTTTTCAGGCATAAAGAAAAGAGAGGGACTCTGTGTGTGTGGGGGGGGTACAGCGGCAGGTGTCAAACTGAGTTACCATTTGTCTCATTACAAAATCGTTTGGTGCATCTCCTCTAACCTTTTTTATTTCATTTAAGATATGCTAAACCATGTAGATACTTTTGAATATCTATGGTATCATACCATACATATTCAATGGGCATATTACAGTCTCAACTAAGCATCAAACTGTTCTATTTTTTCCAGTTAACTGCCCCAAATGGTGCTTTATCAAATACCACTAGAAAGAAGAGGTCTCCTTAAGGATTCCAGAACTTCTCTTCTCCTTTCTGATTTAGAAAAGCATCATTTATATTTTAAATAGTACTTCTGGTTTTAAAGTTTCACTCTCAAACCTAAAGCAGATTCTCTTCTTCCTCCTCCCTATTCAGCTATGTCTCTCCTTGTGTCTAACTCACCTGGGAGAAGGAAAGGGAGCCATGTAGTCTGCTCTTTGTTTCCCTTTTTCCCTTCTCAGAGCACCAGCCCCTCCTCCGTGTAGGTGAGGAAGAGGAAGAGGGAAAGGGCATGAGCATGTTGGCTTCCCCTCCATGCAGCATGGCCGCTGTTCTAGCACCTGCCAGGACATAGGTGTGCATGGGCGCAGCTCTTACAGGCCTATGCAGCACTGCTCCACTCTGACAGCCCCTTATAAAATGAGATCACTTCTTCTGGATGATCTCCAGCTCATGGATTCAGGCAATATCCCCCTGACCCAGTCCCCTTTACCCTCCATAAAGCACTGGTTCCAAAAAGACTCCAGCATCACTGCCCTCAATAGCCAGGCATATGGAAAAGTGACCTCTCTTGAATGTTTCCTGGCTTCCTCTCTGCTTAGTAATTTCTCGTCATGTCATCTTTCTTTGATTCTCTCTTCCTGTGCTTTAACATACATTGGCAGTTTAGAATGTTCTCTCATGAAGCACATGTCTAAGTCAAGCAAAGTGGTAGTCTCTCTTTCTTTGAGATTCCCTAAAATCACAGATGAATCTCTCATCACTCTCTTCGCTACCTTCCTTAGCTTAAAAAAAAAAAAGGAGACATCAGCACACTTTTTCCCTCTCCACCTCAAGGGGTAGGATGGCGGTCAATGAATGGGAAAGTTTTCTTAGCAAACTCTACTGGGAGGTAGGCATCTCCAACTGCGGCAAGCTCTCTAAACCTCAGGAGCACTTAGTTCCTTTTATACTTAGCCGTGGTCTTTCCAGGGTAAAAGGAAATAAATTCTCTCTCAACAAATAAACTGCAAGCAACTGTGAGGACAGAGATGTTTCACACTTCTCTGAGGCCCCACATGTGGCACAGTGTCCTGGCCGCTGCTCAAAAAATATTCATTTATTTATTCTAGAGCCGCCTGTGGTTGATCCTTAACAATGTGGCCTAGTCTTTGCATTCTGAGGATGCTCATCTGCTCATGATGATGCTTGTATGCTTTACAGGCCAGAGAAGGAGATTTATTGAAGATTTTTTAAAGCTTCTTTATTTACTTTGAAAGAGAAAGAGAGAACATGAGTGAGGAGGGGCAGAGAGAGAGAGGGAAAGAGAGAACTCCAAGTAGGCTCCTCACATGGGCTTGATCCCAAGAATTGTACAGAGCCCAACATAGGGCTTGATCCCAAGAACTGTGAGATCATGACCTGAGCCAAAATCAAGAGTCAGACACTTAACTGACTGAGCCACCCAGTAACTCCGAGAGAGACACTTTGATCCGTGTTTAAATATTTACCTTATGAATTCTGAGATGCCTTCAACCACATTTGAAATTTCAATGTATGATACTGAATCAGGAAAGACATTGGTCATCAGCTTTCCACACTTTGGTGTTGACTTTCCAAAAAGGAGTGGCAAATGATATGAATAAACTAGAATCCTGTCTGTGTATAGCAACACAGTAGTTTCTTTAGCTTCTGGAAAACCTCCTGACTCAGAGGAGGCACTTGGTCAATTTTTAGCTGATAGGCTAATGGAGTACCTGGGTAAGGGACTACTCATCCAGCATAATAACACACTTAAAAGGTTTCCTGGCCATTATCTCACTATTTGACATTTGATAGAAGGATGAGACAGCACTCTTACTGTTATAATTTTATCTGTGACTTAAAGTGGACATAAATTCACAGGTGCCAAAATGACTCCTGTATTCTAAAAGGATGTTCTCTAACATGGGTGACCAGTGTGCTGCATGAACAGCAACAAGAGCATCACCTGAGTCCCTGCTGGAAATGCAGAGTCTCAGGCCACAAGGCAAACCTACGAAATCAGATCCTGTCCCACAGGTTAACACCATCCCCAGACAATCCACGTGCATGGATCATGCAAAAGGGCTAATGCTAGCTTTAACCCTAATTTCACTGACCTTAAGCATATAAAAGAATTGAAGCCAGAAAGGAAAAGGAGAAGAGTATTTCCTTGGAATATGTTGTTGGAGGGTTGTGGCATTTTTCTGTCCTTTATTTAGTTGGAAGCAGAGGGGGGCTTTAAGACAAATAGAGTTTGGCCTCCTTCCTCTTGGAGTTTATGAAAATGTCTACAGGCAAGAGGGTGGCTAAGAGGCCTTGGCTGCACAATAAAGAAGTGACATTGAGAACAAACTGCACTGAAACCAACTCTGGAGGGTTGATGTGTTTCCTCTGTGTGTACCAAATGTGGACCCTGAATCAGGAAGCTTTCTGCAGCTGCTGGAAGTCATGCCCAAGTACACTGCTGTGGAAAGACCCCTCCAAGGGAGGGACCACAAGCAGCTGGAAGCCAGAGGCTGAAGAAGGAATCTGTGCAGGTCTGGAGGGACTGAGGCTACATGCATTCAGAGGATAATGACTGATAGGCCCCAGTGCAGATATCAAGGACAGACACAGAGGTATCCCATGAGAGACAGAAGCAGTCTTGGAAAGATGAAACTCCCAGAAGATACCATCAGAGCTTACATTTTATCAGACACCTGAGACTTCACCTTTGCCCACAACAAAATTGCTATACTGGGGCGCGTGGGTGGTTCAGTCAGGTAAGCATCCAACTCTTGGCTTTGGCTCAGGTCATGATCTCATAGTTCATGAGTTCAAGCCCTGCATCCAGCTCTATCCACAGTGAGGAGCCTTCTTGGGATCCTCTCTCTCTGTCTTCCCCCACTCACTCACACTCTCTCTTTCTCTCTCAAAATAAATAAATAAACTTTATAAAACAAAACAAAACAAAATCCCTAAAGAAGATAAAGGAAGTCTAATGAATAGATGGGTAGAACAAAGTAGGGAAACAGAGATGAAGTCTTCTCACCCCACTCCCTACAGATGACCTACCAGATCTGGGAGATCCCAACTGAAGGAGGGAAAAAAGTAACTTTGACTGCAGTTCAAAGTTTTTATTATTGCACTAGATTGGACATTATATTTATTGAAACATCCTGTGACCAACCCAGAAGTCCTTTTATTTTCTAAGAAGGGATACATCTACACAAACTGCCAGAAAATTTTCCAAAGTTTGAGGGAAGAACTAGCTCATATGTTTGAAAGACATCAGGGAAATAGAGCATAGATGTTTTGGACTCATGTTATAACAAATTCAGCTCATTCAATGTACATGTTACACAAACAAGAAAAGATACAGAAAGAAGAAATCAAACATTACTTGATTTTAACCCATTGCTGAGCTACTATCACCAAGCCTTAGCTTTTAACCTAGACCTTGCTGACTCCATTCTACTCCAATCTGAGCAAACCAGTGCTATAAAAATCATGAATTCCTATTTTGGCTCCCAGTCTCAGTTTCGGTAAGAGTCAATATTAGCACTATGATCTGGATGTCAGAGGCTAGCAAACCAGATAGATGAATAAAAAGAAAGGACAAGAAACACAGGGAACTTAATGAATATCTCAAAATTAACATGCCCTAAACAAATACCTGGATATACAAACATGAGCCCACTGCTTCATGTAGATTAGAAGTTTGAATCTAATCTGCTACAAGGAATAACCTAGAGAAAGAGGAGATAAGGCCTGACTCAGGGAGAAAAATGGTCTAGAGAAACACTGCACAATAGAGAACAACTGATGGATGTTTAGCACTGTCATATCTAATAAGAAGTCTTAAGTTGGTGCTCCAGCTGCATTGGGCTAGCCTGGAATCCCCTTCACTCAGTCTCCAACACTTTACTATCAATCTTCTACAAACAACTAACTTATTATGTTAATGAAATTTTGAAGGAATGAAGAAAGGTGTAAGGGTAATGACAGATGGTCAAGAAGGACAGATAAACAAAAGTGAGGTAGAGAATGGATATAGAATAGACAGAGAATCCACTAAAAAACAAAAATCAGACAGTAGAGGCTAAGGCTCTAGAGACTGCTTGCTCAGTTCTTCTGTCTACCAATGGTAGACTAAGACAAAAACTGATACTGAGAAGTTGGGGTGGGGGGCTGTAAGAAACTGAAAATGTGAAGGTGGCTTTGGAACTGGGTAATAGTAGAGACTGGAGGAGTTTGAGATACATGCTAGAAAAAGCCACAATTGCCACATGAATGGCTGGCTCAATTGGTAGAGTGTGCAACTCTTAATCTTGGGGCGATGAGGTCCACTTCCACATTGAGCATAGAGTCTACTTACATGAATGAATGAATGAATGCAGGTTTCTTTCCATTAGAATAAGAATGTCTACTCCATGCCTCTCCCATCATTGTATTTTGAAATCACATACGTTGTTTGGTTTCATAGTTTCCCAACTAGAGAAGAATTTTGCTTCAGGATGAGTCTCACTCATAATTCACTGAAATGATATTTAAATGAAACTTTGGACTTTATACTTTAAAGTTGATGCTTAAAAAGAGTTAGGATTTTGGGAGTTTGCTGGGCTGGAATGGATGTATTTTGCATGTGAGAAGGACATGAATTTTGAAGGCCAGGGCAGAATGTAATGGACTGATATTTTTAATCCCCCCCCAAATTCATATGTTGAAAAACTAACCCCAGTGTGATAGTATGTGCGGATTTTCAGATATGATTAGGTCATGAGGGTAGAGCCCTTATGAATGGGATTAATGCTATTATAAAAGAAACCCCACAGAGCTCCTTTGTTCCCATTCTTCCATGTGAGGACATATGGCTGCTTATGAACCAGGGAGCATGCTCTCTTCAGACACCAATTATGCTGGCATTTTGATCTTGGACTTTCCAACCTCTGAAACTATGAGAAATAAATGTTTGTTGTTTAAGCCACCCAATCTATGGTTCTGTTATAGGAGTCCCAGAAGACTAAGGCAGTGGTCTTAGACAAGTATCTGACCTCTTTATACTTGTTTCCTTACCTCTAAAATGAAAATTATAATAGAATTTACTCCAAGGAGTAATATGAAAATATTTTAGGTAATACATGTGGAGAGAGTATAAAAATGCCTAGAACTCTTTTGTTGGTGATGTTGTATTTACTGATGATGATTTTAAGGAATGTTGTGTTACCCACCATTCATTGGATGGGAGCTCAGTCATTCTATTTGAATATTGCATGAAAATGTGACCTATATAATACAGAAAATGTCTGAGAGGTCCAGGCAGCCTACCCTTATGATACTATAAGAAATGGCATTTCTCTGCCTTTCACCTCCTCACACCCCCTACCAAGTCCATCACCCCACACATAAAGCCAATCTCCAAATCCTCCTGCAAACAGATTTAGGCTTTTATAAGGGAACTCACATATGTTAAGGAGTACCATTGTCTCAGCAGCCATTCTGCGCCCACCATCTTTCTCCTCTCCTGCTCCATCTGTCTCTCGTCTACTGATAAGATTTCTGCTGAGAAGTTTTCAGGAAAACACTGTTGCCAAAGGCCCTCATGCTGTGTGTCATGAGTGCCTACTGAAAGTGCTCTCCTTTACGGTTCTCTGCCCCCTACCCACCCCCCCACACACACACCCTGGTGTACACCACTGTGCAAACCCCCTGGTGTTTGCCTGCTGGGATGAAACCTTCTTGAAACCTTGCTATCTGAGACGTAAATGGTGGCTCTTGCTCATAGACTGGGCACCATTTTCACAGTTGCAAAGTGACTACATATATGTGATAGCTGGTTGTTTTTATAAAACTTACAGGCAGTATAGTAAGAGGGTGCTGGTGGTGGAGTAAGAAATTATACCCAGAGCACAGACATTAAGTCCAGGTGAGCAATTTCTGCAACCAAATAAGGTAGTATCTGGAGTTCCGGAATGACTGAATACATTTTTTAGTTTTCCATATATTTTGTTTTGACATCTTAAAAAAAAATTCTGGCTGGGGAAAGACTGCCCCTTCTGGGACTGGCCAATTTTTAGAGTTAGTGAAGGATTTGGCCAGGAACATACCTTATATATGCAAACTAACCAGTCTAGAACCCTAAATCTTCTATCTGGTCTATGTACCCCAAAGGCAATATTCTTCTGTCTTAGTCACTCCAGGACCACATAGTTGAGAGTCTGTCAAAGTTATTTAAATAGCTAATCCTAAACTGTTTACCCTGCCCCACCTCATATTCTCCATGAAAATCCCAATAAAGGTTGTGGCCCAAACTCTCCCCTCATTCCTATATTCTGCCTCATGTTCACACCCTGGTGGCTTTTTTATATAGCTCTGCATGACACGCCATATCTCCTCTCTCTAGAAGCATGTGAGTATAAAACATTGTTTTCCTGAGCCTCTCCTCTGTCTTGTGACCACACCTGACTGGCCATCTCATAAAAGAATCCAGAACACAAAGCAAAGAGTTACTGGTATAGAAGTTGTAAGCTTTTTCCCAGCAGGGGCTCATTCTCACGTGGCAGAGGCCACTGCTGCTAATATAAGCACATACCTTAAGAGAAAATGGAGAGACATAAGAAACCAATCTTCCTGAACATCCTCAGGACTAATACCTTTTGGTGCTATTTGCTGAGTGTGTATCTTTTACATGTATTGCAGCAAATGTAACTTCTAATAGACTTAAGTATCAGAATGTTTTTAATACCAAGTCTGAGAGTCTCTGTAGGACTATTTTCCACACATGCTCCAAGAGTAGGAGCCCCACCCATCTGACCATGGTGTATAGTTCCAGGGTATGCTGCTGATCCTAGGACACACACTTGTGACTCTCTACCTGTTGGCTTTCTCTCAGCAGGAAGTTCCAGGAAGTTAATACCTCCCTGGAACAGCCCTTAGCCAGTGATTTATGAGGGTGGAGAATAAATATCTCAGATTTCTTACCCCTCTGAAGTGCATTCTATATTGTAGGATTGAGCTCTGGTTGTCAAGAGCAGTAACTTGCTCAATAACATTGTTTCTTTGCTTCCTTCCCTTCTCTGTTTCAATTTCCACTCTCTTACTAGGGTTTCCTGTGATGACTTCCCAAATACATTAGGTACACTCAAATCCTTATCTGGGGAACCCAATCTAAAACAAACATTTACCCTTGATGGGAAATCCCCCTCCCCAGAAACCAAGCACATTCCTATTCTATTTTCATTTCGCATATTTCAAAGCAAGATTATCCTAGGTCACCAAGCTTTCCAAAGACTTTAGTAAAGTGGTTATTTTTCTTCTTACTTCTATTGCTTTCTACCTTGAACCTAGGCATTTAAGCCATCTTTTGCTATTACTATTGTTTCATAAGTTTATCTGTCTCTTCCAAGAGACATGTAAAAACTTGAGAGAAATAAATTGGCTCTTAAACAACTTCCTACTTCCTGAAAATGCCTAGCATGGTATTTAGCACATAACTATTCAGTAAATATCTGTACTTAAGTCCATAGCCAATTTATCAAGTATAGGTTGAATACTGTAAGGTCCCAGCCTCAGACCCACTCCTTTGAAATCTATGCAAGTATAGCCATAGGAGGGATTTAGAGTAATTTCCCTAAAAATTTGGCCCCCGAAGTGTTGGTGCCATCATATCTAGTATCTGTATCCATATCTGGTTCTGCTGTAGAATCTTTGGTCATGGTACTCAGCTCACAGTAAGACAACTACCCTTCATCATACTGAAGCAGAACACAATGTACTTCATACTAAACTGTAAAACCTAGGCAACTCTTCAGTCTTAGTTCGAAGACTAACTAGCTGATCCATCGGACTTACTAGCTGATCCATCCCTGCCCTCCGACCAAACTAGGTCATCTCTGGATCGTTTGGAATGGTTTAAACTAACTAATGCTCTCTAAGAGGGTCCCATTCCATACTGGGTAATGTCAATAGTGGTGTAAAGGTAAAGACAAATAGTTCAGAAGAAGAATAATGCTTGGGCAATGGTTTATTTTCTTTCACCCATAAACTGTAGAGCTTACATTGTGCAGCAATAAGTTTTGCATTGGCAGCAAGAGCTGTACTACAAAACATAGGAGATGCTCAATAAACATGAGTTGAATTAATAAATGAATGGAGAATAAGCAACTCCAGGAGAAATGGTAAAAGAAGAAAATCACTGAAAACCAGTATATTGTTTAGGGATTGATTTTTCTGATGGACAATAAAAAATGTACTCATAGTAAAGGTCCTATATGAGTAGCCCACAGCTGACATCATACTCCATAGTAAAAAGCTTAAAATTTTCCACCTCCATCTGGAAGAACTATGCCCACTCTCACCACTTCTATTCAACATAGTACTAGAAGTTCTAGCCAGAGCAATCAGGCAATTCATTGAAATAAAATGCATGCAAATCAGAAAGGAAGAAGGAAAACTGTCACTATTTGCAGTGGCTGATATTATACATTGTTAACTGTAAAAATATATCATGTTCATAGGTTAGAAGAATTAGTATTGTTCCAATGTCTATACTAACTGAAACAATCTACAGATTTAATGCGATTCCTCTCTAAATACGAACAGCATTTTTCACAGCATTTCAGAACAATAATACTAAAATGTATCTGGAACCACAGAAGACTCCTAAATAGCCAAAGAAATCTTGAGAAAGAAGAACAAAGCTGGAGGCATCACAATCTTAGATTTCAGTAAAACCTTGGATTGTGAGTAACTTGTTCTGTGAGTGACTGGTCCACAAGATAAGCAAACATTTCTAATAAATTTTAACTTGATAAATGAGTGATGTCTTGCTATATGAGTGGTACATGACACCAAACATCACATGATCATAACTGAGCCAATGGTTCTTGAAATTTGCTTTGATATACGAGTGCTTTGGATTATAAGCATTTTTCTGGAATGAATTACTCTATACTACAAAGATGTAGTAATCAACACAGTATAGTACTGTCACAAAAATGGACACAGTGATTAACAGAACAGCATAGAGACCCCAGAAATAAACCCACACTTATATGGTCAATTAATCTACAGCAAAGGAGACAGGAATATACAATGGGGAAAAGATAGTACCTTTAATAAATATGCTGGGGAAACTAGACAGCTACATACAAAAGAATGAAACTGGACCATTTTTTTACACCATATACACATACACACCAAAAATCTCAAAATGGATTAAAGGCCTAAACATGAGATACAAAACCATAAAACTCTTAGAAAAAAACATAAATAGCAATTTCTTTGGCATCAGCTGTCACAACACTTTTCTAGATATATCTCCTAAGGCAAGGGAAACAAAAGCAAAAATAAGCAACTGGGACTATACCAAAATAAAAATCTTGTGCACAGTGAAAGAAACCCAATAAAAAGGCAACTTAGTAAATAGGAGAAAATATTCATAAACAATATATCTGATAAGGGGTTAATATCCAATATATAAAGAACTTATACAACTTAACACTAAAAAGGACAAATAATCTAATTTAGAAATGGGCAGATGACCTGAACAGACATTTTCCTAAAGAAGATATACAGATGGTCAAGAGATACAGGAAACAATGTCAACATCAGGAAAATGCAAATCAAAACCACAATTACATATCATCTCACACCTGTCAGAATGGCTAGAAGGTTAATAATAAAAATAAATAAATAAATAACAAGTGTTGGCAAGAATGTAGAGAAAAAGGAACACTTGTTGACTGTTGGTGGGAATGTAAACTGGTACAGCCAGTCTGGAGAACAGTATAGAGGTTCCTCGAAATATTATAAATAGAATACCTTATAATCCAGTAATTTTACTACTGAGAACTTACCCAAAGAAAATTAAAACACTAATTTGAAAAAATATATGCATCCTTATGTTCTTTGCAACATTATTTACAACAGCCAAGATATGGAAGAAACCCAAATGTCCATTGACAGATGAATGGATAAAGAAGATGTAACCTATAGATGTAGTGGAATATTACCCAGCTATAAAAAAGGATGAGATACTGTCATTCGTTTAAAAAATTTTTTAATGTTTATTTATTTTTGAGAGAAACAGAATGTGAGCCAGGGAGGGGCAGAGAGAGAAGGAGATACGGAATCTGAAGCAGGACCTAGGTTCCAAGCTGTCAGCACAGAGCCCGATGTAGGGCTCACACCCATGAACTGTGAGATCATGACCTAAGCTGAAGTTGGAGGCTTAACTGAGTGAGCCACCAGATGCCCCGGGATCTTGACATTTGTGCCAATATGAATGGACCTAGAGGGTATTATGCTAAGTGAAATATGTCAGATGGAGAAAGACAAATATCATTCCTATGCATTTAGAAACATCTCACACACTTATTTTTTATGAAGGACGAACATCCATACATTGCTACCAAAAGCCACGAGTTACAGACAAATTGCAGAAAGCAGAAAGCAACTAAGAGTTTCCACTGACAAATGCATCTTGTTTACAGGGCCAAGGGGAACTTAGACACTTCAATAGAGCAGTCAAGCACATCAGTTGCTAGACATCTCTGACCTCCATATCTGAAAGAAAATTCTACCCCCGCCCTGCCTGTTACCTCATCTCTCATTCTCAATTGTCTTACCTTTTAGAAATTTCCTTCATAAAATTTACCACCACCTGAAGCCACCTTATGTATTTTCATTTTTCATTTATTTGATTACAACGTGCCTTTGCAAGCCCAAGGCAGGAACTTTGGGTAGTCCCTGGTGTATACACGGCACCTGGAAACATACCTGGCACATAACAAGTACTCCATTAATTTCTGTTAAGGAAAGAAGTAAAAGGGAATGGGAAAGAAGGAAATAGTGGAAAGGAAAATTGATTTTTGAGTTAGAAGTTCATGTATTGCAACAGAGTTTCATTGCTTCTTTTGTTGTTATTGTTTCCAGCTTTATTGAGGTATAACTGACAAATAAAATTGTAAACTATTTAAAGCATACAATGTGACGATTTGGTACATGTATACATGTGAAAAGATTCCCCCTCATTGAATTAATTAACACATTCCATCACTTCACATACTTAACTTTTTGTGTATGTGAGAACATTTAAGTTCTACTCTGTTAGCAAATTTTAATTATACAATATGGTGTTATCAAATATAGTCACTATGTTATACATTAGATCCTCAGACCTTATTCATCTTTTTACTGAAATTTTGTATCCTTTCACCAACTTCTCCCTATTTCTTCCATCCTTAAGCCCCTGGCAACCACGTTTCTACTTTCTATTTCTATAAGTTCCATGGAACTTATATAGAATTTAAATATATAAATATTTATATATAGATATAAATATAAATATTTAACTTTATATACTCATGCATAAACATATACATATATATATATATATTTAGATTCCACATGCTAGTGATACTTGGTGGTATTTGTCTTTCTCTGTCTGGCTTATTTCACTTAGCATAATGCCTTCCAGGTGCACCCACATTGTCTCACATGATGGAATTTCCTTTTTTTTTTTTTAAGGCAGAATAATATTCAATGGTATATATATCGCATTTGCTTTATCCCATTGACAGACAGTTTATTTCCATACTTTGGCTATTGTTAAATATTGTTCTAGAAACATGGAAATGCAAGTATCTCTTCAAGATAATGATTTTGTTTCCTTTGCATATATACTCAGAAGTCGGATTGCTGGACCATATGGTAGTTCTATTTTTAATTTCTTGAGGAACCTCCATACTATTTTCCATAGTGGCTATACTAGCTCATTGCTTTTTAAATGAACTTGGGCAGATTATGTAAGTTCTCTGAGCCTCTGTTTCCTTATATACAAAGTGGAATTATCTTTACTTCTCCCACAGAGTTGTTTTAAGGAATAAATGTGAAATACAGGTAATATCATTAATCCATCAATCATTATTCCTGGTATATTACACGCACATATGTGCACACACATGTGCTTATTATACAATTCTCACCTGTTTCACATAAATATGCCTAAAAGTATTACATCTATGTGAAAGCATGGTAGTAGCTACTGAGTGCTGTTGAATTTCAAGGTGAATTATAAGACCTGTCCCATTTATCTAGGACTTTCCATAAATTAGGGCCCTCCTCCCCCCCCAGGTCAGATTCTCTGTCTTCATTACCATGTCCTGCTGTCTTTTGCCTTTTCTACTTTAGATCAAGGGAATTGCTTGTCTTTTTAGTATCACAATCAGTTGTGCAATTTGTGGTAATTGTTACCAATAGTAACAATGATGTTTATAAGTGATTAACATTTTATACTTTTTTTTAATGTTTTATTTATTTCTAGGAGAGACAGAGAGACAGCATGAGCAGGGGAGGGTCAGAGAGAGAGGGAGTCACAGACTGAAACAGGCTCCAGGCTCTGAGCTGGCAGTCAGCACAGAGCCCAATGCGGGGCTCGAACCCACGAACCGCGAGATCATGACCTAAGCGAAAGTCGGACACTTAACCGACTAAGCCACCCAGGTGCCCCTATAAGTGATTTACATTTTAATACAGAGTGAATTCAAGGCTATCCTCATAACAATTTCATGCTCAGTCACTAGCATTCTGAAATGATGCCTTGAGTGAGAAATATCAGAGTGAAGGCACCATCTGAGAAGGTGTATATCTCCTTGCCCATGCAAGGAGGCTTAGTAAATAACCAGTATCTATTATATAAGAAAAAAAAAAAAACCCAAACATGTTGATGCATCTTTGGAGGTTTTTTAGGAATTGGTGTTTGTGGGAATACTGTGTGTGTGCATCGCCAACCTGGTGACAGATGGTAGTGCAGAAGCATGGGGGGAAACTAGGAAGAGAAGAGATTAAATTGGTAATTTGCATGTTGCTAGGAACACATTTTTAAGCCAAATTACAATTTTGTTATTTGTATACTGTGAAGTAAAAGAAAATTTCTATACACAAAAAGCAAAGATCAAGGTAAATATTTGTCTAAACAGTCCTTTTCCTTTTTAATTGGCAAAGTTACCTAGTCTAATAGGAAAGATATTTGATTTGCATACGTATTAGGTTATTGAGAAGCTTTCTTATTGGCTCTGGAATGGCCATATAAGCTGAGGACACAGGAGCACAGATTACCTAATAATTGGGGACCAACAGACCCTCCTGGGTTTATTAAGAACCAGATAAACGAGTTATGCTATCCTCCAACCACCTCTCCACTCACGTCAACCCCCGTCACCTTATACCAACAGAAGATAAAGGGTGGTAGAGAGGATCATTAGAGTAGCTAGTCATTAGCTTGCTGTTTAGAGGCCCTCATTCTTGCTCTCCTATAGCCACTCCCATCCTTACAAGGTGAGGGAAAAAGGTGCCTATCTGAAGCTTGTACCTTCTTCAAAGCATATGCTGAGTTCTTTCTCCTGGTGACCCTTAGCCTGCTGCCAGAGCCCACAAAGATTTCTTCCCTGAGAAGCACAACCCCTCCACCCAAAGAGTAACCAAGGGTGGATGTTTGCAGCAAGTGGCAAGAAGTCAAACAGAGGTTGGCATGTTGGTTCCAGCAACTACACACAAGTGTGCAAGGCCATGATCAATGGAAAACAAATCCAGGACTGTAAAGATAAGGATGGTAAGCCTTGGGCTAAGGATGGAGAGTTCCACCCTATGTTAACACACAAGAATACAAGGAGTTCAAGAATTTTAAATTTTAACCTGGTCCTGAAGGTCATTATGAATGTATATCTATCAGAGAAGCATATAAATATATTTATTTAACACTTTGTTGGCTTGATATATATATTTTATATTTAGACATAGGGTCTAAGCCTCCATCTATACTCATACCTCAGACCCCACAGATGTTAGGGGAAGGCAATAGAGAGGCATCTAGGACAGCAAACCAGAGTCAACCAAGAGATAAATGAGAAACGCTGGTCCATTTCAATCACTTTTCTCCTTCTTAAGCATAAAAAATGGGTACTTAAGAAAAAAAAGGAGGGTGAGGGAAAGGAAGGCAGATGGGATGTTCTATGAGCAGACAACACCCTTACATCTCCCCAAATCCTTCCATCCTTAGTCAAATCAGCAGAAAAATAAAGAAAACACTTGAATGGAATAAGAGAAGTAATGCTTTAGGAGTAGAAAAGTTTGGATTGATTATGGAATTTGTCTGAGATGTTGATGAAATTTTTTAAAATAGAGATTGGATGAAACATATTTAAAGACAATGATTTAAAAGGAATAAAAGCATGTATTGTGTAAATCTCACCAAATTCAGGCTTTTCAAAAAACTCTTTAGAGGTGGACTCTGTGTGTGTGTGCGTGTGTGTCTGCGTGTGTGTGTGTGTATCTCCTATGTACAAGATGCCCCACCCCAACATTCTAACTAGAAAATGACCCACTGTCCTCCATCATAGTATTTCCCACAGTGGGTGTTTAGTAATCAAAACCATGATATAGTTCTGAAGTTCCAAATTTAGATGATACTTAGAGAAAAAAGGAAAACCAAGAAATGGGTAAAACTGGGGATGTTGGTACAAATGGAACCAGTGTGGACAGCTCATTGGCACTTATTTTCTGGGATAGAGATTTAAAAGGAAATTATTGCAGCTCTGAAAAATAACTCCATAGCAAAGGCAACTGGCAATAATTCATTGGCCTCTGCTTGCTAAAGAAGATTGAAGGAGAAAAACCAGACAGAAGAGCTATTGGGATCATCTATTATAAGGATTTAATCAGGACTAATGTAATGGCTTAGTGTGGGTAATGAGAAAAGAATGAAACATTTGATTTTCTGAAAATTACTTTTCAGAAATTTTTGCAAGAAATAGGAAGATGAAAACAGGGAGGGAAGGAGGAAGGCGAGAAGGAGTGAGGAAAAGAAGGATGGAAAAGGAAGCCGACTTTTCACGATTAATCCAATTTGATAGAGAGGAGGACTCACTCTTATGCACTGCACATAGTTGAGATCTGAAGCAGAACCTGGGCTCCCTTTCGATGGGTGTTCTATACAATCTCTCAGCTTCCAGCTCCTCTAGGTATTATTACCACACATCACACTGTTATTTGCTATTTCTATGTGACACCTTGTCCTAACATATATATCATAATACAGTAATTGGTTTTGAGAGCCGCTCTTCCTGATGTGTGCATTAAGTGCAAATGACAGGGGAAGCAAATTAGTTCTCACACGAGTTTGTCATGAGCTGTAAAATAAAAGCCTTTTTGGCTGAATGGGTAAGCATATGATTAGAAACATTAAAATACTCTCTTTAGTTGGGATAACTGCCAAGGAATATATTCACTGTCTGTGCTCAGTACTTATCTCTCCTCCCACCCTATCCTCCCCCTTCACCTTCCAATTGCTGACTCCAAGTAAGGCAACCAGTTCTAAAAGTCGTTTGTCAGTGTATCCCATGTCCTATAATAAACTCTTTCTCCTAGAAAGGCGGAGGAAACTCGCAGTGGAAAAGCTCTCCCTTGGATGGTTGGCAGTATATGGCTCCGTGCCTGCTCTTCTCACACCAGCCAGATTTTCTGCTTCTCTCTTGGAGGTCCAGGGTCCTTCCCCTTGTGCCACAAAAGCCATGATGCTTCACACAGTGCAGACAGTCCACAGGCATGCTGGAGACATATGCGAAAATTCTACGCACTCCGTATCTCCCAAAGCAAACCAGCAGTAAGATGCATCAGACTCCCTGAGAGATACGGAAGTCAATGATAAATTTCTAAATCAATAATACAAGTGGAGAAGAACTATTGCAGAAATTTATATCTCTAGAAATTAAAATTTTAAGCTCCAGGCAAAAAATAAAGCATGAGTTCTGGGAAATGATTTTTTTTATCCAGTACATTATAGGTTATTGGAAATGGCCAGTGCCCACTGGTTTAGTGTATTCTAAGGGGTCCAGGGAGAGCAACCAAGAAAATATGACCTGTGGGTTTCTATGTCATTCAAATGTAATCTTCTCAAATTCTGTCAAGCGCTCAATGCTGAAGGCACTTATATGAAAGGTCTGAAGGTCTGAATTTTTCTGTGCTTGGAATCACAGTGCCCCAAATACACCCTGGCAAAGAATGGCATTTTATAGGGCATTCTTATGAAATGGAAAGCAAAAATAAAAAGGCACACTTTAAAAATACTGTGTCCAAGAAAGTAGAGTAAGAGGTTGACCCATGGCCTCAAACTCAAATGCCCATAGGAAATAAGCAGGCAATGTAAACATGAGGGACTTGGTTCAGGTATAAGAGAAAACAATAGTGCAGAGGTGAGGATAAATACCAAGGACCTTTGAATGTGGAGTTAGGGACATAATAAAGAGTAGAAAAAGTGGCATAATGAAAGGTGCAACCCTGTCTGACCAACCAGCCACTACACAGCTCTACCTGATGTCACCTGAGGAAAGGCAGGCCCAGATGTGTCAAGAGATGCTACTAATCTGTATCTATGCAAAATCCCCTGATTTAAAAATATTACCAGCTAATAGAAGTATTTTTTAACCCAGAGTATTATTAAGTCATATGATAGTTATTATTGACATGTCAGCTCCCAGCTTGAACTTAACATAGATTCACCCTGAGGTTTAGCATGTATAAAATATACAAGAGGTAGAGGGTTCTAGTGCTTTATTCATGTGAGTAAACCCAGGCACCTATTGGAAAGGAATTCATGTATCAGAAGAGAGATGGTCAAAGCACAAGAATTTGCTACAAATTGATGAGAGGCCACAGAGAAGGGGACAGGTATCCTTTGTGTTGCCATCTACTCCTTCAACACAACACACAAAGAGCTTCAGCACAGACCACATGTGCACCTGCAGGGGCAGAAGTAGGGGGGTGTTTTCATGGGTTTCTTTCAATTCTCACTTTCCAATCAATCAAATCTATCAGTTAATCTATTATAGCCAATAGTTACTGAAAGCCAAGTATAATTGTCCACTGGCAGACATAAGACATGCTTTTGGGGAGCATAGAATCTATGTTCTAAGGGAACAAGACAAACAAACCTGAAACTTTAAGGAACCATCTCTGTGACCAGCAACAGTGAGAGGCAGAAAATGGAGCTGGAATGAGGAGGAGAAAATGGAAGCTACCGCAAAGTCCATGGTGAGAGCTAGTGCTCCTAAACTTTTGTTCACACAAAAATCCCCTGGGCATCTTATTAAAATGCAATTCTGATTCCCAAAGTCTGGTGGAACCAAAACTGCTGTTTCTTTTTTCTTTTCTTTTCTTTTTTTTTTTTTTTATTTCTAGGAGAGAGAGAGAGAGACAGCGTGAGAAGGGGAGGGTCAGAGAGAGAGGGAGTCACAGACTGAAACAGGCTCCAGGCTCTGAGCTGGCAGTCAGCACAGAGCCCGACGCGGGGCTTGAAGCCACGAACCGCCAGATCATGACCTAAGCGAAAGTCGGACGCTTAACCGACTAAGCCACCCAGGCGCCCCCAAAACTGCTGTTTCTTACAGTAAACTTCCAGGTGCGGCTTCTGGTCCTTACATGACATGTGAGAAGCAAGTGGACTTGACTCTTTCTGGGAACTTTAGTTCCCCAAGGAAAAAACAAAACTTTGTGAAGGCCGGAGTTGCTCAAGAAATATATGATTGTGATCACAGGTAAACCCCTTCATTAAGGCGAAGCTGGTGTGACAAGGGGGGACACTCACCGCGGTGACTTCAGTAGAAATATTATATGCATAGAAAACAGATTTCAAGCGAGTCAATGTGTACTTGGATATAAGAAAGCACCGGCTATGCTGGAATCTTAAAACGCATCCTACTCACCAGTGAGGTTCCATATTCAATCTGGGAACATTGAAAAACTAAGTATTAAGGACTTCATTTCTTTCTATCACTTTGTCTAAATCCTATCTTGTTTCCCTATGAAAGGACTATGGTTTTGGGGCGCCTGGGTGGCTCAGTCGGTTAAGCGTCCCACTTTCACTTAGGTCATGATCTCGCGGTTCGTGGGTTCGAGCCCCGCATTGGGCTCTGTGCTGACTGCCAGCTCAGAGCCTGGAGCCTATTTCAGAGTCTGTGTCTCCCTCTCTCTCTGACCCTCCCCTGCTCACGCTGTCTCTCTCTCTCTCTCCTGGAAATAAATAAAACATTAAAAAATTTTTTTTAAAAATAAATAAAGGACTATGGTTTGTGCTTCACAGCTGTTTGGAACAGAAATATGAGGCAGCCTTTCCACCCAAGACAGCTTCTTACACAGTGAAACGTATTTGCTCTAAGAAGCTCTTACCTAAGAAGCCCTCTCTGTACCTCCTCCATCCTGACTGCCACCTGTTTCAGAGTCTATTTAATTAAAACGAGTGTCAGTGGCTCCATTTGTCACTCTCCCTATGTAAGTAATCATGTTGTCGCGCGCCGTTGCCAGGAGAGCCCTCACCGGCGAGCCTCAGCTGAGCTGCACACATACAGCATTTTCAGCGGCAGTCGTTCCCACCTTTCGTTGGGGATTAATTACTCTGCAGGAGCGGTCTGCCTGGTACAACAAAACAATTTTCATTCATCAGCAGTGAGTGGGAAATTAATGAAAGCCACAATCTCATTAGAATGCAAGACTAAGTTCTCATTTTTGCTGTCAATACTGGAGGAAATGGGATATTTTTTTCTCTCCTTTATATATTTCTGCTTTCAGCAATAAAATCAGATTAGACTTTCATAAATGCCAAGGATTACACTTTTGGATACACACACATATGCACACACACACACACACACACACAGAGAGAGAGAGAGAGAGGGAGGGAGAGAAAGAGAGAGAGAGAAAGAGAGGGAGAGAATGCCAAATATGTTGGGAAAACAGCAGCAGCCTCTGAAGCCAATGTATAAAAGCAAATTACAGAATTTATCCTCCTATCAATGCTCATTTTAAGGAAGTAATTCTTGGCTTTATTTCTTCCCAAGCTTCCTTCTTTGACCCCAAAGCAACCACACACTATTAAGGTAAAAGATGGTAGGGAGTTAGAGCATTAATTTCTAGTCTCAAAGTTTTTATCAGCATGTACATTAGTGCATTTTAAAATCTCCACTTAAATTGTAATTATCCTGGAGACTGAAAATGCCTTAGATAAGGAAGATACCAAAAGACTAGCTCTTGGAGGTTCTGGTCAGCACTCATAATGGTGACTTCCTGAATCCAAATCATTGTACACATCCTCCCTCTAAAAATAAGATCAACAAGGAGCAAAAATAAAACTACACATTCCATACTTCAGCATTGCTAGGAGAGAAAGAATAGCATGAGCTAAAAATTAACTAAAATATATATATCCAAATTACAACCGAGCTCTCTCCACCATCATCATTAGCTTTGTCTACTGAAGGAACAGGCAAGTAATGACATAACCAGCAGTTGTGAGCAAACCTACCATCCAGACTTTGGTTTCCTAATACTGTTCTGCACCAAAATGTACCAAGGCTCTTTGAAGAAATGGTTGATCCCTGGGTTGAGCAGAGAGCATAAAGTGAGCTTGGACTACCTTATGTCAAAAAGTAAGGAAGTGTTTAAAAATTTGACATGGGCGTGTCAAAAAGACATCAGTGCCAGTTTAAGGAGCTCCTTCCTACTGGCCAAAAATGGAGCAGTTAGAGCATTAAAATGAATAAGGACAGCAATGGATTATAACCCAGTGAATAAGAATCCACAAGTCTACATACTGATAATAAATAGATAAATAAATCTATAAACAAAGGAGAAACAGAGATTCTTTCTTACAGAAGAATGCTAATAACTCTAAGGAGAAAAATTATCATTTTGCAAACATAATTCTAAAATTTATTCATGGAAAATATCATCAATGTATGCTTAATCTTTGGTGTGGAAGTTTGATAAGTAACAAACAAGATAATCACACAGCCTCAAAGTATCTCCATATAAATTATTTATTAATTAAAATAAGAAAAATGACTATACAGTGGAGATATTAGGCAACACCATAATAAAGTAACCAAAATTAATATTACTCAAAGGAATAAATGGACATGTGCCTTCAGATATGATACCCCAGAAAGATCTAATACCTACATAATATCCCAGCCAAAAATACATAACTTGATTCTAATCATGAGTAAACATCAGAGAAACCCAGAGCGAGGAATAGTCTACTAAATATCTGGATTCTTCAAAATGTTGATGGCACAAAAGACCAAAAAAGACTGACTACCATTTCAAGATGATAAATTTCCATGTGCTACATATTGGATCATGACTATTTTTCAGCTTCTGTGGTTTTACCTGATGTTTATAATTTACTTTCTTTTCTCTTGATTAATGTGTCTGTACATCTCAGATACCCCACTTTATGCCTGAGGACTTCCACGTACTACTATTTATCCTGTTCATCCTATCTGGCCTAAAGACTTTCTTCTGGTATTTTTCTTTTCTGCTCTCCTGAATTGGATTGAATGTTTCCTAAATTCCAAATCATGTCATCTCTTGGTTTGTACCTTTCTTTTTTGTAAAGGTGCATGTTTAATCGTTTATTTTTTATTTTTAAATGATGTGAGGAAGGCAAACTCTCTTGAAACTTTGCATGTGTGGAAACATTTTTGTTTATACTTATACTTGATTACTGGTTTGCCTGGAAGGGGAATTTTCTGTTCAAAATCATTTTTCCAAGAGACTTCCAGTCAAGATAGCATTGTAGCTTTAGGTATAGATATGTCTCCACTCAATGTTCCAAGTAGTATGGGAGATTAAAATAAAAAACAGTGGATTAAAAAAACTGAAAACAAGATAGTCATGTCAAAGTCCAGAAATAGAAGAGAAAAAAGTGGTAGATAGGGATGAAGTCATATAGCTCCCACAGCAATAGACTCATTACCAGAAATTGGGCTAAGCTAGGACTTATTATCTCGTGACAGGTACCTGGGGGGTGGGGAAATCACCTCATTAGCTGCCTGGACATACAGCTTATATGAAATGTGGCAAGACAGAGCCTTGCAAACAGAACCTGAGCCATGCTACTGCCTGGCTTTGTAATTGGATATTAAACATACCCGGTATCACTAGAGAACAAAAGTCTTAAGTAACCATTTAAAATGTAGTTCTAGACTGAAGCGGTGGTCCCAGAAACTACCAAACTGGTCAGTGGAGAGAGAAAGAAATATCCTTCCACTCAAGGTGACTGCACACCCTAATTCCAAGTGTGTGAAGAAAAGGAACTAAACTCTAGGGAAAAAGTCAGTACAGGTGAAATGAAAAATACCAATGCAATCTAAAAAAGACTTTGTAGCAGACACCTTTCACATACCACTTCAGATCTTCACCATGTCACATCTCTCATATCCCATTCTCTACTGAGGTGACCAGCTTTCCATGGGTTCTGACCAGCTTCAAGTGGGTACAAGGTAACGTGGCTCATGCATGGAAGGTCTGTCCTGCATCTCCTACTCCTGCCCAATGAGTGGACTTAGGCTGACTTAGGTCAACTCAGGTTGACTCAACACGAGACTGATTTGTGTTTTTTTAAGCCAACTGATGATTTCAAATTTTGCCTTATTAAAATTATAAGAATCATGTTCCGTAGCACTAGTATCAGCACTTTAGTCTCCCAAATTCTCAATTATGTTAATTAGATAATAAGGCAAAGTGCAGAATGTTGATATCATTGCGCAAACACTGCCACATAATGGTGTTGTCACTGTCCAAACCAAACAGTTGACTAATATATACAATTCCAAATCTGGCATATGGAAATAGTTCAGGGCTACCATTTGCATATGAACGAAAGGACTTCCCACGATGAGCTATTTATAGTTTACTTGCCGGGAGCTTTGACTTCTGTCAATTTTTTGTGTGTTTTGTTTGTTTGTTGTTTATACAAAGAATTCAGCTTCACATACTTCTTTGAACATTTCAAAACACGTTGAAAGCAAATTACAGTGTGCCAATATAAAAACAAAGAATGAATTCTATCATATTCTCTCATGGTCCCTTTCTTTTTATTTATTTTTTTAAATATTTTTATTTATTTCTAGGAGAGAGAGACAGCGTGAGCAGGGGAGGGTCAGAGAGAGACACACACAGACTCTGAAACAGGCTCCAGGCTCTGAGCTGGCAGTCAGCACAGAGCCCGACGCGGGGCTCAAATCCACGAACCGCGAGATCATGACCCAAGCGAAAGTTGGACGCTTAACCGACTAAGCCACCCAGGCGCCCCTCATGGTCCCTTTCAATACCGAGTTTTTATGATTCTGTGGAAACAAATATGATTTTAAACAAACAAGCAACAGTCTTTTACCAACCTATAAGACATTTTTCTGTAGTGCACATTACACATTTATGCCAGATAATCTCCACAAGTCCCTTTGACCCTGGTTTAAGTATCACTGTTTTAGGTATCTTTTATCCAAACAAGACACTTTTGAAAGTGAAATGTATGCTAAGAATTATAATAAGGTAGCAATGAAACCACAGGGGAAACTAAGACATACAGTCATCTTACCTCTCTTTACCCTCATTACTGGCTATACCTGACTTTTTGGTTCCTCATTAAGAATCTAAAATAGCTTTCCAGTTTTACCTCCCACCATTTCCCCACACAAACTCTCTGCTATAAGTAAACTAGTTCCTTTCCTGGCTCCCAAACATATCTTATTTCTCTGCTAAGAGACTCATCTCCCCATTTTCTAAAGTAAGTATATAATATATATAACACAAGTATTATATGCCAGGCACTGTTCTAATCTCTATAAATGTATTATTTATTTTAATCCTCACAATACCCACATAAATTAGGTATAATTACTAACTGAAATTTATATATGAGGAAACTAAAATTTGCCCAAGATGACACAGATAAAGGGTGATATGCAACTTAGGAGTTTGAACCTAGGGGTTCTTTTCGAGAGTCACTGCTATCCACCACTACATATACTCCCTAGTTCAAATCTCACCCACTGCCTAGAAACCTTCTTGTCCTTCTATCCCCAGAAGATACCATAATCCTCTGATCTCCTAGTAGATATTATACTGCCTTGTAATATTTCATCTCTCAGTGTGTTCTTTTCCTCTCTTTTATTATTATTCATAACGTTATGTGTCTATGTCCTACATATCTAATTCTTGAGCACAGTAGCCCTCTGTTTATTATCACCAATTTATTGCTTGATATTTTTTACAGTTTAATTTTTATTTCCTTGTTTACTTTATATATATCTGAGACACACTTGGATACCTAGTAAAGTTCTTTCAAAATAAATGTATTTTCAATTCTTTGGAATGGACTTAAATTAGATTAGGTTTTCTTTGTTTAGGAAATGTAGTCCATGGCAAAATCAAAATGTACTCATTCATTTAGTCCACAAGTATTTATGGAACATGTATTATGCAGTGAAGTACTGTGGTAGGCACCCAGGACATGGAAATTTAAAATTCAGTCCCTCACAGAGCTGTTGGAAGGCTGAGTAGTACACAGACTTCTGTGTTAGAGCTATAGTATGTTGCAATAGGGCTTTAGTAGAGCTAGAGAGGCACTTAAGGCTAACTGGGCTTCTGAAGCTTCTAGGAAAGAGGCATGTCTGAGATTAGTTTAAAAGATTGAGTTAACTAAGAGAGAAAAGGGGCAGCATTTCAAGAAAAAGAAATCAGCACGTACCAAAAACAAATGGAAAAAAATCAGATGATATAAAATGGCAAAGTTTGGTTAAAGTAAGGGATTGGTACATATGAGCTATAAGGGATACCATGTCCAGAGACGAGCCTGGAAGAGTAAACTGGAAAATCAAGGAAAGCTTTATATGCCATGTATATCTGCTGCCTCCTTTGTTCCACCTCCCAATCACGGCTTCCAGAAATGGTTCCATATAAGTTTCGTGTCAATTTGTACCGATAGATACTCACCGTGACTTAGTGCCATGCTTCCAGCTTGGGATTTTCTCTGGCTCCTCTGGGTGGGGCACTGAAGGAAGACCACTCAGCTCTTAAGCACATGTAGCCTACAAGTGTGTGTGGTGAGTGGGGGAATATAGATCTCTTGGGACGATCCTCACCAAAGGGAAAGAATGCTTCTCCCTGTTGATGTGGATTCTTAAAGGCATTCTAGATACTCTCCAGAAGGCCCCAGCAGGATGCAGGATCAAAGGACCCTAGTTGAATATGGCAGTAATCAATGTACCTTTGCATTGGTTCTATCTCCTTCCCTCTTCCACATCCCTCCATCTCTCCCTCCTGCCCTGAGATCACCTCTCCAAAA
Source organism: Hyaena hyaena (assembly GCF_003009895.1). Classification (NCBI taxonomy): domain Eukaryota; kingdom Metazoa; phylum Chordata; class Mammalia; order Carnivora; family Hyaenidae; genus Hyaena; species Hyaena hyaena. Next base: position 5,850,315 of record NW_024080656.1, on the reverse strand, counting down.
AACTACCTGCATGCAAGTCCTCATTTCATATTCTGCTTCTGAGAAGAACTCAGGCTCATACAGCAGACTCTCAAGTTTGATTTTGTATGTAAATGCTGCCAAGAACCATTGGCTTGTTGTCAGCAGAGGAGTAACATGATTAGCTTTTCAATTGTATGAGGACAGAATCCACAAGAGACTGAAAACCAGAACAGGGAGAGTTCCTTCATATCTATGGCAACATACAGTTACTGAGAAAACCCTGGAAGTAAATGGATTTTTTTTACATGAGAAAAAAATAACAATAATGGCCTCAAAAATGGCTAGCCAGATGGCACTTTCTGATTGCATTTGCGGAAAAGAAAAATGTGCAGGACCGAGCTCTGGCTCTAGGGTAAATTATTAAGTAGGGGGAGTTTGTGGGTTTGGGGACTCTCTTACTCTTCACCTTTTCCTGTTTTGATATTCTTTTCAGAAATGTTTTAGTAACAATGATGTGCTGGTAAACTATTTTCAGGGAGAGGCAAAAAGCCCTAATTTCCAGTGTTAGCTGATTTCTGTGCTGGGAATACTCCCACCATAGCCAATTTCAAACTGTCAAGTTTTCACAACCGACTTGCTAATTTTTTGAATATGTAACAACTCTCTCTCCACCATATCAGCGCCACTTCCACAGGAAAGCCCCAGGCTGTTCTGAACTCTGGCAGCCAGCACCCTAGTTTCCTCTCTTTATCGAAATGTCAACTGCCTTTCACTGCTCTTCATTGCACGGTTTTCATGAGATCCTTGTATCCTCAATTTTGAGCCCTTCCCCACCCAATGCTTCTCCTCCTTTGTCTCCAGATAACATCATTTTATGTTTTCAGGGTGTAGTGGGTGCTAGGGTGTGTCCCTACCCCTCCTTGTCACCAGGCTGGTCCACTGTCCTCAGATACTGCAGTTGGTGGCTACTAGCTGTTCTCTGCTGCTTCCTCTGAACAGAGGATAATTCCTTCCAGGAGACTGCAGGGGGGAGCCAGGAGACTGCAGCCAACTATTGACATTACACAGAACCTCACACAGCTACACCAGTATTAGTAACTCATCTTAATAAGACCTGATGAGCAAGGAATACTAAGCACCTGAATAGAAGACACACTGCTCCAGAGTGTGGGAGATAAACTCCACAGAGCTTACCTAGGAGTCTGGTGGTTTGAGACATGTTGGAACCTCCTCTCAAAAGGAAAGGACAAATTATTTTTGCCCCTTCTTCCTCTAAGAAAGAAGCAAAGTGCTCTGTGGACCTCTTCAGGTGTTGGAAGATACACATCCATTTATCAAGTGGCACAGAAGGTTGCTAGTTTGGGATAGGGCTCATAGAAAGAACAGCTGCAGGCTGAAATATAAGTAACCTAGAAATGTGGTTGATACAACACAGAAGATTCCATGTTACTAAAGTATCTGTAGCGAAGAAGGGCATTATGCCAAAATCTCTAGCCAGCCTCAAGTGGAAAGACAGCACCAACCCCTAGGGTTTGGAATCAGGACCAAGACCATGCCATACCATGTACTATATCATCCAGAACCTGTCACCTGATAGAGCTTTAGAGTATCACATTGAAGGTACAGATAATACATCAGCTCAAAGATGATACCCTGTGGGAAAGAGGCATCATTCTTCAGTATTCCACTTATACCTTAAGCCAGTACTATGGTAGGCTTATATGGTGGTTACTATATGGTGCTGTATTGCCAATACCTACAATTCATGGGTCCAGGAACCAACAGAAAGTGGTAGGAATGATCCCATTCACCATCATTCTTAGGCCTCCACCTGGGAAATTACTACAACTTTAGGTATTATTAGTTTTAAGCCCTTGGTCCCAGAAGAGAATACTTGTACCAAGTAACACAGTGAGAGGCTCACTAAACTTAAAACTATAGTTGATATCTCTCTACTTTAGGTTCACCATGACAGTAATCTACTTGGTATTAAAAGGAATTATCATATTGGTAGAAGGAATTGACCCTGATTGTCTCAAAGATATAGAGCTGCTGGTACATATTAGGGGCAGACAGAAATATATCTGGGACTCAGGTGCCTCTCTTGGTATTCACATGGTTTTAAATGTAAGTTGTCACAGACAGCAACCACTGCCTGAGAAGGGCATAGTGATCAGAGGCTTAGACTCCACAAGGACTAAAAATATGGGCCACCCACTCATGCAAACCACCTAGACCAGCAGAAGTGCTAGCTAAGTAGGAGAAGGGGCTCTAAAATGGATGGTAAAGGAGGGAGACAATAAATACCAGTTATCATTTCGAGAGCAACCACAGTGTGGGGGCTATAATTTATATCCCACTAACTCTCCCACTGACTGTCACAAAGCTGTGCCTCGATGAAATGAATTTGATGGAAGAAGCCAGTAAATCTTCTGGTGAGAGGGTGAGAGGTGGACTGTAGTGGATACACCCAGAACTCCCTTCACAAGGTTGGCTGACCCACCTCCCAAGAAGCATGAATATTGGCTGCTAAAAACTCACAGCATCCCCTTTCTCTGGATAAATATCTCAGCAGAATGGGTAATGCCTTGACACACACACATAAACCACGTACATGGAGAGCCAATGGTCAATGACAGACCGACACAGGCACACAAAATGCCAGCCCCTTGTTGCAAGGTGGAAACAAATCCAGGGTACAATTTGTATTCCAAGTACCCAGACTCAGCTGGTCTCCAGCCAAGACCACTCCTTGACTGAGCTATCTTCCCCTGCCCTCACCTGCGTCCTTCACCCCTTACTTCTGAGAGTACTCCCTCAGTATATCACTTTTCACAAGAACCCAATCTCAGATTCTATTTCTAGAGATTTCAACCTAAGCGGAAGACATTGCTGGAGCAGAAAAGTGGGGGAAAACAAAAGAAAAGAATTTCAGGTGGTAGATCAAAATGAAGGCCAAAATAATTGGGGACAAATGTTTTTTCATTGTCCTTTGAATCATTCTGGGATGTTGTCAGCCTCTATTATGTAAAATAAGTTAATATCCACCTTGCAAATTTGCTGAGGATTAAAGAAACGGTACTGTTAGAAAGGTACCTAAGATAAGTTCTGTCACATGTAGACATTCAATAAAGGGTTGCTCTTATAACCAGTACTAATAATATTCTTGTAAGTCAGTGTTTTAAAAAGCTTGTTTGTGACTAACAGAATCGGGAAAGCCAGAGCAGCATTGCTGAAAGGCTTGCTGAGAGAGTCTGCCCTGCTCTGCATGCAGAGAGCTTTCCTATCATTGTTCTCCTCAAATGTGAAATGAGTTCCACCTCACTGACTGCAGAGCTCCTGAGGTGAATGGCTGGGAAGGGGGAGGTCAGACAGAGAAGGAAGAAAACCGTGGGAATGATCTCTGCGACTCTGGAGTCACTGTGTTCAGTATTTTATATTGTTTTTGACTCAATGTAGGCAAGCATAAGGAAAAAATAAAGCAATGTGCACTATTTGGGGGAATTTCTTTTGTTTTAGACTGCTCAGTTTAAGTCAAATGTGGAATGCACCTGTTTAAAATTACACAATTAGTGTGCTGCTATGCATCTGGCAGATAGTCCATAGGCTTAGACTTAGACTGCGGTTAGTTAATAATAAATTGCTTACCACCCCTAATGTCATTTGATGGCTGTGAAGTTTTAGTGTTAGAATAAGAGAATCAGGTAAAAAGCTCTAGGTCTTAGGAAAGATAAATAGCAGCCAGAAATCGAAAGGAATGAATACTGTAAAAAAAAAAAAAAATTAAGAGGAAATGAACCTGGAAAGACAGAAAAAAACAAAGATAAGCAAAATAAATGTTATGAAATGTGATCACTATTAAAGTGCAGTTGTAATTCAAGTAGTATGATCTAATGTGACTTAAATTGCAAAAAATAAAAATTAAATCTTACCAAAGTTGTTTAGTAATGGTGTGGATCCGGTTGGCTAATACCTTATTGAGGATTTTTGTATCCATGTTCATCAGGGATATTGGTCTATAGTTTTCCTTTGTAGTGGGGTCTTTGGTTTTGGAAGCAAGGTAATGCTGGCTTCATAGAAAGAGTTTGGAAGTTTTCCTTCCATTTCTATTTTTTGGAACAGCTTCAAGAGATTAGGTGTTAACTCTTCCTTAAATGTTTGGTAGAATTCCCCTGGAAAGCCATCTGGCCCTGGACTCGTTTTTTGGGAGATTTTTTATTACTAATTCGATTTCTTTACTGGCTATGTGTCTGTTCAAATTTTCCACTTCTTCTTGTTTCAGTTTTGGTAGTTCATATGTTTCTAGGAATTTGTCCATTTCTTCCACATTGCCTATTTTATTAGCATATAATTGCTCATAATATTCTCTATTATTGTTTTTATTTCTGCTGTGTTGGTTGTGAACTCTTCTCTTTCATTCTTGATTTTATTTATTTGGGTCTCTTCCTTTTTCTTTTTGATCAAACTGGTTTATCAATTTTCTTAATTCTTTCAAAGAACAAGCTTCTGCCTTCATTGATCTTGTTCTACTTTTTTTTTGGTTTCAATAGCATTGATTTCTGCTCTAATCTTTATTATTTCCTGTCTTCTGATGGTTTGGGGTTTTATTTGCTGTTCTTTTTCCAGCTCTTTGAGGTGTAAGGTTAGGTTGTGTATCTGAGACCTTTCTTCCTTCTTTAGGAAGGCCTGGATTGCTATATACTTCCCTCTTATGACCACCTTTGCTGCATCCCAGTGGTTTTGGGCTGTGGTGTTATCATTTTCATTGGCTTCCATGTACTTTTTAATTTCCTCTTTAACTTCTTGGTTAACCCATTCATTCTTTAATAAGAGGTTATTTAGTCTCCAAGTATTTGTTATCTTTCCAATTTTATTCTTTTGGTTGATTTCAAGTTTCATAGCATTGTAGTCTGAAAATATGCATGGTATGATTTCGATCTTTTTGTGCTGATTTGTGCCCCAGTATGTGATCTATTCTGGAGAACATTCTACATGCACTGGAGAAGAATATATATTCTACTGTATTAGGATGAAATGTTCTGAATATATCTATTAAGTCCATCTGGTCCAGTGTGTCATTCAAAGCCAATGTTTCCTTGTTGATTTTCTGTTTAGATGATCTGTCCACTGCTGTAAGTGGGGTTTTGAAGTCCCCTATTATAATGGTATTATTATCAATGAGTTTCTTTATGTTTGTGATTAATTGATTTATATATTTGGTTGTTTTCACATTTGGAGCATAAATGTTTACAATTGTTAGGTCTTCTTGGTGGATAGAGCCCTTAATTATGGTATAATGCCCTTCTTCATCTCTTGTTACAGTCTTTATTTTAAAGTCTAGATTGTCTGATATAAGTATGGCTATTCCAGCTTTCTTTTGGTGACCATTAGCATGATAGATGGTTTTCCATCCCCTTACTTTCAATCTGAAGTTGTCTTTAGGTCTAAAGTGGGTCTCTTGTAAACAGCATAATATGGATCTTGTTTCCTTATCAATTCCATTACGTTATGTCTTTTGATTGGAGCATTTAGTCAATTGACGTTTATAGTGAATATTGAAAGATATGAGTTTATTGCCATTATGTTTCTTGTAGATTTGGAGTTTCTGGTGGTCTTCTCTGATCTTTTCTAGTCTTTGTTGCTTTTGGGTTTTTTTTTTTTTTTTTTCATCTTTTCTCCCCTCATAGAGTCCCCTTTAAATTTCTTGCAGGGTTGGTTTAGTGGTCACAGACTCCTTTAATTTTTGTTTGTCTGGGAAACTTTTAATCTCTCCTTCTATTTTGAATGACAGCCTTGCTGGATAAAGAATTCTTGGCTGCATATTTTTCTGATTCAGCACACTGAATAGGCCTTCTGCAAACCTGATCTGTCTTCCCTTGTAGATTAAGGACTTTTTTCCTCTTGCGGCTTTCATGATTCTTTCCTTGCCTGAGTATTTTGTGAATTTGACTATGATATGCCTGTTGATGGTCAGTTTTTGTTGAATTTTGTGTGATTCCTCTGTGCTTCCTGGATTTTGATGCCTGCGTCTTTCCCCAGATTAGGAAAGATTTCTGATATGATTTGCTCACATAAGCCTTCTACCTCTTTTTCTCTCTCTTCATCTTCTGGGACCCTATGATTCTGATGTTGTTCCTTTTTAATAAGTCACTTATTTCTCTAATTCTTAAATCGTGCTCTTTTGCCTTAGTATTCTTTTTTTGCTGCTTCATTATTCTCTGTAAGTTTGTCCTCTATATAGCTGATTTTCTGCTCTGCCTCATCCACCCTTTCCGCTGTGGCATCCATTAAAGATTGCAGCTCAGTTATAGCATTTTTTATTTCATCCTGACCAGCTTTTACTTCTTTGATTTCCATAGAGAGGGATTCTAATCTACTTTCGACCCCAGCTAGTAGTCTTATTAGGGTGATTCTAAATTGTGGTTCAGACATCTTGCTTGTATCTGCGTTGAATAAGTCCCTGGCTGTCGTTTCTTTCTTCTTTTTCTTTTGGGGTGAATTCTTTCGTTTCATCATTTTGAGGGAAGAAAAGGAATTAATAAGGTAAAAAAATTAAAATTAAAAAAATTATTAAAAAATTAAAAACAACACACACACACACACACACAAATCAAATAAATGATTCTTGATCCTAAGTGTATTTTGGTCTGGTTATTGAAAGGAGCTTGATAGAGTAGAGGAAAAAAAAGGTGGAGGGTGGAAAACGTTTGAAAATTTAAGAAAATTAATACAATGAAATAGGATAAATTGAAATGATGGAAGTAAAATAGAATTTGAAAAATTTACAAAAAATAAAAAATTTAGTAGAAAAAGGTAAAGAAAAATATTTGTAATAAAATTTGAAAATAAAATAATTTTTTTCTCTTTCTGTATTCAAGAAAAAGAAAAGAAACAAAAAAAAAGAAAATTGAATAGATGGACCAGAGAACAGACTGAAATATGATTGAAATGACCTTGTTTTCTCCTAGAAGTCAAACTATGAAGCATTTTATAGTCCATAAACTAAGCAGGTAGAGAGATTTGTGGTGTTCCTGAAGAGCAAGGTTGACCCAGTTGGGCAGGGCTTAGTGTAACGGCTCTGTTCTCCACTAGATGGAAGTGGTCAGTGTACGGGGGTAGATTGTTGTGGCACCTGTAGGTGTGTATGCACATGCGTGGGAGGGGTGAAAATGTCATCACCCAGCTATCCAGTCTCTAGTATTGGAACTTTGCTCTCCCCGACCAGCAATTGTGCACCCGTCCTTTGTCTCTGGCTTCCATCTGTTCCTCGCTTTTACAGTCTGACCACAATATCATGTTGCCAGGCAGCACCTCCCTCCTGAGTTTTATCTCAGATGCGGTTGTGTTTTCTGATCCCTCACTTCTGAAGGACTGCACCTTTGACCTGCTCAGATCCTCTGTGGGAGGTTTTCACCAAGCAATGCCTGGGTGCTGGCCACACCCAGGAATATTCTCAGGACCATGCTGCTGATGATGCTCAGAGACTGCAGCTGGGTGCCAGTCTACTCCAGAAAAAGCTCCGCAATTGTGTAGAAGCAGTGTTTCAGGGATTATGGAACATCACAACACACATCTGGTGCCAGGCTTTCTCCCTAATGACCTTGTTCCAGCAAGAGTGAATGTGGTTGTTCTCTGGGGTCTGCTGGGACTGGGTAGCTGCACAGCCTCTATAAAAAGTCCTTCCAGCAGTGAAACCACTTCTCCTCATGTGGCCTGAGAACCTCCTGGACCCCACTCTGCTCCTGGGGATTCACCCTTCCCACCAGAGCACTGCCAGGTATTTAGCTGCAGAGTTTCAGACTCTGTGCTCCTCCTGTTTATAGTAATCTTAATGGAATTTAAACCTTCTTCTTTCTCCTTTCTCCCTTTTTAGTTCAGTCCCTGCAGCTGTTTCCACTTTTCCACTTTCTCTCCAGCTGTTCTCTCCACCAGTACTTTTCCCGTACTCTCCCCACCATCTCTGTCCTCTCTTGGCAAGCAAAAACAGCTCCGTGCCATCCACAGCAGCTTCTGTCTCCCCCAATTCACCTCTCTGAGCTATGTGCCTGCTGAGTTCTGTGGTTCAGGTTGTGCAGATTGTTGTGTTAATCTCAAATCAGTTTTCTAGGTGTGCAAGATGGTTTAGTGTTGATCTGGCTATATTTCATGGACATGAGATGGGATAAAAAAAACTTTCCATGCTGTTTTGTCATTTGGTTCCTCCTTCCTAAACTTTTCCTTAATTGATATAATAAATGTCTGCATATCTTAAGCCATTTCTAGTAGTCTGATCTGTTGCTTATAGCACAGCACACCCCATATATTTACAAATAATTCCCTGATTAATGTTGAAAGGCATAACAAGTCTATCCAGGCTATTACAAAAGAACAGAGAGAGTCCACTTCTGTTCAGAAGAGCTACGCTAGGATTTCAGGATGACAGGTGTTATACAGGAATCCTCAGACACAAGACACTTAGGTAGCTGGCTGAGCTCCCAAGTACAGAGCCAAGTGCAGTGTGGCCAGGCTGGCAAACACATGGTAAGTAGTCATAGGAAGTTAAAACTACAGAATCCAAGACAAACACCCAGTTAGGGGCTGAAGCCAATGAGAAACTCAAACATAGGAACTGGCCTCAGGAAAACAGGTTTGTGTGGCAGAGGCTAAGCCAAGTCTAGATGCAGAAGCTAAGATTTCCCAAAAGGAAGTGAGTTCAGCCAACAAAACTTGCAGTACCATAATGCCTTTTAAGGGGTGGCCCAGAGCTTCCTATGCCACTCTAGTTTTAAAAGTTGTTATGTGAAGGGAACAGAATATCTATAAGATTTACAGAATTCAGATGTCCTGCCTCTGTCCCCCAGTAAGCTCTGAGTACTTACCATATTCTATAGTATCTATGAGTTTGTATTGTTCATAAGAACTTAGTTCCTCTGAAGACAGAAATCATGTTTTATTCATCTTTGTGCCCTCATTGCCTAGCAGAGTACTTAGCAATGATTGACTCTATGGGCCAATTTGGCATGAACATCATTTTGAATTAAAAGTAATAAAAACTCAGTAGATGTAGAAAAGCTCTCTTCATGGTCCTCAACTGCCTAAATTTACATTGGAAAGGACAGACTGTGTCAGGAAGAGTTATTAACAGAGACTCCCTTTTACCTAATACACTTATCTGTGTAATACACTTATCTGTGCAACCTTTGTTTTTCAAAACATCTCCTTTTACCTTACTGCTAATGATCTTTCTTTCCTTTGTATCTTCAGACTCTACCCCTCCCTTAGCTCATGTAAGCTTCATGTTGCCTTGTTCTTCTTGGGATTTACATGTCTATGTGGATTCCCTTACATACACTATTAAATTTTATTTTCTTGTGTTAATCTGTATTATGTCAATTTGATTCTAAGTCCAGCTAGAAGGCCCTTGTAGATCACAGGAAGGTCTTCCTCCCTAACAATTCATAGTTTGTTGAGAAGATGGATAATAAAAATAATAACAATATTTATTGAGCACTTATAACATGCCAGGCATTGTGCAAAATGGTTTATATTCAATAGTTCATAGGAAATAATCATGATCATTATCCCAACTTCAGAAATGAGAAACTAAGGACTTACAAAAGTTAAGTAAATTTCCCCAGAATACCCACCCAGGAAATAGCAGACTCTGCATCTGACACCAGGTCACTTCCCTCCAGAGAATAGTGTCCTTGCCCCCTTCATAGAGGGAAAGAGAATACAAAAATCATCTAAGAAGCTACTAAAGAATTATGGCTTGTCTCTTCTTTTGCTCACAAAGAAAAGTGGGGATTCTTAGAAATTTGGTTTTTCTTCCTTCCCCTGTGAATAATTAATAGAGCTATGTTTTCAAGAGCCTGGACATACACAAGATGAAGTTAGGTAGTTCCAAAAATTGGAAAAAGTAGAAGTTGGGCATTCTGAGAGAGAACTTACGTGAAAGGGCTTGTGAGCAGTATCAATGCGGCATCAGGGGCTGGAGAAGCAGAGATGCAGATGTATGCACCAGAATCCACGGACCAGGACCATTCCTAGGTTTTCTGATCCCTTCAAGCCTGAATATCTTGCAGATCATTATTCTTAGGGAAAGAATCCCCAGTGATGACTAGTATAGAACTTCTTGCCCACTCTAAGAAATAGGAGCCAATAGTCATTTTGAATCTAGTATGGAAAAATCAAGTCAAATCGTCTTTCCAGCAGCGGTTGGTTGTGCCTCACATTTACCTCCAACAGAAAGAAAGGATGGAAAAGAGAGAGGAAGTGACTGTTGTGCAGGCTCAGTGCGGAGCTACCTAATTTCCAGCACAGGCTTTGGGTCTGCTTCAGTCCTCATACGTTCTCACCACCAAGTCACTTCTTTGGGGGTATAATTCTTGAAATTCTAGAAATCTTAGAAATATGAAAAACACTTTTTAAGAAAGCTAACTTGTAACTGAGGCAGAAATAACTGGCCATGGAAGATGCTAAAGTAGGCAAAACTAAGAAGAAGAAGAAAATGAAAAATATATATATGAAAAGAAAAAGTCCACAATTAGAAGAGGAGCCCTGATAGTTGTAATTAATTAAGAGAATCTGTGATGCTGTGTCTCAAAGCTCCATAATTTAGTTTTTTGTATGGTTAAAAAGAGAGTTAGTAACCTCAGTTAAGTTTGGTTGGTTTATTGGTATTAACCTGGTAAGAAATTTCCTATACTTTCTTTTAACTGATAAATGTGCATAACTATATGTTGTCCTAAAACTACAGTTAAAAGCACAAGGTACTCAGAGAGGCAAATTTTCAGCTTTCAGGCTGCTGTGTTTTCATTGTGAATAAAATTCCATGACTCTAGAAACCCATTAATACTGAGTATTGATCTGACTGACTCAATGCACAAAATTTGTGCCATGACTATAAGCTATCTGCTTCCCAGAATCACAGTTATTTCCCTGAGATTGTAGGAATTAGGATCCATGACTGCTAGGAGACAAATTGCTCCCTTCCTGAACAAAGTTTCTGGCACTATACAAGTAATGTGTAAAGATCATTGTTAAAGAGCCTAATAAAAGGAAATTCATGAAACCCTCTGAGGCTGATACAGTGTATGGTATCACCACTTACACATTATTTGTTTCTGTATTAAAAAGACCACTAGTTTAAATTTATTGGTTTCTAATACTTAAAAAAATACATTTGCCTCTTCATTAGCAATACTTTATTTCCTTTAGAGTCAATTCTTTTTACTCAATGTTATTCCATGCTGATAGTTTGGCATAATCAAAACTGTGTTCCATCAAGTCTATAAAGGCTAAGGCACAGCTAATTACAAGACCAGAGTCCAAAAGGATTAACATCTTGGACTAACACAAAAATATTAAATTTTGTTGAATAGAGTCCTGTATATAAACACACATAAAAAAACTAACAACAGTTATTACATTAAATAAAAGCAGATGTTTTATGAGAATGAAAGTCTTAACCTCACAAATCTTTCCACTGAGAAAAGATGTTTGAATGAGTCAACAAGCCAACATCACAACAGTATGATGTGGTCACCAAAAACATATTATTTTAGTCTTAAATTACATTCATGGAAGTGGGTGACAGATGGCCTTTGCTCTATCCTGGTATGATCAGTTTCAGTATGTTCAATACCCACAGGAGAGTGAGACTTGAATCCTTGTCTTGCCAAAGACTCTGAATCTCTTCCCCCTGGAAATCCCCCCTTCCTAGAAATCCCCAGCAAAGACTAGGTAAGACCTTGGCAGAGATACTGTAGAGAGAATTCAGGCATCCAAGAGTGGTTAGACACTAGTTGTTTAGTGGATAAAACAGTGAGCTTTGGAGTCAAACCTTCTGGTAGTTATATCACTCACCATCATGTGACTTTGAACAAGGAACTCAAAATCTGTGAACTTATACCTGTTTTCTCCTGCTGCTTAACTAACCACGCCAGAGTTAAATGCAATATTAAATATTTATTGCTCACTCTTGAGTCTAATTTAGCTGGCAGTCAGCAGACTGGGGCTAAGCTATGAAGGATTTGGGTTCAAAATGATGGTTGGGTCCAGATCTATTCTTCATGTCTCTCACTTTCCTAGGACCAGCCAGCATCATGCAGTATGTCCTCTTGGTGATAAAAAGAGTACGAGAGGGAAAACTCAACCATGCAAGCACATTTCAAGCTTTGGCCTGTGCCACATCTATTACCATCCCATTGTCCAAAGGGAGTCATATGGCCAAAACTAATGTCAAGGGCTGTAGAAGTCCACTCTTATCCACATATGGTCATGACAGAAGTGTGTCCAATTTGGAGAAAAGTTTAATCTACCATAAAGTCTTAGTTTTCTCATAGACAAAGTGAGTTTACTGTACCTACCAGGTATGGCAGGTAGATTAATGGCTGGCTCAAAATGTCCATGTCCTAATCCCCACAACCTATGAATATGTTACCTTATGTGGCAAAAGAGGCTTTGCAGATATTATTGCACTAAGGATCTTGAGATAGGAAGATTATCTTGTATTATCCAGGTGGGCCCAATATAATCACAAAGGTCTTTATAAGAGAGAAAAGATAAGAAGTTAGAAAAAAATATGTAACAATGGAAGCAGAGGTCAGAGTGATGCAGAACCAGGACCCAGGCAGCCTCCAGGAGCTGGAAAAGGCAAGGAACAGATTTTCCCCTAAAGTTTCAAGAAAGAGTAAAGTCCTATGGAAAGCTTGACTTTAGTCCCATAGACTCATTCCAGACTTCTGACCTCCAGAACTATAAAGTAACAAATCTGTGTTATTATAAACCACTCAGTTTACGGCAATTTGTTTCAATAGGAAAGTAATATACTAGGTGAGTAATTACCACTGTTCAATCCCCTCAAATATGGATACTACACACTTTTTTCTTCAACATAACTACATAATTAATCTGGAAGCCAAAGACCTTGTTCTTTATTTCTGGGGAAAATGATGAATCCCGTGTCATTGAAAAGGGCAGTATTTACTTGGAATGGTTTGGAAGGAGCTCAGCAGAATCTTTAAGCATGAGAGGGTATCACCTCTGCCAGATGTTTCCCAAGCAGTGTGCTGACAGCTGTCAAAAGAAGGTGCTCATGAGTCAGTCATGAGAGGACACTGAACCTGGCGCTACATCAAAGGTAACATGCAGGTAAGCACAGCTGCTCTATCAGTATGGGCTGGTTCTGGAGCACTGATGAGCAGGACAATCCCACAGCTTGTCCATGCTGACCCTCTCTATTCCATAAAGCTCACTCTCCAATCTCTAGACCTGCCAATTTCCCCTGAGGTCACATCCAACTCTTCTTGTTTCCTAAAATGACCCTCATTCAATCTCTACCAGACTGGCAATCTTTCTCTCTGTTTGATATCCACTGACTAGTTAGAACAATTCCCTCAGGCCTTGTCTTCTAACTAAAACTATCTCTTGCATATCAACAACCTGGCTTTCACTACTCTACCCACTCTGTGGAATAGTCAAGCTTTCAGACTTTTCATACAATAAAGATCTTTAATTCTATACCATTAGTTATATAAAAGGTGCAAAAAAAAAAAAGGGGGTAACTTAACTCTTCCATGGTCTAATTGTTGAAGGAGTTAATCAAGAGGACATTATGTCAATTGACAGGCAATCAGAGGCTCCTCCCCTTCTCCCCTGTCCTTGGAATGTATGCCCTGGCCACTATTCCCACAGCTGAAGCTGTTTCAAGGATGCAGCCTCGAGAGAGTAAGGTGTTGTTGAGGTCATGAGGTCATCTGAATAGCATTTGTGGCTGAGGCCAGTTACAGCCTCTATGTAGACTTTTAAAATTCTAGTGGGTATGGACATATACTCATCTTATGGCTACCCAAGACAAGTTTCATTTGTAGGTTCCCCTGCTTATTAAACCTGCCACCTACCAATCTGGAGTGGCCTGCCTCTTTCTTTGGTCAATTCCTGCCCTCCATGTATGGGAGCTCGTTTCAGACTTCACCCAAGAAGCTCCACAGGTTGTGAACTAACACAATTTTGTTGTTTAGGAATCAAAAAAATAATAAATATTTCTATGACTTGTTCTAGTAACGTTGAAGGAGTTACATGAACAAAATGTGCACCTATTTCTTTCTTCCTAACAACATGTTCTAAGGCATAGATAATTTGTCAGAAATTAGGTGAGATAATGAATTATTACAAAAATAAAATTGAGCATAGATATCCTAAATATTACTTGAATACCTTGTGTACATGAACCAAAGTCCCTTAATAAAAATTTCTGTATGGAGATGCTTGGGTGGCTCAGTCGGCTGAGAGTCCAACTTCACCTCAGGTCATGATATCTTCGTCCATGGGTTTGAGCCCTGCATCAGGCTCTGTGCTCACAGCTCAGAGTCTAGAGCTTGCTTCCAATTCTGTGTCTCTCTCTCTCTCTGCCCTCCCCTGCTCGCATTCCATCTCTCTCTCTCGTCTCTCTCTCCTCTCTCTCTCTTAAAAATAAACATTTAAAAATTTTTATGTATGACATTTTAGCATGTCTATAATTTCTAAAATTCCTTCCAGGCAATAGTGATTAAGGAAGTGACAGAAGTGACATATTTATATAATACATCAACTTATAGACTATTAAATATTTATATTGCTTTTATACAAAATTCAAGGCACTGGGTTTCAAAGAAAATATCAGAAACTCTGTAAGCATGATTAGGGCCACCCAAAGATGTTTGTCTAGTCCTGATATTATATTGCTCTTATAATGTTTGGAAACATCAGGTGCTAATTTCCTAATTATGTGGTAACCATTTTCTATCAGTAAGAGTTCATTAAGCAGTTTCAAGTCATCTTGTGGAATCTGTGGGTTTACTCAGCATGTTGTTCTAAAGTCAGAATTTAGGTTTAAGCTTCAACTTTCCACAAATTAAAATGTCACAGTGATCCCATGTCCTGATGATACAAGTGCTCTGATGAATAAGGGAGAATAAGAAATATTCCAACTAGATACTCATTGAATTAACGAGAGAGATTTGTAGTCAGATTCATGGAATTTGGATAAGACACATGGTCAGAGTCACTGTTACTGACTACTGGAGCCTTGTAGGATCAAGATAAGAGTCATTAATTATAAAGATTACCCTTCAGTTCTTGGGCCCTGAGATGGAACTAAATTAGAAAGAAAGCAAGAGAAGTTGAAGGAAGGGATGCAATAAAATGATGGTCTAATAAGAAAAAGACTAAATTGAGAAAAATACATGCATGGGAGAAATGAAGAATGGGTAGCAGAAGCTATGTTAGGCCAATAAGAAAACAGAGAGGGAAAATCCTCTGGAAAAGGAAAATAAAGTCAAGTTTTATGTCTGAATTCTTCCAGGACTCACTTTACACAACAATTCACAGTACACTACTGAATAGTCCATGAAGGCGAAAGTTGGGTCCTATTCCTCACATTATCTACTTAGTGCCTGCTCCATAATAGATATGTAGCAAATGGCAATTAGAAAATGATTGATTGAATCTAGAAGATAGCCCACAACAGAAAGAACTGAATGGAGGAAACTACTAACATTTCACCATGCAAAATCTATTCCTATCCAATAAGAGAAATCTCCAAACCCAAAAGAGATGGAAAAGAAGAACATAATCACTTTGTAAGAGAATTTCATTTAATTCATTAACTCAAAGGAAAAACATTTACTGAAATCCTAATCAGCATCAGTGTCAAATGCTGTGGCTAAGAGTAGCAAAGCACTGGTATGTGGAAGGTGGTCGCCATAACAGCACTCCAACTGGTTTGAAGGGTTAACCTACTTCAGACTTATGTGTTCCTTACCTGCTAACCTAAGTCCACTGGTTTGTAGGAGAACCAACCACCTTACCTTGAAATTTTGCAGATCATTTGCCTTGAGGAATAAAGGACCAGGCTTTCTTGGATAATAAGGCCTGACCCCATTAAAAACAGCTGCCATTGATGCCAGCAAGCCTGTTGAGGGTGGTGTTGACATATAATTAACTGACAGAGCATCAGCTTCCCCTGCATGTAGCCCCCACCATTTCTCATACCTTCCCCTTTAAAACCCTCCACTTTCACCTGGACTGGGAAGACAGTCTTTAAGACATTAGTCCACCATCTTCCCAGGTTGAGGCTTCCTGAATAAAGCAACCTTTCCTTTCTCACCATCACCTGCCTCTTGAGTATTGATTTTTGAGAGGTAAACAGCCAAACCACAGTTTGGAACTGGGTCTCTGTCTGGTAACAACAGGACTTCAGGTGTATCAGTTTGCAATTGTTTAATTTTACATAAAAAAATATATCATTCATACCAACTCATATTTGGGTTGTAACGTAGTTTCTTGCATCATTTGGAATTCCATAAAATATCCTACAGCTTTTGCTATTCCTGATAGCTAAAAATGGCAATATTCCCATTAGTGGATGCTTATTTTGATAGAACATTACATAATAATTTTTCTGATTGAGATTTTAAATCCTATAACAATGTTTCATACACAGAGAATATGCTCAAATAATTAATGACGATACTACCTCATGAAGTTGCTATGAGAAATAAATGTCAATGCACATAAATAATAACAACAGTGCATTTAGCAAGTACTTAATATTTAGTATTACTGTTATTGTTTTCCTGAGTGTTCCAAATAAACCACTGGGACCAAGGAGTCATCAAGAGTATGACCTCGTTTTCACTGGACTACAAGCAGGCACTATCCCTGCTTACCTCACAAAATCTTTGGAACAATCAAGTAAAATAATGTATCTGAAAACATTTGCAAAATATAAATTCTTCTGCAAATGTAAAATTATTTTTATTTTACTTATCTTGAAATGTTAAAATGCTCATAAA
Source organism: Hyaena hyaena (assembly GCF_003009895.1). Lineage (NCBI taxonomy): Eukaryota > Metazoa > Chordata > Mammalia > Carnivora > Hyaenidae > Hyaena > Hyaena hyaena. The sequence goes on along the minus strand of NW_024080656.1, from coordinate 5,833,537 downwards.
TATAAGCACATTAATCACAGATGTGTGTTTAAATATAAAGATGAAAGTTAGGGGCACCTGGGTGGCTTAGTCGGTTAAATGTCTGACTTTTGCTTAGGACATGATCTCGCAGTTCGTGGGTTCGAGCCCCGAGTCGGGCTCTGTGCTGACTGCCAGCTCAGAGCCTGGAGCCTATTTCAGAGTCTGTATCGCCCTCTCTCTCTGACCCTCCCCTGCTCACGCTGTCTGTCTCTCTCTCTCTCTCCTAGAAATAAATAAAAATATTTTAAAAAAAAAGATGAAAGTTATATGTTTGAGTTTTTAGAAAGGAGCCAGCAAATTATAATATGGGGTATAACTATTGTCCTTCTCTGCATCTATTTTTCTCTAATACGGTCCCTTTAAATTTGTTTTAAGAAAGGAAATTAAAAGTATAGAAATTACAGAAAAAAGATTGTAACTGAATATACAACAGATTATACAAATTTGAAAATAGAGTCAAGACAAGATTACCGATATTTAATTACTGTCTGAAATTTAATCCCATAGGAACAAATTAGAAAAAACTAATGACCTTAATTATCTGCATCACTGACCCACCCCAAGAAGCTTTGGAAATATGTTGCTGCTAAGATCAAAGTGTATCTCAAATCTAATCATGTACTGAGTGACAAGAGCTATGAGTTACATAGTAGTTTTGCAATTTGTCTTGCATGAGTCACTAATTTTAAAAAATAAATACAAAATAATTTTCTTCTAAAATTTTCCAGTAATGGAGAGTAAAATCATTTATCTAGGTAGAATTATCTTTACAGCAGAATTTCTTAAAGAAAACTAAAACACAACAGCTACATCAGAATGTACTGGTAATTTCAGGAACCATTTCTGAACCAACTGATCGATAAATTAGGATACAATAGGAAACAAGTCTGTCAGGATATCTGTATTTATTTTTGCCTCAAGAAAGACCTCCCTGATGATCTAACATGATCAGAAGAACAACTAACTGATGAATACATAACTTCTTTGTTTTCACCCTTAAATATTGAAGACATAAAGAATATTAAAGGAATGCCGAGAACAAACTGAGAGCAGATGGAATGGGGGGAGGGGAAGGCAGTGATGGGCATGGAGGAGGGCACTTGTGGGGATGAGCACTGGGTGTTATATGGAAACCAACTTTACAATAAACTATTAAAAATTTTTTGGGGCGCCTGGGTGGCTTAGTCGGTTAAGCGTCCGACTTTCGCTTAGGTCATGATCTCGCGGTTCGTGGGTTCGAGCCCCGCGTCGGGCTCTGTGCTGACTGCCAGCTCAGCTGTTTTCGGATTCTGTGACTCCCTCTCTCTCTGACCCTCCCCTGCTCACTCTCTCTCTCTAGAAATAAATTTAAAAAAAATTAAAAAATAAATAAATAAATAAATAAATAAATAAAAATTTTTTAAAAAATAGTATAAAAATATTAAAGGAATATTTTAATTAACTCTAGCAAACTGGATGAACTTCCATTTTACACACTAGGTCATGATGCTCAAATTTCATTGTATGGATGAACAACTAAACAGCTTCTAATAAATGCATATTTCCAGGCCATAACTAGGTTCTCAAATTTCCAGCTTTCAGATTTCCAAACTAGCCTCACTTGAGCATTAAATTCTTGTTATTTCTGGGAAAAATGGAAAAGCCAAGCACCTGTATCTGAAAAGCCATAATCTAGACCAGTTGGAGAATTTGAGAAATTCACAAATGAACAGTGAACCACCCTCTACAAGGCCCATCTTCACATCCAAGTAACTTGCCCTCTCTTTACCTCATGGTCCATGACTACCCTCAAAAACCTGAATTAATACTGCACATCCTCAATTGCCCAGAGTTCTATAAACTAATTAACAAATGAATGGGAATTTGTTCTAATATCCCTTTTATAGACAACTTTCTAAATAAGTGCTCCTAAGAAGTAAAAATGTTTGAGGCAAATAATATCAATGACAATTCTCTGCACAGTTGAAATGTTTGCAAGGTTCATGCCAATATTTTATGAGACAGGAATAACAGAATCGGAAACTAACAGAGAGGAAGCCAAGTTATTTACAGGTTCTTTGAAAGTTTTTATTTATAACTAAGGTTTCCTCTCAAGTTTCAAGCTGAATGCTTTAAGATTTTACAACTTACAACAGGAAGAGAAACCTTTATCTTCAATTATAGCGCCTTGCTTCAATAAGACTGTGCATTGAAACCTTAATCAAATATCCAAAATACTACTCCTCACCTTTTCCTCCATGAGAAAAATTGCTACATTACAGATACATCCAGTTAGTTTTGCTGCTTACTTTCTAAGGGATGTGGAAAATATACAGAGATCCAGGGAAGAGACACATCTCATCCCATAACCATGTGGGGAAGTAACTGAATGGTAACTTCTGCTTTTAGTCCCTTGTGCTTCTCTGCTACTGCATTGTGGGATGCCTATGGAAACCTACTGAGTCACCCTAAGGCACATGTCTAAGACATTTGTCACTCTTAAAGACATACTTATCCTTTAGCCAGCAGCAAGCATCCAAGTCAGCTCTCTATATAATTCTGCATAGGTTGTATTGCACAACTCCGAGGGGTGTTATTTACACAGACAATGATGTGAATGGAGCCCCTTGAAATAGCACAACTAGCAGCCCCCATCCAAGAAAGGAGCTCCTTTAACTTAATGTTTTGTTCTGGAGAGATCAGAGAACATTCCATGATGATGATGGCGATGATGATAATGAAAGTAATGATGATGGGCAAAATTTGTGACTACCTGCAATATGCCATTACTTTGCCCACATTATACAGAAAGAAGGACCAGATAGAAAAAAATGGTTAAATATCAGTCTTTGAGGGACTGCTAGTAACCACTATTGTCCTCTTGAAACAAAGGGTAAATGGAATGTGGGTAAGTTATTAGAAAATGACAGTTTCACTGGATTTGTTTTCCACAAGAAAAAGGGTGACAGAATTATGCATTGAAAAATATACAACTATTATAAACTAATGTAGTACTAACATTTGATTATAGAATTTCTTCTATTTCTTATATGTGAATTTATAAACTCAGGATAAAGCTATAAGGAGAAAAAGGATTTTCTTGTAGGATTTGAAGATTTAAAGTATTTACTCAAAAATAATAATGTTGGGGGGAGATCTGAATAAATTCAAATCAAAGTACTATAACTGGTGCAGAAGCTGTATAAATGACCCTCCAGATCATAGAGCAATTCAAATCATGAGTCAATCAAAAACTAAATTAATCACAATAAATACAAACAGTTTTAAACTTATTAGAGTCCTGGTCTATACTTTAGCAATAATAATTTCTACATTAGGTGAAACACCGAGGCCACTAAGATGATCTTTAGAAATCTGTACAATATCTTCTCCAAATCAGTAAAACACAATCATCAGTTTCTAATTTTTTATTCTCCACCTTCATCTCTAATTCATGGGCAAATTCTATCTATATATGAAATTCTACATATGAAAATAACCTTTGATTTTAACTGCTTTTAGCCTTTAATTTCTTTCATTTTAATCCTGGTTATGTGATCTTTCCAAATACTTTCTTTGAAATGAAAAATAATCAAATACTATTGGATAAAATCCTTTCTCCCTACCACTATTACATCTTTATATAATGCAGAGGCACTGGATAATTCCTCAAGGAGATTTTATTTAAATATTGAAAATAATACAGAATGGTATTATAATGAAAAATATTGCTATGCTACCTTAATGATAGTGATTATGAATTCTATTCCTGAAATAATGATCCCTGTATTTAACAGAAAATCATTTTACCAATCCTTCTGGGCAATTTCAAAAACTTGTCTAAACATTATATCATTGCCCAAGGCCTCGGGACCTGAATAATGCATTCCTACATTACTGTGCAGAGTCTATCACATTTTAAAGGCTAACATTTTTCCTATAAAATCTGGATCTCATCTCTACATTTACAGAGGGATAACTTTTTCAATTGCTACTCTAGACTTCCTATGGGCAAATGAAAGAAGAAATGCACCTCAGATAAAACCTATAACCCCCAGAGCAGTGGGGGCAAGGTAAAGTTTGTCTTTACAGCTTCCTAACATCCTCACTGAATCCAACGCCACTGAATGCAGCACTCAGTCTTCTCTGGTTTAAAATCTATACAAATGATGATAAATGCTATTCTGGTATCTAGAAGGTATTAAACCAGAAATTAATTCCTAAGTTGTGCTCAGATGCTTTGAACACCATCATCTTGGTAAAGAAACAGACACATTGTTTTAGTCATTACACACTGGAAGAAAAGACCATTTAGAAATTTGACTTTGAGAATCCCTCTAATTTGCTAAGCATAATGACCCTCTTTTTAATCAATGGCTGTCGAGACAATATCTTAGACGAGGGAGTGACTCATGAAGTATGTAGGAGTCATGAATAAGAGAAGCTTGCTTTCAGCTGGAGGGCAGAGAAGTGTTGACCTGGTGAGTTAGGAATAAAGTCCAGGAGGAGCAAAGTGCATTGACTTACCTGCAATACTTTGGTCAAATTGTTGAACAGAGCTTGGCCGGCACTCACTTTGTATTTGACGCCTCTGACTGTGCCATTTTTGCTTAAAATGTGGACTCTTCTTGTACCGAAACTCTTCTCACTGGCAGCCCTTGCTAATACCAGCAACTTATCCTGGTCGTTCTCATACTCATCAACTTCCGATCCTATGTGTCCATTTTGCTGTCCATCAGACTCACTCAGTCCATCTATCCCACAGATGCTGGCACATTCAGAATCCAGGGAGCCTGATGGCTGCCCATCTTCATACACTTCTTTCAGAACTCGCCCGCTATGAGATGACGCGATCCGAAACCGGACTTTTCGTGGCCTGTCATTTTCTGTCTTTGTGTCCCTTTTTAGCATGATCAAGTACAGCCACATAAACAGTTCACATAATTTCTGGATCAATGTTATTGCATTAGTCCACTTGGGACACAGGAATATCAGAGCTTCATTCTTGCAACTGCAGCACCCATACGAAACTAACATCGAAAGAAGATTCCTAAGAACTTACAGTGCATCTCTGCTATTAATAATGAATGTATGTGCATGTGCTATGGTTACCTTTAAACTAAAACCTGCAAATGATCCCAGCCTTTAAATATTAAATAGCCACGATGGACTCTTTAACAGGACAAATGCAAGAAAGTGGCATGTAATGAAAGAAGAAATAAGTATGGAGCAAGGAAACGAAAGACCTGAACTTTGAAGCCAAAGTTCAGTGTTGGAAATGAGTGCTGGAAAGGATCTTTAGCAGAAGATTATCTCTATAACTCACTGTCCAAAGCGGAGGCCAGAGATAAAGTATGGAATCTAATGTGTAGGATGGGATGTGTCATAGTCCTCCCCCAGTGCTTCTTTCTTCTGTCTTCCACTGTCAGCAGGTGATCTTTCAAAAGGGCAGTGAACGTGCTACTTGCCAACATAGAGCTTTTAATATTAGTTCTTATTAAATCATCTCTTGAGCTTTGTCAGCATTGCATAAGATGCATTTTCAATACACATCTTCATGCACAAGTGGTTTTGCTAAAGAATAACTTTTTAACAAACTGTGAAGAGAGAACATTTGCCTTGTTACTTCCTACTTCTGCTAGCTGAAATTTCTCTTAGACAGAGGGAAAGATTTTGGAAGGAAACATAAGGGACACTGAAGGAAGAATGGAAAATCCTCCAAGCCAGCCAGATCAGGCAAAGCAATCCAGGTTATCTGTATTAATAAATAGTATATCCAAATCACCCATGCATACAGAAGGGACCTCCTGACATTGTGCCCAGTGCATCTTCTGACACTTTGGCAAGTGACTGAAGAATCTCTTAAGATACAAGGGCCATATTAAAACATACACTATGGTGAATGTCCCAACCTGTTTGCACCTCCAGAGGGAGAATCCACACTTGGCCCTCATACCACACTTCATGTTTTTTTAATTTATGGTTTTATCTGATATAAACTTTAAAAAAATATATTTAAAAGAAAAAGGGGGCGCCTGGGTGGCTCAGTTGGTTAAGCATCCGACTTTGGCTCAGGTCATGATCTTATGGTTCGTGGGTTCGAGCCCCGCCTTGGGCTCTGTGCTGACAGCTCAGAGCCTGGAGTCTGCTTCAGATTCTGTGTCTCCCTCTCTCTCTGACCCTCCCCTGTTCACATTGTCTCTCTCAGAAACAAATAAAAAACATTAAAAAATTTTTTAAATAAAAAATAAACTTAATTTACACTTATTTTAGAAAATACAGACAACAATAGCACAACGTTGAGAATAAAAGTCACACAAAAAAAGAAGAGTCACAATTCACCTCCCTGGAGAATGTTAATAATTTTGTGAAACATCTCCAAGTATCTGTGAAGATGGGATGCTCTGATGGTCATGAAACTACATTGCCCAGCCTCTTGCAATTTAAGGGGAGAAGGAACAAGTGCTAGCTTTCACTGATGGGTTGTGAACAAAGGTCATGCATCATTTGTGGACCAAGGCAGTTAAGAGAGAGTGCCCCATCCATGCCCTTTCTCTTCCTTCCCCATCTGCTAACTGGATGACCCTAGCAATCTTGAAGCCATACACTGAGCTTGTCAAATACAGATTCACAACCATCACTGCCCTGCGCTGAACTATGTTATGAGCAAAAAATAAATTTTTATTGTGTTAAGCAGTGAAGATGGAAGTTTAAGGACTGCTTGTTAGGGTGTCTATCAGTACCTAATATGCTCTCATATATTTAACATTTTGATTTTTTCTTTCACCATTATATTGTGAGTCATTTCCTATATATTTCTGAAAAACATGAATTTAATGTGTATATTAAAAGGTCTTCCACTAGCTGTACCACATTTTATTTCTCTTTCTGGGTTGCCTGACGTTTAAATTATTTAAGGGGTACCTGGGTGGCTCAGTCAGTTGGGTGTCTGACTTCAGCTCAGGTCATGATCTTGCGGTTTGTGAGTTCGAGCTCTGTGTCGGGCTCTGTGCTGAAAGCTCAAAGCCTGGAGTGCTTCAAATTCTGTGTCCCCCTCTCTCTCTGGCCCTCCCCACTCATGCTCTGTCTCTCTCTCAAAAATAAATAAAACATTAAAAATTTTTTTAAATATATAGCAAAATGATGCTGCACTAAATGTTCTTATTCAAAAATCAGTGTACATATATCTAAGTAGTTCCTTAGTATCATTTCCTTTGGGTAAAACTGATGAGGTAAAAAAATTTTTAGTGCAAAGTTTTTGATATAAATTGCCAATTGCTGATACAAAAAGTTGTGTAATTTATACTTCTACTAGCATATGAGTTCCTATTTAACTGTCTCTGACCAATGCCAACAGTGCATATTACCAATTTTCAACAATGTTTATTTTGTCAAATTGAAAAACAGTATTTCAGTGATGTTATAGTTTCCCAACTTTAAATACTGTTGATGACTTTCATTCTGAATATTTTCTCATATAGAGTTCTCACTGAAATAAAAATGGAAATCTCTACCTCATGGCTAATCAAATTAGAGATCAAATATTAAAGAATTCTAATGCCAAAAGAGGAGGGAGATACTAAAAGAGAGAGAGGAAGAAAGATCAAATATTATATCCACTATCTCTAAGTGACAATATAAAAGGGCTTTAACTTGGCAGAGTAAAAGAGCGTGTAGTCAAAGTACATAACAAGAGAACATAAGAGAGGAAATACTTACTAGGGAGGAAGAGAAAAAATAATTCAGCTTTACATCCAAATGTCTAGATCTTTACAATACACCATAGGGTAAGGCATGAATATGAGCCTAATCAAGAAAAAAATACCAAAATTCTGTGCTTGTCCCAATTAATTTTTGTCCTGAACTCCCCCATTTAATCTCTCCCAGCTCCATTTTTCTAGGTGTTTGACTTGGACAGAGTGGTATATAGCATGAGCAAGATTTTGAAGTCAAGAATCCTAGGTTCAAATTCCAGCATACCTCAGTGAAAATATTCTTTTCAGCTCTCAAATCTTCAATTTTTCCATTGGAAAAGGAGGAAACAATATCTACCTTAGTGAATTGTGCTTGGAAGTGCCTGGAACACACTGCTCAATGTGTGATGGTGTATACATATACTATGTGTCCTCTGGATGGAAACAACTAATTTTAGCCTGAATAAGTCAAGACTGTGGCTATACAAGATTTTGGTCAATAAATATACTGGAAAGATAGAGAGAATTCAATAAAATGATTTTGAGTTTTGTGATATTTTAAATGTATATATTAATTAGGGGTGCCTGGGTGGCTTAGTTGGTTAAGCGCCTGACTTTCGCTTAGGTCATGATCTCGCGGTTCGTGGGTTCAAGCCCCGCGTCGGGCTCTGTGCTGACTGCCAGCTCAGAGCCTGGAGCCCATTTCAGAGTCTGTGTCTCCCTCTCTCTCTGACCCTCCCCTGCTCACGCTATCTCTCTCTCTCTCTCCTAGAAATAAAAAAAAAAAAAATGTATATATTAATTATATCTTAGTTTCAACATTTTAAATATATATTAAAAATACATAGTGTATGTATATCAATGCATGCATATATATTCATATCTAAATTTATATACTATTTTAAAATAATGATACTACTTAAAAGTCATCTCTCCTTTATGGATGAACTGAAAGTCCAGTAAACTGGAAACCAGCTTGCTGCAAGTATAAGGAAGTATCTGTTAGTGTGAGAATATGCCTTGATAATTGTGATTAACATACCTACCTAAAGTAAAGTAAAAATTAGGGTGCTCTTTTCAGTGGGTAACTTTGCAACTATTCTTTCATTCAGCCAAGGAGTATCCCATAAGTATCTACTGAGTGCCATTCAAGGATAAAACACAGTAAGACACTATGATAAATATAAAGATATGTAAAATTATGCTCATGCCTTCCATTGGTAACACATGCTTAACCAAAATAGCAAGAGCTCAATGCAGTGTATTTTAAGCTAACATATAATCCCATTTCCTTGAAATAACCGAGTTTCCAGTTATCTCCAATAGAAAACATCAACACTATTCACAGCACTCTCCACTCTTGTTCTGCTTACAATTTGTTCCAGCTGCTTGATGTTAATATAGCACCTTCTAACTACTCCATTAGCCACCTTTTCCCAGAATCAGTTTATTATTCCCTATATTTTAATCACTTTTCCAGGTTAGCATCCTCCCTTTGGAAAGAAGTTCCCTCTTCTCTTCCTTCAGATGTACTCTTTCAATCATTTATTCATTTAACAATATTTATTGAACCCTTAGTAAATATCAGAGAACTGTTGAATCTATACAGGTAAACACAATAGACATGTTCCATGCCTTTAGAAGTAGTAACATACAATAAACAAAGATATAATAAAAATTATAACAAGCATTACTAAGAAAAAGATATGGATATAACAAGAAATGATAAAAGAAGGGAGTTACAGGGGCGCCTGGGTGGCTTAGTCGGTTAAGCGTCCGACTTTCGCTTAGGTCATGATCTCACGGTTCGTGGGTTCGAGCCCCGCGTCGGGCTCTGTGCTGACTGCCAGCTCAGAGCCTGGAGCCTGTTTCAGTCTTTCACTCCCTCTCTCTCTGACCCTCCCCTGCTCACGCTGTCTCTCTCTCTCCTAGAAATAAATAAAACATTAAAAAAAAAAAAAAAGAAGGGAGTTACAGTCAGCCTCTCTGAAAATGAGACATTAGAGTCTACCAAAATCAGAAGAGATTGAGCATCTAAAGGTTTGGGGTGGGCAGAAGTAGTTGGAGATAGTCCCTCAGCTGTGGTGGCATGTGTAAAGGCCCTGAGGCCAAAACTCAGCAGGTTTATTCAAAGAACTAAATAAAAGCAGAGTGGCTGAAAACAACCATGACTTCCATTCTACAAAGCCGTTCTTGAAAGGACAATACTGAGGCACCTGGGTGGTTCAGTCAGTTGAGCATCTGGGTCTTCAGTGTGGCTCAGGCTTAAGTTCTGTGTTAGCTCTGTGCTATCAACACAGAGCCTGCTTGGGATTCTATCTCTCTCTCCCAAAATAAATAAATAAACGTTTGTTGTTTTTTTTAAAGACAATACTAACAAGACTTTTCCTTTTTAACCTTATCCCTAATTTATGATCCCCCTTCAAAACTTGAACCAAAACTTGTAAACCATATTACTAATATAGAAATATTTCAAATACTCATAAGTTTAGCATGAATGGGTATCTGTTTGTTTAAAATAGTAAGTGATAAATTCTAGAAGCTAAATAGAGGATAGAATGTTGTATTAACAAAACTAGAACAACTTTGGAAAATACAGTTAATGATCAATTCAAAGAAAAAATAAATACCCCTGTTCAGTTCCCAATAGAAATGATAACCTAGCAGCTAGAGCTAAGCCTGGATATTTCTTATAGATATCAGTTTTTTAATCAGAACATCTAATTATTTTCTTATTTGTAGAGAAAGCAGGACATCAAAATTTAATTATTCTTTTACTCATTCTGTCTCCAAATATTGCTCCACATACTATTCTGTATGTGATTACCATTCCATGGTAAAAAGTAATTTTAAACATATTCCTGGCTTTTGGAGCATAATTTTTAAAATTCCTTTCAATCATAGTAAATATGTACATGTCTCCATTTGCTGCTATTTTATAACTAACACATTCACTATTTTGTTTTTTGATCTTCAAAACAGTAAAATTTGGTCACAGAAAGTGAAGCAGAAACTCTGACAGTCATTTACAAAGTAATTGTCTTTTCTCCAGCAACATTTGTAAACAGGGAAGCAATCAGCCATGACTCACTCCCTGGTACTCCCAGAACTTCTGTTTGGATGGAGAGAACCGATTGATTCTTATATTTTAACTACATGGTGACTAGACGGGGAAGAGATTTACTAACCATCAGTGAAATAGGGAAAATAAACTGTCCCTGAAACCTTCCAGCATATACAATATTGAGAAATGTAAATTCATAGTTCAAATATTAATTTGAAGTATAGAAATCTTCTAATCAGAGAAGAAACTAAGTGCATTTATGTAAGTATTCTTTGAAAACAAGACTATTTTCTTACTATATAACAAGAAAGATGCAGGATTTCTTAGTTTACAGATTAGTTATGAATGGGAGCTGTGGGTATACACGATGCTGGATTTGAATCTTGGATCAGCCATCCTCTAAGTGATCTTGAGCCTCAGTTTCCTCATCTGTCAAATAGTAGTTCCTATTGCAAAGAGTGTTTGGAAAGATTAAATAAAATCAGATATATGAAGTGCTTACCATGCTGCTCAACAAATGATAACCATAAATTCTTCTCAGTTACTCGAACTAGTTAAATATACAGTAGGTACTCTTTGGAGGAAAGTGAGAAAACAGAACCAGATGAACCTGATTGACATAAGTCAAGGAAATCCCCATTCTGCTTTTGGTCTGATTCTAGGGCTTTGAGGTTGAACCAGTCTGTCATCACTAAGATCCTGGGCTCCAGTTTCCAAAGCCTTGTTGACTCTTTACATCTCTAGACTGAGAGTTCATCATACATTAAATGCTGTATTGGGGGTAGAAGGCTTCAGTGCTGCTTTACATCCTGTCACTATGGATCCTGAGAAACCATGGCTCTCTCAGAATCCCACACTGCCCAGCTATGGATTCAACACACACCCCAGCATTTCCACTGGATAATTATATAAAGTCTCTAAAATTAACACAACCACAGATGAAGGAAGATCAATAAAGAGTCCCCAGAGAAGCAACTTCCCCAAATGGACTTTTACAGTTCAATTTTCTTCTTTGATTCCCCTCTGTATCTTGCAGAGTGTTTTGCATATAAACAGTGCTCAGAAAAATGTTTGCTGAATTAAAATTAGCTAAGTTAGATTTTAATGTCTGACCTCACATTTTAGGAGAGAGAGGTAACTAACAACTGACATTATTACTTCCATCTCTTTCTGTCCTGCTTTTGGTCCATACGTGAGGTGGGAAATAATGTTTAATTTTCAGGTAAAATATCTGAGTCATATAATGCTACTGGTGCCATAAAAGGCACCATCTACACTACATTTCAAATTGTTGGATTAGCAGAGTAAATATTGTATTCTGCTTATAGAATCCAAGTCCCAGAAAAAAATCAAAGAGAAATAAATCAAGTTTACTTTTTTAGTGCTAAAAACTTGACTTGGCTGCCTTCAACTTACAAAAGCCAAGGGATTCAAACATCCAATCCACTTAGCACCAAGTAGCTATAAGCTCAAGCTCATACAAGTAGGTTTCTCAAGCTTGCTTCTCAAGTATGAAACAAAGACTTGGCTCTTTTCCCCTGAGTAAGGAATTTCATGTGTACTGTGTAGTGTTCTGTGTGGCTAAGAGTCTTCAAAGGGAGAAAAATAATTTTTATTTCTTTCTTCAATCAGATTGTCACTATGTAGAATACTTATAAAATATGTCTTATGGTAAAAAGATTCTTTTTTAACTTTTCAATATTTATTTATTTTTGAGAGAGAGACAAAGGAGGGGAGGGGCAGAGAGAGAGGGAGACAAAGAATCCAAAGCAGGGTCTAGGCTCTGAGCTGTCAGCACAGAGCCTGATGCTGGCTCAAACTCAGGAACCGCAAGATCATGAGATCATGATGTCAGTCAAAGTTGGAGGCTTAACCAACTAGCCACCCAGGTGCCCCTTGGTAGAAAGATTTTTAAACTAACTGTAATATTACTCCAGGATATTGGCATATGGATTCAACATCTTTTAATTCCTAATAAAGAGATAATCAATGAACTAAATTATGCATACAATTATTGTATACATGGGAAGGTTACTTCTCACAATTCTGCTTGGAACCATCCAAGGAAATACAGCTGCTATGGGATGGAGAAAAAGTTGGATAGAATGAGTGAAAGTGGCACTCGAGAATAAAGAGTAATAAATAAAGTATTAAAAATACTGAATCAGATCCAGAGATACTCAAGGTATCCTGCTAAGTATCATAAAGGCCAGAGTCCATCCTTGAGACATTTCCAGAATCAGAATAGAAATAAGAGAACAGAGAAATAGAGTCACAATCTTAGAAACATCAGCCTAAAAACCTAAAAGCAGTTTTTCAAATCAGTGGTGGCTTTTAACAGAGCATCAGTGCTGAATGTGGTAGCATGCGAATGTAAATCCCATGCAAATCCCTAGAGTGGCAATTTATTTTTCCAGAATGTGTTTGCAGAAAGTGTAAAAGATCCTTACAGATTTTTAAATCTATTCAGGTAAAATAGCAATGTTCTCAGAGACTACCGGGCTAAATTTTGCTTGGTCATTATTTTTAAGTTGATGAAAAAAATAAAATGTCAAGAGAAACATGCAAAGCTGACTAGGAAATACATATTAAAGAAATCCTTATCCTGAGACCCACTTCCTCTCTTATTCTTATGGCTGAATTTTTTTTCAATCATTGAAAATTTGACATACATTATCTTTTACCAACAAATGCCATAAATTTACCACAAATTGTATTTCATAATCATGTTGTTGTTTTTCTTCCAAAAGCATAATGCCAGAATGCAGCCCCGAGACAACCCAATTCTATTATCCCACCACCGTTGCCAGGGTAACAGGGGACTGCAGATTCTACTGTCTGAGATGAAGGTTAAAGCTGGCAAGAAGAAAAACAGGAAGCCAAGACAGCAAAAAACACAACTGCATTTGTTCAGAGATCTAGAGTTTTTGTTTTCCTTGTGGGATGGTGGTTCCAAGTCCGCAGAGAAACTGGAAAGTTAGGTAAGAGCACACAAGTGGCCCATAAGGCCAGGCAAACTCCCCTAAAGAGAAGGCAAAATGGATTCCGAGCCGTGCGGCTGAAAAGGTACACCACCCCCGACAGCACAAGGTCCAGTCAAATCTCCCAAAGTAACCATTACACAGTTAAAAGCGGACCTTTGCAGATATCTCTATTTGCATCATCTTTTGCAAACGAGTTAATGCAGTTTCCAAAGCTTTTGCATATATAAATTTGGAACTCTTTAGTTAATCTGATTTGACTTTGATCTGCTCTGTTTGCAGAGAATCTTTCTCCAGTATGAATATATGTCATATTAGAAACTAAATAAAAATTCATTAATCATTTATATTGACTACCCACCATTAGCTTCAGAAGCGGGGAGTTTCTTGGAAGATTCAATGGACTCCAGGGATAAGCTTTGATGCTTTGAGAGCCAGGGAGTAAAATAGGATGAGGGGTTGAGAAAACTGTTGTCTGCTCTTCTGCATAGAAACTGCCACATCCCTGACACTCTGGAGATTAACAATCCAATCGCTGGAGCATTAGAAGGTAAACCTGGGCACGGACCTTGTGGTTTCACGAGGGGCAGGGGCAGGGGGTGACATCTGTTAGACCCGTTCAGGCAGCTTAGGGGCCAATGGGTATTGATAAGCATGAGCCAAAGGGGAACAGCATGCCACATGGGGCTGTGCCGTTTTCCATGTGAGACTCACTGAACCCCCTTTCCTGAAGTAATTCTGGAGGCTTTGGAGCAAGGGACCCTGAGGTCCAACCATCCATTTGTTGGAGGCTCTGAGCTACTGTAATTTTAGGAGTCATTTATTTTCACAGGCTGTGGAAGCCTGCATCATTTGTTCACCATTGCATAAGTGTGCAAGGCTCAACCCAGAGTGCCTTTCAGGTAGTTCATAAAGGGGTCTGGGCACCTTAGCACTGTTGAGGATTTAGGCCAGGTTTTATCAGTTCTAAGATGTGCATTTTCATGCATGTTAACATCTCTGAAATTGGTGGGCATCTGCCCCTCAGATCAGTCTGTGATAGTCATGACATAAGTGCCTGCACATTAAAACTTATAGACTGGTTTCACTTGCTTGGAAGAAAGTCCAAGACACTGGGGCGCCTGCGTAGTTCAGTTGGCTAAGCGTCCAACTTCGGTTCAGGTCATGATCACACAGTTTGTGGGTTCAAGCCCCATGTTGGGCTCTGTGCTGACATCTCAGAGCTTGGAGCCTGCTTTAGATTCTGTGTTTCCTTTCTCTCAGGCCCTCCCCTGCTCATGCTCTGTCTCTCTCTCTCAAAAAATAAACATTAAAAAAAAGTTTTAAAGAAAATCCAAGATAATAGCAAAATACACTTTTAATAAACACTGCATCACCAATGCTTTTGAATGCAGAAAGGACTTGTGTGAAAAATGCCACACATCAATGACTCTGAGTGGAAAAGTGATTAACAAGATTCAAACTCTGAGTGCAAACACATTTAGGAATATCCTAATCAATTTATTTTATATTTATTTGCCTTTATATGTATGCTTAAGAGTGATAGATGAGAACAATCTCTATATAAATACATCTGAAAGAGCTTTTTCCATATGTTTAAAATTGTCAAGCCATACTAAAATATCATGCCGTGGTTAAGTTAGGTTAGTTTTTTGTTGTTGTTGTTGTTCTCGGTGGTTCATAAAATAAGGATATATCTTCCAGATGATAGCATGTTAGATTCAATGAAATATGGGCATATCCTAAAATTCTCATATACACATAACTTTTATTTAATGCTGTGTAACATCTAGAGGCACAGGTAAGAAACAAGTTTATTATCACAAAGGATGCATTCTTATTAGAGGTCTGGAACATGCTGGGATCCAGAGGCTGAACTATTAATTTATTTGCTATAGGCAGGGGGTCACCTTTCTATCCAATAAAGTCAGCCTCAGAGAGGCATCCAACATTTCTTCCTCCCCATCCCCATCTCGCTACTATCCTTCTCCCTTTCTGCCTGTCTGCTCTCTCCCCAGGACTCCAGTTCCATCTGGTTGGCACTGTGTGGCTCCTCTCACCCCTCTATGTGGATAAGCTCAGGTCTGTCAGATATTTCGGAATGGAGCATCTCTGAAATCCCCAAGACGTTCTCTTGCCAATACTGATCACATCTCACAGCATATATGATATGTACATCGCAGGTGGGGTGAAGTCTCCACCGGCAGGGGGAGGATGGGAAGGAATGAACTGGGTAAAACAGAAAGAGACACTGTCTGTTTGATCTAATCTTATAACACTCCTGACAATAGCGGATTATGAAACACCCACTTTACAGATGAGGGATTCGGGACTAAATGGTGAGCCGCGCACTAACTCTAATATGGATGTGTAGAATGAGGAGCTGGGGCAGTGCATTAGCTGTGACTTACATTGGGGAAAATAAGCTTTTATTTTACTTAAAATAGAAATGAGCAGAGGGGTGCCTGGGTTAGTCAAGGGTCTGACTCTTGGGTTTGGCTCAGGTCATGGTCTTGTGGTTCATGGGTTCGAGCTCCGCATTGGGCTCTGCACTGACAGCATGGAGCCTGTTTGGGATTCTCTCTCTCCCTTTCTCTCTGCCCCTCCCCCTCTCGTCCTGCCTGTCTCTCAAAATAAATAAATAAACTTTTTAAAAAGTGGTAATGAGCAGAATATGTGTTAATAATGACCTCTCATATGTTTACAAATGTTTGCTTAATGATGAATTTATGAAGCCTTACTTATTGGGTATCTAATTTGATTTAAAACAAAACAGGTATTATTATTTCAATTTATATTTACCCAATTCTCACAGGGACTAAAAGAAGGCTACAAAAATGTATACAATATAGCAACACACAATAAATTTAAAATAATTCAGAAAAAGGAAGCATAGGAAAAATAAAGATCAGAGGTAAATATTAATATGTCCAACTTCCAGACTGAAGGAAATGAGGCACAACAAGATAATATTATTCCTAATTCATTGCTTATCTCCACCATTCTGAGTCCTACATAAATGAAACATCTGACTCCTCCATAAATGAAACATCTGAGTTTCATCTACAGTCTAAGTCCTACATAAATGAAACATGTGAGTTGAAGCTGAATGCCACCAACCTTTAAGAAAGTCAGGAAAACAGTCCTCATCTTTGTATTTTCACTCTGTCCCTCACAAACTGAACTGCTTAATTTCCCAACCCATTCATTTACTCAGCAAATACTTTTAAGTAGGTTTATTGTGCCAGGCATTGCCCTTGGCCTTTCCTATACAAATACAAACAAGGTAATCTCCAGGGACACAGAAGCTGGCCTGTTCTACTTCCTCCTCTCCAGGTTGACATCCAATTCCAATGTCAACACAGAGCAATTTGAACATAAATATTTTAACCTCCAAAAGTTCCCAAGGTTTCTGCAATCATTTGTGCTTAAATGGCAGTACTCAAAAAATAGTGTTCTTCACAGAAAATATTCTCGTTGTTCTGAGTAAATACACAAGAAAAAATTCCGGCATGTCCTAGTATACAGTTTGCTTTGAGCTCCCTTATTAAGAAATATATTTGTCCTTCATAAATATATGCCTTAAATTAGGCTGTCCTGATTAGCACAGTGCATAGTGAATAACATCCTATCATCAAAAAAGAACATTTTCATTGACGGTTACTTCATCTCTTTCAGTTTTCCTCACCAGCCCTTATGTAAAAGTCTAATGAAATCTCAGACAAAGGCAGAATGTTACATTTTAGAAAAGAAAATGTTACATTTTACATGATCAGCACTCTTATCTTTCTTTTTCTTACACTAGGATTTCTGGAATTCCTTTTATGTTGATCATGATGTACACTATATGAATAAAATATCTTCACTATAAAAAGCTGAAGACTCTTTCAAAGGAGAATCTTAATCAGAGTCTATGGATCTATTTCATTTTTGTATGCTAAAATAAATATTTCTGAATATCAACTCTCTTGCTCAACATGTCAATACTGAATTCTCCAAAACCAATGTATAGCAAATCATTGACACTCTCAGAGTATCAGTCTAACACTCAATAAAAACTTAAGGATTTGTATCAGAGATGGTGTGAGTAATGGAAGAATAACCAAGATGTACATATAACATCTGAAAATATTGAATCACTGTAGAATATAACACAACTGTTAGCTTAATTTTATTCAACCTCATAAAAAACATACAAGAAAGTTTAGCATATAAAAAAGTGAATTTTAAAAAATCCACTTTTAAACATATGGCTGAATGGAGAATTTAAAAAAAAATTTTAATGTTATTAATTTTTGAGAGAGAGAAAGAAAGACAGAGTGCGAGTGGGGGAGGGGGAGAGACAGAGACAGAGACAGAGACAGAGACAGAGACAGAATCTGAAGCAAACTCCAGGCTCTGAGCTGTCAGCACAGAGCCCAACATGGGCTTGAATCCATGAACCATGAGATCGTGACCTGAGCCGAAGTCCAACACTTAACCAATTGAGTCATCCAGGTGTCCCTGAATGGAGAAATTTTTAAAAATTACCTTCTAGCATAAGGTAATTCTGGCCAATGAGTCTTCCTCTACAGAAGAGGCAATGATATCCCTGTTGCTTTTTTATATCATTGACTAAATGCATGCACAGCAACTTAACTATTAGAACATATCATGCATAGAATTACTCCAGAAACAGGTTTCTATTTCTCTTCAGTTTATCATTTTACCTATTGAATTATTTCTCTTAATACAGTCAAAGTTTCATTAGTTTCTTCTAACCTAAGACCTACACTTAGGAATACTCCACCACTGGTAAGAAGTAGATCACTACCCATGTCCAAATATCAGTGATTCAACTTATTAATTTGAGAATTATGTTGCCTTAACCATAGACTTGTTTCTGTCCTATCTTAGAAGTATATCACCAAACAGGCTGTCAGCTAAAGAAATGACAATAGTCCAATAATTAAGATCTATCTTTGAATACAACACTAGAATATTATTTTAAATAATAAAAAAGTCATGGTAAAATAGTCTAATAGTAAATTTTAGAAAAAGAATTATATTTAAAAACATATAGACAGAAAACTATATTAAATACATAAATATTGGAGGATGTGGAAAATTGAAAGCCTCCTAAAATTACTGGTGGGTGTATACACTTATGCAAACATTCTGGATCCCATGATCCAGGAAACCCACTCAGAATTATATAACCTAGAGATGTTACCTCAAGGTCCATAAGGGGACATGTGTGAAAATGTTTGTTTCAATATCGTGTGGGGTTCTGGGAAACTGGAAACAATAGCCCTGTAAATACTATGTAGAAATCAGAATCGAGCTAAGTTCACATATAACTCAATATATCTTTAATATATAATATTAGTACTGACTAAATAATTTAGAAATCGAATGAGTTCTGCAGACACTAACATATCATTTAAGTAGAATAAAAACAAATGCATGCACAAAGCAACACTATGTATTTAACAAGAGTGATATAAATCAAATATGTTCTGTAGGTGTACATAAGACGGAACAGGGAAATAAAAGTGAGAATACGTGAAGTGGGAAATCCGGGACTCTGCATGGCCCCGTGGTGACAAAACACCCCAAACAGTACGATATAATTAAGTCACCTTCTTGTAACCAAAACATAGATATGTCATTATCTTACAGTTGACATGTTATGGCTAGTTTTGACTTTTTTGTCCGTTTCTGTATTTTCAGATGAGTGTGTTTTATCTGCATACTTACTAATTATGGTTATTCCTCAGATTTTCACTTTGTATTTATACAGGTTAATTCACACACAATAAAATTGACCCTTTAAGTGCTATGGACTGGTAAGTTTAACAAATATATACAGGATTCCTTAGATTTTTAAGGGACTTGCTTGAACCAGAGCTTTTGTACCCAGATCCAGTGCTTTTTTCCACTATATCAAAATAACTTTTAAAAAATTACCCCCAAATTTTAATTCATTTCTGTTTGTATTTCATAATATATCACACCATTTTTTTACCCTTGAAAAATTAATTACTATAATAAATGCCTCCAGGGAACCGCATGTGGGAGGACATCATGAGATGTGCCCTTTGTTATGTGAAACAATGGAATTGAGAGAAAGTAATTTTTCACAGTGAGAAAGCAGAGACCAGATAGAAAATCAGGATGTTGCAAGCCTGACATTTGCTTTGGTGAATTTCAACGACTAACCTTTTTTTTCTAGATAGCAGTTGACCCGTCTTAAAAGGATAGGAAGCCAAGATTTCATACATTGGAAATTATGCCACGCTGGAAGGAGTGGTAATTTCCAGCTCAACTCCTGGTTTCCTTCTTTCTACCTTCTTTCTTTCATGGATCATTTGGGGGCTTCAGGGGAGTTTTTGGAGCTATAAGAAGCAGAGACAATCAAGAAACAAGAGTAATGTGGAAGGGTAAGAAAAATGAGCTGCTGGCATCCAACTGACACAGCACGGTGAGTCTGGACACAGGAAGATGGATAATGATATGAGGTCAGCTACCCAGATGATGGACGATATTCCTACAGCTGTTAGGATATTGTCCCCAACTAGACTGGCAACAGCTTGTAGTCTAGCTCAGAAATCAGATCTCCCTCACCCAAAATAAATTAATTAACACCCACCCCTCTTAATTAAATAGCCTCGACTGCCTGCCCAGCTTCTGTCAGCATTCTTTCTTCCTTAATGCCTGTTCCTTTGCTGAGCTTTCCAACTGCCCTCAGTGCTGCCAAGCAGGCAGTTCCTGTTCTTTAATTCAGTTTTATCATGTCAGGAGATTGCAATCAAGCCTTAATAACATTCTGCAGCCCATAGAGACATTAGCCATCCCTAAAACCCAGCTAACTTTTTGTTACAGGCGTCTGTTAAAAAAAAAAAAACCAAACAAACAAAACCCAGGCTCAGCTAGCACAGTTCACATACTCCAAAGAAGTATCAATAAGTGAGTACAGAAAATGACCAAGCATCATTAACTTTATTCTTTGGTCAGGTTTCTTATTCCTGTTAGAAATAGGCAATGGTCATCAACTGAAATTCTGTGATCTAAAAGATGACCAAAGACATCTTTAGACATCTCAAGGACAGTTGAGACAAAAATCTTGAGAAGCACTTTCTACTGTGCTATCCGGGTGCCTCTCAACTCATCATGAAGCCATGATAGTGAGATTTTGCATCTGGTTAGTGCTTTAAGTTCCAATGGCTCTCACATGCTGTGTCCTTCACACTGGGTCAAAGAAATAGGATCTGAAGAAGCTGCTGTTGCAAAATGATCACCCAAATAGCTTCTTAGAGAGAAAAAGAACTTTAATTTTCAATCAGGCTGTGAGGTTGGCAGTCAAATATGTAATTATTTACAAACTCAGACATCTATTACCTGAAGCACAGCTAGTATACATTCTCCTACAGTATGGGACAGCTTGGGAAGAGGGAAGATGGACCCTAATTGTCGGGTGGACTGTGAAGAAGACTGACTGAAGATGACCGAAAGAGGAAAAAAAACCATAAAAATAGACTTTTCTAGCTTCTTAGTTTGGCTTAATACCAATTATTGCAAACATGTCCGTTTTCCTATTGTGCCATGTCCCCTCTTTAGGGAGTGTTCATGGAACCTCTCCCTGGCGTCTGGAGTCCTCAGATCCAACCCTAATCCTTTGGCTTTGTCTGTCTGCAGAATTTCTAACTTTACACAGTGATTCTCATCAGTGTCTGTGGGCACTAAAATTTAGGGTCATTCTTGGATAATCATTCACCATATGCATGAAGAAAGAGAGAAAGCCATTTGTAAAAGAGGGAAAGAGGAAAGGCAGATATCCAGAGGAAAACAGAAGCAGAGTTTGGGGTTGGAAGGTCTAGCAGGACAGAGAAACAAAGAAATATTCCTTAGTTCCCAGTCTCCTTTCCATTACTGGTTCTGGTCTGAGTTCAGGAGAATATAGTTAGTTTCCCAGCCTATTCGGTTCAGACATCTCTTGAAGAACCTAGGATTTGAAGAACCCCATTGGGAAATGGTGCCAGCTTCTGGAGGCTCCTGTTTCACATACACATCAGAGTGGATATGAATGTCCACTGCCTAATATGAAATGTCCCTTCATATTCTCTTAAGAGGATTTCCTCTGAGTTGACTCTTTTGCCCATTTTCCCTTTTCTTTCTGACTTTACACTACCCTCTTAGTGTTTATGAGCTTACGTATTAGGGTCTCTCCCTCCGATCTAAATGTCCCAGCAGTGGGTCCATTCTCTGCAGGATTAGGGGGATTCATAGGCTCTACAAATGCCTCTGCATCTGTGTGTTCTATCCTGAAACTCTCCAAAGAAAGAAGCAATTTATCTATTTTATACGGAACACAGCTCTCAGTGAGGCAAAATGCAAGGATCATAGACCCGAAAGCCAACCTGTTGGTGTTAAAACACCAGTTCTGAGTCAAGGTGTGCAACTTTGGTAAGTTTATTTTTCTTAACATCCCTGAACTTTCTTTGCCTATAAACTCTTACGTCTAAACCCCTATGAAAATGTCATTTCTGTAGGCCAAAAATGATAAAGTCTAAGGAACTTCATGGGGATAAACCTAACAGCATTATACCTGCCTGACGGGTGAGTGAAAATTTGAGTTTTTAATGCCTAATGTATTTAAGTGTCTGGCAAAAGTACACCCCAATGAGTAACAGCTATTCATCTTAATGTGTTGTTGCCTACTGTTATCCAGAACAATCCCTTTGTGCCCATAGGTACTTTATGATGATGAAGGGGAGGAGGAAGGGGGGAGATAATATGTCATAAGGTCTAACTTCCCCAAGCTGCTGGGCTCCCCGGCTGACTAACCCCAGAATATGGTTTCTTGACAGAACACGATCCCATCTAGCTGAGCAAGACATGTGGAGAAGACGTGGACACAGGAAGGCAGATGCACTGTGCTTAAGGAACTGAGCTTGAGCTCAGGACCAGGGTGAGCAGTCCAAGCTTTTTGAGGGCACTAGAAGCAGAGGTTCATGTGTGAGGCAAAGGTCATACTATGGTCACAGAGTAAACTGCTGCCTCTTCCTTCTAGATATGACCTTTTACTCTACAGGAGCTATCAGGCTTTGGTTGAGCCATGTCTCTAGACAGAAAAGACTTTTCAAAACAGAGCCACAAGTTCAGCTCAGCCTTTTACAAAGCGACCTCATATTAGCACCATGTTCTGTGACCATAGTGGGGAAAAGGTGTCTCCTAAATGGCAATCCTTCTATGCCTACACTGACAATCACCTACATCTGTGGTCAGCCTTTGACAGGGCAGGCCAACCAGGCCTCATATGGCTAATCCTTTCGGTGCCATTCCTAGGAAAGGCAATGCCATGGTGCATTCCTCTTCTTGTTTTAGAAATTCCAAAATTATAAGTTCCCAATTCCCAAAGTCTGTGCAGAAGGGTTCAAGCATTCTCTCCTTCTGGATCATTTCCCCCTAAATAAATACATCACCTGCTTCCAAATTTCTCCTGGTCTCTGTTTATAATGTCACACTCTCAGTGGGGTGACCAGACTGCTGTCCAGGTTGCCTGGGACAGTCCCAGCTGATGTCTGTTATTCCAGAATTACTAAATAGTGCTTGTTACCATACTCAAAATACCTCCATTAGAAAGTAAATGATGGGGTGCCTGGGTGGCTCAGTCAGTCGGGTGTCTGACTTTGGCTCAGGTCATGATCTCACAGTCTGTGAGTTCAAGCCCTTCATCGGGCTCTGTGCTGACAGTTCAGAGCCTGGAGCCTGCTTCAGATTCTGTGTCTCCCTCTCTTTCTGCCCCTTACCACTTGCGCTCTGTCTGTCTCTCTCTCTCAAATATAAGTAAACATTAAACATTTTTATAGAAAGAAAGTAAATGTTATAGTCACTCTGCTTTCCCTGACAGCTTAGATAAAAATCTGTCACTATTTCCCTCAACCCACTTTATTATTCTTTTTTTTTTAATTTTTATCTTTTTTATTTATTTTTGAGAGACAGAGAAGGGGAGGGTCAGAGAGAGAGGGAGACAGAATCTGAAGACAGGCTCCAGGCTCTGAGATAGCTGTCAGCACAGAGCCTGACGCGGGCCTCGAACCCACAAGCTGTAAGATCATGGCCTGAGCTGAACTCAGACGCTTAACTGACTGGGCCACCCAGGCTCCCCTATTATTCTTTAGATCACAATGATTTATCTCTTACAGTCTTCCCACTGTAAGCTGTTCTAGAGCAAAGATTTAAAATAATTGTGATAAATGCTATATTCCAACATCTGGAATGATGGCACTGGAAGGCACTTAGAAGGTTTTCCAAAAATGCTTGTTAATGAATTTGAAAATTAAGGAATGAGACAAAAATTTCCCATCTAAATAGTGAAATTTACTTTCATTATCTGGTGAAATAATAGTAAAGGTAATCAACTAAGCCCATATCCAGTCTTATTTTAAAAATGTTTTAACATTCTAATACAGCAGGATGTTTTTGCAAATTGGTTGCCATGCTGTTATTTCCTCCAATCTTTTCCGGACCCACCTCCCTCCACATTCCCAAGAGTATGCTTTGCCAATGACGCTTAGCAGGCATATTTTCAGACGGCTTGCCTTGGGTGAGCCTCTACAGAGTGTCTGCTTCAGCAGCTCCCCCAAGTGCACAGTGGGTCATATAACCCCGCCCTTTGGCTGTCCTAGCAAGATTACTTGGAATTAGAGTACAGCAATTCTAAGAACCTCCAACAGGGAATAAGATAAAGAAAATAGCTGCCTTCACTCCCAGAGATTTCCAGTTCCTGGCTCTTCATGAGGTCTGGCATAATAACCCGCCATGTATACCTCTAGTTAATCACCTGTTTACTTAACCTGGTCTGAATGGCTTTATGCTGCTTACCAACAACAATTCTGAGTCACTGGGGAAAATTCACCAAAGGGGTTGCTCCTTCTTATTCCTATAAAGCACCATCCAGGCATAAAGTCTCTGGAGCTCACTTCTCTGGGACCCAAAATTCCAAATAGGAAAAACTTTAACTCTCCGGAGTTGATTATGCACAGATTGCCTATAGGGAAATGGAACCTTGGAATGAACACATATTGATGGTTCAAAGCTACCTCCTAGACTATTTCCTTAATGTCCACATGGCCATCAGACATTGCCAATAAGGTGTGCTTTTGTTACCTAAGTGTAAATATCTAATAGAACTTAATTATTCCTCACCTTCTTCTCTCTCATAATTTCCACTTCTTCCAAAAGAAGAATCTTTTTAGCAGATTTAGAATTTCTGTTCTCCCACCCTATCCTCTCCCTTTGTCTTTCCCTACATGGTTGCCACATGCACAAGTGTTCCTGAGTGCCCTTCTAACCATATCTGAGGTGTGTCCTTTCTCCTCAGAGTCTCTGCTTCACCCCAAGTCCTCAGTGTGAAAGAGAAAACTTCACTCAGAACTGGTACATCTGGGTTTGTTCCAAACTTCCTACTAATTGGCTTTGAGTGCAGCCAGATAAAACCTCACACATTTGAGTTTTTACAAGTAAAATTATAAGCCAGATAATTTGAATGGATGAACTAGAGCACCCAACCTATCTAAAACAATTAAGACTGTCATTTCTTATCCAACAAACTCACTGTTTAATAAAATTACACATGCACTATACCCCATCAAAGTGTTTCCATATTGCCATTTTTTTCTTTCCTTTCTACCTTTCCATTTACTTGCTTTTCATTTACTTCTTTCCCTATGCCCATTTCCTGTTTCTATTTTTGAAATATTTTGTTTCAGCTTTCTCCACATTTGATTTTTATGCCCTGGCACCTGGAGAGCATGTGAATAAATTCCAATTTTAGAAGGTACAGCTGGGCTTTTATGGGAAATGGAAAAGGACAAAACCTCTTTTTAACAACCTGGAGAGTTCATCTGGTTTTTCTAACTGCTGCTTTATGTTTCATTTTTTAGAGGACTAAATAACATTCTCATATCAACAAAGCACCAGTGGCCCTGAGTGCAATCCCTTGTTGTAAAAGCAGATAGAGATAAATAACCTGGCTTGTACATTTCAATATTTTATGAATGGACTCTAGCCTTAGGGAATTATTTCAGATGCTAAGTCATAACTCAGTCAATGATTCACTGCATATGGTTGGTTAAAAGTCTGAGTTTCTTCAACTGTATCAATGATCCCTAACTGTATCATATCCTAAATCTCCTTTTCTGCCAAATATTTTAATATCCCTTTTACTATCCCAAAATGAAATGCATAGGCACTTTAATTGATCTACATAGAAATAATATACTCATTCCATACAATTCTAAAGCTGAAACCTGAAATCTGAAAACTTTTATCAAAGTTTGGCTCCTAAACTCACATGGCTCTATCCCCTGACTTCAATTGATGTGAATAAATTACTTATCCCATCGACTATGAATATTTGCTACAACAAAATCAGTGTAATTGGTTTTAGGTCCCATATTCCACAGAGAGTATTACATTATATTAGGTATATGTATTTCACTAGTTTTCTAAAATCTGAAAAAAAGACTGAAAATGCTTCTGGCTAAGAAATTCAGAAAAAAGGTTTTTATAATTATTTAACCTGCCTTCCCATTGAAACTCAGTATATACTCTAACTCTAGCCTGAGGAAGAAATAAAAGGATACTAATTTATAAAAACCATCTATATTTCATTATGGAAGCCCTTGGACATGACATAGTAGCAGATGTACTGAAGTGGTCTGATGCCTGTACGAGGACAAAGAATCACCCATCACTGGGTATAATAGGCACAATGCAAACTGGCAAGGGTGTGTCATGTCAATATTCAACTGCATGGCCAACACAATGGCATAATTTTCTGAAATGATGAATAACTTCTGATAAACTTTCAAACAGAGCAAAATACTATACTCCTTTTCAAGTTACACCTCAGTTGCATTTCCTGGAAAATAAACTGTATATGAAAGCTTTATTAAAAAGCACCTTGTGTTCATACATCAGATGCAGGTAGTTTCAAAGCTAAGAAAATAAGAAATTTGTACAGGATAGATATACATCTGTTGTGCAGGGCTCTTCCACACATGGCAAGATCTAGTATCCCTGGATCCATCTTTATTAAATGACAGAGGAAACCACTTCCCAATTATTAAATAAAAGATACTTTCCCATAATTTCCAGAATGCCCCCACCCCAGAGGGTGGGGTTCTTAATAATTCTCTTATTAAGAACCACTGGACTGATTTATCTTCAGTTTCTCTCAGACCAATAGCCTTAGGAGGATTTGGAAAATACATTCAGTTGGAACTGAATCTTAATCAAAGCCTTGCTGATACTCTGGAATCTTAGATACCTCCCTCTCTGGTAAGTCCCATCTAAATAGGAATCTGATCTTGTGGCTGTTAGCAGCATTGCCTCTGCGGGCATGCATATCACCCCTGCTCCTTCCCCAAGACCCTTCCTTGTTCCTATTCTTCAACTGTTCATTCAACCCATTTCATTGAGCACATGTCACATTAAACAGCAGGGATTCAAAACTTGTTTAACCCCTGTCCTCCAAGAACTTCCAGTATAGTCTGAGAAGATAAATGAAGTGCTGAGAAATATGGAAGTGGGTAGATGTGATACTTAGGCTTAGACATAGAAGGTTATAGACAGTTTCTGAGAAAAAAATTAGTGGCTACTGCTGGTATGTTTTTCAAGAATGCTAAACTAAACCCCTTTGCAAAAAAGGCAAATAGAGAAATATTGCTTGCACATTTAAAGATAATTTACTCCCAGGGTGTTTGGGTGGCTCAGTTGGTTAAGCGTCTGACTCTTGATTTCTGCTCAGGTCATGATCTCATGGTCATGGGATCAAGTCCCACACTGGATTCTGGCCTGGGCATGGAGCCTGCTTGATATTCTCTCTCTCTGCCCCTCCCCTATTCTTGTGTGTGTGTGTGTGTGTGTGTGTGTGTGTGTGTGCGCTCTCAAAATAAATAGACAATTTACTATTTTTCTGAGTTTCATCCTCAATGGAAAGAAAACTGGATAGTAGCTCATTCATTCAAAAACATGCTTTATAGAACACCTATAAATACTGGCTTATCAAACACCCATAAAATATATAACTCTACGTCACTATTTTCATTATTTTTCCCAAACTAGGGAAAAATTAAGAAAATCTACCCAAATATTTCCTTCACAAGAGTTCTTAATGTTCCACAGATGCTATCTGATTTTTCCTCACTTTCTTTACAAAAAAGATACATATTTTTATAGCCACAGTTGAGGGCACAAATGTCCAAAAGCACTGTTTGTCCAAAGACATATTTGTACCACCTCTACTGACTGTCTACTTAGTTCACAAATAACAGGAGAGGATAAATAAAAAGAAGCTCGTGGTGGCAACTTACCATTAATAAGTAATCTCAGCCCTTTAAATAGAAGTGTTCCTGGGGAAAAAACCTGTTTTTGCTATTTTGGAAGTAATATCATAACTGGTACATTCAGCTGAGAAGTTGTTTCTCAAACTTGGAAGATATAAAAACATATTCCATTTTCATGGCCTATTTAGATAAGTTTAGACCATTGGCTGCTTTGAATGCCAAAATATTCTTGGTTTTTCATTTGTGAACTCTAGTTTTCTTAATGTCTCAGAAATTAAATTGTGTAATTTTAAATTGTGAAGTCTAATTAGAACCAACAACCCGGATACTGAAAATGTGTAATTTGAAGTGAGAAACTCACTTTAGTTTATATTGGCACTCCCTACTGGATAGTCTCCATTTTGGATGCTTCATAAATAATAAATAACCATGATAAAAAAATATCTTTTATTAAGGATTTCCTTTGTGCCAAAAATGTTCCATATGTTACCTCTTTTAGTCCTTAAAGTAAATCTACAAAATATGTAATATTGTTCCAACTTTACATATGAGAAGACTGAGGTTCAGAGACACTAGATACTTTACTCAAAATCATTAAGGCAGAGCTGATATTCAAACACAAAGCTGGATGAATTTTGCACTCCAGATTACAGACATCATGGTATCAGAACTGAAAGACCCAACTCATTGATGTTCTTTCCTCTCACACTGCTGGTTCCTGCTTCCAGGAAGCTGGTTCCTGGCCTCTTATTCTTAATGCTTCCTTATTCTATGACTTGTGCTCCTCACAGCTTCCATGCAGTAGGTTTCACTCAAATAGATATTCTGAATTTTTAAAAGTTTTTTATTTCTTTATTTTGAGAGAGACAGAGACAGTGTGAGTAGGGTAGGGGCAGAGAGACAGAAAATCCTAAGCAGACTCCACACTGTCAGCACAGATCCTGACATGGAGCTCGAACTCTTAAAACTACAAGATCATGACCTGAGCTGAAACCAATAGTTGGACACTTAACCAACCAAGCCACCCAGAGTCCCCTCAAATAGCTCTTTCGGAAGCATAATGTGTGAAAAAATAAACAGAAGTCTCTGAGAGATGGCAGTACAAACTCACTTGATACTGGTAGCCATGAACCCAGTTGAATACTGCCCAACAGTGTGTAATGTTTTATTACTGATCTAGTTGGTTTCATATACTTACTGGTCATCTTCCAGTAAGTATAATTTTTCTTCCATTTCTGGGACATGTGTACCTCTTGAAGGACCTGAAAACAGCAGCTGGCTAAACCCATAAATTTATAGGTGCAATCGTTAGAATGGGTCCATGGGCAAATGTTTACAGAATGTCAAAACTAGAAAGAAATGTAAACTTTTTCATGTTTATTTATTTTTGAGAGAGTGAGAGAGATAGAATCACAAGCAAGCCTCACAGTGTCACACAGAGCCCACTGCAGGGCTCAAACCCACAAACCATGAAATCATGAACTGTGCTGAAATCAAGAGTCACATGCTTAACCAACTGAGCCACCCAGGAGCCCCAGAACTAGAAAAAAAATTAGATATTAAAATACATTTAATCAATTTTCAAAGGAAAAAACCAGAGTGGTCTCGTGGACAGATAGTTGGGAACATTACCCAAACTAGGTCTGGCTTCCAATGGAGACATTGTTCCATTACCACTGTTCCATGCTACCAAGTCTGAATAATGCCTAAGAGATCGATCATATCTACGCTCTTAAGTTTTAAGTTCACTTTGTCTATTGCTGTGCTCTGTATATTGTTGAATATATAGCCACCTGAGGCTGTAAGTATTGTTATGGATCCTCTTTCCTAATAGTTCTTCCTGATAAATGCTGGTCACCTGTTTCTCCATTATTTTCCTTTCTATTCCACACCTGTTGGGCTCCATTTACCTAGGCATTTATCTCCCTTCCTTCTCAAATTTCAATGCAAAGCTTTAGATGTTATTTTATTTGGAACAACAGAATGAAACTGAAGCCTGGTTGAGGCCAAGAAAAAAGTTAAGACCAAAGAAGAGTGTCATTGTTTAGGCAGATTGAGACAAAGGACTGACTGAAAAGAGGAGAAAGGGGAGTGAAAAGAGAAGAAACCAGGAATGAGTGTCACCCAAGGTGGAGAAAACTGACTAAAAAGGAACAATCAGTATCCATAAGAGTATGACACTCATCTCCCATTCAGAAAAGCATCTGTATTCAATGAGGGGTGGGATAGGTGGGGCACAGCCATAGAAGAGTCAGGGTAGCGGTCTTTTCAACACAAAGCTAAGGTGAGATGGGGGGAGGGGACTGAGTTGGGGTTCTGAGTCCTCATTCTCTGGGAAAAGACTCCATTGTGTGCCCAAGTAAATGCGAGACAGCTTACAGACATGAATAGTAAAAAGGGAACTAGCAAACAACTAGGCCAGAACTAGGCAGGTTATCAGAGACCCATTAGAGTACAAGGTTCAGGACTAAGCTCTAGTACCAGAAGGACCTGATGCAATGAACTTGAAACATAGAAATCCAACAGAATGAAGGAAATCAACAAGGAAGAAATTGAGGTAAGGCTGCACTTCAGTGCCTTATGGGGGCTTGCACTTGGTTTTGTGGGTTTTGGCAGCAAAACTTGTTTTCCACCACCTGACCAACTACTTTCCTACTTCAGTCTCTCCTGTGTTAGGAAATGAGTAGGATCTCAGGCCCAAAGCTGAACTGGAGAAGGCTGAGGCTCTCGCAGGTCATGGTTAGTATGCAGAACAAAATCAGAGACAAAGGAGTTAATGGTAAAGGGAACTGTGAGAGCTGAATTAATATCATGGTACTAACCATATTAGCAGACTTGCTGCCCATGCAAAACAGGGCTTTGAAACTGAGGCAAAGTCTGTCCTGGGAAGTGTCTCTTTTCCATGGAACTGGCACCAAAGTCTAGCTTCCTAGAATCTGAGCAGCTCAGGGCCCAGGCACTACGAGGCTATAAAATGTAAACCCCTACAGTACCCAACAGAGCCTGACACCCTGAGAGGAATGTCCCCATACAGTCGCTTTGGAATTACTGCCTCCATCTACATACATCTAAGCCCCTCATCTTAAGCACCCCAGGGCGCATGACTGCTTCTGGGAACAGCAGGCATCTTCCCACATACACCGCAGATCACAAGCAGAGCCAACTTTTAAGTAGTGAGGATGACTCCGTGCCAAAATCCTCTTCACTACATTTCCTTACCTTACACACACAGGCTATAACTTTCCTAAGGAAAACACATTAAAGTAAAAATAAAGTTAAAGGTATGTTTTTAAACCTTTCCACTTTTGAGGCAGTAGGCACACAAGTAAAAGGTGGTTTTTTGCTGTAGGAAAGCAAAAAAAGGATGCCACTAAGGAATCACATTTATTTTGGAAGAACTTTAAATAACAAATACTGAAATTCTGATGACTTGTACTTATTCAAATGTAGCGTAATTTTCTGTACTTTATGAAAAGGTTGCATTTATAGTTTCTGAGAGAAGAGAAACATTTTACAATGTTGTTTTTAGAAAATCAGTTGATAGTGGTTACATCCAAAAACATGTAACTAAAAAAGACCAACATGCAATCTGAATTTTTTTTTTTTTAATTTTCCCTGGCTGTTTTGCATAGGCCCAGCCTGCAAGGATTGTCAGTAAGGTTCTAGTTGAGAACCAGAACAACCCTAGGTATTTCAAAGAGAGGACATTTACTGGAATCGGTTACACAGATGCTAGATAAGTGAGAAAATCAGTTGTGATGAAGTAACTCAGAAATGAGTCACTGACCATTCCATTTCTCTAGCTTTGCATAACAAAGTACCTTGAACTTTAGGAGCTCAACACAACAACAATCTATCTTTTTTCAACCCTAATCTTCTGGGAGTTGAGTAGGTGCCATTAGGTGACTCTCACTTGCATTCCCTCATGCAGTTATGGCAGATGGTGGCAGAAGTTGGAGTCATCTTGAAAGCTTACTTGCTCACATGTGTGATAGTCAATGCTGGCTGTTGGCCGGAACCTTGGCAGGAACTTTTGTCCAGAACACTCACACAGCGCTTCTCCATGTGGTCTGATCTTCCTGATAACATGACCATCACAGAATTCTTATTTCATGGGTCGGGTTTCCATGGCAAGTGATCCAAAAGAGAGAGGTAGAAGATCCATCCCCTTTTATGACCTGCCCTCAAACATCACTGTCACTTCTGCCAGATTCTGTGGGTTGGTAAGTTTGGCCTAGATATAAAGGGAGGGGACACTGGCCTCATCTCCTAGTAGTAAGAATGTCAGAGAATTTGGGGACACATTTAAAACCCATGAGACAGAGGAAGCAGCTACCAGCCTTATGTCTGGGACAACACTAAGATACAAGAAACAAAAATTGTGGAGTAGGAACCACAAAGGCTGGTGCTTGAGGTGGAGAGGAGGCTGCATAGGAATCATAAGAGAAATAGAAGGGAAACTGGGTCTTGCCATTCCAAGCCCACAGAGGCAGTACTAATTACTCCACCATACATGCTCTCATAGTCTGCATCTTCTATAAATAAGCGTGACTTGACAAAGTATGGACTAGTGGGCCAGTAAACTGACGAGTAGACTCATTACTGATTTTTGTTATGAAGTACTTTCCAGTAGACAACTCTATCAAAATAAGTTGGCTGCTTTTTTAAAACCCAAGTCTTGGGGTGCCTGGGTAGCTACATTAGTTGAGCATCTAGGTCTTGATTTCCACTCACGTCATGATCTCACGGCTCACGGTTTCAAGCCCCACAATGGGCTCTGCACTGACAGCTTGGAGCCTGCTTGGGATTTTCTCTCCCTCCCCTCTCTCTCTATGCCTTCCCTGCTCGCATCTCCCTCTCTCTCTCTCTCTCAATAAATAAATAAACATTTAAAAATTTTTTTAATGTTTTTTATTTATTTCTAGGAGAGAGAAAGAGACAGCGTGAGCAGGGGAGGGTCAGAGAGAGAGGGAATCATAGACTCCGAAATAGGCTCCAGGCTCTGAGCTGGCAGTCAGCACAGAGCCCGACGCGGGGCTCGAACCCACGAACCGCGAGATCATGACCTAAGCGAAAGTCTGACGCTTAACCGACTAAGCCACCCAGGCGCCCCTAAAAATGAAATGAAATAAAATAAAAACTGTCTTTAATTTTTTGATATACAAACATCAGGATCATAAGAAAAAACATGTTGCTAAATTAAAATAACCCAGGAGACATAATAACCAAATGCAATGTGTGGTCTTGATTTAGACAAACCAACGGTAAAGGACATTTTTAGCCAATTATAGGAATTTGAATATAAGCTGGGTTTAATATGAGATAGAAATTTACTGAACAGGAAAGATGAAGATCATTGACTAAGAAAAGAAGCTTACAAAACAAGGTGTACAATACTAATATGTACTAAGGTATTAACCATGGTGATCCCTGAGGGAGTGGGAATGGGATATTTGTTTTCTTTCTAATTTTGCTCGTTTTGTTTCCAATTTTCTACATACACGTGCATTAGTTCTGTAACTATAAAAAAAAGGTTATTTTAATAAAAGCCCTTTTAAAGTAATTATGACATATAGGTGACTCACTATCATATAGAAGCTGTCTCTCAGATTTGCAATTTCAGAAATGCAATGTCAGGCTGAGAAACAAATTTATGTTCATGAACCCTGAACCCAGACAGAAGCCAGAGACAGAGATATGATTCCCTGTAGGAATCCACATACTTTCTTTTGGATTCAAAGAGATATTAGTGACTCAGAACAATGTGCTAAAGAAACGGAAATTGAAAAGTCCTCCTCTAAACTAATTTCCTCTCTCTTGTCTCAGCCCATGAAAATATCCAAGTCTCTCCATCCTAAATTAAAGTTCGTGCTCCCCATAGTTCTTTCCTTGACATTCTTCTTTTGCTTGTTACATTATATATTCCTACAAGGCAGGCCACCATCTATAGTGATGACTCTCAAACGTATATCTTCATTCCTGATTCCTCCCCTAAGCATGGATAGGATTGTCTAATCAACATTTTCATTTGAACTCTTATGGGAATGAAGAAGTCAATGTATCCAGCAGTAAATTTAATCATATTTTTTCTTGTAAAACACATTAATTCTCTATTTCTCATCTTTATTAATGGTATCAATATCAACCCAACAAAACAACTCAGGAATGTGATGGTCGTCTTAAATTTCCCTCATAGTCCTACCACCCATATATATACCTAGTCATTTGCAGATGCCCTGGTAATTTATCCTTGCAGAAAATCTACGTAGCTATTACAAGTGATACGTTGAGTTTTCAAAGTTTCAGAATAAAAGATCAATGTTCCAAAAAAAATCAACCGTGATTTGTATATACTAGCAAATACTGAAGACTGTGGTTAAAAATATAATTTATAGTAGCATAAAAATATGAACTACTTAGGGGTATATCTGTTAAGATATGTGCAAGTCCTAACACTGAAAACTATAAAATACTGAAAAGAGAAATCAAAGAAGATTTAACAGAATGGAGAAATATGTCATGTCTGTGGATCATCACAAGCCTCAGGCTAGTTAAGGGGACATCCTTCCACAATGACTATATAGATTCAACACAACTGCAATGAAAATCCCAGGAACCTTGTAGAAGTTAACAAGTAATTCTAAAATTTATTTGGAAATGCAAAGGAACCAGAATAGCCAAAATAACCTTAAGAAAAGAAGAGAGTCCTTCACATCTTACTTTAAAACTTATCATAAAACTATAGCAATTAAGTCAATCAGTTGTCAGATAGGCAAACTGATCTCTCTGGGCTAGAATAGAGTTCAGAAAAACACCAATACATACATAATCAATTGCTTTTCCACAAAGTTTCAAATAAAGTTCAGGGAATAGTCTTTTAACAAATAAAAATTCATATACATGTAAAATAAACTTCAAGCCTTATCTCTTACCATAGAAAAATATTAACTCAGAAATGGATCATAGATATACATGTAAAATCTAAAACCATAAAATTTCTAAAACAAAACACAAGAGGAAATCTGTACCTTGTGTTAGGTCACAATTTCTTAGATATGTTATCAAAAGCACAATCCATAAAATAAAAAATTAATAAGTTGGACTTCATCAAAATAAAGAAATTCTACTTTCCAAAAGACACCATTAAAAGAATAAAAAAGACCAAATCATGGGCTTAGAGAAAATACCTGAAGACCTCATATCTGAGAAAGGACTTTTATTCAAATATATAAATAACTTTCAGCATGTAATAAGAAAAAAAAAACAATAAAAAAGTAAATGCTTTGAACACTCTGCAGAGAAGGTTTGCTGATCACAGATAAATATATGAACGATGTCCAACATCATCCATCATTAAGGAAATTCAAATTAAAAACATAATATGATACTACTACACATCTATTAGAATGTCTAAAATTTAAAAGATTGTCCATACCAAGTATTTGGGGAATATGGAAAAACTGGAACTCACACACTGCTAATGGGAATGTAAACTAGCACAACTACCTTACAAAGTTTATGACAGTTTCTTAAGTTAAACATACAGCTACTATATAACCCAGTGATTCCCAGTCCCAAATATTTACCCAAAAGAAATAAAAGCATATGTTGATGAGATCCCAATAGTTCATTTCTTGCTTTTGTTTCCCTTGCCTCCAGAGACATGTCTAGTAAGTAAAAAGTTGCTGTGGTTGAGGTCAAAAAGGTTGCTACCTGTGTTCTCCTTCAGGATTTTGATGGTTTCCTATTCTACATTTAGGTCTTTCATCTATTTTGATTTTATTTTTGTGTATGGTATAAGACAGTGGTACAGTCTCATTCTTCTGCATGTCACTGTCCAATTTTCCCAAACCATTTGCTGAAGAGACTGTCTTTTCTCCATTAGATATTCTTTCTTGCTTTGTCAAAGATGAGTTGGCCATACATTTGTAGGTCCATTTCTGGGTTCTCTATTCTGTTCCATTGATCTATGCGTCTGTTTTTGTGCCAGTACCATACTGTCTTGATGATTATAGCTTTGTAATACAGCTTGAAGTCCAAAACTGTGGTGCCTCCAGCTTTGGTTTCCTTTTTCAACATTACTTTGGCTATCTGAAGTCTTTTCTGGTGCCATACAAATTTTAGAATTGTTTGTTCTAGCTCTGTGAAGAATTCTGCTGTTATTTTGAAAGGGGTTGCATTAAATGTGTAGACTACTTTGGGTAGTACAGACACTGTAACAATATTTGTTCTTCCAATCCATGACCATGGAATGTTTTTCCATTTATTTGTGTCTTCTTCAATTTCTTTCATAAGATTTCTATAGCTTTCAGTGTATAGATCTTTTACCTCTTTGGTTACGTTGCTTCCTAGGTATCTTGTGTTTTGTCATGCAATTATAAATTGGATTAATTCCTTGATTTCTCTTTCTGATGCTTCATTATTTGTGTATAGAAATGCAACCAATTTCTGGACGTTGATTTTATATCCTGTGACTTTGCTGAATTCATGTGTCAGTTCTAGCAGGATTTTTGGTGGTCTTTTGGTTTTCTATGTAGAGTATCATGTCATCTGTGAAGAGTGAAAGTTTGACTTCTTCCTTGCCAATTTGTATGCTCTTTATTTCTTTTTGTTGTCTGATTGCTGAGGCTAGGACTTCCAGTACTGTGTTGAAAAACAGTGGCAAGAGTGGACATCACTGTCATGTTCCTGACCTTAGGGGAAAAGCTCTCAGTTTTTCCCCATTGAGGGTGATATTAGTTGTGGGTCTTTCATATACATCCGTTATGATGTTCAGGTATATTCCTTGTATCCCTACTTTCTTGAGGGTTTTTCTCAGGACAGGATGCTGAATTTTGTCAAATGTTTTTCTGCATCTATAGAGAGGCTCAAAGGATGGCTCTTATCCTTTCTATTATTAATGTGGTATATCATGTTGATTGATTTGCAAATATTGAAACAGGCTTGCATCCCAGAAATAAATCCCATTTGATCAGGGTGAATGATTCTTTTAATGTACCGTTGAATTCAATTTGCTAGTATCTTGTTGAAAATTTTTACATCCAGGTTCATCAGGGATATGATGTAATTCTCCTTTTTATTGGGATGGTTGTCTGGTTTTGGAGTCAAGGTACTGCTGGCTTCACAGAATGAGTTTGGAAGCTTTCCTTACAATTCTATCTTTTGGAACATCAAGATAAAAAACTTCTGCACAGCGAAGGAAATAATCAACAAAACTAAAAGTTAACCAATGGAATGGGAGAAGATATTTGCAAATGACATATCAGATAAAGGGTTAGTATCCAAAATCTCTAAAGAACTTACCAAACTCAAACTTATTAAATACCCAAAACAAATAATCCAGTGAAGAAATGCGCAGAGAGCAGAGGACATGAATAAACACTTTTCCAAAGAAGACATCCAGATGGCTAACAGATACATGAAAAGATACTCAACAGCACTCATCACCAGAGAAATACAAATCAAAACCACATAAGATACCACCTCACACCTGTCAGAATGGCTAACGTTAACAACTCAGGAAACAACACATTTTGGTGAAGATGTGGAGAAAAGGGAACCCTCTTGCACTGTTGGTGGGAATGCACCACAGAGGTGCAGCCTCTGTGGAAAACACGTGGAGTTTCCACAAAAAATTAAAAATAGAAATATCCTCTGACCCAGCAACTGCACTACTAGGTATTTATTCAAAGGATACAAAAATGCTGACTTGAAGGTGCACATGCACCCCAATGTTTATAACAGCACTATCAATAATAACCAAATTATGGAAAAGCCCAACAGTCCATCAATTGATGAATGGATAAAGAAGATATGGTGTATATATATACAATGGAATAATACTCAGCAATCAAAAAGAATGACATTTTGCCATTTGGAACAACATGGATGGAACTGGGGTGTATTATACTAAGGGAAATACGTCAGTGAGAGAAAGACAAATATCATATGATTTTATTCATATGTAGAATTTAAGAATCAAACAGATGAACACAGGGGCAGACAGGGGAAGGGAAGGGAAAAATAAGATAAAAACAGAGAGGGAGGCAAACAAGAAGAGACTCTTAACTGGAGGGGTGGTGGGTGGGGGGATGGGCTAAATGGGTGATGGGCATTAATGAAGGCACTTTTGGGGATGACCACTGAGTGTTATATGTAAGTAATGAATCACTGGGTTCTACTCCTGAAACCAATACTGTACTGTATGTTAACTAACTTGAATTGAATTTAAATAAATAAATTTTAGGGGTACCCTGGTGGCTTAGTCAGTTAGGTGTCCATTGTCAGCTCAGGTCATGATCTCTCAGTTTGTGACTTCGAGCCCCATGTCAAGCTCTGTGCTGACAGCTCAGAGCTCAGAGCCTGGAGCCTGGTTTGGATTCTGTGCCTCCCTCTCTCCGCCACTCTCCCATTTGCACTTATCTCTCTCTCTCTCAAAAATAAATAAACATTAAAAAGTTTTAATTAAAATATATGTTAAAATTTTTTTTTTAATTTATGTCTTTAGACAGAGACAGAGAGCTAGCAGGGGAGGGTCAGAGAGAGAGGGAGACACAGAATCTGAAGCAGGCTCCAGGCTTTGAGCTGTCAGCACAGAGCCCAATGTGGGGCTTGAACCCACAGACTGTGAGATCATGCATAACCTGAGCAGAAGTC
Organism: Hyaena hyaena; assembly: GCF_003009895.1. Lineage (NCBI taxonomy): Eukaryota > Metazoa > Chordata > Mammalia > Carnivora > Hyaenidae > Hyaena > Hyaena hyaena. The sequence continues at coordinate 5,794,809 of NW_024080656.1, read as the reverse complement.
CGATGCTTAACCGACTGAGACACCCAGGCGCCCCTAAAAAAAAATTAATTAATTTAAAAAAAAGAAATAAAAGCATATGTACATAGAAATACTGATACATGCGTGTTTACATGTAAAAAAAAGCAGCTATATATGTAAAAGACCTAACCTGGAAACAACCTAAATGTCCATCAACAAATCCATGGATATAAAAATTGTGGTTCATCCCATACAACGGAATACTATTCAGCAGTAGAAAATGAACTGTTGATCCAAGCAATAACTTGGATGAGTCTCAAAATAATTATGCTGAGTATCTCCTATTTTGTTTTTAGTAAACATACATGTAAACCTAACAGAATAAATAACTTTTTAACATTATTAAAAACAGCACACATTATACAGTATGTCCGAGATGGCCTCTGGGGGGACAGAACTGTCAGTTCGCCCTCAAGCTGGACCCGGGCACTTAGAGGCTCCTCACCTCCTCCCCTATTCTTGGAATGTATGCTCTGCCCACCGTTCCCACAGTAGGAGCTGTTTCAAGCACTCAGGCTTGAGAGAGAAGGTGTTGTTGAGGCCATCTGGATAACATATGTGACTGAATCCAGCTAAGGCCACTAAATAAACTTAAAGGTTCTGGCAGGTATGTGCAGAAATCTACTGGACTTGCAGCTGTCTAAGACAAGGCTCGTACGTAAGTTCCCTTGGTTATTAAACCTGTTACCTACAAGTCTGGAATGGACTCTTTCTTTGGTCTCTCTTTGCCCTCCATGGGCAGGGATGAGTTTCAGATTTCATCCAGGGAACTTCTGAGATTTCAAACCAACACATCTAAATAAATATGCCCGCAGGGTGATTAACTCTTATAGTATTGAACTGAGCACCCCACCCCACCTCAACTATACTAAATCCTTTTACATTTCAAAGCAGAACATTCCAATTCTCATTGTTTGCTATTGTTAATTAATTTTTAATTGATTAAAACCTTTTCGGGCTTTTTAGTAGGTATTAGTGAATTAGCACCTTCAAATACGTGAGCATAGCCTGTGGCTTGTGTTTCAGTGGACAGGGGACTCTAGCCCTGGGTTTGAGATCCATTCAGCTCAGCAACTTTCAAGTTTCCCTAGTTTTTCACATACAGGATTTTGGTCCTCATAAACATGCTGTATGTATAAGTGAATAAGGCAATAATGCAGTGCTTGGCACATGGTTAACATTCCATAAATGATAGCTACTACTAGCTAATTTCATACAAATACTTAAATAACTTTCAAAACATTGTTTGAGCCCTAGTTTAAATAAATGCCAAGAAGTTCTTGGTTTCTTTCTTGGACTGATGGCAAAATAATCCTCATATTGTCCTATAATATTTAATTTCCCACTTAGACTTAAGCCTTTACTGAATGCATTGAAATGGTAATTTTTGACAGCACATAAATTCTCCCAAAGGGAGAAATATATAATCATAATTTTCCTATGTGATATGGAAAGTTAAAATATTTCTCATTTCTGCAATTGCCTATTTCTTACAAAGTATGCATACTGGTAGAAAAAAACATTCTCAAAAATATTCAGAAATGCTGGGGCTCTAAAAGAAAAAAAATTTTTAAAAACTTTTCAGTATAACTGCTAGAGTTTTACAAATTAATAAAAAATGCTTTCTCCAACATTGAGAATCAAACGAGCTACAAAATACAATAGGTGTTGTGTTTAAGACTTGATTATAAACTGAAAAAGACTGAACATATGTTCTCCTGGAGGAGAAATTAGTGATTTCTCCTAGATAAAGAGTGGCCTCTTTATATCTTTTCTGGGGCAGACACCACTGGGCTGAATGCACTGGTTCATCTACTTACCTGCCTGCTTTTGATATACAATTAAAGTAGACCCAATTTCATTTGAAAATCTAAATGTCAATAGGCCAGGTAATTTTCACTCTAGACATTCCTAGAAAGTTGATTATCTTTTGTACCACAGGGGACATTTTAGGCCAGAAATGAAGCAATATGTCCACATATACTTTTTGAAATGACACTAACCTTATACTTCTGACTCATCTTCCTTTACTGATTCATGATCTTTAGGGATTGCTTCCAAATGTTCTATTCTTAATCAGAAGTTTTCATATCACTCCTATGAGATTAAGTACCTTTTTTAAATTCTTTTTTTTTCTTCCAAGGTTTTATTTAAATTCAAGTTAGTCAACATACACTGTAGTATACACTGGTTCATCACTTACATATAACACCCAGTGCTCATCACAAGTGCCCTCCTCCTTTTTAAAATTCATCATTGGTCTATAAGAGTACAGAACATTCTTACAGCTGGTTCAGCCATATTGAAATTTGTGGCCCAAGTCCCATCATCTGGAAAGGGGATACCTGATTGTGTGCACAGTCTGTGCACAGTATACATGTCATTATGTTCATTTTCCTTAATTTTTACTTTGTCAATTAATATTCTTTATATACTTCTTAGAATTTTTATACTTTGTATCCATTTGCTAAAACCACCATAACAAACTACCACAAATTGAATGGCATAAACAACACATGGTTATCGTCCCAACAGTTCTGGAGGCTGGAAGTCCAAGATCAAGGTGTCAGCAGAGTTGTTTCTTTCTGGGGGCTGTGATAGAATATGGTCTATGCCTCCAGCTTCCGGTGGTTTACTAATGGTCTCTGGGATTCCTTGACTTGTATAAGTACTATCCCAACTTCTGCCTCTATCATCACATGATTTTTCCCTGTGTATCTGTGTTACATAGTTCCTCTTTTTATCAAGACAACACTCATACTAGACCATAAAGCCTACCCCGAAGACTTTATCTTAAGTAAAAACATCTATAATTACCCTATTTCCATATCAGATCATGTTCTCAAGTATTGAAGGGTAGGACATATGACTTTTGGAGAGACACAGTTCAACTCAGAGCACACATATACATAAATATATGTTACATAGGAAACTTTTTAACACATTATCAGTATATTTGTATTTGCTTTCTCCACGCTTTTATCATAGGATGAAAACAAGTTTCTTAAGACCATCAACAATATGGAACAGTAGGTACAAGTATGAACGTAAGTTACTTCAGTGGAGCTAATGGTTCTGCTAATTCTTCTAGAACATTTTACCTGATGGACTAAGCTGCCAGCCACTCTGAAGCACAGGCAGGTTTATGTCCAGCCTACCCTGCCTAGTATCCTCTGTTGTTCACTTGCTGTTTTCTCACTATTGCCATACATAGCCACTGCCTTCTAATAAATTCTATAAATACCAAATAGTATTTATGGCTGGTAGCTCTGTGTGTAGCCCACATGATTTTGGTCATCAAGTGTTAAATGGTAACAGCTCTGTGATACTGCAGCAAGTTAGACTATTTAAGTTTGTCTCATAAGTATTGACAAGTAAGATAGCAAATAGTTTTCAATTCTCTCTTAGTGACAACTCCAGTAAATTAGTAAATTGAATTTCTAAAGACTTAATTGAAGATGCTAAGGGCTATGGAATAGCAGGTACTGTAGATTTTTTTAAATTTTTTAATGTTTGTTATTTTGAGAGTGAGGGAAAGAGAGAGAGAGCAGGGGAGAGGCAGAGAGAGAGAGAGAGGGAGAGAGAGAATCCCAAGTAGAATCTGCACTGTCAGCATAGAGCCCAACACAGAGCTCAATCCCACAAGCCATTAGATTGTAACCTGAGGCGATATCAAGAGTCAGACACTTAACTGACTGAGCCACCCAGGTGTCCCGGCCATTGTAGATTTTTAATGTTTGCCATGAGTTGGAATATGACAGGGGGTATAGTTATTCCATGATCTTAACTCATCACAAGGCACCTTAAGATAATCAAAATTATCTTAAGGTGTCTTGTAAAGACAATTGTAACCTAGATTGTGGCATCATGATCATTCTGTTCCCCAGATCCCACTTCCCCCCAATTTCCTGTTTATGAACTATCTTCATGGCCCCCACACAATCCAATGCACTAATATTAATGATTTCTCTGTCTCTACTTCATTGGCCCTGTGAAATCAGCCCTTGACTTCATCCTATGGATGGTCTTTCTTATACATCAAATATCTTCTAGGTACTGTAGCTAGTAAATTAGGTTCTGCTAAACAGATAACTTTTCATAAAATTCCCAAGGCAGAAATACAGTGAACACCATATTCCTGCAACTCTTGGGTATGGCTGCTGTCAAGAAAGGTCATGGAAATATAAAATCTTCCACCATCAGCATTCCAGTGGCCACTACTGTCCAGCTCCATGGGTTGAACAGCAGACTCTGTGAGAGTAGAGGTTCCCTGCTTCAAGCAAGGCTGCAATGGAGGCTTCAGAGACATCCATCACCTAGTGGGACAGTGATCCAATCTTCCTAAAGATGTTTCTGGAAACCCAACCTAGACCTCTCCCTTTAACCTCTCCAATTATTACCTAAACACGTATTTTTGTGTAGTAAACTACTTTCTGCTTCAAATACATAGAGTGGTATTCCTAACAGTAGTAGATTTAACTGAATATGAAGAAAGGGAAGAACCATGAAGAGTTTATGGCACAGAAACACAATTTCAAGAGCATTAGACATTAGACGCCTTTATTATTGTCTTGGGATCAATTCCTGGTGGGAGATTTCATCGGATACTTCACACTACACCAAACCCCAGCCACATGCAATCTCATTCCTCCTTTCCAGATTATTTATGATTTGTCAAATTTTTCCTAATTGCAGAGAAATTTACTCTCTTCATTTCCCAACCCTAAATCCAGTTTTCAGGCCAATTTTGTACATCTAAACCTACCTGGGTGCAGAGGAGTTCAAAGTAACTCACATAACAAGAACCACTTGCTTACATGGCAGGTGTGTTTATGCACAATTTTTTCACTCATTAGATAACAATAGTTCATGTAGAAGCCTATGAAACAAGGGCTCACATGTCATGTGACAAATTTAAGGTGTGGCCATAATGGTATTATCCGAAGTATCAAAGTTCCTCCATGACACAACAAAAGCACGATGGACTTCCCAAAGGTGTATGATTGGCCAGTACCACCAGCCTGTTTTCTCTCTCTCCTCCTCACATCCAGCTCTCAGCTACAGAAATCAATCCTGCCTGGGCACTTTCAATGTGAATATACAAGTCTTTTTTTCCCATCCACTATTACTTTCCTAATTGTTATTTTGAGTAATAGGTTTCCTTCTACCTGTTCCCTTTTCTCCTTTGTAGAATCCTTATTCTCCACATTTTACAATTCCTGATGCTGTGCTCCACATCTCTTTGCTTTTCCTTCCAATTTCATTCTCTTTGGTTTTTTTTGTTTGTTTGTTTGTTTGCTTGTTTGTTTGTTTTTGCTGTGTTTTGAAGTGTGTCTTCCACTTGACTCTCCAGGCTGATCTCTATGGTGACTAATCTCTGCTTAACTCATCTGCTCAGTTTTTACATTTTAAATTTATCAGATTTTTAAGTTTCAGGAAGTCTTTACAAAGCTATAATAGAATCTTGAGTCTTTTAAAAAACATTTTGTTGTGGTCATTCTTATAGTCATATGTCTTCTCTAACAGTTTTATCACCATGCTAGAAGCTTTCCTATTCTCTTTCTCTTCTCTCTCCCTAATTCTCTCTTCCCTCCCCCTCCTTTCTTCTTCCTTCCTTCCTATTTTCTTTTCTTTGCCTTCTTTTCTTTCTTTTTCTCTCCCCTCCTCCCTTTTACCCCCTCACTCTTCCTCCTCTCTCCTTCTATCCTCTGCTTGTTTTAACTCAGACATACCACTGGGTCCCCCTAGATTGTGATTATTTCCTTGCTCACACATAAATCTATTTCTATACCAAGCTAATAGGGTACCTGGAAGTGACAGAAACCCAACAAGTGGCAGGAAGTATTGCTGTTCACAAACAGGGATGTGAAAACTGGAAACTTCAGTCCCAGGAACAAACATCCAGAAGAAACTTGACTGGTGCTCTCTTAGGCAGAGTGAGGATCAAAGTGACCTTCTGAAGCCTTCACAATCATCAGGTCTGCCTGGAATGACATACATACACTAGCAAGGCTTTTCCTCTTGGGATTACACAGCTCGTAAGGTATAATCTCTCTTCAGGAAAAAAAGTTCATATTCTTAGCCCAGATCAACTTCCAGGCCTAAAATTCCAGCCCATGTCAGGGTCAAAGTTTTCACGTACACTCTTCAGTCCAAGCACCTGTTTCTCTATGAAAACATAGGTGGTATTTGGATTAGAATTGAAAGTGAAAGTCAGGGCAACAGGGGTGTGGCAGACCACCATATCATCAGAATTCTGATAACTCTGAGGCAGATGGTAAAGATAAAAACAAAAGAGACAAGCAAGACAAATTGAAACAGCCAATACTATTTGTTTTATGCCTTATTACTTTCCACAAAAGATGTAATATGACTTACAGCAGAACACACACAATAAACCAGTAAAATGTAAGCAGAGATTAAAAATAAGAACCAAGCAAAATATAATTTAGAAGAGGATATCTAGACGAGGAAAGAAAAAATAAAATAAGTGACTTGTATCTGGAGCTCAATTAATGGGCAGACTAACCAGGATGTTACCTGGGATGCTGATTTCTAATGTGTGAGATAGCATTCCTGGGATAAATTCACACAGTCTAAGTTGGTCTCACTCCCATTAAAGTAGACAGAATCAAGTCAAAGTTAAAACACCCTTTACAGGATTACTTTATCTTTTGAGTAATTTTTTCCTGCCCATATATAATTTTAGTGAGTTAGATGCCTGCAAAGTGAGCTGAGCTTCTAAACCTAAATAAAGTCAGACAAAGGTCTGCTTCTGGGGAATGAATAATGTAGTTAACTAAATTGAAAATCTGCATTATGTCTTCTAAGAAGTTGTCTCAGCACTCTACAGTTCTTTAATGTCTACAAGTTAGAAAATTATAAAAGGGAAATGGAAAGATAAGAAACAGATAAAATAGGAAATAGTTTGACAAATATTTTGGTTGGTATGAAGGAATGAACACCTGAGTCTCTCCACATAACTTCTTAGAAAAAAATTTTTCTCACCACCTCCACTACATAAAAGCTTTAATATATATTCTTAATATTTCCATCTAAAAGGTGTCATGTGATTGAACCCACTTATCAGTCTGCCCTGTCACATAGCACATTCAGTAAAATGCCTTGTGAAGCAGTTCTTCGGACCCCCGTTCTACTTTTTCCAGAAGCCAGAATCTTGACTACAATAATTAGACATGATCTACCTGGTTCAAGCACCTATCTGTGAAAATACTTAGAAGGATTTTTAAATTCATACTGTTTGAAGAAAAACAATGGTTTCATTGAAAACTACTAAACAGATACTTTGAAATCTATTTGAAACTGTAAATAGCAAGATAACACTGAACTTGAATATTAACATACACAGCTTTCTCTAAATAATTCATCAACCTCATCCTGAGGTTAACCAAAAGTTCCTTCTCGGTAAAGAACCCATTTTCCTTATCCAGCCCACCAGGAGAATAGACTGTTTGGGTCCAATTTGGATTTATCTTCTTGAAAATTCTGGTAGTAGCCTTGTTATTTGAGCCTGTTATTATTAACATATTATTTAACATATTATTCTGAGACTCTACAAATGTACAAGGTTCATGGAATTGATCAAATCTTTAGTAAGTACTTTTGTTAGATGATGACTTCTTCTAATATACTGTATATTCAGTGCCTTTTTTCCCCTCCAAACTCAGCTCTAAGACCTTTATTTCCTTTTACCTTTGTGGTTATCTTTCTACACTTATGTCCTCTCCCCTGATGTGGAATCAAGAACCTGTAAGATAAGAAGAGACACTTCCCTATTGGGGTCCAAGCAGGAAACAACTAACCTCAGTGGGCACAGAACACCTACCATGCCACTACATGTAATCCCACTTGCTGCATTAGCTCAGAGCTGTGAAATAAAAGAATGCCCCAAATCATATGAGCTGCATTCAGATCCTTAGACAATAATGTTATCTCATATTTATAGGGTAATGTCTAAAGTCCTTTCTCAGACGCTAGCTCAGTCGACAGCTGACACAACCCTAGGAAGCAGGTAAATAAGACTTAATTACACTCATTTTATAGTTGAGGAAGCTTAGAGTCTTAAATTTGTAAGTCAGGACACAAATCACAGTCCATAAAGTCAGACAGATATATGTTCCAATTCCGGTGCTCTCACTTAGGTATGCTCTTCATCTTTCTATTCCTCTTAGCTTCCTCCACTCTCATAAACCAGTTGTGAAAATTAAGTGAGATAATGTATAAATAAAAAGCACTAGTAGAATCCTGGCATTTTACTACTGGGTGCTCTCTAAATAGCATTTCTCTCCTCTTATCTCTCCCTCAGAGATGTGGGTCTGTCCACCCAGCCAATAAATAGTCCAGAAGAGAAACCATCTTCTGTCTCTTGACCAAGTAGAAAAGTATCTGCCCATGGGGTAAAGTTCCCTTCTATACTCATACTTTATGACTTGCCCAAGCCCATGAAAATTTCTACCACAGAAAGAGGAGCAGGTCCAGGTTTTGTCTAGCCTGACACTTAGACAATTTGGAAGCTACTTCTTTAAGAAAAGAAAACAAAATTGAGAATATAAGATAGATATAAAAGGGCTATATAGTTGCAATCACAGCAAATTACAAACTTTTTAAAGCTTACTAAAAATGAAAATATTACCAAATCCTGAAAAATAATGTAACATATTTATTTATTAATCATTTTCCAGAAATACCTCTATATTAACTTTTCTGACATTATTTTTTTTTTGCTGCATACCCTTTGATCACCCAACAATTTTAAAATATTATCCAAACACAGAGATTAGACATTAAGTCAATCTTTCCTTGACCATGGTTGATTGTTATACTTTATTGAAGGCAATTTTATCTGCCATTTGGTCTAGAACTGACAAATCTCACTAAGGTAAAACATACCAGATATGCTAAAGAGCCATCTGATGGGCTGGAATGTGCAAAATACAGAACTTCACCAGTCTGTTCTACTGCTATAGATTTATGTCCTATAAACACAGGAATTTTTGGTAAATTCTATTTCATGTAATTCTCATTAAAAAAAGATGGAGTTTAATTGACTAGAAAGAACTTCTGCTTTAATTAGGTATCACTGTGAACTGAGTCCTCCATTAACAATTTTATATATCTGCCTGACAGTTGGGAGAATTTTTCATAGTCTAGTTTCTGGCTCCATATATTCCAAGCTTCATTTCACCCCTTTACCTATATGTTTCTGGAGCTGGTTTATGTCACAATACTATGCTTTTAGGTCAAGATGCTTATGTGTACACCAGGATGCTGAGCAGCCATGTGGGTATAATCTGAAGTGACAGCAAATTATGCCAAGTATCCCATAAATCCCCTAGTCAGATCCCCCCAAAATGCATGCGGTCACTCTGACACCACATTCCAGGAGAGGAAGCATGTCAAAGGAAAATCTGGTGGGAGCAAGTAGTCTTAGCTGGTTGCTGCTAACATAGCTTATGTTCTTCAAATTTTACAAAACATATGACCATAAGAACTCATCGTTAGGGCCCCAGATGGAGCTAGTGTAGGTGAAAGGGGCGCATTAGCTTCACTGAAGGGGAAATCCACTCCTGGAGGGACCGGTTCCAGAGCAACGTCAGGGAGCCAACGTAATTTCTAGAACCTTAAGCAATTTAAAAGGATAAGTTAACTCCTTACAAAGACTACTTTTATCTCACCTTCAATTAATTTCTTTTCTTTTTTTAATGTTTATTTACTTATTTTGAGAGAGAAAGAAAGAGAACATGCACATGCAGGGGGAGGGGTAGAGGAGGGGGCAGAGAGAGAGAGACAGAAGCCCAAGCAACTGCACAGAGCCCCATATGGAGCTTGATCTCAGGAACCAGATCATGACCTGAGCTGATATTGAGTCAGGTGCTTAACCAACTGAGCCACCCAGGCACCCCTCAATTAGTTCATTTTCTTTAGCCACTCTTGTTACTTTGAAAACTTCAGGAGATTCTAAGCAAAGAAAGGAAAAGGATTTACAGCTGGGAAGGATATCCAGGTACTGGTTGTTCACTCTATGACATTTTGACCCTTGAGATTATTTTTTAATATTTTAGCTATAACCCCAACTTTGATCTGTCTGCGTTGTATTACCATTTCAGATTCACTTTAACTCTGAGAACTCCAGGCTGAAAAGCTTCTGCAGCAACTAGCCACAGGTCATTTCTATTCCAGCTTGTTTTCATTTCACCATGGATCTTTGAACAGTCACTGAGCTAATTCAATTTTCAGGCCCATTAATCTAGAACTTCAAATCAAAGGAGAGATGATGTATCTCCCTGAGAGGTTTGTAGAGCAGCAGTGACAGTGGTCACAGAGTCTTAAAACTCCCTGTGCTGTCTCCAGATTAGCGTGTGTGCATGTTTGGCTCCAAGAATGCCAGAGGAAGGTGTGGGTGGAGCGGAGAGGTAGGGAGGAAAAGGGAGAGGAGGGGCGGGGAGGAGAAGGAAGGAGAAGGAGGGGAAGTGAATAGGAGGGGAAGGGAGGGGAGAGAAAAGAGGCAAGGGATCCTTCTACCTGGCATTTCTTCAGTTTGTCATTAATACTAACAAACCTGGCCTTCAAGTATTGTGAAATGGACAATGCTTGTTTTTGGAATCCCCAAGTCTTCCACTCCGAGTCTCTCTTTGGTTTGACCGCTCAGTTTCCTTTAGCATCCAGACATCTCTTTCTTTACAGCCCTTCTCCCTTTTAGTAACCTGATTTGCAGGAAGATATCTGATCTAAAACAAAAACAAAAAGCCCATATTCAGCTATTTCAGGTGCAAATGAGCACACTAGGTGTCCCACAGACCCAGTGTTGATGGACACTGGCTGCACACTAAAATTACCCAAAGACTTTTAAAAAATACCAATACCTGGGCCTTAGCCCAGAATGATAAAAGCAGACACTCTGGGGTTGTGCCCAAGCATGGAGATTTTGCTAGTATCTCCCCAGGTGAATCTGTATTGTTATTTTATGTTCACAGGCAAAGGAAGCATAAGGGAAAATCTGGAGCTCCATTTATGGAATTTCAGGCAATAGAAAACAGGGAAAGTATTTTAGGGGGCAGATGGCAGAGGGCTTTTCCAGCAGCCTTTATATCCCTTCAGTAGCCGATTTACTTCTGCCATCCATTGACAGAGCCTTCTGTAAAAATGCTCTACCTACAGCAACCAAATCAGAATTAAAGCAACCAGCCAAAGTGCCAATATCTTATAACAATTCAGTCCCACAGCATCTGGAAAAAGTTGCCTTCATATTTCAATTATGGATTTTTTTTCAACTATTTGGTGCATGTCACGAATACTGACACCAGAGGTCATTATAAAACAGAAATCGTTCTTTCTCTGTGACTGTTGTTTATTAACAAACATTATGTGAGATGTGCAGGGGAAGTGATTAGGAGATTAGGAAATATCGACAGAAATAATCCCTCTTTTGCTATAAATCCTATGATTCTGAGGTAAATCTCTTCTCTGAATGTTGAACACTTTAGAAAGATCTCTTATGAGATGGAATTCTGGAGGCATCAAGGCAAATTATTTACCGAAACTGTCTCCTTTCTGATCTGCCTGAAATTCCTATTTCTTCTCATTGAGTCAATGTAAGTTTCATAGAATTAGCTTGGAAAAGGTGACATATACCTTAGGACCTACTTATCCTTTGATATTTATTTGGTGACCAAATCCCTAAGCAATTCTGTTACCAAATTGTCTAGAAGAAATCCCTCAAGGTTTAGAACCCTGAGCTGGAAAGTTCTGTAGGGGAAGAAGGGACCAGGACAGCCCAACCCTCTGTGAGGTGGTTCTGAACACTGTGGGCCTGGAAAGGACATAGACTCTCAAAAGAAAAGAGGAGAACCTCAAGAGCATCCTACCCCAGAGAGGATAGGAAACAGGGGTCAGAAAGACATGGACATCACAATCTCCACCTACTTCTCAAATGTCACCTTGGGCAGGCTGAACCTCTGCGTATTCAAGACAATCTATTGTTGGGGCACGTGGGTGGCTTAGTCGGTTAAGCGTCCAACTTCAGCACAGGTCATGATCTCATGGTTCCTGGGTTTGAGCCCCACGTCGGGCTCTGTGCTGACAGCTAGCTCAGAGCCTGTAGCCTGTTTCAGATTCTGTGTCTCCCTCTCTCTGATCCTCCCCTGTTCACACTGTCTCTCTCTCTCTCTCTTTCTCTCTCTCTCTCTCTCTCTGACCCTCCCCTGTTCACACTGTCTCTCTCTCTCTCTCTTTCTCTCTCTCTCTCAGAAATAAAAAACTTAAACATTTTTTTAAAAAAATATATTGCTGCCTCTATGGCCTTCACTTTACTTGGCCTTTCTCCACCAGTTTATACTTGTTTTCTTACAACTTGGCCCCTGTTGCTGTCTGCTCCTAGTTTCTACCTAATTAAACCTAATTTTGGACCTGAGTCCAAAATAATGTTATTATTATTTTTATGTAGAAATTCTGAAGCTAACATAATCTATAAATTGAGGGATACACATAAATAACATATATTTATGATGTTGCTGTTACATGCTACCTCCTCTAAGAAAACTTAGCATTTGTTAGACCAACTGTCTTTATATATTAAGATACCTTATATCCAGACTTAATGATAACTTATGTATGTTCCAAAATATTCTGTACCCAAGCCCAAAGCATTAACTCATGCCTGCTTTTCATTTGCTACCTGCAACCCATATAAAATAAAGTTGTTTTGAATACATTGCAAAGTAGGTCTAGATTAGTGAAACAAGCTGAAATCAGAAGACCCCAATCAATGGAAAACGATACTGAGAGAGGTTCTAATGAAGAATGGCCAACATGTTCCAGGTATTATGAAGACATAAATAAATATATCTCAAATGTATCAGACCCAAATTACTAGCTCTAATTTTCAAGTTTAATTATAAATACAAACAAGTTTGTTATAATCTAATTGAGATTTATACTTGCCCTAGGTTCAGAAGGTTATGCCATAAAAACCTTAACTTTGTTTGCAGCAGTAGCTTGCTAAAACACAATAATAGTAATTAAATTAGAAGGAGTAAGCTTTTGAGGGGAAGTGTGGTGTGAATTTTCTTTTTCAATGGTATTTGAATTAGCCATGGAAGATTAACGAAATTAATAAAATGAAATGTATTAATAAATGACATAAAATGAACGTGACAAATACTCGAGTAGAAATATTATTAGAAACAATTTGTAATCACATGGAAATAACCCTTAATTGCTTGTTATATCTCCAAGTTATTACATGTTAGCAGAAATTGAAGTCCCTACACAATGTCTACTTGTGGGTTTTGGTCTTAAGAAAGTAATCCAGACATTTGGACAGTGACATCTTCATTGTCTTCTGTCACTTCATTTACACAATTGAACTTCTACCTAAGTGGAAGGTATCCCCAAAGCAAATAATGTCTATAATGAATGTGTCTTCCTTCTACTTAGTTCTTCCTCCCAGAGTGACATATCAAAAGACTTTATTCAGTAGCTAATAAATAGCAGAACCTTCCACAGAGTTTCCTATTGTATGTTGGCTCTACTCAAACTTCTGAATTTGAGAGACACTACAAACAGAATAAAAGATAAAGAAGATAAGGGGAAAATATGTCTATTGTCCTAATGTAACATCTTTATAGCTGCCTAGGTGACTGAAACACCAAAAAAAAGTAACTCTTCATTAATCCATTCATTTAACAAATACACATTAAATGCTTACTATGTGTCAGGCACTATCCTTGGCACTGAAGATACAGGAGTGAAGAAAATGAGCAAAAATCCCTGCCTTCCTAGAGCTTACATCCTTGTGAAAATAGGCTAAATAAATAAATAACAACATACTAAAATAAGTAAATATTAAGTGTTAAATGAGAAATGAGTGCTATGGAGAAAGACAAAACAAGAAAAAGAATATTACATTGTCAAGTACAGTTTTCCATTTCAAACAGAATGGTTAGAGTAGACCTTCTTGAGAAGGTGACATCTGAGTAAGGATCTAAAGGAGGTGAAGGAAATGAGTCATGCAGATAACTGAATGAAAAGGGCGCAGTAAGTTCAAGGCCCCTTAAAGAAAAGTATGCCTAGTGTGCTCAAGGAACAGCAAAGAGACCAGTGATACCATAGGACAGTGACCAGTCAATGACAGAGATAGATTAGGTCAGATAAGTTCAGGAAGGACAGATTTAGCAGGGCCTGTGAAGGTATTATAATACTTTTCCACTTTTACTCTCATAAGATGGGAAACCATTTGAAATTTTAAAGAGAAAGAAATGTCATGTTTTAAAAGGGATCACTTTAGTTCTGCTGAGACTAGACTGTGAAGCAAGGATGGAAGTAGACCAACTAGAAGGTAGCTTAGCTTGGGTTTCCCCAAAAGCAATGCTTGAGACGACGGCTGCCCACAGATAGCTTATTTTGTAAAGTGATCCCAAAGGAGAGGACTGGGCACTTAAGAAGAATGAAACAGGGAAATAAAGCCAATTAAGAGCTCTATGAAGCTTAGCTGCTGTGAGTAAGTGGGGTTCCATGCAGGGAAGCCTCTGAAGATGTACAAAGCTGATATTCAGAATTTTCCACCCAAAAGATGGAAGAGGGACTTTTTCCCCAGCAGCTCTCATTCCCCACCAGCCAAGTGTTATCCTATGGAGATGTAATTCTCTTTAACTTCTAGTTTTGAAAATAGAAAGCAAGAGTGACTGAACAAGCTCCCATAGATATCACCCTCAGTGGTGACAAAGAAACCCTGGGGGAAAACAAGAGATGAGAAAGCTAGAGATAATTTGAGGGGAGGTACCACCAGGTTACACTTACAAGCAGCCAGGTGTGGAAGCAATGGCTGGACTAAAAAGGTAAGTTGAGAGTATATGACATAGGGCACAAGATTTTTCCCACACAGGGACTTCAGCAATGATCCACAAAGGTGGTTTGGACAAAAGTCATGGCAATAGAGGTGGTGAGAAACTGTCAGATTAGCTTACATTTTTAAACGTAGGGCCAAAAATATTTACTGACCAACTTAATGAGAAATGTGAGGAAAAGAGCATTTTGTGGGGTTTCTGTTAACTGGGTAGGAGATAATTGCAAAATAATGAGGTTTGGGGGAAGAATCAGGATCTTTGAGTTTGGACATGGTACATTTGATCTTCCTATTAGACAAATGGAAATCTTGACATTTAATTCTGGACTTATAGCACAGGGGAGAGATCCAAGCTGGAGCTATTAATTTTGAGGGTCTGTGCATACACATGGTATTTAAAGCCATAAAATTGCATAAGAACACCAAGGGAGTGAGTATAGACAGAGAGAGTAGAGGTTCAGAAACTATGATATAGAACATTTCATAATTAACATATGAAATAAAGGGAAGGAAACTAGCAAATGAGATCAAGAAGGGAGCTACCACTGGTATAGAAGGAAAATAAGGAGATAGTGCTGTAGAAGCCAAGAACAGTGCAAGAAAGAATGACTGATTAAGCCTATCATGCTGCTGATAGGCCAATGGACCCTGAATTTAGGAATAAGATGTCATTGATGACCATGACTTGAAGTATCTTTCATTGATGACCACAGCATGAGGTGCTAGGGGCAAAAGCCTGGTTGGTTTGGATTCGAAAGACAGACAGGAAGAGGCTCCTGGATGGTCACTCAGTTAAGCATCCAACTCTTGATTTTGGATCAGGTCATGACCTCACAGTTCATTAGATGGAGCCCTGTATCAGGTTCTTGTGCTGACAGTACAAAGCCTGCTTGATATTCACTGTCTCCCTCTCTCTCTCTGCCCCTCCCCCACTCTCACGCATGTGCATGTTTACTCTCTCTCTCTCAAAATAAATAAATAAACATTAAAAAAAGACAGGAAGATTTAGAGTTTGTGTGTAAGGAAAATCCTTTCAAAGAGTTTTGCTGCAAGGGGAGCAGGCAGTCAGAGAATAAGGTGGGGCAAAGAAAGTTCTTCTTTAGATGGAAAAAAATAATGATGTTTGTATGTGGACAGGAATAATGTAGTTAAGAGGGAAAGCTACGATCTAGAAGAGAGAGTGGATAATTGCCTAAGCAATGTAGTGTGAGATCAATCACAGTAAAATCAACCACAACTGGGCTGCCCCACAGTGATTACAGTGAATATCTCCAGATCCAGGACCACAGTTTAGAACCTTAGGCCCGAGAGAATTTTTAAGAACTTTTTATTTTGAAATAATTATTGACACAGAAAGTTGGAAAAGTAGTCCTGCGCACCCTTCACTTGTGCACCCTTCCACCAATGGTGACATTGTTGGTAACTATAGTATAACACCCATGAGCATCCCTAGGGTATTGCGTGCTTTGTAATTAGATTAAATTCAATGAAAAGGAGAAGCATTTCATAAAAAGAAGTAGCACTCACTCAGTGGTATTCATACACTTGCCCTACCCTTCATTTGCATCCAGTGCATGTACTTTGAGCCAGATGAACAGACAGGGCCAGACACACTTGAGTTCAAATCCAAACATCCTAAGCAGGCTATATTGTAGTATAAGGCTGAAAATCATGCCTCAATATCACATGCTATTTTAAAATTTATGTTATCTGGTAAAATCAGGAAGGCCTCAAATAGCCTTAGCTATCTGGTTCACAGGCAGGAATAGAGCACGTAAGGTCACCCAGCCTAACATCCCTCCTTATCAAAAGGACCAGACACAGTTCTTGCTTATCCCTGAGTAGTAGTTTTCAGTTCCCTGCAAACCCTCGGAATTATTGAAATCAGCTAAGTCACATCCTCCGTTGGGAACCAGGGCCCACTCCTGATTCCGTAAACCCTACCTCCCACAGCTTCTGGTTGTTCACTCCGCTCCTGGGCACAAACCTGTGTAGCCCTGCATAGGGTGAGGTGTCCCTTTTCCCTTAATTAACTGCTATTGATCCTAGCTGTCCTCTGCATCATAGAAGGTGAACAAAACACATGTATCACCTCTCTCATCTTTTAATCTATAAAATGGGAATTTAAATACAATCCCCTCCCCCAAATCAGATAAACTATCTTACAATCTCTAGGCCAACAAATATTCCTCTCCTCTCCCCCTGAAGATGAGGCCTCAGTTTCAGCGCAAGAACCATTTTCTTTGCAGTGGCTACTTCTCCTTTCTTGGAACTCCTCTGGCAGTTATAACCTTTACTATTCTAATGATACATACATTATCTTTTCATTGTATCCATTTTTACTGCCGCTTCCAAAACTGTAAGAGCAAAGAGTATACCTTTGCTTTTCTATGCCTCAAAACACTCTCTGCAATTTTGTGATCACAACAGATGCTCAAAAAACAAAAACAATGGCTAACATTTATTGAGTGTTTACTAGAAGTCAGGCCCTGAGCTAAGAGTCTTATAATAAACCTCACAATGGATGAGACTGTGTTTTAGTTATCCAAATACGGAGGCTTAAAGCAACAATTAGTATGTTTCATGATTTTGTGGGTCAGAAATTCAGGCAGAACTTAGCTGGGTAAAACTTCTACATGATGTCAATGAAAGTCATTCAGTGGTATCTGGCTGAAAGATGGACTGGTCTGAAAAGCCCAAGATGGCCTCACTTCCATGTCTAGCACCTTGGTGGAGATGGCTGGAAGGCTGGGCTTATCTGATGCCATCAACCGCAGTACTTAGTGACTCAGAGTTTTAAGACTTCTTACATGGAAGTGCGCCTGGGTGGTTCAGTTGGTTAAGTGTCTGACTTCAGTTCAGGTCATGATCTCATGGCTCTTGGGATCGAGCCCCATGTCAGGATTTGTGCTGACAGCTCAGAGCCTGGAGCTTGCTTCAGACTCTGTGTCTCACTTTCTCTCTGCCCCTCCCCTACTCATGCTCTGTCTCTCAAGAATAAATAAACATTAAAAAAAAAAAAAAAAAAGACTTCTTACATGGAGGCCCTGAGGTCCAAAAGCAAGTGTTCCTATGAGTAAGATGGCAGCTGCATGACCCTTATGACCTAGCCTTGGAAGTCACATAATGTCACCTAATTGTATTCAATTGGTCAAGCAGTCACAAGCCCACCCATTCCAAAGAGAGGGGACATATATTCAACTGGTTGATGGGAAGTATGTCATAGAATTTTTGGTCAGGTTTTAGTCACTAAAGATATCATACCCACTCTTAAAAAAGTAAATTTGGAACTGAGTAACTTGTCTTATGTCATGAAGCAGGGCAACTGTGTTAACCCGAGGAGGATGTCAACCAATCACACTCTGAGATCGGGACCCTGCAATACTTGTTTAATTAAGATACTTTACATTGAAATATTTTAATGCTCTTCAAAGAATTCAAAGTATATCAAGAGAGAGCTAGCTGCTTCTTATAGCTCACACATTCCTTAAACAGATACTCCTACAAGTCTGAGCATATAGTTTACAGTAGAGGGAAGATTTATCACTTTGCCAGAGCTAGCATATGGTTATGACACATTTATAGGAGTGATTGAAATGATTTGGAAAGATGCGTCTAAGTTGCATCACATCACCCAAGATTATGAGGCATCCTAAAAAGAAGACTGATTTAGAGGCATTATGGCTAATGTAGTTGCAGTTGAAAATTGCTCTGAATTTGCATATACGTGCCTTGAAAAACAAAAAGCTTCTAGAGTCTGACTTTTCTGGAAACTGTTTAATTAACATGTGAATATTAGTTTGTTTAATGCATGCCCTTATGGCCAAGGAGTATGTGGGTGTGGGCATGTGGGTGTGAACACACATTAAGTGTGTGTGTGTGTATATATATATGTGTGTGTGTGTTTCTTGTGGGAGATGAGGGTAGGGCCGTTAGAGACAATATTACCACATTATTTTGAAACACATTACTTTGTACAAAAATGACCCTATCTGTGGGCAATTCTGGCAACAGAAGTGACTCCGATGAAGAATAGCAACAAGGCAGTGACAAAAATGCAGAAGATGGTGGCACTGAGAATTGTATTTCAGGTGTGAAATTGACTGAAGAACTGAGGGGCATGGGAATAAGGCAGTATGATGTGGTAATGAATCAGTGGAGTTCCTGAAGGCTGAGGCTAGAATCCCAGATCAGACACTGCACACTGGCTGAAATTTGAACGAACCGTCCAATGTATCTGAACCCCAGTTTCCTTACTTGCAAAATGGAGTTGATAACAGCACAGTAAAGCATTGCTGCAAAAATTATAGAGACTGCATAGACAGTGCCTAGACATGGGTCTGGTACTTTTGGGGTTTGATGATGATTATCAGGAGACTGTAATTCTTGGTCTCCTCTGATCAAGTTCCATGAATGGCAGAAACTTTGCCATCAAATTCCCTGATATATTAAGGGCTTTTTAGCACAGGAAATTGTGTATATTAAGAACTCTATAACTATTTTGGTATAAAATGTATGCAAGCATGAGTTGGGGCAGAGATGGAGAAGAACAAAAGTAATGGGGTTAGGTAAATGCTGTGGCAACATCTCTAAGTGGTAAGAACACAGGCTTTGAAAAGAAACACGGTTCTGAAAATCAGCTATGTCCATCCGTAGCTGTGGGTGTTAGGAAGATCATAACGCTTCCCTCATGAGTTGTGGCAAATAAAAGAAGTAGTGTATGCACAGTGCACTCACAGACATCACACTCCAACGCTGACTACTGCCCTTGTTAGTACGTTAATGCTCTAGGTAATGGACCCCATTCCTTGAGTTTCTTCCTCACTAACTGTGGGTTCAGTACATTTGTGCAAACCCTCAATTATAACAAGAATTTTGTAAGCCTGTTATCTTTCATGTGCATTCTGCAGATCTACAAATCTGGCTTTCTTTTTTTTTTTCTGCTTTAAATGTTTTGGCTCTAGGTTCATGCTAATTCTATTGATTGCTTAAAGTCACATCTACTGTTTCTTTCACTTAGTGAAGATGCTTAGTGCCACAGTAGAATGGATATAAAGCCTCACACTATAATTATCAAAGCATGCTATTTTCATCCAAAATAAAATGATTTACATTTTATTTCATTTTATTTCATCTCCCCCAGCAGTTGATATATATGCTTATTTGATTTAATTTTATTTTTTATTCTCTGTAATAGCTTGTCTCTATTAATTATATACAAAGCACATTTCCTTCCAAACTGGTAACCAGCTGCAGCATTTTGGTGTTTTCATCACAAAATGTCAAACTCACAATTGATTCTGTAATTCAAAGAAATGGCTGCAAAGCCCTCTGAGCTCTATAATGAAATGTGTTTGTTATATTTCATATTATACCAAAATTCGACTTTTTCCATTATCTTTCTTTTAAATTACAAAGCAATACATGTTCTGCCCTACACATTGATTACTGAAGCAAGAAAGGTGTTCTCTCAAAGCATTGTATTTCTTAAATGCACTCTATAGATTTTAAGAGTTTCATTCAAATGTTAAGTCTGTTTCAATCAATACCCATTCTCTTTTCCTTTCTTTATAAAAATACTGCAGTACTATCTTACAAGAATATTGTGGAGAATTTTTTGTCTATGAGTTTTCTGAAAATAAGCCCATGAATAGGAAATTTATAAAAGAAAAGCATAAGCGGCCAACAAACACAAGAATTAATGTTCACCTTCCTATGTAAGAGAGGAAAGAGAGGAAAAATACCTTTTTCCTATTCCCCTCCTAGTTTCTCCAGCTGGGTCTCTCTAACTGGACTGGCAACAGTCTGATGAAGAGAAGAAAATCACACAAATGTACTTAATATAAATTTAACAAGAAGACCCAGGGCACCTGGGTGGCTCAGTCAGTTGAGCATCTGACTCTTGATTTCAGCTCAGGTCATGATCCCAGGTTCTTGGGACAGAGCCCTGCGTTGGGCTCCACACTGAGTGTAGAGCCTGCTTCAGATTCTCTCTCTCTCTCTCTCTCTTTCTCTCCTCTCTGTCCCTCTCCCCACTCATACTCTCTTTCTCTCCTTCTCACTCTAAATAAATGTGTGTGTGTGTGTGTTTAAGATTTTAATAAAACAGTAGATTTTAATAAAATACAGTTAAGTTTTAAAGACAGATGGCAGAGATGGACAGTGTCATTCATTAAATAGCCACTCCTTTAACTCAGATTTCAGGACATATCATGGAATTTTAATGTCTTCTTATAACACAATTACTTGCATTTGATAGTATTTCAGCTCTTATCACAATAAGATCTGCCATTTCCTGTCTGGAATAGTTAAGTTACAAAAATTCTCTCCGATCTTTTGCAGATATATTTCAATTCCAACCTGGCCACCTGTGTTCTACAATATCATTAACAGCATTCCGTAAATATCTTTCAAAGTTTTATATGAAGGTGGCAGAATGCAAATTCTGAAAGGCAATACAAACCTGCAAAATATAACTGGGCTGCCAGGAAAAAAAATACTGGTGCCATGTACAGGAAATCCATTTTTCAATCAACCTGGGTCTTATCAAGGTTCCATTTGCTATACAAATACTGATGCAGTAGAAATCTAAGAGGTGATTGGGGTTATTTACCAAGTAATCACCCAATGTTCTGTAATTAAATATGTGACATTAGCTAGAGTTAATAGAAAAGGAACTCAACTCAAGACACATGCCTACTAATCTACAGATGATGAAAAAAAGAAAATACTGCTTTCACTTATTTAATGTACCAATGAATGCAACAAAAAATAAATAGCTAGGCAATTGGTTTCTGTTTGTCTTTAGAATGTTTTAGGAGCAGAGAGGCAAAGACATGAACAATCTGTTTACTCAGTATTGCCCACCGAGATATAGAGGGAAGACATTTGTGATTTGCAAAAAAAAGAAAGAAAAAGAAAAAAGAAAAACCTGCACAGGTTTTGTGAGCAAAAAGAAAAGGAGAGAGTAGTGGATATTTCATCACCTAGAGGTGACGGCAACTGAAGCTAGAATGGAAAAGAAAGGAGGTGGTTGGTGGCAAAGTGATCCTACATGACCTTGAGAAATCCATCTCTGCCCAGCATCTGGTCACCAGATCTGTAGACCAAAAAACCTGATTTTTTAAAAATAACACTAAGAAGTTTTTCTTTTAATAACAGTGAAACATTAAAAAGAACAAAAATTAAATGTAATTCTCAACACTATTGGCGATATTACATACTTCCTCCAAGGCTTTTCTCTATGTACAAACCCTTTCACAGACAATCTGCCACTTCAGTGTGCTAGATAG
This sequence comes from Hyaena hyaena, assembly GCF_003009895.1. Classification (NCBI taxonomy): domain Eukaryota; kingdom Metazoa; phylum Chordata; class Mammalia; order Carnivora; family Hyaenidae; genus Hyaena; species Hyaena hyaena. Next base: position 5,772,636 of record NW_024080656.1, on the reverse strand, counting down.
CCTCCAGGTTTATGCCATAATTTTAGTTGAAATTTAATGCATTCATTTGATAGTTAAATATGTGGTCTCTGGAATGAGACAAGCCTGGATTAAAATTCAATAGCTTGGAGCAAAATACTTAAACTCTTCCTGGTTTACTTTCCTCAATCATAAAATTTACACAATAGATCAGGATTCAGTGAAGATTTGGTAAGACAATATACTTTAAGCACTGCACATGAGAAGAGAGTAAGCTCTATATCAATAGCGGTTATTCTTACTTCATATGTATTTTAAAATTAGCCATGTATACAACTTGGGTGTTCATTTGTGCCATGTTAATCTTTGGAAACTGGATTCTGGTACTGCCAGTATGTATCCTGACCAAAGATGGCTAACACACACTTCCTTGGCATTCCCAGGCCCATGAGTGGACAAAGGGAGAAACTCAGTCTCAAATCAGTTGGCACTATTAGGAAATAATCTGAAAACAACCCATCATTATAAATGCAGATATCTCAGTTTGTTCTCTGTATTTCTCTGCATTTTGGTTTTGCCTACCTCTCTGTTTTAACTTATTTTTCCTTCCCTTCCCCTATATTCATCTGTTGTGTTTCTTAAATTCCAAATGAGGATTGCTACAGGGGAGGCAGGTGAGGGGATGGGCTAAATGGGAGAAGGGCATTAAGGAGGGCGCTTGTTGGGATGAGCACTGGGTGTGGTTATATGTAAGTGATAACCACTAAATTCTATTCCTGAAGCAATACTACAGTATATGTTAACTAATTTGAATTTACATTTTTTAAATATAATTTATTGTCAAGTTGGCTAACATACAGTGTATATAGTGTGCTCTTGGTTTTGGAGGTAGATTCCCATGAGTCATCACATCCTCAATACCCATCACCCTTTTTTCCCCTCTCCCCTGCTCCCCACCCTCCAACAACCCTCAGTTTGTTCTCTGTACTTAAGAGTCTCTTATGGTTTGCCTCTCTCCCTCTCTGTTTGTAACTATTTTTTCCCTTTCCTTTCTGGAAAACAATGTGGAACTTCCTTAAAAAATTAAAAATAGAACTACTCTATGATCCAGCAAATAGTACTACTAGGAATTTATCCAAAGGATACAGGAGTGCTGATTCATAGGGGCATGTGTACCCCAATGTTTATACCAGTGCTTTTAACAATAGCCAAATTATGGGAAAAGCCTTAATGTCCATTAAACTTTAAATTTAAAAAAAAATAAAAAGAAATAAATACAGATACCTAATAAACACATCTTTATTTGCATATGCCCTGTTTAGTATGACCTATAGAGATGCAGCATTCACATGATAACTACAGTACCTGGGTTGGGATTCTCACTCTACATCCTACTAGCCCCTAGATCAATCACTTCACGTCATTTGGTCTCAGCTTACTCAGCTGCAAAAAAATAAGTAAAGCTTAGAACAGTATCTAGCATTAGGTAATTTGTAAGTAGTATCAGCATCATACAGAGAACTTTGTGGAATTAATATCCAGAGAAACACTTATTTAAAGACTGCTTTGTACCACCATGAGACTGAGATCTAGGTCTACAAAGATGGGTTTTCATGTTTCCACTCATCCATAGCGTATCCCTGAGAGTTCCTCTACCAGGCCCTATGCAGATGGCAGCAGCAATTCCAGATATTCCAAACAGATGTAATAATATTATACAAAGGAGAGGTGCATTTCTTCCCATGAGTATCTGTTTATTAGTAAAGAAAATCTTTGTCAGAAGCTCTCACTAGGCTGCTCTTCATATCCCACAAGGCAGGGCTGGGCCACAATGTCTATGGCCAGGGCTAGTCACTGGCAAGGGCAGTGACATCACCAAGAATGACCTGGACTAATAGTGGCTCATCCTAGGGATATGGGAGAGTGGAAAACTTTTAAAAATTGTGGGGAGGGATCATCCAAGGAAAGGAATTAGGGGATGGGGGAAGGAAGCAAGGAGAATGACTGCTATAGGCAATCTGTAAAATCTAACACCAAATACTTTCTCAGTAATTTCCACTGTATATTAAACACATACTGTATACCAGACACTTGCTTTGTGTAGATTACAATTCCCATAAGAGTCCACTCCAGTCGGGCCTTATCTCCATTGCTCCCATGAAGCATTCTTATCTTGAGTCACTTGTCCTCATATTTACTGCTCAATAGCAACAAACACAATTAACCCTTCCCTGAACATATCAAAATTTTCTTGTGTTTTCCCTCTGCTTGTTACTCCTTTTCCAAATCTTCAGCTGATTCCTTCTTGTCAATATTGGCATCTAAATGATGGAGTACCCCAGGGCTCATACTCGACCATTTCCATTCTGTGTTCATTCTTTCTCCTTGAGTCATCTCCTACAGGCCTATGCCTTTAACTATCAGCAAAGCTAATGATTTCCAAACTTATGTCTCCAGCCCAAACCTCTGCCCTAAGATCGAGCTTGTCTCTTCAACTTATTTTTAGATACATATTTGATATCTCTACTTGTATCCCAACATACAACTCAACTTAACATATCCAAAACAGAACTCTTAGTTTCTTTGCTCAAACTAGTTTCTTCTAAAGTCTTTCCTTACTTGATTGATTCTTCTTGTCAAACCAAAAACCTAGGAACTATCCCAGATTTCTCCCTTGAGCTCTTCACATTCAACCAATCAGAAGTTTTATCATTTCTACCCTCAAAATAGATCCCAAATACATCATTTTATCTCCATTTCCATTGCTACTTCTTCACTAGTCCCAGCCACCATCACCTTACCTAGAATACAGCTGTAGTTTCCTAACTGTTCCTCCTGCTACCATTTTTAACATCTGTGCCATAGTCCATTCTCTACATAGCAGTTAGCTTTTAAAAATACAAATCATACCATGTAATCACAACCCTTAAAAGTCTCCAGTAATTTCCACAGCACTTAGAAAATATCTAAATCCTTACTATGGGGGTGCCTGTGTGGCTCAGTCGGTTAAGCGTCCGACTTCGGCTCAGGTCATGATCTCATGGTTCGTGGGTTTGAGCCCCGTGTTGGGCTCTGTGCTGACAGCTAGCTCAGAGCCTGGAGCCTGCTTCAGATTCTGTGTCTCCCTCTCTCTCTGACCCTCCCCTGCTCATGCTCTCTCTCTTTATCTTTCTCTCGGAGATACAGAATCCGAAACAGGCTCCAGGCTCTAAGCTAGCTGTCAGCACAGAGCCCAAAGCAGGGCTTGAACCCACAAACCATGAGATCATGACCTGAGCCGAAGTCAGACACTTAACTGACTGAGCCACCCAGATGCCCCCCAGTCTTTTGTTTTTAAAACACTCCAAGCTCTGTCCTACTTCAGGGCCTTTCCATCTACTGCTCTCCAGCATAGAACACTCTTGCCCTCATCCCTCACAACGCTAGTGTTATTTTATCATTCAGATCAGCCTCAATGTCATGTCCTCAGGGAAGCCTGCCCTGATCACTCAATCTGATGGAGGGCTGCCTCTATCTGCTAAGGCATTCTTACTGTTATACCCTACGTAACACTTAAGACTATCAGAACTGGTTTATTTATTTAATTATTTACTGTCTGCCTTCCCCAACTAGAAGGCAAGCTTCATGAGGATAGGGACTTTGTGTGTCTTATTCAACACTGTATTCCAATATTTAGAATAGTACTGAGCACACAGTAGCTACTCAATAAATATTTGTGAAGTGAATAAGTGATACTATAGAAGGTAAATATGTTCCCCCACTGTACCAATATTGAAGGTGAGAATCAAAGTAGTTCAAAAAATTTTGTCCAAGGTCACCTAGCTTGTTGTAAGGAAATAGGATTTTAACACTGAGTGTCAATTGACGTTCTTTCCTCAACGTGACTAAGAATTTAGATAACTTGTTTAGAATCAACATCAACATTCTCTTCCAACTACTTTGTCATTTTCTTAATGCAATAAAACTTTGAATATTGCTATATTTGTAGCAATAGTTACTTATACAGATAAGAGTTAGGGACTGGAACATTGAGATTAATGAAACTCCTGAGTCAAGAATTCCAGGTTGTGACTTCAACCAAATGTTATCACTAAGTAAATAGAAATTAAATTGCATGGTATTATACATTGAGGATCAGAGAAAACCTGCCAAAGTACAAAAACACTGTAAAAGCACCATAACATTTAAGATTTTTTTTAAACCAGAAGTCCCAGCTTGACACCAAATTATTAGAATGTTTTCCTTTTTTATAAATATTTTGATTTTATAAAGCATATTTCATCTCTTATGTTTATAATACTTCCTTTTATTTCTCCCAAAACTAGAGGACTAGTTACAAAAGTCCAGTCCATCAAGACACACATTTACTGAACACATTTATCTCAGCCAAGGGCCCTGACTGCTCCAGGACCAAAAGCCTGTGGTAATTTATGAACCTTTAAACTCTTAGAAAGAAATATCAGTTGAACTCAGTGCAAATCTGAGAGTCTGGAAGCTCATTCAGTGCTGCCTCCAAGGTCAGAAAGAACCTTTGGGAAAACTAAAATTCACTAGCAGCCCTGACATATCAGAAGGAAGCTAATAATGTTGGGATGTCCTGCTGGTCAACAGTCCTCTGGGTTTCCTTAAATCATTCAAAAACATATTACTGTCAGTCACTCAGCTGGGCCTCAGAGAGCTGCATGATTGAACTGGCTCCGCTCCCAGTTATTGATTCAAATCTGGTTTCCTGGACAGTAAAATGCTTGGGGCGATGTAAGGCCCCAGTTCAAAATGAAAGGAAGGTCAGCCTTTTATTCGCTACGTTGCTTCATGCATTGACCCCTGGGTACCTCCAAACATTGGCCGTAGCAGAGCTGAGTTTTCTAAACTCCTACATTTCCTTTCGTGTGTCTCAAGGTTTCAATTAATGCCCAAAGGACAATGCTTTCTTCTGAGACAGGAAGCTGGCATGCCCTGCAGGGCGATGTGCAGATGGGGGTTGTAGCTGCAATACTCACAAACTGCCACTCGGGGTACAAGCCACTCTGTTACCTGGACCCTGTGACTACTTCTGAAAACAAAACCCTCTGATTGGATCATTTTCCTCCAATACTGAAAGAACAATCTAGAAACATGACTGCAAAGTCTCAGGGCTGTGTGTCTATATACATATATAAATATACATTTATATATAGAAGACTTTCAGCTCACACGACTTGAGAAAATCCCCAATTTCCACCTACCCCATAGGCTTCAAATATAGTAAAACCTTAGATTGTGAGTAACTTGTTCAATGAATGTTCCACAAGATGAACAAACATTTCTAATAAACTTTAACCTGATAAACAAGCGATGTCTTACAATATGAGTAGTACATGATGCCAAATGTCACATGATCACAACTGAGCCAAGGGTGCTTGAAATTCTTTTTATATACAAGTGCTTTGGATTACAAGCCTGTTTCCAGAACAGATTATGCTCACAAACCAGGGTATCACTGTACTTCTCTCATTTTGCTTGTTATTTCTTCTGATCTAGTAACTAGAGTGGATTCTAGGGAGCTGAAAACAAAGGAAAGGTCTAACCTCTGGAAGAACATGACTACATTTTACACATTTGTGGAGGAAGGGATATGTCAAAAGCTGGGGTCTTTCAGAACTTTTCCAGGTTGGAAAGATATTAGTGGCTCAAGTACTTCTACACACTAAACATAAGAGCCACACATTTCACATTCACCGTGCAGCAATGTTTTCTTTTTCTTTCTTGTTGCTGTTAACATTTAAAGAGAAGTGTTGGCACATAAATTGCTCAGTAAGGCTCCTATTTTGTCTACTGTGTCTGGGTCCCTGCCTTCCTTTTTAGTTACCTTGACATGAGAACGTTTATTCTTGCCAAAAATGGCAGTAGAGGTGGAAACACTAATTTATTTGTGTGTCATCACTCTGAAAACTAAAAAAGGAAGCAAATTATCCAAGGAACATTGTAAAATAAAAAAAAAAGGCACTGCTATAAATATACCTGTCTAGATAAAAATTTGAACTGCTTTTTTTCACTTGTCTTCAGAAAATGGCCAAAGGTTATATTTTGTCATAACAGGCTTTAGATGTTAGAAAATATCCTTGGGGTGCCTGGGTGGTTCAGTCGGTTGAGCATCCAACTTCGGCACAGGTCATGATCTTGTGGTTCAAGAGCTCGAGCCCTGTGTTGGGGCTGCTTTGGATCCTCTGTCCTCCTCTCTCTCTGCCCCTCCCCTTCTCAAAAATAAATAAAAACATTAAAAAAAGAACTGTAGAAGATATCCTTAAAATACAACCACATACATTTACACAGACACACAGATACAGACACACACACACACATACGTGCACACACACACACACACACACACACACACACACACAAGGGTCATTTGTAGAAAGCTTGGAAGGAAAACCAAAAGTCAAGATAGATCAGTCCCTGATTGATACCATGGTCAAATATCAGGGATCCTGTGCTTGTAAATACAAAATAAACAGTCACCAGAATTTAGGAGTAAGGAATAAGGAGTAAAGACCCAGGGTCAGTCAAGCCAATGGTATTTTTTTCTATGCCCATCACCAACCAATTTCAGGGGCACCGTGACTAACCTCTGAAAGGCTATATAACAAGAGTTCATAGCTGGTCTCACAAACAGGCCCTAGCACAAAGCAAGATCCACATTTGCTTCTGATCCAGAAAAGGATATTTGAGGAGAGGAGCCAATTCAAGAACCTTGTAGCATTTTCCAATCCAAGACCAGTCTGTCCTGAGCCCAGACCATTCCCGTTGGCTTACGAGATTTATTTAATAAATAAATAAATATAAGATATGAGACCAAACCAGCCACCACCCCAGAATATGGTTAAGTACACGGAAACATGGAGTATATCATTGTGAGAGGTAACTGTGATTCAAGTCCAGCTCATCCTAAAACTTCATGGTAACGGCCAAGAGCTCATGGATTTTAACAATTCTTTTGGAAGTTAATTGGCATGATTTTTTCTTCTGCTTCTGTTAAAGAGCTTAGGCTCTGGCATAAGGTGATTTAACATGAGTTCTAGACTGAGATCTGGTACATTCTAAGCTCTGCCACTTGATCATGTTAGTTAATCTGTTTAGTCCTGTTTTCTCATTTTCCGGAGGATATGGTAGCACGATTCACTTCACAAGTTTGCTGGGAAGATTAAACCTATTTAATCTCAGACCATGTGACAGGCCTGGCACACACAATAAGCCTTCAATAAATATCAGCTACCACCATTATTAGCATCATCATCATTACTAATATTATCATTCTGTTACAGTGAAGAAAGTAACTTTCTCTTTGGTAAAAGCCAATAGTGTCCTACATACCAGAGTACTTTTGTGAATCTGTTATTACCTCTCTCTCATTACCTTCAACCTCTCTCCTTCTTTAATGGATTTTCCAGCAGCATTTAGTCATATGTTACTATCTGCCTTTTTTTAAAAAACGTTCCCTTGATTTCACACCTTCTTCTAGTTGCTTCTTTTTCCTTGCTTGAAAAAAGTCTTGAAATAGTTGTCTGCACATGTGGTCCAATTTCTATTCTCATTTCAAGCCACCCCATTATGACTTTGGCCCCTAGAGTTACCTCCTTTCTTGCCAATTCCAATGGACAGTTGTCAATCCTCACATAACTGGAACTTGCCACCTCATTCAGTATCACTTACTACATACTTATTGAAACATGCTGGGTTTTATTTTTCCTTTATATAAAATTTTTGTGACTACTAGAGTTACTCTTTGTTCAGTCCCTAGGCCTCTTTGGTTCTCATTTCTACTCTCCCCATCAGTGATCATGTCCAATCCCATGATTCTATACCTTCATTCATATAAGCAAGTATCTCCTTGACTTCTCTTGGAGTCTTCCAGGCATCTAGATTTCCCATATCTAAGATGAACTCCCAATATTTATACGCATATTCCCAAATATTCTCCTCCTCAAATCACTGCATTTCCATAAATCAACACCCATGTATTTGCCTGTTGAAACCAATGTCATTCATGATATTTCCCACCCACATCTAATCCATTGTTCATTCCTATGAATTGTCTCTCTACGATAGTGGTTATCAGTTAGGGGAGATTTTGTCTCCAAGGGATACTTAATAAGGACTACCTGCCCGTCTGAAGACATTTTTGTTTTTAATAATGGGGAGATCAGGGAATGCTACCAGCAGAAGGAGAGGCCAGGGATGCTGCTACATATTCTTATAATGAACTGGAAAGCCTGTAACAAATGTCAATAGGCTTAAGGTTTAAAACTCTGCTCTTAAATATGTCCTGAAAGTGTCCAGTTCTCTCGGTCTCTACGCTAGCACCTGGTCCAACTCATGACTCTCTCTGGCTCTATTTCAGGGGCCTTCTAAGTGGTCTCTCACCTCCTTCACTCTCGTCTCCCACTCTCTCATCCTTTTTTCCACACAGCAACCAGAGTAACTTTTGTAAGATGTGAATCTGATGCTATTAAAACACTACCACCATCCTAACACTTTTCAATAGTTTCCCCACTGCACTTAGAATAACAGCACAACTTCTAATCAAGTCCTGGGTCTTATCCACCTTTCCAACTTTGCCTTTCCCATCACTCTCCCCTCACTCAGTCTGCCTGAGGCAAACTATGCTTCTAGAATTTTCTTCCTCCCATTCTTTGCCTATCCAAGCCCTACTTTTATATGCTCATATAAATACCACTTTACACTAAAGCTTTCCTCTAAAGCTCCATGATTCTTTCTGATAGCATTCTTTTTAAAAAAATATAATGTACTGCCAAGTTGGCTAAGATACAGTGTATACCCTGTGCTCTTGGTTTGGGGGGTAGATTCCCATGATTCATCACTTACATACCACACCCAGTGATCATCCCAACAAGTTCTCTCCTCAATGTCTATCACTCATTTTCCCCGCCCCCCCCATCCCATCAGCCCTGTTTGTTCTCGGTATTTAAGAGTGTCTTATGGTTTGCCTCCCTCCCTCTCTGATAGCACTCTTTACTACTCCTTTTGCTTGAGACAATTCCTAATTATATTTTTAAGTGTTTATTGTTTAGTGTTTGTCACCCCAAACAGAATATTAGTGCTTTGAGGTCAAGGAGCAGGAGAATAAAAGGAATTGTAAAAATTCTGGGATCCAGGACATGTGGTCTCATGGGAGAATGGAGAGATTAAAGGAATCTTCACTTACTTTCTTCATACTTTTGTTTAGGGTTCATGCTACTTTCAGGGAGTTCCTATGCTTCAGCATGGGGGAGTAGCACATACCTCAGTGACTCCTACAGTGGATGTTCATATGGGATATATCTGACCTCATCCATATTTTTCCACCTTTATTTTAAGTAGCCTCAGCTTCACTCTTTAACCACAGTGATGAACACCTTTGGAGCAATAGCACTATGGCTTGTACAAGCATACAACAATTGTATAGCTTTCCTTTTCTTGTATCATTGCCAAAGATGCTCTGGTATTCTGTTCCTTTAAAAGGAAATCACACGTGCGTGCATGCACGCACGTGCACGCACACACACACACCACTTTCACCTAAATTTATGTCTCCTTTATAGCAAATTCCTCATGAGATTTCTCTAATTGCTAACACCTCTTCCTCATGTTTCATTCTTTCTTCTACTTACTCTTATCAAGGTCAGACATATTCTCCATCTTACCACATCCAATGGTTACTTCTGGGTCTTCATTCATATGAATTCTCAGGTATGTTTGGCATAACTGACCATTCTCTTATTCTTAAAGCATTTTCCTCCCTTACGGTCTGAATCATAGAATACTTCTGGTTTCTCTTACCTCATTGCAGGTTCCTTCTCAATTTTTTTGCAAGATTCTCTTCTGCTCAACTTCTAAATATTGGAGTTCCCCAAGGTTTGGTCCCTGGGCTGTCTTCTCCAATCTATCTACAGTCTCTCCTAGGTTATATCATTTATTCAGACAGCTTTAAAAACCATATATGTGCTCTCAACTCAATTGATCCCAGATTTATTTACCCAACATATTTCTTGACAACACTACTAGAATGTTTAATATGTATCTCAGAACAAAGCTCTTGCTCTCTCCACCCCCTAACCTGTCCTTCCTCCAGTCTTTCCCACTTTAATAAATTGTTCCACCATTCACCTAGATATTCATTTCAAAACCTAGAAGCTGTCTTTTATTCCTTTCTTTTACTCATTTCCCATATCCAATCCAACAGCAGTCCTGTCAACTACTCCTTCAAAATATATATACCAATGTGTATATTTTACTGCCTCCATCACTGCTGACTTAGCCAAAGCCAATATTATCTCCCACCATAAAATAACCTCCTAACTGATATCCCTAATTCTACACTTGCCTCTCCACAATACATTCTGCAGAGAGTGTTTAAAGTTTGCTTTACTTTATTTCACTTGATCCAGTTATTCTCCTGATTAAAAGAAGTGAAAATGTTGGTATGATAAGAAAGTAGTCATATTTTAATGTATTTTAAAGGTACAGATGACAGGATTGCTATTGGATTGACTATGCTTCTCATTACCCAAGCTCTTTTGTGAGGGTGCTAGGCCCAGAATGAACTGGCTCCTACCTACCTCTCCAATCTTATTTCATACCACCTCTCCCTCCATTACCTAGTTCAATCCACACTGATCCTAGTTCCCTGTATGAAAACATATGCCTCTGGGGCTTTGCACTTGCTCTTCTTTCTACCTGGGATGCTGTGTCTTCAAATCTTTGCATATCATTCTGGCATCAGCTCAGATGTCATTTTACAATAAGGCTTTCCTTTCCCACCCAAGCTAAAGTAGTTTCCCAGTCACTCTATCATCTTACTCAGCATGCTTACACAATGTACTACTATATCATACTTTGTTTGCTTTTCATCTTCTTGTTAACAATGAGAGAACTTGATTTAACTTGCTCACTGTAGTATCTCCTTAAGTCTAGAAAAGCTCCTGGCACATAGTGGATGCTCAATAAACATTGCTGTGATATTAAATTACTAAGTTTAAGAAAATATTTTAATGTCATCTTTGTTGAGGAACCATGTTAGCTGTTCTCCTTGTCATCTGGTAAGAGTGTTCACAGATGACAGTAGCCACTTATTAATTTCAGGCATGTCGTCCATGGAATACGTAGGCAGAAGTAATGTCTCTCTACAACTAAGACTTTGCTAAACCTAATTGTCTCAGGTGGACACGTTCTTCTTTGCAATGACCCAAAAGAATAAAAGACCACCAAAAATAGGAAATGGGGCCCTTATCATCAAAAAGAATGGTGATGAATAAAAGAAAAAACTCTAATATCTATACTTGAGAGAGATGAGGCCAGAGTGAAATACAACCTTATTATATCTCTTGCTTTACACTTCCATATACACCACAACTCAAGGTCTAATACCCTCTGAAATAATGTGCTGGTTCCACGGATAACTGCTAGTGGCCATGATGAACAACATTTTATGCATATGTATCAAGTCTAAACCAAGCATAATAGAATGAAAGAAATTCAGAAGGATGTTTTCAATTTAATGACTGATTACTTTAGAGTCTAGTTATGTAACTAATATTATAATTAACGGTAGCTTAGTGAATACATTTGAGTGAAAAATTTAGTAAGCTCTTGTCTAGGATTAGCAATGAATTTAAAATGTCAGCTTTTCTTTTGCTGAAATGTGTTGAGGGAACCCTGAACAATCCACAGTACTTTGTGTTCTCTGTCAAGGGAAAGGACATGTATATACCGCTTCCTGTAGCACAATTTCTCAAATGCCAATGTGAAAAATATCCTTTTCTTTTAAAATTTCATTTGAGGCTAGTTAATAACAAGGCCCCCAGTCAAAGCCCAGCAGAGCAATCAGCTTTGACTCTGTCCTTTGTCACAGCATTGAGAATGTGCCAAATACAGAAAGTTCCTCTCTGAGTCTAAATGCTCCCAGGGCATGTCAGGACTACTAAGTCAAATCAGCACATTACCAAAATGAAAGTACAATCACAGTCTCCTAGTTCCAGAACAGATGGCAAAATAGTAAGGATTCCTGGGTTCTTCAACCCAACCCTAGAGGAACACAGAAGCAAGAGGGCGCTATAGTTCACAGGACACAGAAAATATACTCACTTGTGAAAACTCTGGAGTAACCAAAGTTTTTTCTAACTGGAGTAGGTGTAGAAGGTTGATGACTGACTGCAACCTATGGCCAATGAGAATTAAAACCAGCAGTAAGAGAAGAAAAACTTCTAGGTCAGCTCTTTTTTCTCTCCACAATAGTTTGGGATGATGATAGCCCAGCCTTTCACCATAGAAATTAGCAACATGAGTTTAAGTCCTCCTGGTGAAGGCACTGCAAAATCTCTGCGAGGGTGAACACTACATGAAAATATATGATTTTCCAAATATATTCCAAAGCTGCACCTCTTTATTAAAAAAATTGTAGATCTAGGGGCACCTGAGTGGCTTAGTCGGTTAAGTGTCCGACTTTCGCTTAGGTCATGATCTCGCAGTTCGTGAGTTTGAGCCCCGTGTCGGGCTCTGTGCTGACTGCCAGCTCAGAGCCTGGAGCCTGTTTCAGTCTGTGACTCCCTCCCTCTCTGACCCTCCCCTGCTCACACTGTCTCTCTCTCTCTCTCCTAGAAATAAATAAAAACATAAAAAAAAATTTTTTTAAAAATTGTAGATCTAAAATATATTTTTATTGAAACATATCTGACATGCAACATTGTGTAAACTTAAGGTGTACATGTTAATTTGATACCTATTGTAAAGATTGCTATTGTAGCCATAATTAGCACCTCAATCACATCACATCACATAATTATCATTTCTTTTTAGTGGTTGAAATAATTAGGATTTAATCTTTTAGCACATTTGATGGTTATAATACAATATTGTTGTCTGTATTCATTTTACTGTGCATTAGATCTCTAGGATTTACCTCTATCTGTTGCAAGTTTGTACCCTTAAACATCTGTTCTCTATCCCGTCTCCCTCCAGCCCCTGGCAACCACCATCTTACTCTCTTTGTGGCTTTTTTAGATTGCACAGGGATATAATATAGCATTTGTCTTTCTCAGTCTGATTTATCTCACGTGGGATAATGTCTCTTAATTAATTAATTATATTTATTAATTTAAAGATAAAACTCTTGAGTTGCATGCAGGAATGGTAGCAAATGGGAGATATATCATCAGTAGTTTTTTGGTACCTGGAGATCATTATTCTCCCCTCTCCTTAAGTTCACCCAGATGATTCTGGATGAGGGCCTTGTCTCTGGCCCTGTCCATACACATATTAGATGCAGGGAAATATGATTCCATGAGTTAAAAAAACAAAAACAAACAAGCAAAAACAGATACTTGAACACTGCAACCACTGCTAAAAAGAAAAATAACCACATAAGTTCTTGGAGACAGAATTATTGGAAATATGGGGAAAAGTTCAAAATAAGCATAAGAATATAGAGAAGATATTAGTAACATGGAGCAGTAATGAGAATTATGATGAAAAAACAAATAGAAATATTCGATATGAAAAATACAGCTAAAATAAAGAACACACTAAGTTAATTACCATGATAAGTAAGTTGAAGAATGAATTAATGAGTTGTAAAAAAATAAACATTCTCAGAGGCACCAAAAAAGGATAATAAAAATTTACATATATACGTATGTATATATATGTGTGTGCTATATATATACAATGGTAACAGGTAGATAATAGAGTTCCTATAAATAGAGAAAACATACGTAGCAGTAAAATTTGGACAAACAAAAAGGATAAAATTGTCAGAAATCAAGAAAGAAAAGACTGCAGACTGAAAAGGGGCACAAACTCATAGGTTATTAAGCAGAAGAGAGAAGGACAAATCCACATCTTAGTGCATTACTATTAAAAAAAAATTTTTTTAATGTTTTATTTATTTCTAGGAGAGAGAGAGAGACAGCGTGAGCAGGGGAGGGTCAGAGAGAGAGGGAGTCACAGACTGAAACAGGCTCCAGGCTCTGAGCTGGCAGTCAGCACAGAGCCCGACGCGGGGCTCGAACCCACGAACCGCGAGATCATGACCTAAGCAAAGTCGGACGCTTAACCGACTAAGCCACCCAGGCGCCCCCTTAGTGCATTACTATTAAAATGAAGGATATCAAAAACATAGTAAGGGAAAATTAAAAAAAAAAAAGTACAAAGGGCAAGAATGGCTCCCTACAAAAGAAAAAGAATCAGACTGGCATCTGACTTCTCAACCACACACTAAATGCAAAAATTCAGCACAATCATATTTTGTAAGTAATAAAAGGAAAAGAACTATCCTCTTAGAATCTTCTATCCAACCAAATTATAGGTCAAAGATGAGAGAGAGCACAGTAAAAAATGTTCTTGGGCACTGACGGCCTCAGGTGGTTTAACATACTAAGATCCATAGTAAAAACACTCTAAGGAATCAATAACAGTGGGAGGGGAGCCACAGGATGTGCTGTTTCAGGAGATACAGAAAGGGGGTGAAATTTTCTGGAACTTGTAGGTTGAATAGTGCCCAAAAACAATTCACAGTTATATTATATTTCTATTACACTTATATTACTTTTACATAGGTCTTATTACATGTTAGGCATTCATCTAAATTCTGAACATATGTAATTCAAAGACAACTCTTTGACTATTATCTCCATTTTACTGATAAATAATTTAGGCATAGAAGGTTATGTGGCTTACCCAAGGTCATACAGCTAGCTAACTAAGTCCAACAATTCATAAAAAAAAAAAAAAAGTTCACATTCACCTCAAATGAGGTTAATCCCAGAAATGCAAAAATAGCTATGCTTCATGAAACTCACCAATACCATTATCTCATTAGCAAGTTGAAAAAACAATAAATCACTTTATTGATGCAAAGAGACTTTAATAAAGTTCAGGACCTATTATTTTTTCCAACAATCTCAACAAACTAAAACTAGAAGGGAACTTCCTCACATTGGTGAACATTGTCAAAACCTTATAGTAAACACTACCCTTAATGGAGAAACACAGATAGCATACCCTTTAAAAAAGGACACAGTACCCAGCATCACCACAACTGACATACAGTTCTATAAGTCTTACTGATACTAGAAGAAAAGAAAAATATTTAGGAGAAAGAGAAAAAAAAGTCACTGTTTGTACATAATATTATCATCTAATAAAACCATAGAATTATCACCAAAAAAGCAATTAAATATAAGAAAGTTCAGAAATTTAACTGGATATAACAACTTAAAAAATCAATAGTATTAAGTTACCCCAGCCATAACCAATTATAAAATATAACAATAGCAAAAAAGAAAGAAAAGGAAAAAAACCCTCTAAAATATCTAGATAACCAAGAACACACAATAACTATGGAGAAAACAAAAGCTCTAATACAGGTCATACAAGATTATATATAAAATTAAATGGACATTTTATTTTTTTAGGTAAGATGGCTTATCATTACAAAGATATTTATCCTTCCTAATCATTCTATTAATCTGATATAATATCAATCACGGTCCTAGTTGGATTTTTAAGAATTAAATGAATTTATTCTATTATTTAATAGAAGGAAGCCAACATTATAAAAGATGGGGGGGAAAGAGGGCCAAGCTGTCAGATATTGCTTCTTTTAAATCATAATTTAAAAATTAACATATTGGGGATACCTGGGTGGCTCAGTCAGTTGAGCATCTGACTCTTGATCTCAGCCCAGGTCATGATTTCATAGTTCATGGAACTGGGTCCTGTGTAAGGCTCTGCACTGGCAACATGGAGCCTGCTTGGTATTCTCTCTCTCTCTTGTCTCTCTGCCTGTCCCCTGCTCACGTGTTCTCTCTCTCTCTCTTAAAATAAATAAACATTTTTTTAAATTAAGATATTGCCACAAGAACAATCATGTTGATCAAAGGAACATAACAGCTCAGGGACAAAACATGTATATGGGAAGCTTTTATATAAGAGAAAGCTAGCATCACAAATTCATGGGAAAACAATGAATTATTTAGTAAAATGGTCTGAGCAAGGTGAATCCCTACTTAACCTTCCATATCAAACTAGACAACAACAGGAATAAGTATCTAAAGGTGAAGGATAAAACTAGAAAGTTGGTAGAATAAAATATTCAATAGCTACAGACCTGGAGGAGCAGAAAGATTGTTTAAACAGAGCTTTAAAAGCACAAAGAAATAAATAATTAAGTTGTCTATATCAGAATAAAGTATTTCTGGTCAATAAAAGAAACTATGGATAAAGTTAATATAAAGTTGGCAGAATGGAAGAAGATATTCACAAAGTACAAAACCAACAAGCGATTAACGTTTACAATAACAAGAAACTCTTACAAATGTATAATGAGACACAACAACCCAAAGAGACAAATGAGCAAGAAATATGAATATCTAATATACAGAAAAAAAACTAAAGACACTGACAAATAGATGACAAGTCAAAGTGGCTGGTAATTACAGCAATGCAAATTAAAACAAGTTATTATAGAACAGCAGAAATTAGAAAGCTGAATAATGTCAACCATTCATAGAAATACTGATAGTTAAGAATCTTGTCCATGCTGGTGAAAATATAAGCTAGTGCAGCCTTTCTGGAGAGCAACTTGGTTCTAGTCAAAATATGAACCACATGACTCAGCAGTTCCATACTTCAGTGTATTTCCCAAAGAAGGTCTTACAAGATCCCTGAAGAGAGATATACAGAGTTGTTCATCACAGCCCCAACAATGATGCCAGAGGTTCCCATAGGTCATGTGACCAACAGAGAAGGGAGGTGGACATGGACCATCTAGGCAGACCCCCACTCAGTTCACCCATGACATAATCTCCCTAACAAGAAGCTGAAAGATGGCTTGTTTTTGGCCAGAGCTGGGAGGAGCTAGAAGGAAAAGAGCCAGATCTGGACCTCACAATGAAAAGTGCAGCCTTGTCACCTCCTACACCCTTCCAAAGACTAACACGTGTGTCCTATTTGATTACCTGCCATAGAGAGGGCAGTGATGTTAAGTTACTGTTGCTTAAAAAGCAACAAAAGAAGGGCATTGTTACTGACCAATTAAGGCAAGAGATCGTTATCTCTTATCCTCTCCCTCCTCCTACTCCAGTAAAGTGAAGCAACTGGACTTCAAAGAGAGGTTGAAGAAGAGGTATCTCAGAGCTAAATCATGCACAACACTGTCTAAGCAACCAGAGCTAAGATTAAGTCCCCTGTAGGGAGGGAAGAAAACAAGGCAGTTGAAAAACAGTCTTGATAAAGCTTTTCAGCTCTGTAGTGTCCTTTCTCTATAGACCCTGCTATAGTCTGAATGTTATGTCCCTTCAAATGCAATTGTTAAAATTCTAACCCCAGAGGTGATGGTACCAGGAGATGAGATATTTGGGAGGTGATTAGGACACCAGGGCAGAGCCCTCACTAGTAGGATTAGTGCCTTTATAAAAGAGGGCTGGGAGGGCTTGCTTGTCCCTTGTGCCATGTGAGGCTGCAGTGAGAAATCTGCCCTCACCCATCCACGCTGGCAGCCTAACAACAGACTTCCAAACTCTATAACTGTGAGAAATAAATTCTGCTGTTTATAAGCCACTCAATCTGTGGTGTTTTTGTTACAGCAGCCTGAACAGACTTAAGGCAGATTCCAAAGGAAAAAGGAGGTCAGAGCCAGAGGTTAAGCTGAAGCTGGCTCAGCCAGAAATAGGAGTTAGTTTAATTTTCTTTTACTTGTATCCCATGTAACTTCAAAAATTATTTAAATCAAGCAGAACAGAAACCATGTAATGTTGATGTTCCTTCTAACACTTGAAAGGACACTCCCTGCCGTGCAACCTGAGAATCATCATCATCACAGTGTAAAGGGAATGAGCAGGGCTGGCCTGTTCAACAATACGTCCAGAGAGATGGGCATGAAGACTTTTGCTCAGACCACAGCACACAAGTTAGCTTTGTATCACAGCTGTACCAGAGATTTCTAGAACTAGGGTGAAGAGGAGAATTATAAGCAAGACCAGAAGCTCCTCGAATGTCTTCCACTTGCAGTTCCTGGAATCTCCAGATCTTCAAATGGAAACTGATGGTTTACAAATGATAGAGAAAATAATGGAGTTAAAAATAAGGAAAAAATCTCACAGGGAGTATAAACTATTAAATAATAGAAAATGTTCCTTTTCATTATCTCTATCTCTGTTTCCAAAGAAAAAAATGAAGTTATGGCCAAAAGAGGAGCCAATCTTATTTCTTTGAATAATCTTAATGTTTCACAAAAGCCATCAGTTATTGTTGCCAAATCTCAAAAAAAATTTTTTCTTTTAACCACCGGATCACAACAAAATTGAGCATAATGTGTGTTTTAACCATGATTTGTATTTGGCTAGATAGGCCTAGCCATGGGCTGTCAAATGCTTGGTTTGAGATCTAACAGCCAAATATCTTATAATTGTCTTCTATATCAGATGTTCAGCATTAGATGCCCTGAGGAGTTGGGTTTTGATGTAGTTATTATTACTGAAAGCAACAGAATATCCTAATACCTTCAAATATTAACTTTTGCCCTGAAGTAAGACAAGCACATGCAAATGTATTAATTTGGGCCTGAGGTATTGTAAACAAATACAGAAGTAGGGAGGAAATGTCCCAAGTACGAACAGTTAATAGCTAATTAACCCATAATACAGTTGCCTCTCCTGTGAACAATTAAGATTTGACCATTTAACAATAAATATTAGGTCAGTTCACTTCTTTGCCTCCAATATAATCCCCATATCATGAAGGACAATTTTCTTGGCAAAGCCAAAGTCCTCAAAGGCAGGACTTGACTGGGTATAAAATTCTGTTCTGTTTCTTAGTATATGTAGTGAAGTTGGTTGCAATTTATTTGTCACACTCATTCACAGTTTTATATTAAGGAAAGAAAATGACATTTAAGAAATTAATTGAGTTCAGGGTGAAAGATATCTTACATTTGATGTTTCTGAAAGCCTAAATATAAATAAATATGTCTGTCAAAGCATGTTTCTGAATTTTTATAAGACTATAATTATACACATATTTAATAACCCCATTAGGCAGGATGCTTTAGAAAACACTGACGACTTAGATTATTATGATTAGCATAATAATTAGGTCGCTCATCAGGAAAAACTATGAATAATTCGTTCTAATTAAGTAACTGATAGAATAGTAAATCAACCATCAGTGCCAGACCCCAGTAAGTTATGGACGGTAGTAAATCACCAATAAAACTAACTTATGGGCACAAGATAATAAATTAAAGTATTATTAAATATTTGTCCTATTACTACAAAATTACCAAAAATCCTTTCTTGGTCTTTGCATGTTTGACAGTCAGTGGATTTACCCCAGGTAGGTAGTGCACTTTGCTGCTGCATGAATAACTAGAAAAATAGAGAAAAAAAAGATTAGACGTTAAAGATATGAGGGGAAAATGTGCCTAGCTTCTAGATAATAAATGTTGCCTTTGTGTTACTTCTCTCCAGCTATGCAAGGGGACTAACTTTTGAAATCTGGTATAGGAATACGTATTACACAGGTATGAAACAGCTTATGGAGAAAACAGGTGGTAAGAAACTCCTCCAGCCCAGAATGCTGGTGTAAACGATTCTTCGAAAGTGAAAAAGGTCCTGTCCCCACATCCTTGTGTCACTATATAAAATGAATGCCAGTCCTCACAAGGAAAGTAGAGAACAAGCTTATAAAGCCTGTTTCAGTGCTGGATCTCAGAACAATCTATTCTTAAATATTCTGCTGCATCTTCTGTTTCAGTTAGAAGGAAAACAGCCCAAGAGCTATACTTATTTTCTGGAAGAGAGATAAAGACCAATTTAAAGATTTTAATAATCAATATGAAGATATAGGAAAAACCTAGTACATGAGGTCCTATCTAATTTATGGGAGTATTAATTTGAAGTTTAGGATGCAATAGCCTTTAAATCAAAGTGTGTTTCTGTTTTTTCTTATAACCTATAAGATTATAGTATATGATCAAGTAGACCCCAGTATGGAAAGACCAAATAGAGCCTTATTTTAGTGTAAGAGTAACTAAAAATAAAGCATTAGGGAATACGAAGAAGTTCAAATGAACATGGGAACTTGAGAATTGTTTTCTACACTGAGCAGAGGACATGTTGGATGAATAAAACATTTACCTCCAATATGAACTCCCTGATCCCCCAATTAATTCTCTGGCCTTGGCCTCAGCCTCAGAAATGCTACTGTTATAGTACTGAATGGGGTGTAGAATGGCAATGGTCACTGACTAGTAATACAGTAGAATGTACATATCAGCCAGGAAACATTGCAATTGGAAATCTCCACACCACAGTTCTCTAAGACAGGCTACAAATATGAGAGCCATCCCTAACTTCTTCCTCTCAACTTCCTATCTAACTGGCCTCCCAGTACTGTGGACTTGGCTGTAAACATCTTTCCACACTGTCCACACTCATAGTCTCAATGGCACTATGTTCAGTCATGCACTGATCATCTCTTGCTTGTTTTGATAAATGTGATCTTATCGGCTGCTGTGCCCTCCTATGTTTCTCTCTCTCACAAATCTGATTGCAGAAATCTATTACTTAAAATACTCCAATAATTTCTAATTTCTTTACTTACAATTTGGAGCTCACTAACTTCCCCCAGCCCTTGCCTTATCAACTCTGTACTCGGCAATAATCCTTGCAGATCTCAGAACACGTTATGCTCTCAAGTCTCTTAAATCTTTGCACATGTATGCTGAGATCAGCCAAATTGGAGCATCCACACCTGCAGTTACTACTCTAAGGCCAGATGGCATATGATTATAAATTCATACTTAAACACAAGTCCCAAGGTACAATGGTACTGGGTCTGATTCTGTTCATCCTTTCTCTTTATTTCCTGTTATTACAGTGCAGTTAGCAGCACTGAATTTTGTCCCTCTGTGTAATGGTAAGAGAGCTTCACCAACCCAGATCAGCTCAGAACCTAAGCCAGTCTAAGATGAGATCAGTTAGCACTAAGAGTAGACCACAGAAGGACTGCCTGAAATCAACAGTTAGACCTCTCTAGGTACAACGCAACAAATGTCCTAAAGAAAACATACATAGAAACAAAATTAAGAGCCTATAGCAACTTCCATTTCTTATATTTTCATAACTTCTTGGAGCATTAAGGATAAATTTTTTTCTGGACTTACTACCCCTAAATATATTTAAAAAAGGAAGCTAGTGTAACTCCTAATCTCCTTGCCTCCTCAAAAAAACCCGGAATTTTTAAAAATGTTTATTTATTTATTTTGACAGAGAACACACATGAGCAGGGGAGAGGTACTGAGAGGGAGAGAGAGAATCCCAAGCAGGCTCTGCGCTGTCAGCACAGAGGCCGACATAGGGCTCAATCCCACCAACCATGAGATCATGACCTGAGACAAAATCAAGAATCAGAGCCTTAACCAAATGAACCACCCAGGCATCCCCCCTCCCCCTGCCAAAAGAAATTTTTAACCACAGACCTCAAATACTGAATAATTCTCTTTCATGCATTAGCATGATCTAAGTGATCTAATTCCCAGAAGGATCCAGCAACATTGGCCTTGCTTGTTCAAAAGGAAGCATCAATATTATGGAATTAGTGTTGATTTGTGTGTGTGATCAAGGTATTGTGATTATTAATCAAAAAGAGTCTTTATGCGTTAGAGATAAAGTGTTTATAGATGAAATTATATATGCCTGGGACTTGCTTTAAAATAATGCAATGCAGGAGGGGGTAATCAAAAGTGAAACCAGATTGGTCATGAGTTTGACTATTTTTAAACCAAGTAATTGGGACATGAAGGTTCATTATACAATTCTCTCTTCTTTTGCATATGTTTTTTAAATTCCATAACAAAAAACCTTTTTAAAAAAGAGAGAATCTTTAGAGCTGGTTGATCCCATTTATTCCTACATAAGGGGAAAAGAACTACAAGACAAGTCAAGGGTTTCAGGCCTCCTTTAGGAGATTTTCTGAGGGTCTCCTATAATATCCCCCAACTCCCTCCGCTTGAAAACATCCCCTTTCCCACCCCGACCTTTCCTAACTCCCATTTATTCTTCACTGCTTAGATTAGATACGCCCCTTCTTGGAAAGCCTTATCCTGATGCCATCCTATATCCTATTTGCATGAAGTGTCCCTATTACATGCTCTCATAGCACCCCATGCTTACTTTTTTTTTCTTAAATAATTTATTGTCAAGTTAGTTTCCATATAACATCCAGTGCCCATCCCAACAAATGCCCTCCTCCATGCCCATCACCCCCCTTTCCCTCTCTGTGCTTACTTTTATAAGGGCTGCTATGACACTAAATTTTATGTATTTGCTTACTTGCCTGTTTAGAATCTACAACAGATTCCAAGTTTTTTTTTTTTTTTTGAAGATAGGAAACACAGCTTTCTTACTTTAATAAAAGATTCTTAAAGCACACGCAATTTGCTTTATCTTTAGATTTTCTGACAGTTCTCTAGTTTTAATGTCTGGTCTGATAAACTTTCTTACTTTGAGAATCTTTTGCATGTGGAGAGGGAAGGAATGAAAAGCCTGTTTCAAATCCACCAAACCCCTAATTGCTTATGTTTCCTCTAAATTACACCTGAAAGATGAACTGTTTCTTTTTTAACTCATCCCTCTCTCTTTTATAATAGGCAGTAAGATGAAGCAAGGTAGCACTTTCAATGTTCTATGTGGAAATATTCTTAGCAAGATAACTGGGTATATTAGGTACTGAAGAGCCAAAAATTAAGTCCTCCATTAAGAGCAGCCTCGGGCTGCACATAGTCCCAGTCCCAGTCCCAGGAAAAGCCTCAGACTGTTCAAGGCTAAAGCCATCCTTAGACCGCCCTCAGTTCAGCTAATCAAAAAGAAAAAAAGAAACATTCCTATGGTCTGAGTCAAGGCTGGGAATTGCAGATACAAACTAGCCAATTTCTCACTGCTTGACAGAACCCCACGTGGGCCCTTTGAACTCACCTCATAATTGGTCATTTTCAAAGGATTCTCAAGAGTCATGATTGGGTCCCACCAAAAGTAATGAACACCTCACAGATACTGAATGGTCAAAGCTATTACCAGGGGTGCTGTACAATTGTAATTGGTGCTTATGTGATGATGCTACATGTACTGTAACACCCCCATCCCTTACTCCTTAAAAACCCTGTTCGCTATTGTTCTTCGCTTCAACTTGCTGCCATGACACTGGTAGGCTGGTGGGCCCCTGCTCGAGCTTGTAATAAAGACCTTTTTGTATTTACATCGGTGCCGGCTCCTTGGAGGTCTCTGGGACTCGCGATTTGGTCACAACAGTACATTTTCTATTATCTGTATTGCTGGGGGCAAAGTACAAGCTAACATACTGTACCCTCTCCCCAGGTGGGATAAGTATGATATTCCTCAGGCACTCCTGGCTGACCAAGAACAAAGGAAAGGAAATAAAACAAATGGTTAACTGATAGAGATACAAATATCTTAGTAAATTATAAGAAAAAGGAAATCTTATCAATAGCCTAATCTCTAGAAACTTATAGATTCAGTTTCCTGGATTCCCTAATAACACCTCTCCACCATAGTGATGGGGTGGGGAACAAAGGCAAGAAGGAAATGGCAGGTAAAACATTCTTCACTCTTCTCTAATCGTTTAACACCAGGCTACTTGAGGTCCTTTTTGGGAACTGCTTTTTTATTTTATTAACAGACTTCTCAAGTTCACATACCATCCAGTCCACATGTATCATTGTTTTTTGTGTTTTTTTTTTTCATGGTAGAAGCCAATCTCCAAATACCAAAATCTGTTTTAGTTATCTGTTGCTCCATAACGGTCACTGCAAAAACAGTGGCTTAAACAACACTCATTCTCTAACGTCTTGAGGTGTCTGTAGCCAGGAATTTGAGAAAGGCTTGGCTGGGCAGTTCTGGCTCCATATCTCCTGGGTGAAAGCAGTCAGATGATGGCTGGAGCTACAACAGCAAGAGCATGGAACATCTGGGGACTGTCCAGACATGTCTCTCCCTTCCTATTGCCTTAGAGTTTTTCCATGCAGCCTCTGTGCATGGGATAGTTTGTGGGCTTTCTCACAGCTGCGTGGTCTCAGAGCAGTCAACCTCTTTACAGAGTGACTGAAGCCTCTAAGAGCAAAGTACAAGTAAATGAGGTACAGGTTGCTTTGCCTTCTATGACTGACCTCAAAAGTCCTGTCCCTTGTGTCACTTCCTTGTATTTTACTGGTCAAAACAGTCACAAAGGACCACCCATTTTAAAGGGGCAGAGATACAGAACCCAATTTTTAATGCAAATAGTGTCAAAATTAGTTATTTTTTAAATATGGGAAGGAAAATGTGGTTTAGGGCATCTTTGGAAAACACAGTCTGCCACACTTAGTCGATTGTATGCAAGTGTATTCCAGAGAGTTGCTGTGATGATTAACTAAACGAACACAATAAGAATCCTTTAGCATACAATAGGTACTTAATAATGTTTGTTACATTCCCAGCCCCACCAAGAAATGACTCAGTACCATATACATTCAGTGGATTTGAAGAGTATTTTTTTTGAAGCTAAAGAAAGCTTATTTGAGAAATCTAGTTTGACACTTTACTATTAAAAGTTTCCTCTAAAAACACATGGAGCTATTATTATATACCAGTGAGTCAGAAAAAATATACAATGACAAATTCTTTAAGATTACTAAAGTCTTAAGAGATTGATGCTTTGGCATTATCTTAGGTGTCTCAATTTTGCTACCCCCCAAAACAACTGAGAAATATATGCCTAACAGTGTTTTTGCAGTGCTTATACAAGAATACATATAGTTAATAAATTCAAGTTTAGGGCAGACACTTCTCAACTGTGACCAAATATCAATCTCTCTCCTCCTATTCCTACCTATTACTGTCATAATTTTCAGAGAAAATTAGAACTCTTCTCACCCAAGGGTGATTATTTTTTAGATTAAACCAATAATGGTAAATTCATCCCCCTTCGTGGTGGCTAAACCAGATTCATTTAAGAATGGGCAAGTAAACAGCAACTCTAGGCTTTCAGATCTGAGATAAGAAGATGAGTTAAGGACACTTCTCACTCATACAAAGAGTCATGAGAAGGGAACAATGGCTCTTCAGCCTTTGAAATTTGTTTTGCAAATATGTGATGCTTTCAGCTGCCATGGCCATCTTGCAATAATGAAAGGCCCTAAAATTAATAAACCCTAACATCTTAAGGATAGAGGAGCAAAAAGGTAGAGAGAGTCTTAGTCCTTGATGATGTCAGTGAGTCACTGAACTAACCAAACTCAGAACTCCCCTACCTCAGAACTTCCTATTAAGTAAAATAATAAATATCTACCTACCTCAAGCAGACTTACATCTGATTCCATAGAAGAGCCTCAGACAGGTGTGAGGGTGCCCATAATGTACCGAGAGAGTGCTTTCTAGATAAAGGGAGCAAAAGAAGCAGGAGAGAGGGGGTGAAGGGGCTAACCAAGAGTATAGCCTCACCCAGAGTCCAATTTACAGTCTAAACCCACAGGGAGATATAGAGCATAAATATTATACAACTGGCCTTTTATACACCTGTGTTAATCAGTCACTAGCTAAGGAATACTCCTGGAGAAAGAGCATGGAAACTCTGATGGCTTCTGTTCCACTGAAGAGAATGACTGGCTTAGGCTATTAGCAGACAAAATTCATAGCATTTAGGGATGAGTACATTGGACTGGTAAAGGAGACCTGAGCAGAAGTCTAATAGCATCCACTGGAGTCCAACTCTTGTATCAATCAGATTTGTTTACTTCCCTCATTAAGTTTATTCAATTCAGGTGCAACTTTTCTGAGATTCTGGCTGGTCATAATTCCTGGAAAAACTTACAAAAGTAAGGTCATGGGACAAACTACAACTGCCACTGCTTAGTTGTTTATGCGGCCATTAAGTGATAGGCATCACTCATTCTAGATTTCCTATTACTGCTGCATAAACTACTTTGTCTTGTGGAGTGACCCATCCCCTTATCACTGAGGAATTTGAACTGTTGTTTACTCTTTGGTTGCTCTATTTGTCTATGTACTGTAAAAACTGAGAATGGGGGTTCCAGCAGTTGCCCATTGGATCCTCTGATTGCCACATATACTCCTCTGTACCTCCATTATGCAGGAGCAGCCCTACTGCCTTACACTGATCAGAGTATGAGCCAGAACTTCTGAATGTATAGAACCAGAACACAAATTCCCAGATATGGGTGACTAGGGGTCAGGGTGAGTAGGTCCACTCCTATTTCACCTCTTGATTCTCAGATCATATATTCTACCTATTTTGGACAGAATGTCATTCAATGAATATTGGTTTAAGGTGTATACCATATTCTGAAATCACCGCATTCACTCAGATTATGAACTCTAAGCTGGTGCTCAACTGGGTGTTAAAAAGGCCCTTCTAAAACTCTTTCAGGTGGTGAAGTTCTAGATGGTGCAATGTGGGGAATGACAAGTGGGTCTCATTGTCCTGTGTCCACCACCATACCTCCTTTGCCCTAAATTAGGTCTCTTGGTCCAAGGTAATGTTATGGAGGAACCCATGTTGGTAGATCATACACCTTATGAGCCCTAAGATAAAAGTGCTGCCTGAGGCACTGTGGGCAGGAAATACAAAAGAGTATCCAGAAAACATGTCAATCCCACTCATGATGAATTATCATCAAGTGCCAGAGTCACATAATCTCTGCTTGTCAGTGCTGTGGCTTGGCTGTTGCTTTCCAAAGTTATCTTAAGTGGAAGGAAGCAAGCATAGGAAAGGACAATGAATTCATTTTCTGAAGATTTATTCATTCTCATGTGTGGTTGATTAATGAAACATTAGGGTGGAGGGGCCTGATGCAATCAACTTGTTGGTGTGGCTTGATGTGGCTAATTGGTTTCCTAGAAGGATTATACTAGGGGTTCTTGATTTCTGTTGCTTGTAGTCTGAACATTCTGCCTCAGAAGTAGTATAACAAACTTGGGGAGAAAAAGTCTGAGTAGTTGTGCCCATGCATAGGCTCCTCTCTGAGGATGTAGCTGTTCCATTCTTGAACCCATTGCACAAGCACTGGGATAGTCAAGGACAAAGGCTGTTTGGTGGTGTAGTGGTTCTGCTGCAGTAAGTGCTCTCTCGTGAGCATTAACATACAACACAAAGATCCTCACACTTTGTACTCACTCCCTTAGGTCCATCTGCATGACTCTTCCCAAGACTTCCTTGTCCCTGTCCTTCTAATCTTCTTTCATACCTTTAGCCTAACAACTCAGCTATTTGCTCATATAAATACTAACACCTCCACCTCCTATCATCTCTGCACTAGAGGAGACCATGATGGCATTTTGGGTTTCTAGGTTTCAGCATAAAGTCAGGCCCTATATTCCATAATTTCTGCATATAACTGTTAAAAGATCTGAAAATTTCCTTTACCCCAGTGTTTAGTTACGCAGGTAAATGATGATAAATTCCTTTGAGAAAGGACTAAGAGAATTATTACTGTATACATTTGCTATGGTGTTAAAAGGCCTTTCATGATGAGAATTTGGCCTCTCCAACCACTGATGAGTTCTAGGGCTGATAAATCACTAAGGCCTAAAATCTGGGTTAGAGATCATAACTTTCCATTAAAATCTTCTGCCCATCCTTTACTGATCTCTTCTAATTACATATTTTAAGCAATATCCCTTTTTGGCTACCTATATATTTTGCCCCTAGGAATACCACGTTCTATGGGCCATTTCCATAGATTACTGGAAAATCCTTGTGACATAATATATGGGACCCCGTGAAAAATGAAAATGTGGGGCTCTGTGTTAATGAATTAAAGAATTATAATGAAATTCAAGATGGTGACAGCATAGCATTAAAGAAACTTAGAGGCCCACTTAAGCACAACTCACACATCCATGAAGTGGTCCTGCCTTCTTGGGTCAGGTCTTGCTGAGCCCTATTCCTAATTTGCTGCCAATTACAGTTATTATTCCCACTCTGCTTCTGACACTTAAGTGCTATCATTTGGCCTCTGCTATTCTGGGATTCTATCCTTTCTACTGTCATTTTGGAGCTCAGTCTTGGGGTACCTCCTACCATCAGCCCTGGACTACAAAGGAGAGTTGTCACTGAGCTTCTTGGAGATGCTGGTGCCTGCACTACTGCAAACCTCACTGACCTGGTAAGAAAGAGTACCTGCCATGCTCTTCCAAGGAACAGAGTCTGTGGAAGATTTTCCAATCTTTCAATATATCCATTCTAGCAGATCCATTCTTTGAGCCTTTTGATCTCTTCCTCTACAGTCTGCTGTGACATTTCTTATATCTCTAGTTCATTTAACACTCACTTCATCATATCAATGATTAGTACTTTGTCACTTTTTCCAAGCTTCCGAGATTTATTCTAGTAGCATCTTGGGATTACTTCCTAGGGTCATTATCAAACTTGCCCTTATCCAAAGTTATACTGACAACTTCTTGGTCCACTCCTGGACAAAGTGTCCAAGAACACTCAGGATCTACAGCTAGACAAACTCCCATGGCTCCTGCTGGCAGGTGTTAGGCGGTCCTACTGCTGCTTTGTATACAATTTCTCCCCTTTTCTAGGATCTGCATTTTCCCAGTATGGTTTACTGAGATTTTATGTTAGACATGAGTCTGGTGACCAGGAAGGGAGGCAGGAACAGATAATAAGGAGAACAAGCATTGTTTTTCAGGCATTTGCCTCATCTGAAGTCTCTGCATAGTCTTCAAGGAAGAGGAAGGCCTTTCTATCCCAATGAGGAAAAGTGGGTTATTTCCACAAGTCCTGAGGATTTAGAACATTTGGTGGGGAAGGATGAAGGTAGGATTTACATACAACGATCCAAATATTCCAAATATATAAACTTTCTATTTTTACATAGTTTAGCAATGAGAATGGGTCTATATAAAAGATGATGTATATTTATATGTACATACACATATAGCATATATAGTATATATGTATTTAAAAGCATGCACACTAAACAGTTTTTACCTATTATAAGGGACATGGATGGGACTTTCACTTCTGTACCTTTAAATTGTATATAGTTTTCTATCGGACCTTCACTGATGAGAGTTGACTAGATCACCTCTTCAGTTCATAACATATTATCATCATTTGCCCTAGTTAGGCTTTCCCTTATTCATATTATTTACTAATATTTACCTATTTGTCTGAGGCCGCGCCGGCTCCAAAGGTCCAGGGGTCCCTGAAGGATGGACGGTGTCAGCGAGTGAGAGAGCCCCGAGATCCTTTCTGATCACTAGGCAGGCATCTCTGTCCTGTCGGTTTTGGTGTCTTTATTTATAGGTCAAATGTTAACATGGCATCAGGAAATGGAATTTTTACAACGGATAGCTCTTTGTGATACGGTGTTTTTGGAAAATGTACAAAAACAGGTTTTACAGAAGTCTTCTTGCAGAACTGCCCCAATTATAGTGAGGTTGAGTAACTAAGAAAATAACAAGGTGTTCACATTTTAATAACGCTAAGATTGTCACAGGTTTGTAGATACCCTTATCCATCCTCATCATAGCGGCCAGGGTAAGGGAAGGTGTTTGTGGAAAGTAGGCCTTAGGGAAGGGGCTGCTATACACCATCAGTTAGCAAAGGTGTATGTACTAACTTATCTTCTGCCCTTATCTGTTCCTTTTCTCTAAGTTAGGCTCTTTGTCTCCGGGCAAGACTTTATTTTCCAGTTATATGCTTTATTGCACCGGAGAGCCAACCATACCTTTAAAGAGTTTAGCTCATTTCCAATACATAGAATAGCCTCTTCAAGGGCATTTACCTTTGTGTCTAGTTTTATGATTTCTTGAATAGCTAGGGCATGAAAGACATTTTTGGTTAGTTGATTTACATGTTGAGCTGTATGAACATCCTGGACTAACGCAATGGTAGAAACAGAATTGTACGTGTAAAGGTCAATCTTTTATGACTCGGGGTCATTAGCCTGTTCATAGCTCAAGGGAAAGTACGGAGGGAAACAGGACCTGCTGGAGACACGATGTCTGTTCCCATAATCAAAAGAAGAAGTTCCCACAATAAGTTCCTTCACAAGGTGCAATCATACCAGGGCCGGAATAAGGGGACAAGTCACTCCCGACATTGATCAACAAGGTACCCTAGGGGTCAGTGCTCAAGCAGAAATAACTGAGTGGGGGTAGATATCGGTCATCATCTGATTGGCAAGAGACCGTGCAAACTTGCTTTAACCTCACCAGGAGTTTTCTCGACTAGTGGCTCAGAATGGCTCCCAACACCTATTTATTTTTATCTTCTTCTTAGTTCTTTCTCCGTACTCCACAGGCAACCATTATAATGTGCTTATACTATCACAATGCACTAGCTAAATCACCAATTAGACTCACAAAATCCAAGTTATACCCAGCACCAAGCTTTACTGATGATTATTCAAGTTTATATGAAAAGAGCCATATCACATTAGAGGACATCTTTATAAATCCCTTTTTCACATTGGGATGCACTTTGGATTCAGAGTGACAAGCACTAAGGCCAATACAAAATAGCACAAAGAAGTCTCTTCATTTTGTGGGTCTCTCAACATTTATACTCTCTAGTCATGTATCTAGAAACTCTATACAATTAGCCTCCAATATTCAATCTAGCTATGGCTCATAAAGCCATGAACTGAAGACTAATTTATAAGAAACAATTAGGACATACCAAGTATATCCTACTATAAAGATTCTTTAGATAAGAAATCATTATATAGCATCCTCTGGAAGATCTTCAATTACTTTCCAATTAGTAAATTCCATTAATTTGATAATGAAGGGGTCTGACTAAGGTCAGAAGAAAATCAGGCAGGAGGGAAGGAACCAAGTTAGAGACCTATGTTTAAAGTTTTAAAGTCTTTAAGTTTACCTTTTATTTTGATACATTCTTGCAGCATGCATACTGTTTTGTGAACATGTATGTACACATATTTGCATTCCATATTTAACTAGATGTTGCATATTACATTAAAATTCTACTTTGCACTGGTTTCTTTTAGCCCTGTGTTTTAGGATCCATCCATACTGCTATGTGAATACCGCAGCCATTGCTTCTAACTGCTGCATACTCCATTCTATCTATCTCCTCTCCTAATGATAGACGGCTCAATTGCCTCTCTTCCCTAGTACCAGAAACAATACTTCAGGCAACATGTTTACACAGAAGAATTTCATTAGGAGAAATAATCCATAGCATTATTCTAGATCCATAGGAAAACAGATATATCTTATTAATAATATACTATCTCCAAAATGAATACACTCAGACTATGCTCCCACCAGGGCATGAGGATACCCATATCCCCACATTCCTGCCAACACTTGTCATTACCCAACTGACAGGGGTAATAATTACAACAGAGATGTTTCATTTAGTTTTGGGTTCTCTGATTACCAGTTCATGTGAGTATCTTGACACATGCTTGTTACCTTTTTGAGTTTCTTCTTCTCTATATTGTTTGTTCATATCCTTTCTATATCTTCCAAATTGCAATTAAAATGGCACAGTCTCAACTCAACTTCCTCTTAAATGAACTCCAGATTGTTCCCTGGCCATTCAAATACCAAAAGACAAAAAGAGAAGTGCAATGAAGGAGCAGAGTTGCAAAAGCTAGTGGTCCTTGCTAATTTGGTAAAAATAACTTACTCTTGCAAACTTCCCTAAAACATAGAACAATGTGAATGTCTTACTTACTTGTCCCTTCTAAAGCAAGTAAGGGGCCCTGAAGCTAAGCTTTGTTTGCTTCATAGTAAATCGATCCCAGATCCCATGTATATATAGATGCAACTTGAGCTCGTTATTTGGTTTATTACTATGTCTTTGTAGTTGCTTGTATTTTATCAATAAGAATATATTAATTTATTTTATATATATTTTTATTGGAAATTTATTAGAATTTCCAAAGACAATTTTATATTTTACTTTCAACTCAAATTTTATGCAGCTCCCCTCACCCACTTCCTCACCTTGTCTAATAGAGGATGAATCCTCTGACCAACAGGATTTCCCACCTTCGGACACTGCTCACCACCATGTGCTTAGGGGCATTATTCCCTCTGGTTTTCATTGTCTTTATCAATGATAGAATCTAGGTAATTAAGACTGCTAAGAAAAATGCAGCCCATCCCCTTTGAAATTAATGAGTTGGTTCATGCATTTGTTTATTCAAAAAACAGTTCTTGTGTCCCTACTATGTGTTTAAACGTTATGAGTTCAACAGGAGGAAAAAAAACATGTTAGCCCTCATGGAGTTTAATTTTTACTGTAAAACATCTCTTTACCAAGAAGAAAGTAGAGAGTATATGGGGAATACATAAGTACTTTATTCCCTCCCCTTACGATGTAAATAATAATAATATGCTTCTTCCTAATAACCATTGCTTTACATTTCTAGACTTTGCAATGGATCAGTAGTAGTTTCTGCAAAAACAAAGACTATAATTTCATTCCCTTTTCTAGATGTCAGCTTACCACTCTACCACTAGTCATATACACATGTCTAAGTCACAACAAACAGTCCACACAAAATATTAAGTGATCTTTTCAATGCCCCTAATAAATGCAGTGTTGACTTACATACTGTCTTACTGAATTATAATTATTTCCCACTGTGTTCATGCCTCTTTCCCTCAATATGCTGTGAAGGGACACAACTGTGTAAGACATTCCCCCATTGAGGAAGATCACACCCTAATGAAAAAGAACAAATACTTTCACAATAAAGTTGAAAATTGGTGCATTTTTCTTTTGAACAAATGTTTGGGTTTTTTCCTAACATAGAATTTGTGGTATTATTTGTCTATACGTAAGCTTAAGCATGGCAAGTTTGGCAGATACTTCCCAGAGACTTCCATATTTAATGCCCTAGCTTATCTCTTCAGCTTCATCATCTGTGGTTTCCTACATCTTGGCAAAGTTCGAAAAACAGACCATGCTGTTTCATATATCAGCATTTTTAGCCTCACTGCAATTTCTTCCTGGAATGTGTTTCCAACATTCCTTTCTTCACCTACTTCTCTTTATTCAAAAAACAGTTTTTTGACATTTTGACAAAATACAGTCAATTGAGCATCCAGTTTCAGCCCAGGTCATGATCTGATGGTTCGTGAGTTTGAGCTCGTGATTGTCAGTGCAGAGCCCACTTCAGATCCTCTGTCCCCCTCTCTCTCTGCCTCTTCCCTGCTCACACACTCTCTCTCACTCAAAAAATAAATTAAAAAATGTAAAATATATAGATTTGATCCTGATTCTTCTCCAAATGCACAATTTTGGGTCTCTCCTGAGACCCAAAGCATCCTGGGCATCCTTGCTCAAACTCTTAGTCTCTTGAAATGATCTGTTTGTCTGCCCAACCCATTAGCCTAAAAGTTCCTCGAGAGCAGATATGTTTCACACTCATCTTTATCTATCCAGCTCCTACCACAGTCCCTGCCACAGAGCATCTTCATCATTAAATATTTAACAGAAAACTCAACTAAAATAACTTCTTGGAATAGCACTTTGCATTCATACAACCATAATCACCCTCAAAATGAATTCTGTGGCTAAACAAAATAGTTAGCTTCCGACGGGGAAATTTGAGGAGCAGAGAAAGCACCAGTGGCAATCTTATGTTAAAGTCACTCCTGGGGCATCTGGGTAGCTCAGTTGGTTAAGGCTCTGACTTCAACTTAGGTCATGATCTCACAAGTTCATGGATTTGAGCCCCACGTCAGGCTCTGCACTTACAGCTCAGAGCCTAGAGCCTGCTTCAGATTCTGTGTCTCCCTCTCTCTCTCTCTGCCCCTCCCCAACTTGTGATCTCTCTCTCTCTCTCTCTCAAAAATGAATAAACATAAAAAATTTTAAGTCACTACTTATCCTTTAATTACAAATTTTAAAGCCAATAAGTATACTGTACATGGAGTACATTAACAATCTATTCCCTGATGATATTATAATGTATGGCTTAGTGAAGTGGTTTTTATACTTTGCTTTTTGGATTTGAGATGGAAATTGTTTTGTGCTTATTTTTTGTGTACATATTTTGAGGTGGCTGCTTTTTTTTTTCTAAGTGTGAGCAGAGAAATCAACAAATGAATGAGGGAAAAGTGAGTGAGTTAGTTAAGGCTGGATGAGGAAACTGGAGCTAGCACCTTAGAACCCCTACTCCTCCTTAGAGCTCACCGCAGCAATCATCTGTAGGCAGCAAGCACTATCCTTGTCTGGTGCACGAAGCCAAACTTGATGTACAATGACTCTCTTCCTCCATCCCTGCTCACTGCCTGATCCTTTATTTCAATTTTCTTTTTTTCCCTTCTTAAAAATTTTTTTGAGTTGATCAAGGAGATTCTGAGACTACCAACTTCATCTGTATTCAGAAGTATGAAGTGCTCATGGCTTCTAGGATTCTGAGGTTACTACAGAATGTTAAGGAGGGGATTCTATAACTGATACATAATTACCTGCTTCACACGCATACTGTCTTTACTATTATTTAACATGTAATGTATGAAAAGTGCTAAAGAGCAATATTGCTTAATTTATAATGTATATATGAAGCACTTGGGATCTTGTTAAAATGGAGGTTCTGACTTGGTAAGTCAACAGCAAAGTTGGATCGTCTACATTTCTAACAAGCTCCCGGGGGATGCCAACACTTCTGGTCCACAGATGGTGCTTTGAGAAGCAATAAAGGACGCAAAGAATGGATGAGCTCTCATCTCCAGTCCTCATGAAGTTCACAGTCTCACAGGAGGCACAGATGTAATCGGTAAGAACTCAAATGCCAGGCAGCAAAGGGCGAGTAAAAAAGAGAATGCTGAAAACCAAGCAGGTCGTAGCAGACAATTTGCAACACGGGTGGTTTTCAAAATCTCCCTTCAAGTGCTTTAAGAAAGTGATGTAGAAAAAATAAAGAAGGCCATCATGAAATCAGTCATTCGGTCCCAGAAGAAATCAAATGCATTCTCCTCGATTGCTGGTCCCTTTCCTGCTCATTTTCTTAGCATTAGAGAACTGGGATTTTTTTCTTTACTATTAACAGCACACTTCTGCTTCTTTGTTCCACAGAGAGCAGTGAAGGAAGATAGACCCCAGAGAAAGGAAGCTGGAAAATGCTAGCTTCCTCCTGGTTTCTGGAAACAGCCTTCCTAGACTTGAAGTAGTCACACTGGCAGAGATAGTAAAATTATCTGCCCCAAAATCTATGCTTGTTATCAAACAGCTGGGCCCACTCCACCACACAGGTGTCTAGGTGTCAAGCTGAAAGGGAAGAATGCAGATCTGCCCACACGCATAGCTGTGAACTGCTGTGGAAAATTCAACAGTGTATGACAGGTACTTCTCTGTTCTCTCACATTTTGTTAATGGGCGAGCAGCTGTACTTCCAAAACATGGGTTTACAAACCTGGATGTGCTTTTCATGAAGCCGCAAGATCACAGGATGGAAGTGCCACGCAAATACAATCCTGTGAGTGTGTATCAGGATTTCACTCTCAGAACATCTGCTTCCAGGAAATATATACAACAGCCAAACTGACCTGCAGCCAAGCAGTGAACATACAATTCTCTTGCTGATGGAAGATGTATTTCTCAGGAAAAAAAAAAAAAAAAAACCTCTGTCTCAGTGTTGTTCCCTTATCTTTTTTTTCACAGCAATGATACTGCAGTGGCAAGCTGCACTCTGTAGAAGAAAACACAAGGTTTTCTTCCTCAATATTACTTTGGCTATTCAGGGTCTTTTGTGGTTCCATATAAATTTTAGGATTGTTTGTTCTAGCTTTGAGAAGAATGCTGGTGCCATTTTGCTTGGGATTATACTGAATGCAATACCACTACTAGGAATTTACCCAAGAGATACAGGAATTCTGATGCATAGGCACACATGTATCCCGATTTTTATAGCAGTGCTTTCAACAATAGCCAAATTATGGAAAATGCTTAAATGTCCATCAACTGGTGAATGAATAAGGAAGATGTGGCTTATATATACAATGGAATACTACTTGGCAATGAGAAACAATGAAATCATGCCATTTGAAGCAATGTGGATAGAACTGGAAAGTATTATGCTGAGTGAAATAAGTTAGTCTGAGAAGGACAGATACTATCTGTTTTCACTCATATGTGGATCTTCAGAAACTTAACAGAAGACCATGGGGGAAGGGAAAGGGAAAAAATAGTTACAAACAGAGAGGGAGAGAGGCAAACCACAAGAGACTCTTAAATACAGAGAACAAACTAAGGGTGGATGAGAGTGTGGGGGAGAGGGGAAAATGGCTGATGGTCATTGAGGAGAGCACTGGGTGTTGTAAGCCAATTTGACAATAAAAACGATAGAAAACACACAGGGTTTGGAAAACCAGGCTTTAGGCTTCAGGTGATGCCTCTTAAGTCCAAGTTTCTTATCCTATCCATAAAACAAAGATAATAAAATCTATTACAGTTACCTGATGAGATATTGTATCTAAAGAAGCAAATGTACGTGAAAGAACCATATAATGTACAAAATAATAATAGCAATAACCAATATATATTGAGTGAATACTATGCACCTGGTATTTTCTAGGTATTGCCTGATTTAAAACACACAGGAACCCAGTAAGGCAGGGATTATAATCGTTTTACAGATAAGGAAACTGAGGCTGAGAGATTGAGTAACTTGACAATATTACATTACTAGTAAGTAATCAGGCATAATGCACACTTGTCATTGTTTGGTCCCCAGTATCACTGACTCTTTCCCACAGCATTCCAAGTTCCTTTTAGGGAACTGTATCTCATTCATTAAGAAGAGTCTTCATAGGTAGAAAATAGTTGACTTCCATTACAAAAGTTGAAGGGCTGGATCCATCTTTCCACTAGACTCTGGCAATGGAAGAGGGACGAAGTTTAGCTGCTCTTCTGTGGGACTTCGACTTTTGAGGAAGTAGTGCGAGGTTTTAAAACATGGTAAGGTCCCATTCAATCAGAAGCAGCATCTTGATCTCACTATTCCTATCTTGAGCAATTTCCTTTAGTTTTTGCTTCTCTGACATGCCCAAAACTACTGGTTTCTGCCTATGTCAAAATATGGTCTTCCAATCTCTAAAAACGATATATCTCAATAGTTTGCCAATAAATTTATTAGTTAATTGCTTAATTTATTGCTTTTTTGCTTAATGTAGCCAATATTTGTTTCTTTGCAATAAAAGAAGTTAACTGATATACCACTCCAAGATCTCAAACCTGGGTAGCCTGAAATCCAATGCCCATGCATTGAACTCATTCTCATTAATTATAACATTTCTTAACAAGGTCATATTAGGTATTAAAACATACAGTGCTTCTCTTCTCCAAGCAACAGCTGTGTTAATCCATAATCGACTTATAAATTCATATAACTTCTGCTTTCATTTTTAAAAATTTTTTAATGTTTTATTTCTGAGAGACAGCATGAGCAGGCGAGGGTCAGAAAGAGAGGGAACACAGAATCTGAAGCAGGCTCCAGGCTCTGAGTTAGCTGTCAGCACAGAGCCCGACACGGGGCTCAAACCCACAAACCGTGAGATCATGACCTGAGCCGAAGTCGGACGCTCAACTGACTGAGACACCCAGGCTCCCCATAACTTCTGCTTACTAAAAATAAATGTAAAAATTATTTCTCAAGTGATAATATAGAAATCCTCTTAAGGGCCATAGATTTAAGGCACAATCATTGAGTCATTTGGGACATTGATTTGTAGAGCTTATAGGAACCTATGAGATCATTTTCACCTAAATTTGTATAAATAAAAGTACCAATAAGTAAATGAAAACATCCTTCAGGCTTAACCTCTCTTCTTTAATTTGGTATAAGATGCAACCACTACACAGCCTAAATGCAACACACTATAGATAAGTCTCACCAAATACAAATTGTAAACAAAGACTACAGAAACAAAATTTATCTTTCCGAACTTTGTCTTTTTCAATTTTCAGAAATATTCAGGCTCTGCTAAGTAAGTATATTATTCCAGCAGCCTCTAGAGTCATCAAAATGATCATCATGGACATCAAACAGCTGACAGCTTTCAAAAAGAAAAAAGAAAAATGGTTCAGCCACAGTTTAATTTCCTTTCTACTTTCTAAAGAACATATATTCACTGGATGTTTGGGAAAATGACTTTTTTCTGCTCTCTTGACACCCTTTTGTTTGTGCTAGATGAAAAAGAGAAGCCATAAACTGATCTGGGCACTTAGATTTGCAACTTCCAAGGTATGGTCAGTTTTTCATGAAAGAAACAAAATGTAATATAAATGCATCACATTGGGATATGTATATAGAACCAAACAAAATTTTCACTATTCCCTGCTACATGCAAAAAAAAAAAAAGCACTCACATTTGTTAAATATAATTTTCCCTACTCCATGGCTGACAGATGTTCATGCAGCAGGTAGTTTTTGAGCATTTTGAGGGACTATGTTAAGCATGCTTGGAGTTCAAATCAATACCTCACTCACTCTAAAATTCCAAGCTGAAGGACCATCTTATAAAACATTGGAGAGTCTTTCTAGTAATGTTGGTAACCTAATCTGGTTCAAATTTCCCCAAGTGGAAAACATAGAACACTGAATGTCATCATCTATAAGATGTTATCAGAAAGCAGGCTTTATAAATTTAAGCAAAGTATACATTTAGCAAAGTAAATATAATTTAATCAAATAATTAATTTCATGATGACTTTTATTGAATGTGTGTGTTTAGAATCATTTATTTTATTTAAAAATTTTAAACATTTATTTATTATTGAGAAACAGAGAGAGACAGAGCATCTGCAGAAGAGGGGCAGAAAGAAGAAGAGACATAGAATCCGAAGCAGGATTCTGAGCTGTCAGCACAGAGCCTGACATAGGGCTTGAACCCACAAACTGCAAGATCATGACCTGAGCTGAAGTCAGATGCTTAACCGACTGAGCCACCCAGGTGCCCCCAGAATAATATAAGTATTCTAAATATTTGATCTAATATAATGAACTCTGTCCAAGTAGAAATTTTGAATAACCATACCTTAAGAAAATAAGCAGAATGAAAATATGGGCATAGAATCTCCTTAGACATCTCAAATGGAATTATTTGATGGATTTGGAACATAATTAGAAAAGATTTTATTCAATTCTTTAAAGGTATTCAGAGAGAAGTTTAAAAGTCTTGGTATATATGGAATCGGACCCTTTTATGAAAAAGGGTTTATGAAACCCTTTTATTAATACTGCAAGAACAAGTATCTATAACAACATGGCCCAGGAATATCAGTTTTACCCTGAGTCACTATTTTTAACCCTTTCATTTACAATTTATTTCAAAAGTTGGCCTAATGCTTTTACTCCATGAACAAAGTTTCATCAAAATGGCCTTTGGCAGACTCAACCTCTCTTCGGATTGTAAAGACCATATCCTGCTCTTAAGCAAGCAATCTTTGTTTCATATTTGTAGCCCCATTAAACAGAACTGGAGACGTAACTCTTTTTGTTTTGTAAATCTTACTTTTGGTGGGTGCCAAAGCGGAAAAAATAAGAAACAAAGTCAATGTTTGTTTTTAAACTTGGAATTATAATGAAAAGACATGGTGTGTGCGAGTGTGTGTGTGTGTGTGTCTATGTGCGCACGCGCGTGTGTTGCTTACTTTCTAGAAATGTAAACTCATAGATGAATAAATATCTCCTTCTCTTCTGATTACATAGATTAATAATATTTTTCTCTCAATAAAACTGGAAGATATCATTCATTGAGTACTAATTATGTGCCAGGTACCATACTAAATTCTTCAAGCACTTTGTCTCATTTTATTCAAAGGTCAGATTCAAGCTACAGTAAAACTTTTTTTTAAGTTATTCATTCAAAAATTATTTATTGAGCAGGTACTGTCAGACACTATTCTGAGCTGTGAGGATACAAGAGGAAACAAAAAATACAGTCATTCTTTGCATATAAAGAACAAAAAGAGAATTTAAAAGCATCCACAGATGAAAGGGTATCTCAGTATGACAATTGGACCAAAAACAAGTCAGCAGTTTCAATGGAAGCCAGAAAATTTTTGAGAAAATGTATTAAAAAATATATTCAAAAATCAATATGGAATTGTATATCCAACTAGATATCATTCAAGAATAAGGACAAAACAAGTAAGTTATTAGATGAAAACATATCCCTCCATTACTACATCCTAAATAAGAGCACTTAAAATATACTTCTAGGGGCGCCTGGGTGGTTCAGTCGGTTAAGTATCCACCTTTGGCTCAGGTCATGCTCTCACAGTTCATGGGTTCGAGCCCCCATTAGGCTCTGTGCTGATGGCTCAGAGCCTGGAGCCTGTTTCAGTCTGTGACTCCCTCTCTCTCTCCCCTGCTCATGCTGTCTCTCTCTCTCTCTCCTGGAAATAAATAAAACATTAAAAAAAAAAATTTAAAATATACTTCTAGAAGAGAACAAATGATCCCTGAAGGGAGATCAAAAAGCACACAAGAATAGTGAGCAAAGTAGATTCCATAAAATATCAATAACAATGGTAGTGGCCATTATTACCCCTTGCGTGTGGATATCATCTTACTCATCCTAAAATTTTTATATACATACAGATATACATAATTGAACTTGAAAAATATTATTTTCCTCTAAAGAAATTAACCTGAGTATAGTACCCTTTGTATGAAGAGAAAATCAAGCCTCATTTCCTTGTAAGCATAACTGTGAATAACAGCTTCTTCTAGGCTCTGCTGTTTTCTGTTTTAATCAGTTTAATTTTTAACTTTTTTTAGGCTCAAATTGTCACAGCTTGGCCAATGAAAGCTCTTTTTAAGTTGGCTCCTGAGTCCTGTCAACACCACATCAGAACATTTCAAAGTGTACTTGCTTTCGGCAACAAAAATTTCTAGCCTAATCTTGAAATATCTCTTCCCAACACATAGAATTAGCTCCTCCTAGAAGCACTGATATTTTTAGTTAAGTTTTACCATTTCTCTATGATATCTCTACCTGAAAGTTTAACTCCTCACAAAAGTATAACAACCTCTTTATTTTATAATTTGATATACCAAATAATTTCTATTATTTATTAAAATTTATATAACCACTTAATTTTAAAATTTTTTTCCATAAAGGACACCTGGGTGGCTCAGTCGGTTAAGCATTTGACTCTTGATTTCAGCTCAGATCATGATCTCATCTCTGCACTGATGGTATGGAGCCTGCTTGGGATTCTCTCTCCCTCCCTCTCTGCCTCTCCCCTGCTCTTTCTCTCTCTCTCAAAATAAATAAACTTAAAAAAATTTTTTAAATCTGTCCATAAAAATTAAAGTCTAAAGGACAAGGCTAATATTTTGAGTGATTTGCACTGTTTTTATTCTGTTATGATTTTATGCACATTTTTTGAATCATTCAAATTCTATGTCAGCCAGCCCAA
Organism: Hyaena hyaena; assembly: GCF_003009895.1. NCBI lineage: Eukaryota > Metazoa > Chordata > Mammalia > Carnivora > Hyaenidae > Hyaena > Hyaena hyaena. The sequence continues at coordinate 5,731,200 of NW_024080656.1, read as the reverse complement.
TGCTTCCAACTATTTTCAGAAAGTTTCATAATTTTTCTAATTTTTATAGGGTCATATTTCTAAGAGATGCTGTTGTCTTTAGTAAGTTTTTGAATTACTCTTCATGTAACTCTGAGAGAAAAAATTTTAAGTTGACTACCTGAAAAAATGCTAGGAAATATATTTTAAACCTCCATACACAGATACAAAAAAAATGAAAAGCTTTGATAGTTCATTTTTTTAATTTAAATAAGAAAAGCATTATATCTGTAAATAATAAGGCAAATTAAAATTGGAAAACACCTTTCAGTCTTTGCTTGTAGAGAAAGTGAGATTTGTATGCAGAAAGATAAATTCATCAGGGAAGTTCAATAACTAAGTCCTCACAGAAAAAGCATCTTTAGATCTCTTTGATGATATTTGTATGGCCAAATGGTACCCTCTGGTGCAAGACTAATTGAAATGGACATTTTTAACATTATGATTGCTCAAATTGAAAAAAGGACCCCTAAGGATAGAGTAGCAATACTCAATTAAAAATGCCTGACTGTTAGAGAAAATGATACTGATTATCTTGCCTCTGAACCTCAAATTAAATTCGCAAGATAATTCTCTACAATTTAAGTAAGATTGTCTCTATTATATGATTTATTAGAACTATCTTGAACCTCTTGGCCACTAAACATAAACTTTCCAAAAAGTAATTGTGAAATGTGTCTCCGTTTCTGGCTAGAATTTAGTTAAGAGGTTTAAGGACAATAATTTGGTATATAGCATCTAGACATATGAGTATTTATAATCGTTGTTTGGCTTGGCCAAAACCAAGTTGCAATTACAATCCAAATTCTTCACCAAACCATTAAGTTTTTTTTAAGATTAAACGCCAAAAGTGATTTTAGATGAATCTGAAATAATAATCTGTCCTGAACTATTGCCATATGTCCTGTATTCATTCCAGTGGGAAAGAAAAGTGGAGACACTGAATCTACATTAAAAGGGAGGCTTTCCCTGAGACTGCTTTTATGCTAGTATCATCAGTCAATATATAATTAAATATTTTGCTACAGTAAAAATTGTGATTTTTTCCCCTGGGACAATATAGAAATACCAATTTGTGTTGCATCTGCCAATTCCAATTGTTTAATACTAAGTAACTCTAGGACCATGCTGAAAAGGATTCTAAGGAAGGATCAGTGACTCAGGGATGAAGGGTCAGTCCAATATTAGCCAAGAATGGAGTACTAGGTACATATTTTTGCCATCTTGACTGCAAAAGAACTGGAAAGGATTCCTTAGGACATAACTTTTAAAAAGATTAAATAATTTTTCCACTTTTGAATTGACTTGAAAATCTGACACATTTTGGTTTCTATAAATACCTCTGAAACTAAATTTCTATGATATCCAACCACATGGCATTCAACTTAATGGGAAGAAAAAAAATATTTGAGTGCCTACCAAAATCACATATGTTTGGAAGTAGGGATAAAACAGTGAACGAAATAGATACAATTTTGCCCTTATTGGGCTCTTAAATTATCAGGAAGATAATAATTTTGATAACAATAACTTAAATGAAGAGTTGTATCATACTTTGCAATGTACTTTTAAATTATACCTTCTTTGAATTCCTTGGAAGAGCCCAATTTTTCCATGAGATATTTATTCAATATATTGTGAGATTTGGTTTGCTAATAATTTTGTTCAGAAATTTTGAATCTCTATTCACAAAGGAGAATGACTTTTTTAAAAATATAATTTATTGTCAAATTGGTTTCCACACAACACCCAGTGTTCATCCTAACAAGTGCCCTCCTCAATGCCCATCACTCTCTTTCCCCTCTCCCACACACCACCCATCAACCCTCAGTTCTCTGTATTTCAGAGTCTCTTATGGTTTGCTTCCCTCCCTCTCAGTAACTTTTTTTTCCCTTCATCTCTCCCATAGTCTTCTGTTAAGTTTCTCAAGATCCTCATATGAGTGAAAGTATATGGTATCTGTCTTTCTCTAACTTTTTTCACTTAGCATAATACCCTCCAGTTCCATCCATGTTGCTGCAAATGGCATGATTTCATTCTTTCTCCATTGCCAAGTAGTATTCTATTGTATACATAAACTACATCTTCTTCATCCATTCGTCAGTTGATGGATATTTAGGCTCTTTCCACAGTTTGGCTATTGTTGGAAGTGCTCCTGTAAACATTGGGGTACATGCCCCTATGCATCAGCACTTCCGTATCTCTTGGGTAAATTCCTAGCAGTGCTATTGCTGGGTCATAGGGGAGTTCTATTGTTAATTTTTTGAGGAACCTCCACACCGTTTTCCAGAGTGCTTACCAGTTTGTACCAGTCTGTGTTCCCACCAACAGTGTAAGAGGGTTCCCATTTCTCCACATCCTTGCCAGCATCTATAGTGTCCTGATTTATTCATTTTAGCCACTCTGACCGGTGTGATGTGGTATCTCAGTGCGGTTTTGATTTGTATTTCCCTGATGATGAGGGACGTTGAGTACGGTTTCCTGTGTCTGTTGGCCATCTGGATATCTTCTTTGGAAAAGTGTCTATTCATGTTTTCTGTCCATTTCTTCACCTGATTATTTGTTTTTCAGGTGTGGTGAGTTCCTTATAGATTTTGGATACTAGCTCTTTATCTGATATGTCATTTGCAAATACCTTTTCCCCTTCTGTCGGTTGCCTTTTAGTTTTGTTGATTGTTTCACAAGGAGAATGACTTTTAATCATTCATTATTAAAAAATTCTTATTTGATTTTAGCCTCATAATAATATTAGTCTCATTAAATTATTTGCAGAGTGTTACCTGTTCTTTTCTCTGAAGGGATTTATATGGCTTTGGAATTAATTTGTTTCTTGATGATGCAGTATAACTTGTCTTTGAATTTATCTAAATTTGTTTTATATGTTTTTTTTTTTTCTGGTTTGGTTTTCATTTTGGCTTTTTTAAATGGAAGGGGGACTAGGTTTTTAAATACTGATCCAGTTTCTTTAGATGTTATAGGTCCATTAAGATTTTCTGGGGTTTATTGGAGTTTTATTCAATTTTTCTAAGTAATTTTTTTCTGTGAAATTGTCCATTACAAGTAAGTTTTTTTATACAAGAGTATTCTTCCTTCAGAGTATTGTAATTGTATTCAGCATATTTAGATATGTCCCTTTCTCTCCCTTTTCTTGGGTAAATTTCACCAGAGTGTGTTCAGAATATATATTTTCACTATTAGCTTTTGTCTGCACAACTTGGATCAATCTGGTCAATTATTTTGGCTTCATATGAAAAGGCATAAAGTTGCCAAAAAATGATAGGCTTTTTATTGTTAAACTATTCCTTTAATATTAAGCTGCTCCGTTATCAAGGTATATTTGTAATTATACTGTGTTCAGACCCGTAAAGAGCAACCATTCTTTAATTTTTATGAAATAAATTTCCAATTCTTCCTCACGGCCAATAATAGCATGATGTTTTCTTTTTAGAGTCTTTCTTTTTAAATTTTTATACACAAGCCTTATATTTCTCCTTAATACATTCCTTTGAGTTCTTTCTAGGGTCTCTACCTATGTTTCAACTGTGAAACACTGAACTTAATATTAGAGTCTAGAACTACCTGCACAATGGTATATAAAATAAAAGAATGAGCTTAGGGACCCAAAGACCAACTTTGTGGTTTTTATTTAATGCTGTTTAGAAGCCTTAAGTAAGGATATTACATAAAGTGGGTGAGTGGAGGCAAAGGCCTTCTACCCACAGGAAATTTTTACCCAAGATAAGCTTCCTCATCACCAATTTTCTTATTAAGATCTCAGAGACTGTGTCCTCTGGCTGTTTTCTTGTCTGCCACCACATACTTCTTCCAGTTTTCCACAGCCCCAAACAACTCAGAGCTCTCACCCAGTACTTGAAGATTTCCTATAGGGTTGTATTACAAAAAACAACAAGAAAGCTACCTGAGATAAGCTCAACTAAGCAGAAGGATTTTATATTTTCAATAAGTGTCTGAGCAAACTGACCTCCATATCCATAAAACCTGAGAAGAAAGTGCCTCCCAGCCCTTTGGCTGTCTCTCTCTTCATTCTCCGTTTGGTTCTGGTGATGCCACACTTCAGCAAGCAACAGATGAAGACATTTTTATTCCCAGGACTGGTGGTTCTGATAAGGGTAGTAAGAATTAATTTTGTCTTAGTTACCTCCATATCCCTCCATTGGGGACAATAAAGGAATACATAGTTCTTTGCACACAGAAGTCTAAACACCTGTTGAATGAATGAACTAATGAGGAACAAGTGAAAGATGGCACTGTGTCCTTGGGGTCACAAGGCCTGAGGTAAGTTTCCTCTACATTTCAGAAAATACAGATGTTTATCTGTTTCTCAGTTTTTACTTCTGCTTCATAAAAGAAATTATAATGATCTTAGCCATTCCCAGACAAGGAGTAACAATTTATTTTTCTTTCAAGGATAATTAACTGAAAAAAAAGTTCACAGAGGTGATCTAAAATATTAGGTAAATAGCTCTTTGCTTTTTTAAGAAAATTATAAAGTATGACAATGCAAATCAGCAATAAAAATGAAGAACTGAAAAGTGCTATAACACAGAGGTACCTTGAAATCATTACATCAGTGAAATTTACATGACATATTCAGTGAAGGCAAATCTATAGACAGAAGTAGCTTAGTGGTTGTCAAAGACGGGGAGGGGAAAATCTCTCTAGTGGGTATGAGATTTCTTTTGGGTGTAATAAAATGCTCTATAATCAGATTGTGATAATTATTATGCAATTCTGAGAATATACTGTAGAAGACTGATTTGTATACTTTAAATGGGTGAATGGTACTGAATGTAAATTATATTTCAATGAAGCTGGTTTTAAAAAGTAAAGATTAAGTGGTTTGTTCAAAATTGCATGACTAGTGGTGAAGCCAGAACTGTAATCCACATTTTCCTAACTACTACAAATCTTTTCTCTCACTCTGCTATTGCCTTGTGTGTTTTTATCCCCTTACTTTCTGACAATCTTGATTTCTCTTTTTGTCATTTATGTATTTGTATTTAGTTCTCTTCTTTTTTCTCATTTCATAATTCCTCAGAAGGACTCATACAGTCCCTGTCCAGCTGTTAAAGAGCCTACAATTTAATCATCACAGTTTGGCTTTATTTCGTATTTGGCTATACCTCAGGGCGACTTCTGATACTATTGATCTATTTTTCCCACCAAAGGGACATAAGGGACTAAGCACATGGAATTTGGTAGGCAAGACTTTGGAGAAGAAGATGACTTTAGCAGGATATGAGCAGCAAGTGGGAAACCACCGAACAAAAGAATGACTCTATTGCTGGAATCTTATTACATTCATAGACACAAGAGACCTACGAGGATTGTTTAACTTGATACTCTTACCCAGGAGATTGACTTACAGCTGGTGTGTGAGAAACGCCATTTTCCAGATGACTTCCTCTCCTGTTACAAAGTCTGGCTATGGCTCCCTGCAAAGTGCTGGATCTTCTCCATGTTCAAGTGTTTGAGACACTTATCTTATCTTTCCTCTCTGTGCTGGCTTTTTCCACTCATCTTTTTTTAATTTTAAGTATCCTACTGTAGGAAGATTAATTCTTCTCTATTGAGTTCGACTCCTTTGCCACTATTTGTGCAGCCATTGTGATATACCCAACTTGGATAGAGGAAGGCATAAGGTAAATAAATAGTAGATCATACTCTACAAGAAAGTCATAAAATAACACCTTTTCTCTCTCTGCAGGTAGGACTAGATTACGTTACTCAAATTTAAGAAATAAAAATAGACATTTATCAACCATTGTCAATCTCTAGCAATGTGACTCATGTTATTAGCAGGTGACTTTTTTTCCTCTTTTCCAAAGAAGATGTCCAATTAAATTATCACTGGTTTCAGTTGCAAATTAGATTTTTTTCATCATTTAAAACATTCTCTGTTGGCTTTAAGTAAATTTTATGTACTTACTTTCCCATAGTTATCATTTACTTCTATGAATCTTAAATTATTTGGGCAAACTGTGAAATTTTTGTTGGAAAACTATGTTAATATTAGTAAGTTCACATCGTTCAACCAAACATATAGTAGTAAATATATAGTAGGACTTGCTTAAATCCATTGGGTTGTGATGGGGAGGTCCTAGGAGAAGGGAGGGTTAAATTACAGAAAGTCAAAGGGAAACAAGGGCGAAGAAAAAAATTGGTCTGGATACAGACATAGTAGAAGTAAAATGCCAAGGGGGAGCACTTATACAACACTATTAGATTTCATATAGTTAAAAGGGAAGGAATATATGTGGCAGACAATGTTAGTTGCTTACTCAATAGCCATTCTCTCCCTTCTTCCTTGCTAACAAAAGGGTTGGTAATGTGCCCCTCCCCAAGGACTGGATTATGGTTGGTCTTATCAATTGTGACTTTAATGTCTCATCTTGATTCCTCCCTACTTGGGATGATGGCATTTCATAGTGATGCTTAGAACTTCAGCAGGCACATTGCCACCTGATGCAAAAAGGAGGATAAAAAATTAAATGTACTGAGGAACAGGAGGATGGAAAGAAATTGGGTCCATGATGACATCACAGAGCTGATGAAATTGATGTACTGCCTCTTTCATATGCTTTGTAAGAGAATAAAATGTTTCAAATGCTTAGTTGGGTGTTGAATTGCAGACCTATCATCTTAACTGAAACAGTGTCAAGGCACTTTCATAATATCAAGAACATAGATGATATGATGGATTTCAAAAACATTTAAGCCGTTGATCAGGCTTAGGTAATATAAGCCTGTTCCTGGAGTCAGTTCCCTGAGTGGGAAAGGGAGCTTCTTCTCTCTAATATGCCTCTCTGGACATAATGACTGAGATTAAAGGCATAGTTAAGGATAAGCAATGGAACTTCTGGGTATCCTCTGATCCTTGAGGTAAAATTCACAACAAGAGCCATCCCTTAAGAAAATAGTGGACAATGATCAAGCTTTTAGAACTTCTCCTCAAGAAGACAAGCTGTTACATTGGCTAATCTCATCTGATAATCTTTTTTAAAAATCTATTTCTGGTTATTATTACACACAGCATAGAAGACATAGCTAAGTACCTAAAAGGAGAGGCCACATTTCATATTGATCAGTGCTAATAGGCTAAGAATGCATAGCTATGCTAACAGTGTGAATTCTATTCCTTCTTCCTATCCCCCTGCTGTACCCTCAGCCATACCCTTCTATTCAATACTGAAAGTAAATGGTATGAAAATGTGCCAACATACCAAACACAGTTTTTATACATCTGTCTTGTTGGTAGAAACTTGAATGGAACCTTGAAGACTAATTGGAATTTTCCAGATGAGGAGATGATATTCACTAACTGGTAGAACCGGCTGTGCAAAGATGGCAATTCAATAGAGATGCAAACAGTTTATCATGGCAGGCATGAGGGATCCACGTGAAGGAGGAGTAGCAGATGGCAAAGGAGGGACTTTCTATCTCTCCTGAAAGGTTTAACCACAAAGAAGATGGTATGGGGGGTGTTAGGCCAGAAAATAAAAGACTATTCTAGCAGCTTAGAATAGGATGAGCTGGAATGAAAGGTGTCTGGGGCAAGAAGGAAACAATTTCAACAAAAATAGATGACAGCGGTAATGGGTATGAATCAAGAAATAATAAGAGACAGACCAAGGGATTTAGCAACCAATTAAATGTAATAGTAACAGGACCAGGGGCAGTTTGAAGATAACTCACTTCTGACAATTAACTGGGATGGATAGTTATGACACCCTTTATAATATATAATAAAAAGGAGTTGGGTTCTGTGTGAAGGGAAAGAAGGAGATAACAAGTATATTTTTTATAGTGTCAAGTGTGAGGCATTTATGGTTTACTCAAGTAAAGCTGTCCAACAGATCAGAGGTTCCTAGGCTTTCAGGTTTCTCATACAAGCAAAATTTTCAAATAAATATGAGGGATCAGTTTAAGACTTCCAGCTTTTTCTTTTGAAAAGACAGGATGTGTTCTTTAAGAAAAAAAACTATCATCTACTAATATCAACATTTCATTCTTATAAAAGGATATTTCAACACCAAAAATTAAGGCATGAATTTTGATACAAAAGGCAATGTATTGTTAATTCAATAAGTTAACTTAATTGTTACCTTGCCTTCAATTCAAAACTCAACTAAAGCATCTTTATTTTTTTTTTCAATCCCTCTTGTACTGATGTAATTCCCATCATTGACTTATAACAGGCACAAATGGCATTTAAAACTACCTCATATAGAGATCTGGAGCCCAACAGAGAAGCCTAAGCTAAAGATCTGGAATCATAAGAATATTATTTGAAGTAGACAAATAGATAATCAAAAGTACTGTTTATTTGGCACTTTCTATATGCCAAACACTATGATAAAGGCTTTCCATATATCTCCTTTCAAAATCTCCAGGAGGTAAGAGAGGATACCTCATTTTTACAGATGAGGACATTGAGACTAGAGATATTAAGTTACCCAAGATCACAAAGCAGGAAGTGGCAGAGCTAGTATTCAAGATTTCTCTAATTAGAAGCTCTAAGCTTTTAAGTGTGATGTTATACTGCCACCATGGAAAAAAACATACAGAATAAGAAAGAGCATCAAAGATGGAATTTAGGAATACTGACACTTTAAGCGCTTCAGAACAACAACAACAACAACAACAAAAGCCTAGAAGAGAAAAATAAATAGGGCCATGTAAAACAAAGGGAAAGAGAACTTCCAAACAAAATCTAAGCTGAAGGGTATTAAGAGGCACAAACTTCCAGTTATAAAATAAGTAAGTCACACAGATGAAAAGTACAGCATAGGAAACATAGTCAATAATATTGTAATTAGCTATCATTTAAACTCCTGACCCTAATACTAAAATAAATTTTTCAGGATCAAATCAAATCATATTCAAATTTATACAATAATATCTATGTTGCAGTCTAAGTACCTGTAACCAGAAAAAAAGTTTTTAAATGCAACTTACAATTTAGGAACTCTGGATATAGAGTATTATGTTTGCCACAATCCTGTAGCCTACATTATACAATTTCAATTATAAAAGATCTAACTGGTGCAGAGATATGAAATGCAATTTCAAATTATTACCGCCAGGAGGCATTGGTGCAGTGGTATCATGGTTTGAATAATTAAGCCAATGCTTTTCATAAGATTAAGACAATCACTCTTACTAAGTTCTAACACAGATTTCCAATCATGAATTCTCCATCTCTTATGTGCCAGTAATAAATAATTACCTCTTAGTTTCAAATTCTTACTTTTTGCTTGCTCTGTGAGAATGGATCTGGGCCCCTTAAATATCTTCTACTGTCTGCCACATAATGTCAGACTTTGTCAGTAGAGGGAGCTGGAGAGATGCTGCCGGAGCAAAGGGTTTTGCTTCTCTGGTCAGATGCCCTCACTTGGCCGACTCCCACAGTTCATGCTCAGTGTCCCGTTCTGATAGTGTAGGAACCAGCACCAGATTCCTGCAGCGTATACAGCTTCTCCAGAGCCAGTCTCCTGAAATACAGTGGCCAGCAATACAGTGGTCATCACCACATTCGGGCAGATTTGTACCACTGTTTCACATGAGACACCTCCTCAAGTTTCTCTGGAGCCCTAAAAAGCAGAATTCTGGCCGGTTCCTGAGGGTAGATTTCCAGTACATTCCCCCAGGGTACCCACACAGTGACTTCTCTGATATTCAATAAGGACTGTGCCTTTTCCCATAGGATTCTGATCTCAGCTGTGGAGGAGAGGGGCAAAGTGGGGTCTATTCTTTGAACTCTCTATCTCAGCCCTGGATAGTAACTGCCCTTATGTCTGTTATACTGTATTCATTAATGTCTTCTTTACTTCTTACTAGCAAAGCTCTAATTGCTCCAATGTCCTGTTGTAGTTAATAATTCTTTATGTAAAACCTTTCCTGTTCAAGTTGCTATATCACTCCCTTGATTTGACCTAGACTAATAAGCTTGTCTTTACATTCACCTTTATGAAAATAATTAAACTAATAAACTAAGTAAATAATAGTAACCCTCTATGAACTTAGGAGGTAGTCACATCACGACTTAAAAAAAAATAAAAGATTCAACTTATACCATTCACAATAAATCTTAACTTTTCTAGTTCATCATGTTTCTCAAGATGGAGCCAACACCCTTTCTAGTGGGTTTTCCTTAACCTTTCCCTACATTTCCTTTACATGAAAGTGGAAAGAAGAAATACAACTGAAACACCCTGGAAAGACAGTTGAGAATGAGTTGCATGGCTAGTAGTCTGTTGTTTAAATTCTCACAATAACACCATGTACTATTATTTCAATGTTACCTATGGGGGAATTGAGACCTAGAGAGGATAAATTAGTCACCAAATTCATACACCTCAGAAACAGTGGAGATGGGATTGAAAGCCAGGCATGCCTGGTTCCAAACTCGCTACACTTCACCTCAGAGAACTTTCCAAGATGGATTTTTGCTTTTGTGTAACTGGCTCTCCTCTCTCTCATTTGGACACAGCAGGCTGCTCATTTGGACAAAACTGTTAGTGTGTGTTTTCATCCACTTTGCCCTCAGAACAGTTGCTTCCACATTCTGCATGTCTCAGAAGAAAACATAAGCAATAACCAAGTACCTAGTATTCAACTACCATTGGGAGCAGCCAAAAAACTGTTTTCATGTGTATTTCCCCTAAAAAAGAAATATTTTCTGCAATATAAGGAACAAAATTGTATACTGCCTTTTCTTTTCCCAATCAAAAGAAGCTATTTAGGCTTAAACCATATAATTAAATATTAGCACTAAAAGTACTGGTTCATACAGCATCCCTTTTTTTTTTTATTTTTTTATTTATTTCTAGGGGAGAGAGAGAGAGAGACAGCATGAGCAGGGGAGGATCAGAGAGAGACGGAGACACAGACTCTGAAACTGGCTCCAGGCTCCGAGCTGGCAGTCAGCACAGAGCCCGATGCGGGGCTCGAACCCATGAACCAGGAGATCATGACCTAAGCGAAAGTCGGACGCTTAACCGACTAAGCCACCCAGGCGCCCTATATAGCTTCCATTCTTAATAAAGGCCGTCGAGAAAGTCGGGATAGAAAGAACTTACTTACACATCCAAAAAGCCATCTGTGAGAAGCCCTCAGCTAACATCATCCTCAACAGGGAAAAACTGAGAGCTTTCCCACTGAAATCAGGAACACGACAGGGATGTCCACTCTCACCACTGTTGTTTAACATAGTGCTGGAAGTCCTAGCATCAACCATCAGACAACAAAAGGAAATAAAAGGCAACAGAATTGGCAAAGAAGAAGTCAAACTCTCACTTTTCACAGGTGACATGATCCTGTACATAGAAAACCCGACAGACTCCACCAGAAGTCTACTAGAACTGTACCATAAATTCAGCAAAGTTGCAGGCTATAAAATCAATGTACAGATATCGGTTGCATTTTTATACACCAATAATGAAGCAACAGAAAGGGAAATCAAGAAACTGATCCCATTCACAACTGCACAAAAAACCATAAAATACCTAGGAACAAACCTAACCAAAGATATAAGAGATTTGTATGATGAAAACTATAGAAAACTTATGAAGGAAACTGAAGAAGACACAAAGAAATGGAAAAACATTCCATGCTCATGGATTGGAAGAATAAATATTGTTAAAATGTCATTACTACCCAAAGCAATCTGCACCTTTAATGCAATCCCAATCAAAATTGCACCAGCATTCTTCTCAAAGCTAGAACAAACTATCCTAAAATTTGTATGGAACCACAAAAGACCCAGAATAGCCAAAGTAATATTGAAGAAGAAAACCGAAATGGAAGGCATCACAAACCCAGACTTTAGCCTCTACTACAAAGCTGGAATCATCAAGACAGTATGGTATTGGCACAAAAACAGACACATAGACCAATGGAATAGAATAGAGAACTCAGAATTGGACCCACAAATGTATGACCAACTAATCTTTGACAAAGAGGGAAAGAGTATCTAATGGAAAAAAGCCTCTTTAACAGATGGTGCTGGGAGAACTGGACAGCAATATGCATAAGAATGAAACTAGATCATTTTCTCACACCATACACAAAAATAAACTCAAAATGGATAAAGGACCTGAATGTCTGGCAGGAAACCATCAAAACCCTAGAAGAGGGGCGTCTGGGTGGCTTAGTTGGTTAAGCGTCCGACTTTCACTTAGGTCATGATCTCGCGGTTTGTGGGTTCGAGCCCCGCGTCGGGCTCTGTGCTGACTGCCAGCTCAGAGCCTGGAGCCTGTTTCAGTCTGTGACACCCTCTCTCTCTGGCCCTCCCCTGCTCACACTGTCTCTCTCTCTCTCTCCTAGAAATAAATAAAACATTAAAAAAAAAAAACCCTAGAAGAGAAAGCAGGAAACAACTTCCTCGACCTCAGCTGCAGCAATTTCTTACTTGACACTCCCCAAAGGCAAGGGAATCAAGAGTAAAAATGAACTACTGGGACCTCATCAAGATTAAAAGCTTGTGCACGGCAAAGGAAACAATTCATAAAACTAATAGGCAACTGACAGAATGGGAAAAGATAGTTGCAAATGACATATCAGATAAAGGGCTAGTATCCAAAATCTATAAGGAAGTCACCAAACTCCACACCTGAAAAACATTTCTTCCAGTGAAGAAATGGGCAGAAGACATGAACAGACACTTCTACAAAGAGGACATCCAGATGGCCAACAGACACATGAAACAATGCGCAGCATCCCTCATCATCAGGGAAATACAAATCAAAACCACACTGAGATACCTCATGCTGGTCAGAGTGGCTAAAACGAACAAATCAGGAGACTATATATGCTGGCAAGGATGTGGAGAAACGGGCACCCTCAGTGGGAATGTAAACTGGTGCAGCCCCTCTGGAAAACAGTGCGGAGGTTCCTCAACAAGTTAACAATAGAACTCCCCTATGACCCAGCAATAGCACTGCTAGGAATTTACCCAAGAGATACAGGGGTGGTGATGCATAGGAGCACATGTACCCCAATGTTCATAGCAGCACTCTCAACAATAGCCAACACACAGAAAGAGCCTAAGTGTCCATCAACAGACAAATGGATCAAGAAGATGTGGTTTATCTGTATGATGGGATACTCCATGACAATGAGAAAAAATGAAATCTGGCCATGTGTAGCAATATGGATGGAACTTGAGGGTTTTATGCTGAGCGAAATAAGTCAGGCAGAGAAGGACAGATACCATATATTTGCACATATAGGAAGATTAGGAAGAACTTAACGGGGGGCCATGAGGGAGGAGAAGGGGAAAAATAGTAGGGGAGAGGAAGGGAGGCAAACCATGAGAGACTCTTGAATGCTGAGAACAAACTGAGGGCTGATGGGGGTGGGGAGGAGGGGAAGGGGAGTGATGGGCATGGGGTAGGGCACTTGTTGGGATGAGCACTAGGTGTTATATGTAAACCAACTTGACAATAAACTATTTAAAAATAAATAAATAAATAAATAATCTTTAAAAAAATAAAAGAAGTGCTGGTTTATATTAATCTAAAGCAGCACATTTTTCAAGTGCTACAAGAAAAAAAAAAACCTGTCAACCCTAAATTCTATACCTGGGAAAAATATCCGTCAGGTATGAAGGCAAATTAAGACATTCTCAGATGAAGGAAAACTAAAGGAATCTGTACCTCTAAGGGTAGCAGACCTACCCATAGAGAATGCCTACAGGGAATTCTCCAAACAGAAAGTACATGACTTCAGAAAGGAAGAACTAACAACATAATAGGTTTAAAAAAAAAGGAGGGTGGTTGGGAAGTAAACATAATAGACTATACTTCTCCTGAATTTCTTAATAATGTTTGATGTTTGAGGCAAAAAACAACAATACCAAATGATGGAGTGCATGATGTGTGTAGAGAAAATAAATTTTTAAAGTGGAGATGGTTAAGGGACCTAATGGAAGTAAGATTTCTACACTTAAAGTGGTAAAATGTTTCCAGCACATTGTTATCACAATTACACATATCATCATAAAAACGAAAGCACCCAGGGGTACCTGAATGGCTCAGTCTGTTAAGTGTTGGCTTCAGCTCAGGTCATGATCTTGTGGTCCATAGGTTTAAGCCCCGTGTCAGGCTCTATGCTGACAGCTCAGAGCCTGGAACCTGTTTCAGATTCTCTGACCTCCGTTGCTCATGCTCTGTCTCTGTCTCTCAAAAATAAATATTCAAAAAAAATTTTAATTAAAAAAAAAACTAAAGCAACCACTTAGAAAACAATATATCTAAAAAAGGTTCAAATGAGGTGAGGACCTTTATATCACATGTTAACATCTACTAGAGAGAATCTATGTCAGAAGAGGCATGCAACAGCCAAAGAGACAGGATGACTCAGTCACCTGCTCTCTGTCTTCAGCTTCTCTGGTGCTGGAATAGAATAGACAAGACCTAGAATAGCCAGGTAGTAGAAATGGACCTTTGCATGGTTTGTGGGTTCATGGAGCATCGGCATGATCTCACTCTCACCAGTACTGATCTCACTATCGCCACTGCTGAACATCTAGCTAGCCAGCAGTAGAGTGCCGAAATGGTGCTATCTTTCTATAAGACCAATAAGACACTTATACCATGGAAAGAGGACTGTTTCATCCTGTCTGTGCTTGACCCACTATTCCAGGTACAGCTCTGCCTTTTCAGGTCACACCTCTCAGCCAGCACCACTACCTAGGGCTCAGAGAATGTCTAATTTACTGTCATGGAATCCTGCATAACATTACCATATGCCTACATACCCACTATACAGCAAAGGAGGGGCAGCAGTGGTCTTGTGTCAATAGCATCCATTGTTCCTACCTAAGCTGCCAAGCCAATAGGAGATTGAAGTGGACTTTTAAATGAGCAGCTAAAATAGAAGCTTGAAGAGAACACCTTGAAAGGATGGGGCCCTATCTTTTATGATTCAGCATAGACCTTAATCTAATAGCCATACAAGAGTGCGATGTCCATAATAATAGAATAAACTGTCTGAGAGGGGATGGAGGAAGAAACAGTCCCACCAGTGTCACACTCCCCCCCGCCAGAAACCCATGTGGGGAAACACACATGCTGTCCCCACAATTTTAGGTTCTGTGTAATCCTTCCTCCAAGGACGCAGCAAGAATCCCACAAATTTTAGAGTTGATACTGCTTCTTGTTTACTTTGGGATCCTTATGCCAGGAGATCACCAAGTGGAGAAAAGGATTACTATACTCATAGCAATAATGGGCCAGGATAATCAGGAAGAAATATAACTTTGGTGACAGATCAGAGGCAAGGAAGAATATGCTGAACACTCAGACAAGCCATGTAACCTTCATTCCCAGCTGTAATTCTAAATAGGAAAACACAGAAACCATTACTGGGTAAAGGCAGACTGACCAGAGGTTTCACACCCTTCAGAATAAGGATGATGCCTGGGTAATTCCACTAGGTAAACCGCACAGATTGGCAGAAGTGCTAATCACTGGGGAGAGGAATTTAGAATTGGTAGTGGAGGCAGGAAGTGATGCATATTAGTTGTGATCCTAGGGCAAACTGCAGCAGCAGCAGTTAAAGAGCTCCTCCCAGAAACCCCCTTGTAAGGTTTTCCAATCAGAATTCTGGAGAGGCTGTGCCGTGACCTCTGGGTATCTGAACTCAAAGAATGGACTGTAAAGAATCCTGTTGGTAAACAACCATCATCATTTAAACAGGAGGGTCAACTTGTCCCTCACAACTGTATTAGTTGATGATTCACAGCTACTCCCATCTCTGGAAACTTGCCCTCACAGGAACAGGAACAGCCTTGCCTAATGGGCTATTACCACCTACCCCTCCTATGGGAAGACCACTGCCAGTGACTGAGTTCCATGACTCAGGGGGAGAAACTTTGTTGTACAATTCATTCCCACAGCTTCCTGTGGGATCAAACAAGCTAGTCTCCAGCTAAGCCCACGATCTGGCTCAGCTTCTTATTTGTCTTTTATTTCCTGTTTCATCTTCATCTATTTTCATTTCTCATCAAGTACGTTTTTGATAAGCCACCTGAACAAGAATTTCTATCCCATGCTCTGCTTCTAGAAACTGAAGCTAACACACTTAGGTACAACCTTGCTCTGCTAGACATGCTTTGGGAAACTTGATAGATTTCCATCATATCTCAAACTTGAAAGCAAATTGTTAAATTGAAATCTCTAGGTAACATAAACTCTGTTATAGCTGGATGCTTTTCATATTACTTGACTTAGGAAACCAGAATTTATGGTAAATGTAATAAAACACTAAATATTCAAGAGTCAATAAACTTCCTATTTCTGCTTTGATGATGTCTTTCCAATGTCTTCATTACTCTAAAGGAGAGAAACATACAATCATACAAAGAGCTTAATTTTCAAATTAGTTGGTTAGTCTGCCCAGAAAATTGCAACAGCAGTCACATACAACTGCAAGAAATGACTTTTGAAATAACTTTCACACAAAATTCATTCTGCCTCTTATTAATCATTATTCAGGTGACTTCTACAAAAGTCCAATTAAAAAAATATTGCAAAACAAAGTCACAAATCAGCATTTTACTATAGAGGGAAATATTTCTAGAAATGATATATAATACAATGGATTCAAAAAACATTACATTGAGGAAAAACAAAAATAAAAACACCACAGAGAATTTAAAATCTTAATTGGTAAACATAATAGTAGGAAACCTTGTGGGCTCAATTCTTCTCCAGGCAAAACACAGAGCAAGTATATTATTTTTTAACTCTGGTTCTCCTAGACTTTAAGACTAGAAATTTATAATGTAGGTGATCAAAATAAAATTATGAAAAAAGTGCTCCTATCACTATGAGGAAAAGAATATGTTATTAAAATTCATTATTCATCTTTCATAAATCTGGTATGTATCAAAATTCATCTACCATTAGGGACACTTGGGTGGCTCAGTTGATTAAGCATCCAACTCTAAATTTCTGCTCAGGTCATGATCTCACAGTTCATGGGTTCAAGCCCTGCATCAGGCTCTGGCTGACGGCCCAGAGCCTGGAGCCTGCTTCAGATTTTGTGTCTCTTTCTCTCTCTGTTTCTCTCCCACTCATGCTCTGTCTCTAAAATTTAAATAACCTTAAAAATTTTTTTAATAATGATGATTTCTTTTCAAGTTCTTTAGCTTATTTCCCAAGGTCCTTCTAAACTTTGGCCCTAATCTACCTTTATAGGTGTATCTCTCACAATCCTTACATAGGACCCAAAGATCAACAAAACTGGGCAATTCACTCTTCTCCAACAAATAGCTTATTTATCTGTATTTATTTCTTTACTACAAGGGAATAACATCATCATTAGGCTCTGGAAGAAACTGATTGGGTTCAAGTTCTTCAGCATTATGTTGAAGGAAACCCCAGACATCGGTATCAATTTATCCATATTTACTTCATTGTATATCTTTAAGTATGAGAGCCATTTTTTTCAAACACAGCCAAGATGTCATTTATTATCACATTTAAACTATTAACAATTATTCCTTAATATCACCAAATAAGCAGCGTTCAAATGTCCCTGATTCCCTTACACATTTTAAAGTCTTTAGTTTGAATCAGGATTCAAATAAAAATCACACATTGCAATTGACGTTGTGTTTCTTAAATCTCCTGAGAATTTTCCATGTCCAGTCTCCTCTTTTCTATTTATTTGTTTAAAAACTCAGGGACACTGGCTGGCTCAGTCAGTTGAATGTCTGACTTTGGCTCAGGTCATAATCTCATGGTTCATGGGTTCGAGCCCCGCATCAGGCTCTGGGGTGACCACTCTGAGTTTAGAGCCTGCTTTGGATTCTGTGTCTCCCTCTCTCTCTCTGCCCCTCCACTGCTTGCCCTCTTTCTCTCTCTCTCTCTCTCTCTCAAAAATAAACAAACATTAAAGAAATTTTTAAAAACTCAGATTATTTGCCTAATAAATTTTCTACACTGGATTTTAATGTCTGCTTCCCCATGGTGTTTTTTTTTTAACATGTTCTTCTGTGCCCTATATTTCCTGTAAGCTGGTAATTAAATCTAGCAGCCTGATTTATTTCAAGGTAAAATTTTTGGCAAGAGTTCTTTATAGATGGTGATACATACTTCTATCAAGAAATATGTAATATCTGGTAGTTTTTCTTTTTGCAGCTGTAATAGCTATAAATGATCATTTCCTCAATCCACTTTATCATTAAGTGTTCACAAAATAGTTAATAGTCACATCCTATTATTCATTCTTCATTTATTAACCATAATACTATTATAGAGAGAAATATACCCTCATTAACTATTCATCTACCCTGGGGCATAGTTCATATAGAGAAAGCAGATAAAAAAATGCTTTTTAACGTTTATTCGTTTCTGAGAGACAGAGAGACAGAGTGTCAGCGAGGGAGGGGCAGAGAGAGAGAGAGGGAGACACAGACTCCAAAGTAGACTCCAGGCTCTGAGCTGCTAGCACAGAGCCTGATGCAGGGTTCAAACTCACAAGATGTGAGATCATGGCCTGAGACGAAGTCGGACGCTCAACTGACTGAGCCATCCAGGTGCCCCAGAAAAGCAGATTAAATGCTTGATTCTTTTAATGGGAAAGAATTTTGGAAGATGATTTCTTAGGTCAGAGCTCTGCTAATGCACTGCCACTAATGAGGGGGTCACACTGTACACAGCGTGTACATTACACTGTAATGTAATGTACACACTGGCACCTGCAAACTAGTTAAAGGAGCTTCAACATTACTACTTGATATGAGCTTAATATGTGAACATGAAGTTTGAAAAACTCAGTAGATTGAAGTCTGACTCTCATTTGACAACTTTAAACATCCAGAGGAAAAGCATTTACCTGCTGATGAATGAATCTAGACAGTGAAGTCTACCTACAATCCAGAGTTTATCAGGTCAAAGGGTACATGAAAGATTCAAGTGCCTCAATTATGGGTCATGCATAAAAGGGAGAAGGTTTGTAGATAAAGGTTTGTATTATGTCCTATCCAAAAGGACCCACTGGGAAGGGCAATGGGACTTATACATACCTTCCCAGATTCCTAGTAACTGAGGAGAGACTGAGTGATGAGCTAGAAGAAAAATGCATCACTTACCACAAGATAACTACAAGTGAGAAATTCCCAAATATATGATAGAATTTCTGAAAGTCTCATGAGAGAAAAACTCACCCCCTCGTAAACCTAGAAGGTGTAAAGACATATTAAGTCATTTTAAGTCAATAAAAAACTTCCTGCATCTAATGCTTAAGCACAAAGGGAGTTTATTGGAAATTTTTATTATAATAATTTATATATAATAATATTATAAGTATAATCTGAAGAAGAAAAACCAAAAGCAAACATCAGACTCAATGGGGAAATGAGAGCTTTTCCCCTAAGGTCAGGAGCAAGACAAGGAAGTCCACTCTCCCCACTTTTATTCAACATAGTACTGGAAGTCCTAGCCACAACAATCAGACAGGAGAAGACCAGAAGGAAGCAGGAAGAAGGAATACAGAAGGAAGCAGGAAGACAAAAGAAAGAAGGAAGAAGGAAGAAAGAAGAAAGAAAGAGAAGGAAAAGGAGAAGAAATAAGATAATGCATTGAAATTGGTTAAGATGCCATGATACTATTTATAGAAAACCCAAAAGACTCCACTAAAAGTCTACTAGAAATAATAAATGAATTCAGTAAAGTCACAGGATACAAAGTCAATGTACAGAAATCTGTTGCATTCTTATACACTAACAATGAAGCAACAGAGGGTAAAATTAAGAAAATAATCCCATTCACAATTTCACCAAAAACAATAAAATATCTAGGAATAAACTTAACCAAAAAGGTGAAAGTCCTGTATTCTTAAAACTATAAAACACTGATAAAAGAAATTGAAGACAACACAAACAAATGGGAAGATACTCCATGCTCATGGACTGGAAGAATTAATATTGTGAAAATGTCTATACTACCCAAAGCAATCTACACATTTAATGCAATCTCCATCAAAACACCAATAGCACTTTTCACAGAACTAGAACAAATAGCCCTAAAATTTATATGGAACCACAAAAGACCACAAAGAGCCAAAGCAATCTTTAAAAAGCAAAACAAAACCGGAGATATCTCAATTCCAGAATTCAAGGTATATTACAAAGCTATAGTAATCAAAATAGTATGGTACTGGCATAAAAATATACACATAGACCAATAATAGAAGAATATAAAACCCAGAAATAGGGGTGTCTGGGTGGCTCAGTGAGTTGAGCATTCGACTTCAGCTAGGTCATGATCTCATGGGTCTTCAACAACGGATGAAAAAATATACAATGGGAAAAAGTCTCTTCAATAAATGGTGTTGGAAAAACTGGACAGCTACCTGCAAAAGAATGAAACTGGACCGTATCATATCCCACACACAAAAATAATCTCAAAATGGATTAAAGACCTACATTTGAGACCTGAAATCATAAAAATCCTAGAAGAGAGCACAGGCAGTAATTTATCTGACTTTGGCCATAGCAACATTTTTCTAGATATGTCTCCTGCGGCAAAGGAAATAAAAGCAAAAATAAACTGTTGGGACTACATCAAACTAAATAGCTTCTGCACAGCAAAGGAAACAATCAACAAAACTAAAAGGCAAACTATTGAATGGGAGATGATATATGATATCTGCAAATGACATCGGATAAAGGGTTTGTATCTAAAATATATAAAGAACTTATAAAACTCAACAACCGAAAACCAAATAATCCAATTTAAAATGGGCAGAAGATATGAACAGACATAAATATGGCCAAAGACTCATGTAAAGATACTCAACATGACTCATCATCATCAGGAAATTACAAATCAAAACTACAAAGAGATACCACCTCACACACCTCATTTAGTCAGAATGGCTAAAATTAATAATACAAGAGACAATAGGTGTTGGCGAGGATGTGGAGAAAGGGGGATCCTTTTATATCATTGATGGGAATGCAATCTGCTGCAGCCACTCTGGAAAACAGTATGAAGTTTCCTCAAAAAGTTATAAATATAACTACCCTATAATCCAGTAATCACACTACTGCATATTTACCCCCAAAATACAAAAAAAAAAAAAAAAAACGATTTCATGGGGATACACAGACCCTTATGCTTGCTGCAGCACTTTTTAACATGTCCAAATTATGGAAGCAACCCCAGTGTCCATCAATAGATGAATGGATAAAGATGTGGTATATATATACAATGGAATATTACTCAGCCATATAAAAGAATGAAATCTTGCCATTTGCAACAACATGGATGGAGCTAGAGAGTATTATGGTAAAAAAAAATTAGTAAGAAAAGAAAAGTGCCATATGATTTCCCTCATATGTGGAATTTAAGTAACAAATGAGCAGACAACAGGAGAAAAAGAGAGAAAGAAACCAAGAAATACACTTTTAAGTATAGAGAACAAGCTGAAGGTTACCAGAGGGGAGGTGGGTAGGAGAATGGGTTAAATAGCCACAGAGAATTAAAGAATACACTTAATGTGATGAGCACTGAGTAACATATAGAATATACATATTACAATATATTGTACCCCTGAAACTAATACAACACTGAATGTTAACTATACTGGAATTAAAATTAACTTAATTTTAAAAATGTATAATCTGAGAAAAAGTTGAGCGTTTATTTTTTTAAGTTAATGTTTTTTTGGGAGAGGGATAGAACACAAGTGGGGGAGGGGCAGAGAGAGGGAGACACAGAATCCGAAGTAGGCTCCAGGCTCTGAGTTATCAGCACAGAGCCCATGAACTGCGAGACCATGACCTGAGTCAAGGTCAGGCACTTAATCAACTGAGCCACCCAGGGGGCCCAAAAGTTAGGCACTGTGGGAAGGATATGAATACAGCTGGCACTTGGGTGTGATTGGAAACAGGAACGAGAATGCCATAGAATTTCTCACTGTATCTCTTGCCTCTGCTTACTGTTAAATGTATGTTTCTTTGTCTCTTATTTCTCTTAGGACTGCTTCTTCTGTTCCCCAGACCATAGACTGCCTCATCTGATAGGGTGCCATGAGTTATGAAGGTTTACCTAGCACAGCTTTTTCCCCTCTGGAGAGATTATGCCATCACTTTGTCTTGAGTCCACAAGTTCTAGGGATGGAACTCATTTTCCAGCTTGGCCACAGGCTGAAATCAACTTGTAACATGGTTCCTTCACAGGCACTACGTAGAATGCTCGAAAGGACATAGTGACAAGTGAAAGACATCCCTAGTCCCACAGATGTCCACTGCAATATCCCAGCACAGGACTGTGAATATTATTCCTACCACTTAATATCTATGAGAATAAAGGTTTGCTCAAGCACTCTGATTCTGAACTTCCACATATGTAAAATATGGACAACATTGTTCCTATTTTCCATCCAAGTTTTCTGTGAGAAACAATGGGATAAAGATTCTAATAACACTTTGTAAACTAAAAGGCAAGACAAATGATGATATAACACCCCAATATCATAAGTGATTTCTCTTCCTCTGTATATTTATGGACCAAATAAATAATACCACATTGTATACCATTGGATTATCTCTTGCCAAATACTCCTTTCACATGTAAAATGTCTTATTTGTTTTGCTAGTCACATAGTACATGCTATGAGGGTAAGAGTTATAAGCCAAGGAGGGATTGC
This sequence comes from Hyaena hyaena, assembly GCF_003009895.1. Lineage (NCBI taxonomy): Eukaryota > Metazoa > Chordata > Mammalia > Carnivora > Hyaenidae > Hyaena > Hyaena hyaena. Next base: position 5,708,496 of record NW_024080656.1, on the reverse strand, counting down.
AAACTGGTGACCCACAGACTTGCTTTGTCTTAAATGTCCCTGATCATTACACTTTTTCCAGAATACACAATCAATCCACCCCTTTTAACTTAACTTGTCTCTTCAAACCTGTCTGGCCACTGCAGTCATTTGAATCTGTGACCCCCAAACAAGAAAGAGCAAGGAATATGGAGAAGAAAAACGGTGAGTTTAAATGCTGATGGCAATAATTATTTAAATGTTCTCTGGTTATGGATTTTTTTTTCCTCCTTCATAGTATGTATATTTGGCTTTCCATCAAAATGTTAACAAACATTGTGGCTGGGAAATACAATCTTCTTCCTACTGAAATATTAGAATCTTTTTTTCCCAAAGTTCTACTATTTTTATAAGAGCAAAAATTAAGTTATTGTTTAGGAAATGAATGAGTAAACTTGGCCAGGCAGCTAACGGTGTATCACTTGGCTTACAGTCATCTTTGTATTGATTTCCCTGGTGCTCATCCCACCTTGCCTGAGGCTATTTGAAAAGCTGCAGCTAAAACCCATCCTCTGTTTTGACCATTTTCTGCCCAGTCATTTTATGCTTCAGCAAAATTCTTACTGCCTTCCTCAATGGACCTCTGGGAATAGAAAAACAACTTCAATAAAAGCACAGAGAATCAAATGATGAGACCAAGACATTAACAAAACTCTAAGCTGTCCTAAATTCCTAGAACATATTACATTAGCATAGCTCCTCTATATTTTAACATATCCTGGTGCATATTACTTAACAAATAAGTGTTTACATTTATCAAATGATTTTTCTGTGTCAATTTAAATAGTCGTTTTTTTATCTATTAATATGGTGAATTTTCTTATATATTTTTTATGTTGATTGAGACTTCAGTGCATTCCTGGGATGAACTTGATCTGAATAATGAATTATTTTATAATAATCAAATGTTTCTTTAGTTAATATTAGCTAATAGCTAATTTAGAATACGGAAACATGCATCCACAAGTGAAACTGTCTTATAATATTTTTATTGCCTTTATCTGACACCGGGATCAAGATTGCACTAATCTCATTAAATTAACTGAAGTGCTTCTTTTCTGGAAAAAACAATGTAAGATTAATGTTTCCTTAAAAATTTAGTAAAAATTCTATGTGAAAGAGACCAAGGGCTACAAAGTTTTGGTGGCAGGGAGGTCTTTTACAACCAGTAAATGTCTCTACTGTTTACTGGCCTATTCAATTTTTCCAATTTGGGCAGTTGCATTTTTCCAAATAGTTTATGCTAAGGTCTTGTAAATTACCAACTCTATTCTAATGTGGTTACTCATAATAGTTTTACTTAAAATCTGTTTTACCTCTGTAGCTATTTTTCTTTTTCATTGCAAGTTTCTGTTTTCACTGTTTTTTCTTTTTCTTGCTTGATCTTGCTAGACAGCTTCAGTCTTGTTGCTATTTTTATTATTTTTCTTAATTTAGAGAGGGAGAGAGAGAGAGAGAGAGAGAGAGAATCTTAAGCAAGTTCCATGCTCAGTGCAATGCAGGACTCTATCCCATGACCCTGGGATCACGACCTGAATTGAAATCAAGAGTTGGAGACTCAACAAACTAAGCTACCCAGGCGCCCCATATTTTTATTATTTTTATTTCTTCATTTTACTAATTTCTTTTTTAATGTTGTAAATTCTTCTTCCTTGTTTCTTTCAGGTGGCTTCTTTATTCACTCTGCTACATTTCCAACTTCGTCAACTGAATGTTTAGTTTATTCATTTTCAAACCTTGCATGTTCTGGTAAGTTTACTTGAAACTATACATTTCCATCAAAGGCGTCTGTTAGCGGTGTCTTACAAACAGTCATTTGTGAGGTTTTACTGTGATAAATTACTGTTGTTTGAGTCCTAAAACTTCATAATTCCTTTCATGATTCCCCCTTTTTAATATATACAAAGACATTTTATTATTGTTTTGCTATATAACAGTGAATATACTCAACTGCATTTTCTCAAATGGCAAATAAGACACAGATAACATCTCTTTGATTCCTGAAAACCTCAGTATCATCTGTCTTTTGGAGGATCCAGTTTCCTATGACGTCTATGAGGATACCAATGGTGCTTAGTAGTCAAGAACATTTTGCTAAGTTGTTCTATCAGCCGTTTTTGCTCAGAGTGTTCATTTTATTTTTCTAATCTGGTTTTTAGCACTTGATCATGTTTCTTCATTACTACGCACAGGATCTGGCTGTGGGATGGGTTTTGTTTGTTCATACGGAACGTCCACAGAAGGGTGGTAGCATACTGTCGTCCTCCCATTAGATGGCAAAGCAAACTCTACTTGCAATTACAGTCATCTGGAAGAGGAGAATATGTAGATTTATGACAAACGTAATCTAAAGATCCATTTTGAATTGGAAATAAATGTTTCCAGATAGTTCTGTTTGATACTGTCCGCTTTACTGCTGCTAACACCATGGTGACTCAAGATGCTTATCAGGTAATGTGAAAGAAGATGATCTGAAGAGAAACTGCTTTTAAAATCTGCTTCCAGGAACCCCTGTTTTCATCCCTGACAGCCGCTCACTGCCAGCCCACCATTTTACCTCGATCCTCATGATCCCCTTTTAATCCAGGGATTATTTATTAATATAAAAACGTACATTTAGGATTATGTAAACTAGCTTCTTTTCTTGTTTAAAATTTCTAGTGTTGATTATCGTCAGAGAATACAGCATACATGATATCGATTCTTTGAAATTTAAGACTGCCTTTATGGTGTTGTAAATTTCCACGTGGGGAATATACAAGCACATACAAACTCACATATACATGCACATATGTATATATACACATATGTGTATGCACATATATAAAATAGTTCAAGCTTCCTTATTACATTACTTAGTTCTTTTATGTTTCTCTTAGTGTTTGTCTGATTTATTTATCAATTTCTGATGAAAGCATGTTAAAATCTCTTACAACATATATTGACACATCTATTTCTCTCTACCATTATGCTATTGCAGCTTTATATAGTTTGATGCTATACTGTTAAAGCATATGTATTCATGTTGGTTATATCTCCTTGCTCTATTATTTTACCAGTATATGTCACTATCATCTTTTTTCCCATATATTTTTTGCTCTGATGTATCTGGAGGCAGATATTAAGATGGCCACTCTCTTTTGGTTCGTAGTGGCCAATATGAGTTTGTATCCTTTTATTTTCAAATTTCCGGTGTCTTTTTTTCCTGATTTGAATCTAAATAGTGCACTGTTGATTGTGTTTTATTTTTTTAAATGTCATCTAAACTTCTATCTTTTAACTGATGAGATGACCAATTCACACTTATTAAAACTATTATTGGGACACCTGGGTGGCTCAGTCGGTTAAGTGTCTGACTTCGGCTCAGGTCATGATCTCGCAGTTCATGGGCTCAGCCCCGCATCAGGCTCTGTGCTGACAGCTAGCTCAGAGCCTGGAGCCTGTTTTGGATTCTGTGTCTCCCTCTCCCTCTGACCCTCCCCTGTTCACGCTGTCTCTCTCTCTCAGAAATAAAAAAAATTTTTAAAAAAAATTTTTAAAATTTAAAACTATTGTTATATTAGGGCTACTTTTTCATACTTTCCAGTGATTGTACTTTCCCTGTTTATCTTTTTTCCCTTTCCTTCCATATATATATATATATATATATACACACACACACACACAGCACTGATGCTGAGAATTCTAATGTCAGGCAAGTTACTATTCTCAAAGACATAAAGGATAAAAATATATGTTACACATACATTTATATGTATATATATATATACACACATATACATATATATATTCTTCCTCTGTGGCCTTTTAGAGTTTTCTCTTTATTAATACAGTTAATTTTAAAGCTTATTTATTTATTTTGAGAGAGAAGAGAGTGAGTGAGACAGAAAGAGAGCAAGCACATGCACACAAGCACGGGAGAGGCAGAGAGAAGGAGAGACAGAATCCCAAGCAGATTCCTTGCCATCAGCACAGAGCCTGGTGCTGAGCTCCAGCTCCAACTCACAAACTGTGAGATCAAGATCTGAGCCAAGATCAAGAGTCAGATGCTTAACTGACTGTACCACCCAGGTTCCCCAATACACTTAACTTTTGATACGATGTCTAAGCATAGGTTTTTCAATACCTATTCTGTAAGGCAACTTTAGTCCTTTTAATCTGAAATTTTGTATCTTTCTTTAATTTTGAGATATTTATCATAATTATTTTGCCCTCTCTGTTCCTTCTGTGCCTTCTGGGATATCCTGTTATCGAAATTTTGGGACTTCTATTCTCTATATCCTTTTCTTTCATTACTTACTGCTCCTTCTGAAAGATTTCCTGACTCCAATTTTCCTGCTCACAAACTCAGGTCTGTGGCTCTTGTTACCCTGCTATTTATTCCCTCATTAGTTCTTTATGTCAACTCTTTTCAATATCCAATATCCTCAACTTGTTTCTTTTTGATTTTGTTGTTGTTCATTTATTAACATACTCCTGTGATAGGCTGAGTATGAGGTCTTCTAAAGATGTCCATATTCCATCCCATGGAATCTGTGAATATGTTACCTTACATGGTATAATAATATCCTAAGGATGCCATTAACAAAGTACCACAATCTGGGTGGCTTAAAACAACAGAAATGTATTTTCTCACAGTTCTGGAGGCTGGATATATAAAATCAAGGTGTTGGCAGGGCCATGCTTCCTCTGAAGGGTCTAGGAGAGAATCTGTCCTATGCCTTTCTCTTAGTTTCTGGTGTTACCTATAACCCTTGGAATTCCTTGACTTCAAGACACATCACTCTACTATACCAATGTAATCAGTTGCATTCCTCTTGTGTATCTGTGTCTGTGTTAAAATTTCCCTCTTCTTATAAGGACACCAGTCACTGGATTAGGGCTGACTCTAATTCAGTATGATTTCATTTTAACTTGATAATATCTGAAAAGATCCTGCTTCATATAAAGTCACATACTTACTGGGGGTTAGGATCAGAACATATCTTATTTGAGGATCCTGTTCAACCCAGTACACATGGCAAAAAGAATTTTGCAGTCGTGGTTAACTTAAACTTTTTGACATGGGGATATTATATTATCTTGGATTACCCAGGTGGGCCCGTGTAATCACAGAATTCTTATGAGAAGGAAGTAGGAGGTTAGAAAAGAGAGATGCTGTACTGCTGACTTTGAAAATTGAGCAAAGAAGAAACCATGTGGCATGTAAGTGGCCTCCAGAAACTGGAAAAGAAAAACAATAGCTTTTTCCCTGGAGCCCCCAGAAGGAACCACCTTGATTTTTAACCCCTTCAGACTCACTTTGACTCTGACCTCTAGTATTTTAAGAAAATACATACATGTTTTTATTACCAACTTTGCTATAATTTTAATTGTAATTAAGTTGCTGTTACAGCAGCAATGAGAAACAAATAGAACCCCCTTATCTCTTTGAAGATCTTTAGTGTGCTTCTTTTAAATTCTGGACTTATTTGTCCCATACTTCTAACTTGTGTGGTGGTATATAATATTTCATTATCTGTTTTTCATGAACTCTCTGGGAACCTGGTTGTTTTTTTTTCCTGTGAGCTTGTATACCCCTTGGGCTATCAGCGAGTCTGTCTGCTAATATGTACTGGAGAATAGGAGTCTAGTCCCCAGTTTGCATCCCTCTAGGTGACTTTACTTTTTTATTATTTTTCTAAGTTTATTTATTTATCTGAGAGTGATAGAGAGTGGGAGCAAGGGAGGAGTAGAGAGAATCCCAAGCAGGTTCCATGCTATCAGCCCAGAGCCCATCGTGAGGCCACAACTCAGTAACCCCAAGATCATGACAAGAGTTGGATGCTTAACCAGCGGAGCTACCCAAGTGCCCCTAGGTAACTTAAAAAAAAAAAAAAAAAAAAAAGAGCAGGAAAGTTAACCCGTGGGTATAACCTGGATACCACCGACTCACTGTAGACTACTCCACAAGGAAATTCCTCTGTTTAGGGACTGGCCTTCAAACTCTTAAAATGAAGTGATACTGGGAGAGGAAGTCATATTGTGGTCCACTAGTTCTGAGGTTGAAAGGGAAGATGTAGGGGAATAAAACCATAAAAGTGTGTTCCTTCTACACCTGCTTGAATCATCTCTTTGTCACAGCAGTACCTGATAGGAACTGATAAGGAACACTGCCTGATAGCCTCTCCAGGGACCCTGGGCTGTTACTGCAGATTTTTGGTGGCTGTTGGGCAGGTAATAAATACCCAGAGGCCATGTGAGTAAGAGGCAAAAGCAGAACTGAAGTGCTGTCCTCAATCCATCTTCCTATTGCTGTCTGGTCACCCTTAGCCTAAGCCTTTGGTACCCATATCGGCTTCTTAATTTTTTTTTCTGGCAATTCCTTACATACAAGCTTCTTTCTTACTTTTGTAGATTCTTCAAAAGTGGACACTGAAAAAGGAACTAGTAATTCATATAATTTTTCCATTTTGTTAGCTTTCTTTCCTATGTCCTAAAAAACGGGACTGCAAAATAATGCTAATCATCCCACTGTAAATGGGAGGGGTGGTTAAATGGGGGTATGAAACAATGTTGGAAGAATCAGGGTTGTGTGTGGATATGAAAAGCTCTTCACTCAGAAATCAGCATGATGGGGCGCCTGGGTGGCTCAGTCAGTTAAGCGTCTGACTTCGGCTCAGGTCATGATCTTGCGATTCATGGGTTCGAGCCCCATGTCTAGCCCTGCATCGGACTCTGTGCTGACAGCTAGCTCAGAGCCTGGGCCTGTTTCAGATTCTGTATCACCCTCTCTCTCTGACCCTCCCCTGCTCACGCTGTCTCTCTCTCTCTCTCTCTCTCTGTCTCTCAGAAATAAATAAAACGTTAAAAAAAAAAAAAGAAATCAACATGATGACCCAGGTAATTTAGAATGCACAAATGCGTAGATGTCCTCATTTGGAACCAGTTTCATTTGAAATAAGTTTTCTGTGTGATAAAGAATTTTGTTTTCATGAGGCTAATGATCTTCAGGTTATCACTTCAGCTTAGGCTGTTGGTTCCCTTATATTACGTCTTTGTAAGGAGATACCTAGTGAACCAATTTCTTCCAGAGGTAGAGAGCGAGAATCCAGCCCACTCAGCTCCTACACTTGCACATGTTACTTAAAAATGCCTTTTCCTTTTCACTCTCGTTTGTGCTCTGTGAGTACCACTATATCCAAATCACATTTAGGGATTCAACCTACCCATTAGAAAAAGTAAAAATGAAAAAAAAATTCTTCATAGAAGAATAGTTTGGAACAGAAAAGCAATTTGAATTGATATCTACCAAGCTTTTCTTCAGACAATTTACCCTAGAGAATGATTTTTCTACAATTAAAGAGTAATTGTTAGAAACAATTTTTTCTTTAAATAAATTATATATAGTTTGGTAGAGTATTTATTACTCCATTGCTACAAAATTAAGAGGGATAATTATACATATATTTACTCACAAGTCAAAATAATGAGACTTCTAAGAATTAATAAAAGAAAGACAATGAACCAAACAATTCATATACATGAATTAGAACTATTGGAACCAATATGTCCAAAATTTAAAAGAAGCATAATATTCTCAAAGACATAAAGGATAAAATTATATGTTATACATACATTTATATGTGTATATATATACACAGACACACATACATATATATAAATTATCTAAGATTTCCTTCATGTCCTTCCTCCCTCCTTTATTTCTAGCAAACAGAACTTGTACTACAAGTATTTACTATATGCATGCTGGCTCAATATTATTTTTTTTATGTTTTACTAAGATATGATTGACATGCAAAAAGCTATATGTCTTTGATGTATACTATTTGATGAGTTTGGAGATAAGTATACACCCATGAAACCATCATCACAATCAATTCTTTAAACATATTCACTACCAACAAAAATTCCCTCCTACCTTCTTTATTTTTGTGTGTATAATAAGACCTTAACATAACAGCTACCCTCTTAGAAAATATATAAGTACACCATACAGTTTTGTTACAAAGCTATAATAAATCACTTCTCAGCCTTTTGGCTAAGATCGACTGTAATAATCAAAACAGTATGTTACTGATGTAAAAACAGACACATAGACCAAAGGAACAGAATAGAGAGTCCAGAAGTAAACCTTCTCATATATGGCCAAATGATCTTCAACAAAGGTGCCAAGAATACACAATGGAGAATGGATAGTCTTTTCAATACATGATGTTGGGAAAACTGGATATCCATATGCAAAGGAATTTAATTGGGACATTATCATATACCAAACACAAAAATCAACTCCAAATGTGGTAAAGACTTAAGCATAAGACCTAAAACTGTAAAACTCCTAAAAGAACACCTAGGGAAAAGGACTTCTTGATTTTGGCCTTGGCAATGATTTCTTGTATATAACACCAAAAGCATAGGCAGCAAAAACAAAAACAAACAAGTGGACTTATGAAAAACTAAAGATCTGCACAGCAAAGGAAGCAATCAATAAGGTCAAAAGACAATCTATGGAGTGGAAGAAAATATTTGCAAACCATATATCTAATAAAGTGTTCATATCCAAAATATATAAGGAATTCCTATGACTCAATAACAAAAAACAAATAATTTTGGGCGAAAGATCCAAATAGAAATCTCTCCAAAGAAGACATACAAATGGCCAAAAGGTATATGAAAAGATGCACTACTAATCATCAGGGAAGTACAATGAGATTATCAGCTTACTGTTCTTATTAACACACTGTGAGGGAGGGCTATAGTATTACCAGCTATGCAGATGATAACCAGATTTCATTTTCCCTTGAAAGCCAACCCCAAAAAAGCACAAAGTGTCATTCTCCAACAGGAGGGCAGCAGAAAGGAAAGTAGTCAGGGACTGTGGAGTCAGCCTGTCCTATTTTCTTTAGGCTTTCTCAAGATACACATTATGTCCCTTCATGTGTTGAATGATAAGTAATGTTGAGCACACGCTGCACACACTGAGTGCTGTATAAGCATGGAACTGTTCATTTCTTTCCAAATGGAAGGTCACGATCTCTATGCCTCATTAGTGGGGCAGCATAGAAAGAGCAGGAAACCTGGCTCCAAAAATTCCAGGTCTCCTGTGGAATTTTAAACAAGGAATTTAACTTCTCTGTAAAATGATAGCAATTCTTTACCATACACATTTCTCAGGATTGTTTTAAGGATCAATTTAGATCACATAAATGTGCAAAGAACCCAAGATCTATCAGGAGTTTTGTGTAGTTCTATAAATATAATAAATGGTACAAAGTAGAAAATGTAATATTCTAGCTGTTAAATAGTGAAGGCATGTTAGAGCATCATTTTTTTCAAACCCTAATAAATTAATGAATCTAGGCAATACTCAACAATAGCTATTAACATCACACACACAAAAAGAAAGAGACAAACAGACATTATCTATTATGTATTTGTAAAGGGGAAATAAAAGAACCTAAATCAGATCAAACTATTAAGGCAAACCTCTAGATCTAATTTCCAGTTTTCAGGAAATACAGAAGGCAAAAGTGTAGTTTAAATGACACCACAAGAAAGCAAATACCAAAGTCCAGAATTAAAGAAATACTATAAGATAAACAGCTTCATTTCTTTAATATATTGCTAAGGGTATAAAAAAAAAAAAAGAGGAAGAATCTATGGATTAAAAGAGACTTAAGAGATATGTGAGAACCAAATGTATGCGAGAACAGTGGAAAGTGATACAAACAAACTAAGGTTTTTAAAAATCATTTTCTACACAAACAGGAAATATGAACCCTGACCAGATATTTGCTCATATTAAGGAATTATTGTTAATGCTTTAGGTGTGGCAATGGTATTGTAGTTAGTTTTTAAGCAATTTAGAGATACAAATTGAAATGTTCTTGGGCGAAATGACATAATGTCTGAGAGTCTCCTCAAAAAGACCAGAAGGTGTGGGGGCTGGGGGGAGGTGCAGGTAGAAGTGGGTAAATATAAGGATAGTGCATAAGGTACAGTAAGAATTGTTATTTAGAAAAATCTTGGGGGCTCCTGGGTAGCTCTGTTGGTTATGTATCTGACTCTTGGTTTCACTGTAGGTCATGATCTCATGGTCTGTGGGTTCGAGCCCCACCTCTGGCTCTGTGTTCATAGCACTGATCCTGCCTGGGATTCTTTGTCTCCCTCTTGCTCTCTGCCCCTCCTCCACTCTCTCTTTCTCTCAAAATAAATAAACAAACATTTTTTTTAAAAAGAGAAAAATCTTGAATATGCTATGCTCCCTGTGGAGTGAATTAATATTCACCTATCACAAGCATAATTTACACTATCACAAGTTCTAACACGAGCTCAGAAATCAGAAATCACAAAACACAGACACAGACTTTTTTTTTTTTCAGTACTAAACTCTGAGGTCTTAGCCTTGTATCAGTGAGAGGAGTATCTGTTTATTTCCATTACAGACTGGACACTTTCAGACCACAGGCTTTTAATTTAACTGATACTTTTTTCAAAGCATAATGCAAAGGATGGGCTTTATCGTTGTAATCATTAAAGAAATCTCAGGAACTCCTGTGAGAGATGTATGCCCACCAAGCCATAACCTCAAAAAACAAAGTATTCTCAGGGTACTTTTGAAAATTGGTTTGTGGTGTACAATTTGTTCTCCAGGCTCCCAGACCCTGGACTACATATTGTGCAAATACATTTCAGGTGCAAATTATTTGCTCTGTTAAACTTTATAGTCCATAAAGTCATCCATGCTGGTTAAAATTTTTGAAATGCTAGATTTCTAAGTGGAAGAAAGCAAACTACCAGCAACATCTCTATTTTAGCAGATTAAATAATCATAATATAAACTACTAGTGACTTCAGAGCATCTATGCTTTACACACACCTTCTAAAAATATATACATAATATTAGAAAACTTTGGAACAACTTGTACACTGAAATAAAAATGTATCTTAAAATACTCAACCTGGACAGTCCTGAGTGGTACCCAGTCCACCCAACTATATACACCATCTTGCTTCAGTTCTTAAAAACAATAGCAATTTAAATGTAGGGCATCACATGATGTCCCAGGCAAAATGAAGACAAAATTCCACTCATTCCACCTCAAACACATGAATTTATCCTCCTTTCATTAAATTATGGGAATCATATTAATATGCTGGGGCTGCAGTAACAAAGTGTCACAAACTGAGTGGCCTAAACAACGGACGTGAGTCATCTTGCAGTTCCAGAAGCTGAAAGCCCAACATCAAGGTAAGAGCAAGGCTGGTGCTTTCTGGTGGCTGTGAGGAACAATTCGTTCCATGTGCCCATCCATCTTCAGCCCCAACTTCTGGAGGTTTGCTAACAATCTGTGGCATTCGTGGGCTTGCGGAAGCATCGCCTTACTCTCTGCCTTCATTTTCACATGGCATTTCACCTATTTGTGTCCAAATCTCCCCTTTTTTTAAGGACATCACTCACAGTGGATTAGGTGTCCACTCCACTCCAGGATGACCTCATCTAACTTAACTAATTACATCTGCCATGATCCTATTTCCAAATAAGGTCACATTCTGTGGGATGAGAGGTTTGGACTTCAACACTGAATTTTGGTGGTAAACAACTCAATGCATAACAGGAATTATGATGATTTGCTCATGTGGCATACATATTCAATCATCCAGGACATACACAAAGCAGGAAAAAACCCAAATCAAATTAGAAGGAGGAACTCTATATATCAAAGTTGTATAGATCTAATTCATTTCAATAATTCATTCATGCATGCATTCAAGAAAACAATGAATAAATACCAATGACATATAGGCATAATAGAGGATAACAGAGAATACACATCATTAGGGACAACCTGACTCATGTTATATGTGCTGCACAGACTAATATTTTTTTAATTCTCATTCAACATTTATTATAGTAGCAGTGGAAAGAAATTGATATTTTATTATATACTTTTATATTTATATATTTATATTATATACTTTTTTCATTTCAAAATTATGCATTAAACTTAAAATAACACTTACCTCTACTTGGGAAAATCTTCCTAGTCCTAATTTTCTGTAATTCACACCTGAATAATGTTAATAACTCATAATCACTAAGGTTCAAGGTAAGTTGAAAGACTATAGTTACAGATAATTGTTCAACAAATATTTGAACGGTTTTTTGGCAAAATAGTTCCTGTGTTTCTATAGTTCTTTATTTCTTTTTTAGGTTTTTTTTGCAATTTTCAAACTAGATAAAATCTTGGGAGGTATACTTAAAAGTTCAGAAGAAAACATTCATTCTCATCAAATAGTACTATCCTAGACTTCGAGCTGACCATGACTGCCGCCCATAGGGAACTGTCAATGGCTCATTTCAGAATGGTTGGCACAACCCAATGTACCCATGTATCTCAAACATATTGATGGAGATAAAAGGACACCTAAGAGGAACCTCTTAAAAATTTCCATTTATTGGCTCTGTATATTAGGAGGTAGAGAGGGGCGCCTGGGTGGCTTAGTCGGTTAAGCGTCCGACTTTCGCTTAGGCCATGATCTCGCGGTTCGTGGGTTCGAGCCCCGTGTCGGGCTCTGTGCTGACTGCCAGCTCAGAGCCTGGAGCCTGTTTCAGTCTGTGACTCCCTCTCTCTCTGACCCTCCCCTGCTCATGCTGTCTCTCTCTCTCTCTCTCTCTCTCTCCTAGAAATAAATAAAACATTAGGAGGTAGAGAGCAAGAACAATATGCATTTTTCTAGTTGTATAAGGATTATTTATGGAACTGTGACCTAATGAACACCATATTTTCCATTCATTCCAGTTAGATTTTAGTATCTCCTGATTAATTGGACCCCCAGGAAGCTCTTTGATCTGTCTCCTAATTAGTTTTGCAAATTAGTAGGGAAAATGACCACATAAATCAGGGAATCTCAAGATTGGAAATACCTAGTAGCTAGAGGGAATACCCACAACATCCCTGGGATCTGTCCTTGCCTGCCTTTAGGCACCGGGGAAAACAACTGTTCAACAGTGTGGTGCACAGACTCTGGATTAAATATGTGGATGTGGGTACAAATCTCCATTCTGGCACTTATTAGCTATGTGACCTTGAGCAGATCATTTGACCTTTCTGTATCTCACTTGCCTCTTAAGCACAATGGTTGTGCCCACAGTACTTGCTTCATGGAGTTTTGTGCAGATTAAGTACTTTAATACCTGTAGACTATTTAGAACAGTGCCTAGCACATACTAAATACAAATGCTAGCCACTATTAGAAATTTGTAGTAAACTTTTTTGTTGTGATGCTAAGTGTTGATTTGAACTTTAAACAAGCATGTTTCTCTGTTAGCATGGAGTGGGCAGTGAAGCAGCTGAACACGCATTCTATCCAACAAGCTTCTTAAAAGTCAAACACTGATCTCTCTTACCTCTGCCTACCAGGAAGATGCCCTCTGACCATACTGATCCTGTTGGAAATGTTTTTGGAAGCACTTTGCTAAGCAGAAGATCAGCCTGGTACACTTTCAGCTTACCAAGCCAGCCTCCTACTTTCTGCATCATGCACAGACCTCTTTTTGCCAGACAGTTGAGACTAGAGATCCCAACATCTACAAGGGACTTTCCCTCTATCTCTTTCTAAGTTAAGGGAGGATGAGAATCAATCTCATTGTTTTGTTGTAGCTGTTTGACCTGAAAGCAGGTGTGTTTCAGTTTCTAGGTGTTAGATACAACCCAAGTTATAAGAACCTGAAAACACATCTAAAAACTAAGAGCCAGGGCGCCTGGTGGCTCAGTTGGTTATGCGTCCGTCTTTGGCTCAGGTCATGATCTCATAGCTTGTGAGTTCAGCCCAGTGTTGGGCTATGAGCTGACAGATCAGAGCCTGAAGCCTGCTTCAGATTCTGTGTCTCCCTCTCTCTCTCCCCCTCCCTTACTCACATGCTCTCTCTCTCTTTCTCTCTCAAAAATAAATAAACATTAAAAACTAAGAGGCTTCAACTACCCTAACATAGCCCTTAAAATGTTCTTCTGGTCCAGTCACTCAACAGATATTCCAAATAGAAAAATAATTTTAGAAAACCCTAATTAAAGGCCACAAATTATAAATTCCAGAAGATGAACAAAATTTCATGGGGGTGGGGCAGAGCAGGGAAATTACCAAGTACTGGGGAGGTAGATAAGCAAGAGGAAAGAGACTAAGGTTTAGGAAGTATCTACAGTGGAAGCATTTGAACTGCATCTTGAAGAGTATGTGACAACAGTTTGCAATGTTTTATCTGCCCTAAAAGACACGAGGAAGACCCTTTTCCAATCTTAAAAATAGCTTACTATAGCAGTGATTATACCACAGTCAACAACATAATAGGAAGAAAGTGGCACGGATGACTTGGAAACAAATTTATCCACTTGTTCACTAAGCCCTATACACCCATCCTCTACAGAATCATTAAGCAAGGGTAAGAGACTATGGAAAGTGCACAGATGCATGTTTCTCTCATGATAAATGGCCAGGAGCACAGAATTATAGTCTGCATGGTTAGAACTAGAAGATGAGAGTTTATACTGTAAAAATATTCAAGCATACATCTTTCACAATTTTACACTGAATGATTTTTATTTGCCACTCACTTCAGTTGTGATTCTGCATATTCCAATGTAATTAAATCCCTATTTAAAAATTTCTTTGTCAGTTAACATGATCTGTAGTGCTCAGAGGTAATAGTAACACTGCTACTAAGAAAGAAACAATTGTCCCTGACTTTCAGGATTGGCAAATACCTCAGTATATGGTTATTGCCTGTTCCTGTGTGTGATGTACATGCAGAGACAGATGAGTAGCATTAATTCTCAATTATCTGTTCATTTAGTAATGTGTACAACAATGGAATGATACACCTAAAGATAAAAGAAAGAGATGATATACAGTGCCTAATTCTATGCCTTCTTGCCTGAAGATTAAAATCCACTTGGGAAGATAAGAATAAGTCACTGTGCAAGATGGTACATGATTATATGCCAAAATGAATGTTAGGAGCCATAGTATTATTGAGAGAAACCACTGTGAGCAGGAGTAATAGCAGACCTTATCACAAGAAGAGGGGCATGTGCTAGAACTTGAAGGGTATTATTTACATTAAAAAGAAAAGATTTCATATGCAGTCAGAGAGAATACAATTGAGAAAGGCCAACTCAAGAGAGTTATCTCTACAAGTGAGGAAATAAAGACAGTAATGGAGAAGCCAAAGATAAGGATCTGATTAGATTATCAGATGGATTTAAAAGCCAAACTCAGGAAATGTGGGACTTTTCTTATAGCCAAGAAAGAATCACTGATACCTTCCAAGGCAAAGCAGAATATGGAAAATTACATTTGGGTTGGGTTGGTTTGATTTGGTTGTAGGTAGCTTTGCCTGTTCTAATGAATGGGAACATGAGTAACACCAAATACCAAATAAGCCAAAACCATGTAAATTTGCCTTTGGATGGCATTAGAAGTATGGCTAGATACTCTCTTGAGAGAGTAATTCCTATAATTTCTTCTGTTAGAAACTTGAAAATAAGAAGAAAAAAAGTTTTCTTCCCAATCTATCCCCCTACCTTTACTACAAGATCTACCTAGCTCAGGAATTCTATAGGATCTGACATCTTTTGCACCAGAGAAAAATTAACTCACCTTTGTTTTGAAAGCCTAGGTACAAAGGTCTATCTGATTATCTGAGAAGGAGGAGGTATGATGGTTGTGCAGAAAGAGAAGGTAGAATGTAGAGAGAATTGGTTCCTTCCCCAAAAAGTGAAGGGGTTGGGAAGGAGTTTCACTTTATGAACAGCATAGGTAGGGCTTCTCATGTTTCACCAACATTACCTGGTGTGGCAAGAACTCCTCAAGTTGGGCACGCATAGATACCTTGGACAGTGAGCCAAAGATCCTCATGGTCAAGATTGGAACAGAGCAAAACTCTGTGGGACTATGGGTAATGGATCCCCTGACGCTCAGAGAAACAAAAAAGCAGCTCAGCAGTGACCATGAAACTAAGACCAGCAGTGGTCTTTCAATGGACTTCTCAAATACGGATGATTTCTTAAAATCATTGAAGGTGGTTTTCCCTATAAACAATTGGGTGAGGACTAAATTAATCAAAGCTGATTTATAAAAATAAAGAAATATGACAATTGTCACAATTGCGGGAAATGGAGCAAAGTTATAACCCTATTCTATTTGGTTTTCCATATTCTCTTAAAATAGCACACTGCCTCATTCCTTGAATGAAAATTTTAGTCTACACCAAGTATAATGATGTCTAAAAGCAGAACTGGTCAGTCTTGAAGTTGGGTGAAGAGAGAGAATCTTCCATGAATCTGAGAGATGCAGAGTGAGTGAGAGGCCAGAAACTAGCCCCCACTACTGAAGGTGTTATTAGACAGCTGAGTTTGTACAATAGTAATGGAATCTATGCAAATGCATAACCAACTGTGTATGTTGAATGCCATTCATTTATCAAGGGAAAATTATTTCTACCATCCTTATGCCAACTTATAAACTCTAGTATAAATCTTTTTCCAGCTTTATTGAGGAATATTTGACAAATAAAATAGTATATATTTAAAGTGAACACGTGGTGATTACATTGTTGAGATTATGGTAATCACCATAATCAAGTTAATTAATACTTCATGGTTAAACTCTTTTTTGTGTATGTGGTAAAATCATGTGAGATTTACTCTCAACAAATTCAAGTATATAATACAGTATTGTTAACTACAGTCACCATGCTATATATTAGAAACTTAGAACATTTTTCTTATAACTTCAAGTTTGTTCCCTTTGACCTTCATCTCTCTTTCTCCTAATCCCTATCCTCTGCCAACCACCATTCTACTATCGTTTCCATGAGACTGTCTTTTTTTTTCTTTTTCTTTTTTTAGATTCCACATATAAGTGATACCATTAGTATTTGTCTTTCTCTGTCTGGCTTACTTCATTTAGTATATAATGCCCTTCAGGTTCACCTATATTGTCAAAAATGGCAGGGTTTCTTTCTTTTTTATGGTTTAATATGTCATTTATATGACATTATATATGTATATTATATATTATATGCCACATTTTTAATCCATTTATCTGTCAGTGGATAGATACATCATGTCCATATCTTGGCTAGTGTGAATAATGCTGCAATTAGCATGGGAGTACAGACATCTCTTCCAGATACTGATTTTGTTTCCTTTGGATATACACTAAGAAGTGAGATTGCTGCATCATATAGTTCTATTTTTAATTTTTTGAGGAACCTCTATATTATTTTCCATGGGTGCTACAAGTCAAATATAAATTTTGACAACGATATTTAAAATGCTATGTGCTATAGACTAAATGATTGTGCCTCCCCACCCCCCCAATTATAAATGGAAGCCCTAATCCTCAATGTGATGTATTTGGAAGTGGAGCCTCTAGGTTGGGTTGAGGTTACAAGAGTAAGAGCGCCATGATGGGATTAATGCCCTTAGGAAAACAGAAAGATCTCAGTCCTCTGTCTGCCATGTAAGGACACAGCAAGAAGGCAGGCCATTACAAACCAGGAAGATGGTCCTAACCAGACCCAGAATCTGTCAGCACTTGATCTTTGAGTTCTCATTTTTCAGAACTGTAAGAAATAAATGTTTGTTATTTAAGCCACCCAATCTATGGTATTTTAATATAATAGCCCAAACTAACTGAGGTACTAAGCAACTACTTCTTGATGGTTGTCTGGTTGCTGAGTCTTCTTAGGGTCTTTCAGATGCTATCCATAAGGTATAGAGTATATACTTGTACCCAGATAACACTGTTTATCCTGAAATAATTTCAAAGTAAATTACAGACGAGAAGTCTAGTGACTAGTTTCATGATCATTCTAAGCCTCAGATGTTTTATTTATATAATATGGTCACTGTGTTAAATACATATGATAATGAATATAAAGTTCTTTTCTCAGTTCCAGGCATTCAAGAAAAATTCAATCAATTATAATTTCAACATTATAAATGAAATATAAATGAATTGAAGAATTATTAAGCCTTAACTGTAGTATCTGAGAGTATTCCCTATTCATAGTACAAGAATTTTACTCATAGATAAAAGATAATTTAGGAATAATTCCTCCAGGAAACTGAAGCTTAAAGAAATTCTTGATTTGCTTGAGATAGCATAGAAAATCTTATTATACCTACAGTCTGGGTAGGATACTGGCCAATAAAACAGAACTAGCACATTTATTAATTAAATCCTCTGTTTCAGTTAGCATAACTATACTCCATGTACCACATCCCAAGAATGTTCCATTCCAGATACCTGTGTTTCTTAGAAGCCACCTCAAGCTTTTTACTATGTCAGCTTATTCATTTCTCTCTGTTCTTTCCATTATCTTCCTTTTGTGTTAAATCAAGAGATAAATGACATCATTCTAGAGGGTTGCCTGGTAGCCCTATCTCTGACTTTTTTCTACCACTATCACTTCAGTCCTGGACCAATCCCAGGACTGATTCATCATTTGGAAAGAAACCAATGTCTTTTTTTAGCCCTAGGAACTACCAGTGATAAAATGGAAAGGGCAATGTAGAAACCCAAAGTCAAAGGCTCCCTTCCAACTCGGTGCAAGACTCAGTTTAGGAAGAATATATGCCATAATGCCAGTAGGTACTAGAAGTTTATAGAGCATGCTGAGCAATTTGGGGCTTTTCCACAAATTCTGGCATGAACCGTGCATTAAAAGACTATTAAACCATCAATGATTTTTTTTTCTTATTTATAAAACTCCAACATCTAAACATTTTTTTTCTTAAAGTCTTAGGTTTGAAATGGACATTAGAGGTTCTAACTCCATCTTCCAAACAACATTGACCTTTATTAACACCCCCCTCAGGTGGCAGCCAGCTACATTGTTTGACAGATTTGGTTATCAGAAAGTAGATAGTTATATTAAGTTACAATCTGCCATTCAGTAACTTTCAGGTGCTGTTCAGAAAATCAATACTAAAGCCACAGCATTTCAAAGTTGGCAAGAATCTTAAGAGTATTCTGTTCTGTAGAGGTTCCACAAACAAGCTAAATCTCCTTTCCACATTAGAATCTTTTGCTGAATAAGAGATCATCCCAAACATCTTAAACCACAAACTTTATTTCTCAAGACTTTGAGGGTCAATTGGGTAACTTCCAGTCTGGCTGGCTCAGCCATGGCTGGATAGTCGAGAACGGCCTAATTCACACATTTGGCAGTTATCAGGCTGGTGGTTCTAGAGGCGGCCTCAGCTGGGCTTCCTCGGGGTAACTAAGATCAACATGTTCCCAGCCTGTGATATGCCATGTTTGCCAGTATCTTTTTGGCCAAAGCAAATAACACAAGTGTACTGGATTAGACAGTGTCCCCACTAAGATTCATGTCCTATTCAGAAACACACAACATGAGTTTATTTGGAAATAATGTTATTGCCAATGGACTTAGTTGAGCTAAAGTGAGGTCATACTGGAGGATGGTGGGCCTTTAATTCAATGTGATTTATATCCTTGTAAAAAGAAAAGAAGAGACATGGAAACACACAGGAGAATGCCATGTGATGACTCAGAAGAGCCCAAGGGTTCACCATCACAGGCTAAGAGAAACACATGGAACAGACTTTCCCCTAAAGCACACAGCCTTGCCAATATCTCGATTTCAGACTTCCAGCATCCAAACTATAAAAGAATAGATTTCTATTGTTTTAAGCTACACAGTTTTGGCAATTTGTAATGGTAGCCCTAGGAAATTAAATCACATGGCCAAGCAGAGATTCAAGGGATGGAGAAAAAGCTTCACCACTAAACAGGAAGAAGTAAAACACTACATTGCAAAGTGATGTGCACACAGAGATGGGAAGAGTTTGCAATCACATTTTCAAGATGCCAAAAAGCCCATTGAGTATATGACATTTATTATAATATCCCCCCATTCATCATCATTTCTAGGATAATTCCTCCCAATTTCTGTAAAAGGTTTCAAAACCCCTTGCATATAGGCTGCTCTCTCATTATATTATAATCTACCCATATCCCTCTTAAAAGGTAGGATGGTGATTTTTACTATACCCTTCAAAGTCTTCTCTTCAGTAGTGCTGTTGAGTTCTAATTCAGTTAAGCTGTGTCTCACTGAAAGAAATAGAAATTATGACTGACAGGGGCTTTAAATTAGACTATTTATGGGGCGCCTGGGTGACTCAGTCAGTTAAGCATCCGACTTCGGCTCAGGTCAGATCTCACAGTTCATGGGCTTAAGCCCCACATCAGGTTCTGTGCTGACAGCTCAGAGCCTGGAGCCTGTTTCAGATTCTGCGATTCCCTCTATCTCTCTGCCCCTCCCCCACTCATGCTCTGTCTCTCTCTGTCTCAAAAATAAACTATAAAAGAAATTTTTTTAAATAACTTAGACTATTTATTATTTGGGGCACCTGGGTGGCTCAGTCAGTTAAGCATCTGATTCTTGTCTTCGGCTCAGGTCATGATCTCACAGTACATGAGTTCGAGCCCCATATCAGGCTCTGTGCTCCTAGTGCAGAGCCTGCTTGGGATTCTCTCTTTGCCCCTCTCACTGCCCTTCCCCCCCTCTCAAAATAAACAAACTCTTAAAAAAATCTTTTTAAAAAGACTCTATTATTTTGCATAACAAGAAGCCCTGGAAAGAGCTAATAGCTGGTCCCAAGTTTGGCAACTCCACAGTGTCTGGTATTGTTTCAAAATCTCTAAAATTCTCTTACCTTCCTCTGAATGGTTGCAAAGATCTGCCTTAGCTCTGAATATATTTTCTTGTGGTTATGTCCAGAGGGCAGCAAAGAAGTAAGAAGAGTGACAGAGGATTCCATGTCACGTCATCCGGAAGGAAACATTTCCGAGGAGTCTCTCAGAAACTTTCCCAGTCCCTTTGGCCAGATCTGAGCCATTTAGCTACTCCTAGTTCCATGGAGGCTTTGAAAGCATGTCCTGCATTGTCAACTCTTTTGTGGGTACTGGCAACAGAGAAAAGGGCTGGGAATGGCTGTTGGGTATAGCTCATGAGCAGCTAACCAGGAGTGTCTGGCATACCTCCCCAGGGACATGTGACATTGTGAGGCAAAGATGCTGATTTGATCACTGCTACATACAGGATATCTAGAGAATGACAAAGTTTTAACCAATTCTTTAAATTAGCAAGTAATAGGCTCATCATATAGGATAGGAATAGCGAGAAGCAATTAGCAATTAAGCATGAAGGCTGCGAAATCAAACCATCTGGGTTCAAATCGCACCTTATAATTTATCACACATATGACCATTACTTAATGGTAAATTACTTAACTTCTCTTGTCTCAGATTCTCCATCTTAACAATAAAGATAGCAATTGTACCCACTCATAGGGTTTTTAAGGTCACACTTATTGCAATGTCTGGTGCATGGCAAATTTCCTATGTCTACTCCCACTATGGAATAAGGTAAGGGCCAAATATGGGACAAGGAAAAACAATGTTACGACACATGTATTTTCATAAAAAACCTGGAAAAACACTTAAATAACTAAAACTGATTACTTATGCTAAGGAAACAGGGACTGTTTAGTGAATACATTTAATATATTTAAATTATGTGAATATATATGATCTAGCTGAAAAATGTTTAAATCCCCATTATGTATTTAAGTCAATTATATTTATTATTTCACAAAATCATAAGTCAACTATTTTCCAAAATATTAACAGTAATTATCTTTGGGTGATTGAGTAGACTTGACATATTTTTACTTTTCTAGAACTCTCTTGTGGTAAGCAGGATAATCCCCTTCCCTGCAAAAAAGAAAGATGTCTGCCTCCTAATCTCTGGAATCCATAAATATATTAGATTACAGAGCAAATAAGAATTAAAGTTGCAGATGAATTAAGGTGTCTAATAGTTGACCCTTAAATAGAAAGATTCTCCTGGGTTATCTGGGTGGACCCAATACAGTTATGAGTCCTTACTGTGGAAGAGAGAGACGGAAGAGTCAGAGTGATGCCACGTGAGAAAGACTCAAGCAGCCACTGCTGGTTGGGCAAAGTAGAAAGGGACAAAGTACCAAGGTTGCATGCAGCTTATGGAAGCTGTAAAAGGCACAAAATGCCAGAAAGGAACACAGCCCTTCCAGCTCTTTGATTTTAACCCAGTTGAACGCCATTTTGGAGCTCTGACCTTCAATATTTAAGATAATACATTGGTGTTGTTTTAAGCCACTACATTTATGATAATGTGTTGCGATAGGTTACTACTATGTTCCTCATGTTTGAAATACCGAGATATGTAACATTTTAACAATCAGAAAAAAATAAGATAAAAAAATCTATATATACATACAAACTTGAGGCGTAACTAGAATACCAAATTACATGTGCTCCTATATATGAGATGATAGACACCATTAACTTGTGATTATTCAGAGACTTGGCCCCAGGACACACAGGCAATCTTCAAAAGGCACAAAGAAGAGAAGTATGTGCTCCTACACTCCTGGTATTGTTATTTTTCATTCGTCTCATTCCCTCGCTGTTCACCCACTGCTCCACAGGCACCAAGCATCCCATATATACCTAGCCTTCAGCAGCAGTGCGAATTTTATAAGAAATAATAAAATCGAACCGTAAAAAGGGAAGACATATAAAAAAGATATGTGCCAATACAACATCAATGTTTGAACAGCAGGAAATGTTCTGAGACACCAGATAGAAATCTATTTCTAATGTGATGCACCTCATTTTCCTGAGAACAGAAAATTGCCTGTTATAAATGCACTGTCATGATGACAATTGGAAAAAGAATGAAATTGAACCAAATTTCTTTGTATTTCCTTGTACTTTTGAAACCTCGAGTGTTAAAAAAAAAAAAAAAAAAAAAGGCTGTACATTGTAGTAGCTTAATGTTTTCTAAAGATGAGAAATAAAAGCAGTTGGAAAATCTTCTTTAAAGGACAGAAGCTAAGTCATTCTTAAATGAAAGTGTCTGAAGCGTTTCCTTAAATTGTGTATTTCTTCCTGATTAGGAGGAAGTATACATGCTCATTGGAGAAAATTCAGAGAATATAGAAAAGCACATAGGAAAAAATATTAATCACTCACATTCACTACTAAAATTTCTGCTGTATTTTCTCTCATAGGTTTTTTTCATAGTGAAGATATTATATACAGTATATACAGTTTTTAGCTTCCTTTGGTTAATATTAAAACAGTAGTCTTTAACTCATAATGTAAAATTGTATAGGCATAATTGTTTTAAGTTTGTTTATTTATTTTGAGAAAGAGACAGACAGAGAGAAACCCAAGAAGGCTCCACATTGTCAGCACAGAGCCCAATGCAGGGTTTGATTCCACAGACCATGAGAGCATGACCTGAGACAAACTCAAGAGTTGGATGCCCAGGGTGCCTAGGTGGTTAGTTGGTTAAGTGTCCAACTCTTGATTTTGGCTCAGGTCAGGATCTCACAATTCTGTGGGTTTAAGGCCCGCATCAGCCTCTGTGCCCTCTCTTGCGTGCCCTCTCTCTCTCTCTCTGCTCCTTCCTCCACATCAACTCTCTCAAAATAAATAAAAAAATATTTTAAAAAGTTAAAAAAAAAAGTTGGATGCTTAACTGACTAAGCCACACAGGCACCCCTTTATAGCCATCATTTTTATATTTCATAAATTTTATATTTGTAGCCATTATGTGGATGTACCAAATTATATTTACTTTCTCTAGTGTTGAATAATTAGGTTGTTTCTAACCATTCACTATTTATAAATAATGCTGCAACAAATAACTTCACACAAAGCTTTTTCTACATTAGGGATTATTTCTTTAGGAACAGTGGCAGTGGAATAGAATAATTTAGAAGTGTAACAGCTGACTGAAATGTAAGAATATTTTTGAGAATTTAATACATATTGCTATAATTTTTCCTAAAGATAAACATTTTTATCCTCAAGCAATGCTTGAGATAGTCTATGTCACCAACTCTCCCAAGTACTGAGTATTATTACTTTTTTTCTTTTTTATTTTCTTGCTTTTTTTAAAGTCATCATACCAAATCCCGGGATACTGGTTCACTAAGTTGAGCATAACTCAAGATGTAACAATTCTAAATTAAGGCAAATGGATCAAAAGTAGATATAATTTGTTTCTGCCCCCCTGCCTAGGGCAGAAACAGACCTGGAATTATACCACCTTGGATTTGTGTCCCATCCCCACCATTTCTTAGCTAGGTAATCTTAGGCAAATAACTCTCTAACCCTCAATATTCTCATCTCTAAAATGGGAGAGAAAATAAAAATTCACTCCAAAACATAAAATAAAAATTCACTCCAAAACATAGTGTTGTGATGAGGACATTTTGGGATAATCCTTGTAAAATGCTTAATATCTGCCACATGGTAAATAATCAGTGGTGGCTAACATTATCATCATTACAAATAAGGCATCATTGCACCTATTACTGAGTATTTATATCCTTTGTGCAAAGTACATATAACATCGGTTTCTCCAAAACCTCAGACTCCACATGGAGAATGTCATCTTGGGAGACAGGCCTTGTGTAACTTATTTGTCATGTATTCATGTCATCCACCACTATAATCATCCCTTCCTTTTTTTCCTCCCAACAATTCTACACATTATTCAGTGCTCATCACAATAAGTGTGCTCCTAATCACCTTGGTCTATAACACCCATTTTCCCCACTCCCAACCCACCTCCCCTCTGGCCACTTCCAGTTTGTATTTGAGTCTGGTTTATTTTGATCTCCTTTTTCTTTGTTCATTTGTTTTATTTATTAATTTCCATATATTAGTGAAATCACATGGTATTATTTCTCTTTCTCTGTCTGACTTACTCCATTTAACTTTTACCTTCTAAGTCCACCCATGTTGTAGCAAATAGCAAGATCTCATTCTTTTCATGGCTAAGTAATATTCCATTGTGTGTGTATGTATATGTGTATATATTATATATACATACATATATATACCACCCCTTCTTTATCCATTCATCTGTTGACGGACACTTAGGTTGCTTCTACATTGCTTCAATAAACATAGGGGTACATATCTTTTTGATTTAGTGTCTTTGCTTTCTTTGGGTAAATACCTAGTAGTGGAATTACTGGATTGTATGGTAATGCTATTTTTAATTATTTTGAGGAATTTCCATACTGTGTTTTTTACAGTAGCTGCAACAATTTGCATTACCAATAGTGTGTGATTCCTTTTTTTCCACATAATCACCAATACTTGTTATTTCTTGCTTTTTTTTATCCTAGCCATTAGGATGGTGGGAGATGATATTGTGGGTTGGGTTTGCATTTTGCCGATGATGAATGACGTTGAGCATCTTTTCATCTGTCTGTTGGCCATTTGTAGGTCTTCTCTGGAAAAATATCAATTCAGGTCCTCTACTCATTATTTAATCAAATTATTTAGTTTTTGATACTTAGTTGTATACGTTCTTTATGTATTGTGGATATTAACCCCTATCAGATATATCATTTGCAACTATCTTCTGCCATTCAGTAGGTTGACTCTGAGTTTTACTGAGGGTTTTATTACCTCACATCTTTGTCAATCTGATGAACAGAAAATAATATTTTATATTTATTTAAATTTACTTTTTGGTTAGGTTAAACTCTTGGTTCATGCTATATGTCCAGTTTTGTAGATTTTCTAGTCTCAAGATTTGTTAATTTGTTCTTTAGGGTTAATTTCTATTAGAGTTTACAGCAGAGGCAGGGGGGAAACTGAGTGAATGACAAAAGTAAATAGTTAATTATGAGGTCAGTTTCGGATCAGATATATCCAGGGAGCATCTTCTCTGATGAGCAAGTAATAGCAACCACATAAATGTTGTAAAGACCCTGCTCTCTGCCTCCAGAGAAGCCCTTCCAAATGTCACCCCAAAGCTCAGTGTTTGCACTGACAAAGTTGCCTAGTGAATGAAATAAATCCCATTAACACTTCCTTAGAAATTCTTACTTTCAAGAGCAAGTTGGTGGTTTTGAAGAAGTCCAGCTAAACTTCTCTAGGTAATCTCTAACAGAAGGAAAGGGAGGCAGAGCAGAGCCAAGAACATACCCCAGTAATGAGAATGTTCCTAGTCTATCGGATGTCCATGGAGACAATTCTCTTTAAAAGAGAGAGACTCCTTAAGAGCTACCACTGTAAGATGAAGAACTAATTATGATTCACCAGTTATTTGTTCTCAAGAATATGCATCACAAATGGATTTGTACTAATGATATTTTTTGAGTGGCTTCATACAATTTTCATTGAATACTTTGTATACTGATTCTTCATCTTGTTATCAGCTTTATTTGACTTAACAAAATAACAAGCAGAGCGTGGTTTTTCTTTTGTTTGTTTATCTTGTTTGTTTTTGCTTGGGAGGAGTTAAATAAAGGCAAATGGATGATGTGATAAAAATAAAACTCAACACAGAATTACAGCTTTGGGTGAAAAGAGGGGAATAGGGAGTTCCGGGTGGGTTTTCCAAGTTCAAATCTCGTCCACTTGAGAATTAAAATAAAAAAGCCAGTATGTCATGAAAAATGAGAGAAGATCCCTTACTGAGCAAGATACCTTATTGATAGTTTTATATGAGACTACTCCCTGAGACTTCCACTTGCTTGCTTAGAATAACATCTATGCAACAAAATACTACTTCACTTTTAGAACCCTTTTAAAAAACTGAATGTTTGGGGGCATCTGGGTGGCTCAGTCGGTTAAGCGTCCGACTTCGGCTCAGGTCATTATCTCACGGTTCCTGGGTTCCAGCCCTGCATATGGCTCTGTGCTGACAGCTAGCTCAGAGTCTGGAGCCTGCTTCAGATTCTGTGTCTCCCTCTCTCTTTGACCCTCCCCTGCTCATGCTGTCTCTCTCTGTCTCTCTCTCTCTCTCTCTCAGAAATAAATAAAATATTTTAAAAAGAAAACTGAATGTTTGTGTAAGGAAGAAACCATGTTCATGATTTAAGATTACTTTTGTTTTATTTAAAATCAAACCCCAGTAAAATGCTTAACCAATAGGATATTATTCACAAAACAATACTGATTCACAAAATAAGTAGCAAATTAGGCTGGTCTAGGGTGATTAATTTAGTGGGTCAACAGTGACAGGACTCCAGGTGGCATTTCTAACATTTGGAGCTGTCCTCTTAAAGTTTTCAGATAGCTGTCATAACTCTAAATATCATGTCCTCAAACAACAGCATCGAATAGGACATTTTATCAGGGAAGAAAATATTTCTCAGAAGCCCACAGCAGAAATCACCTGTAATGGATTGGTCAGAACTGGTCACAAACCCCACCCTAAATCATTAGTAAAGGGGAACGGGATTCCTATAATTGTCTTAAACCAGTCATGATTTGTCCCTGGGCTGCAGTTCTTGCTTCCCAACACCAGAACAAAATCCAGCTTCCGTAGGCAAGGGAAGATCAGGGGAATAGCTGATGTGTTAGCCAGGTGTCTCTCACATCATGTCTTATTCACTGTATATTTCCCCAGAATCTAGTGAAGTACAGAGCAAATATTTGTAGACTAAGTTAATAAATTAGAGCAAATATTGGAATACCTTTGTAAAATATCACCGTGCATTACATGTACTAAGATGATTCAAGACCTATGAAATATTATCCTATTTTATAGCATACTAAAAGGTAACACTCAACAAAATAAATTTATAATTATTTCCTTGAATGAAAAAATATCTTGAATTGGATAGTGTTAGAAGGTGGAAGAGGG
This sequence comes from Hyaena hyaena, assembly GCF_003009895.1. Taxonomy (NCBI): domain Eukaryota; kingdom Metazoa; phylum Chordata; class Mammalia; order Carnivora; family Hyaenidae; genus Hyaena; species Hyaena hyaena. The sequence goes on along the minus strand of NW_024080656.1, from coordinate 5,680,721 downwards.
TCAGTAAATTATCTTCTAGATGGAGAGGGCACTTTAAGACCAACAAATGAAGCAAGTCACTCTATACCATTTACCATGGTGTGTGTGTGTGTGTGTGTGTGTGTGTGTGTGTGTGTGTGTTTTGAGTAACTTACTGATAGAGGGGATTGTGCAGATGTAGGATGCAGGTGCTACACTCATTCTTCACCCCCAATCTTCACAGCTATCCTCTGCCTAGTCCAGACCTTAATCTTGAGCTTTTATGGAGCAAGGGGCATGGTGGTGAGGTCACAGGGTAGTTATCTAAAGTGGATCTTTGTGCCAGTCATCTCTATAGTTATCTAAAGTTGAGTCTTCTCAGTATAACTTGAATTCTGGTCAGGGTACACATTAACCTCCATGGGGCCTGGAACATGGACCCCTGAGGGAGATCATTCCATGGACATGAACAAACGGACAGCCAAAGATGGAGTCAGTGTTATCCACACTCCTACGGACAACATCAGAACCTTTCAAAATTTACACACACACACACACACACACACACACACACACACACACAAGTAGACTGTACTGGTTTGATGAATTTGGGGAGATAAAGTTGGAGGAATCATAAGGAAAATATTCAAAATTGTACTACACAACCTTTACCGACTACCTTTAAACTGGCATGAACACTGGTATCACTTTTCTATTTTCATATGATTAAGCTACCTAAATAGCACCTAATTAATGGAAAAAAAAAGATTATTAAGTTCACTCCCTATTTAGTTGGTTCCCCTCTCTATGGTCCCATCATAATTGTGTTGGACCATTTATCAAGCTATACCATGAGCGATACTATAAGTCAGCCTCCTTCCCTCGTCCTTGAGGGCGGAGGAGGTCATATTCAGCTCTGTACTCCCAGGAGCATGTAGTAGATACTCCGGAAAGGATTCATTTGCCCAAGACCCAGTCACCAATGTCTACTGAGTAGCTTGTTCTGCTTTGTGGAATATTTATGTCCCAGTTATTAAGTGACTATGTCTCAGCTCCAAAGCCACCCTTCTATGTATCCTGTTTTGCCACCTGGACTTAGGTCTGTCAAGAGGGTCAGTGGAGGGAGGCCACAAGGTTGGGGGAAGAGGAAGAACAGACTTGCTCTGTCCTATCTGCTTCTATTCCTCTGAGTAGTTCTTTCTTGTAGCAGCTGCTGAACCCAGTGGGCAGCTTTTCCAGCACTTACAGAACCAGCTTCAGGTCCCACCCTGGGACACCAGCCCCAGCCAAGCCAGTACCTCTTCCTCAGGCCTCTCCCTCAAGCTCAGAGACACCAGCACCCCCTGAGCAGAACCCCCTCCTTCCACCCCTCCTCCCAGGTCTGTGCTCCAGCTCTACAGGTGTCTTCTAGAACTCTACATTTTAGAAATTTCAGTCTCACTCCCTTGTTCCCTCAACCCTAGCTGATTTTTGGCAATTACTTCCTCCAGAACACGTTAAAGCCTCATTTGGCTTTCAGTTACCCAGTAACAAACTTATGCCTAGTTAATAATTTTTTATCTTGAATTTCTGTGTTCCAATTCCTTGGTATCTGACTGATGGAATTTAAAGTTCCCCCATTTTACCAATCTATGGCATTAAACACATGTATACCACAGAGCAATACATTGGTGCTCCATTCTGGGGAAATATTGTTTTTTATATTATTTTTTTAGGAACTTGGAGCTTAGTGGTGCTTGGGAGAGGGGTAGAAAAGGACCATCGCTGGGGGCTCACAGCCTTCTCACTATTACTCTAAACTGGCTCATATTTGCATCAGCAAAGCAAAATCCCTACATCACAGGAGCCCTTTCCTGAAAAGGCAATTTAGCAACCACCTATCCTTACATAAACATGCTCCTTGGGGTTTCTCACTCCCCCAACCCAAGGGACTTCTTTTTTTTTTTTATGTTTATTTATTTTTGAAAGAGAGTGTGTGTGCGCATGTGAGCTGGTAGGTGCAGGGAGGGGGACACAGGATCCAAAGTGGGCTCCATGCTTGACAGTAGAGAGTCAGATGCAGGGCTCAAACTCATGAACTGTGAGATCATGACCTGAGTTGAAACTAAGCCACCCAGGCGTCCTCAAACCAAAGGCCTTTTTAAAGCCTCCTCCATTAAAACACAATAGGCCTGCAAAAGCTCTTCCAATTATCACAATTTTCTCCCTCCTGCTTCAGTTACAGTGATGTTTTAGCATCCCTGAGAGTTTGGTGCCTCAGGCAGCTTCTCAGCTTCTCTCCTTCCCTGATGCACCCCTGCAGACAGGCATATGAAATAAATTGTTCTATACAAAGTAGAAAATCAACCTTTTATATTTCTGAGGATTTTATCTAAAAATGACCTTCGACAGACAACACACTGGATTATAATAACTAACACCGAGCACTAGGCATGGTGCCAGCAGTAAGCATAGGCTATCGCATATAATACAACAATAAGGAAGATACTGTCTTTGTCCTTACTCTATGTGTAAGGAAGCCAAGGCATACAGAGGTTATTTGGTTTGCTGATTTTCCTTTACCTCAAGAGCTAATTGAAGCCATCTGGCTTTTAATCTTTCTACTACTGTAGATGGGCCTCACCCTAGACCTTGACAGTGAGCATGCTCTGACCTGGTGGCCTCACAATTCTCTGGAAAGCCAATGCAATCCAAGGCTTCCATTTCTGTAATTGTTTTGGTTCAGCACTTTCAGGAATTGTCTGTGAGTCCTAAATAAGTCTGAAAATGAAACATTTTCAAGAAAACTTTGTTCAGCAACAGCATAAGAGGGGACTTTTAAATTAGACCCACATAATTTGGCCTTAAACGAGCTACCTTCTTGGGAAATTTAGGATAGATCACCAATTCTGTTTGTAATCTCTACACCCAGTGTGGGGCTCGAACTGAAAACCCCAAGGTGAAGAGTCACACACTCTACTGACTGAATCAGTCAGGCGCCCCAACACAGTGCCTATTCTTAAAGAGACTGACATGCGAGACTAGACAAATAAAACCACTGCACATGGCAAAGACAGAAAGTACGCACAGTAGAGTCAGTGTTGGAAACCTCCCTAAGGACTGCATGCATGAACACCTCATGGAGGAACCAAGGCCTAAAGTTGCCCATTAACTGCTATAAGTTATTAACTGATACAAGAAATTGAATAGGTGGAGAGTCAATGCTGTCTGACTTGTATCAAGTTGCACTCTGAGTGCAGAATTTTATATCTGTGTCTTTCTTTAAAAGAACAACAAAAATAAAGAATTTAGGCAATAATCTGACACTGTCAGGCAACAGTCTAGAGATTTATTAGCTAGAACTATTGCAGAGGATGTTTGCCAGAACTTTAAAGATGGGCCAAATTGTATATTGATTTTCAACCTTCTTCAATTTACTTCCATAGACAGTGTCTCTAAGCAACGTTAAAATCATACCGTCTGAAAGAGGATTTTGATCTACGTAGCCCAGAGAGTTAAAAAACAGAGTACTACAAGACAGAAGGTGCTTAAGAGAGTGTGTGTGTGTGTGTGTGTGTGTGTGTGTGTGTGTTGTGTGTGTGTGCACCTGCATGTGCACGCAGGTCCCGGCCCACAGATCAGTTCCTTGTCCTTCCCCTCTCTGCTTTATACAGCAATGGGGCTGACTCCTATAAGGCTGTATTTCCCAGGCTCCCCTGTTCACTGGCTGCCTGAGGGTAACCAATGAGATGCACAGGGGAGAGACGGGAGGGCTGGAGAAGGGAGAAGCAGGGATATTTCTCTCCTCAGTCAGTATCTTCGTGGCTCCAGCTTCTGCCCCACAAACCCACTATAGTTCTGGCTTCTGCTGGGTGATTCCAGCCTCTGGTCTCTGGTAACAGCATCTCCTCCCTTTGTTCAAGGAGGGTAATGTCTTCCTGCTGCTGCTAATCTCTGACTTCTCTCACCTTCCCTAGTTGGGCCTCTCAATTCCTTCATGGCCTGAGTAAATTAAACTGTCTTCTGTTAAAAACATCAGTAGTTTCTGTGTTGCTGAACAGTGATATGGAAGGAAAGGCTTTTCTTTTTCCCATTATTCCCCACTGCCTGGAAGGAACTCCAATTATGAAATAATCCTGACTTCTCTCTGTCCTGTACCCACTGACCCACTGACAGAGCAGGAAATGAATTTAACGAAGAGTGTGCAAGGAGAAACTGAGTACACAGATCCCAGCCTCTCCCCTGCCCCTTTCTTCTGCAAGTCAGCCTGTCCTCAGTGAGTGTGTGTTCTGTTCTCCTCTCGGCCATACGGTGAGAGGGTCTAACCCTAATGAGAATTCCAGAGCTGACTGAGGCTGTAGAAATCTGCCTAATTTTAAATTTCTGGATTAGGAAGCCCACTTGCCTACAGATGCAAGCACGTTATGCTGTTATCAGCATTATCAGTATTATAGGTAATATTTTGATTCCCTCATCTGTTACTCTCACTTCTTATATCTCAATTGGCTCGAACCTCAAATAGGGAAAAGGATCCTTATCCAGACTCCTCAGAAAACCAACACACATAATATTTATATACATATTATATTCTGATTAATTGTATTCTATTATATTTATATACATCTTATATTCTGATTAATTGTATTCCTAAGCCGCTAAATCAATTAAAAATAATAGCTGACCCCATAGTTTGCATTGTTCCAGGAATTATTCTAAGTGTTTTACATATAGCTCATCAATCCTCAAGCCAGTACAATATGTATTGTGAAGATTCCGAGTTTACAGCCAAGAAAACTGAAACCCAGAGATGTTATATAACCTGCCCAAGGTCACACAGATAATGAGTGATAGAATCTGTAATCAAACTCCAAAAGTTGGGCAGTAGAATCTGTACCCTGAAGTGCCTTCCTATGCTGCCTACATTCACATTTTAACAAATGATTCTGTACTTCACCTAATGGGATTTCATTTCTAGTCCCAGATATATTGTTTTCAAATACCTCATGTAAACCAGAACATAGTCTCAGTTTTTGCCCTGCCTCAACTTTGACATGGAACTCCATATTATATATTACTAAGGAATCCATGTCCTTAGTAAAGGCATTACTAAGCAATGACAATTTTACCAAAGATTTCATATAAGAAACAGAAGAAGGGGGGCGCCTGGGTGGCTCATTCGGTTGAGTGTCTGACTTCGGCTCAGGTCATGATCTCACAGTTCGTGGGTTCGAGGCCCGCATCGGGCTCTGTGCTGACTGCCAGCTCAGAGCCGGAGCCGGTTTCAGATTCTGTATCTCCCTCTCTCTCTGACCCTCCCCGCTCACGCTGTCTCTCTCTCTCTCTCAGAAATAAATAAAACATTAAAAAAAATTAAAAAAAAAAGAAACGGAAGAAGGGATTTGCATCAAATAACTTGTCGCAAACTGCGGTGTTTTATGCAATCTGCATTCCTAAGGACTCTGATCATTCTACTCTGGGAACTTGGAAGATAATATTCAAGAGATTTAAGTGTAAGGTCAGATTATAATATTTTTAAAAAATTGACAGGAAAGCTTATTAATATTTTAGATAACACTTTCAAATTCGAGTAATTCAGAATTGCATAAAATAAATAATATGTATATGCTGAGGCTTTCTCAGTAAGAATAGTTTCCTTCTCCACTCTACCACAGAGCAAGCTAACTGTTGCCACCAGTCCCTGTAATCTTAGTATCCGCCTACTCCGCACACAAAAGCTTGCATCCTTTACTACACTCTGCAATTTACTCCTACTTCTGCCGCCAGACCTGCTTACCTAACCTTCCACCAAAAAGTTCAACTAACAGAAATCTCCCCATCCACAGGTCCCACTCTACTTAGAAAAAGGAAAGAGGTGGATAGAAGTAAATAGATTAATACAGTGTTGTATTGGAGTTTATACCAGTTTGCAAGACTGGTTGCTCGATTTTCAGGAATTTTGCAAGAGTTCTTATATACGACCATTAATAAAAACCAAATTACGTAAACTTACAATCAAATTGCATTAAAACAAAGATAATAATCAAAACTGATCACTTCCTAGTTGTTTTACTATACTTTACAATTATGTATGATCTTGAAGTTATTTCCATGTTAACTTTATGGTGAAAATACCATATCAAAAAAAGTGTTCTGCTATGCATCACTTCCAAGTGATGCATGTGGTTATTTAAGATGCAGTATATCTGTTCTGCTATGCATCACTTCCAGTGTATGTGGTTTCATACAGGGCACAAAGAGCAACACTCAAGCAATCCCCCTTTCACAGAAACAGACAAGAACAGGGAGAGGAACTAACAATACAAACCACATAGACCTGGCACAAGTCTCTAAAGAGTTTGGGGGGAAGTGCTTAGCAAGCACAAGTCCCAGGGAGTATATACATATATATATATATATTATATTATATATAATATATATATGTATATATTCTAAATTATAGGCAGTCAGCATAAACATTCTCCAGTAGTAGGCTGCACTTAGAAACCTCCTCTCTAAATAAGAAAATAATGGTATTTTAAATTGCAAGGAAGGGTAACCAATTTTTATGTAAGAGAGCAAGACCAAGCAAATTTGCAAAACTTGTCAACTAGAAAACGGGGGCTGATTTTCTGGGGCAATCTTCTCCAGTGCCAACGTCAGTAGATAAAATTGTTTTTTGAAAAATGTAATGGCACTGCATATCTCGAGGTTTTAATGACAACACACAGTGGAAATTGTAGCTCGAGACCCCAAGGAACAGAAGCAGCCTTGCTTCATGCATTTTTCCAGGTAGTCTCTATCTTCTATAAGAATATTTGCAAATAAAACTACCTTTTTATACAGAACTTTAAAATGTTACCTGTTATGACTGTAGTTATAAACATTAAAATAAACATAGGGTAGAAGCAATTAAATTCAAATACTTACTGTGTTCAAATCACTGTTCTCATCACCAGGGAGATACACTTTGCAGATATTTACCCTGTCATTGAAGAGACACGAGTAAGTGTAACTCTGGATAACCTGCCTAACCAGCTCGAGTACAAATATGGAGTACTCCTTTAATAATCCAGTTACCCCATGTCTGGATTATCTGAGCTCTTTCTCCAGCAGAAATCTAGTGGGGAGAGGTGCTTACTCAGTTTAAGGAGGACCACTTTTAAGTTTACAAGACAAAACTGGTGAGTTTGATCAGGATGCTGTGAGCCTCAATTTATAATTTTCATTATTTGTATTGCTAATGAAATTGAAAATGGGTCCTGGCCTCTGGCTGCTAATTCATCAAGCTTGGCCAGATCCTTGCCAGCAGCTGCAGTGATGCCTTATGCTTGGGTTCCCAAGGTCTTATCTCCTTTTGTTTGTACTCAGAAGCCCATCATGAATGGGAGTCAGGATCCAAGCCAGGATGCCAGGTCATAGAAGTTTCCAGCCCAAACTCAAGCTCTGTCAGTACCAATCAAACCCCACACATAGGGACAGTGGCAATGAATCTGGGTTACTAATCAGGACCATCTTTCTTCACGGTATGTTCCCCTTCAGGTCTTTCACAAGCTTTAGTGACAGAGGGCCACTAAATCCATCAGGACCTTTTCAATCCATCAGAAAAGTTACCCCGTTAAACCTTGGAAGGAAAGATGGTGGTACCTCAACATGTCTCCTAGCATATTCTTTGGCTGTCTGCAACATACCTAAATCCTCCCCAGGGATTAGTTCTGCATGTTAAGGAATCCCAGAGGGCTGGAGGCTTAGATACTGTCCATGCTATAGTTGCAAACTCACATTTCAGTTAAGAAGGAATGCTTAAATTATTCTCCCAGAATTGAGAAAATCTGCTGTGAGGTCATATTCTGTGTCTACAAAGACAGATGGGCTATGTTGGCCCCCTTAAAATGTATAGTCTCACCAGATATACTGCATCTTAAATAATTTAGAAAGTAATCCAGGCTGTGATAAATATGTACACAAATATAATAGGAGCACAGGGTACAGGGCAATTAAGTTTGACTGCATAAATAAGGAGAGCTTTCCAAAGCCCATGATATTTGATCCAGGAGTTAAAGTGTGGATTATGAAAACAGAGAAAGGTGTTTATGGACAAAACAGCCCAAGGGAAAAGGATGTTTAAATATTTCAAAGTAAAGGTGAGCCATTTTCCAGGGTGACAGAAACATAGGGTTTGTGGGTGGCCAGGAATGAAGGGAGCTGAAAAAGCAAAGTTAGAGGGAGACCCATCTTTTGTTCAGCTTTGAGTAGCATGGTAATGAGTTTGAACTCTATTCTGAAGACACTGGGAAGCCACCCAAGAATTCAGAGCAGAAGGAGTAATGTGTTTGTGTCTGTAATCTAGAGAGGTAACTGGTACCTATGCAGAAGGCAGACAGATACGAGGCTGGAGACAAGACCCTGAAGCTGTTCTCAAGGTCGAGGGCAGAGACAGCATAGACCTGAAAGGAGAGGCAGTGGTAAGCAAAGGGAAAAAATGGATTCTAGTAATATTTCAGTACAGAGTTAGAAAGCACTAGGAAATAACTGTATGTAGGGTAAAAAGCAGAAGGGAAAGTCTGAAATGGCGCTGGGTTTTGTAATGAGAAAACTGGATGAAAGCTATGCCATTAACTGCACTAGGAAACATTAGAAGAGGAGAATAGTAATGGACCGCCAGTAATGGGTTTCTTCTGGATGCATTGAGTTTGAAGTGCCTGCAGGACATTCATGTGGAGAAGCACTTTCTAAATCCGCATTAAAAAAAAAAAGAAATGCTTTTATTTGTTTTTTGGCTCAAAATGGTAATAACTGTGCTGTAAGGACATCAAAACACTCTCTAAAACAAAATTTCTCCACACATGCAACTATTCTGCCACAAAAGATAGGTTGAAAACACATATTATACTTTGGGTATTTAAATAATACGTGAGACACTACAAATTGGTGCGAATGGAAAAGATTATTTAATAAACAGCAGGGATTCATAGTTGGCTTTTGGGAACAACATATATATTTAGAGCCTTATTTCATAACATCTACCAAATTAAATTAAAGAAAAAAATAAACTAGAAGAAAATGAAGGTGAATATTTAAGCAATTCTGAATCTCAGGATGGTAATTATCTTGTATACTTTCAAACAGTAGGAAGAAAATCACAATGTTTATGATTAATAAACTAAACTACATAAGCATTTTATATCTCTTTCAATAAGAATAATAATTAAGTTCTTAAAAATTCTTCGATAAGAATTCAAAGGACTTTAACATATTGAAATTTTTAAGTGATGAATACGAGAGAAAAAAAATTAGCATTATTGAAAAAGAAACACCTAATATGATTGCTTAAGAAAAAACCAAAATGGAACAAGCTAGGGATAGGCAATAAATATTTATCTTCATTTAAAATGAAGACATTTTACATAATTTTTAAAACTGTATGAGAAAACTTAATGCTAGTAAGTTTGCAATAAACACACTCAAATATAGTTGGTAAGAGTGTAAATGTTTAACATTTTAAAAAAGTAAATTGGAAATATTTATCAAATCTATGTTTGTCCCAATTCTGCTAACACAATCTAAAGAAACCATTCAAAATGCAGACAATAAATTTATAATGTGAAACACGTAAATACTTATCTTTAAATACATTTAGATTTATATATTTTAAAATATATATGCTACTGCTTACAATCATGAATAACAGCCAACAATGTAAAAGTAGAAGAGCCTTAGATGTAATCATCTTAGATTTAATCAGTATAACAGTCTGAGTGTAGGAGAAGGTTATATTTTTTAAAAAATGTTTTAATGTTTATTTATTTTTGAGAGACAGACAGAGTGTGAGCAGGGGAGGGGCAGAAGGACAGGGAGACGCAGAATCTGAAACAGGCTCCAGGCTCTGAGCTGTTAGCACAGAGCCCAATGCAGGGCTCAAACCCACAAACCATGAGATTGTGACCTGAGCCAAATTCAGACACTTAACTGACTGAGCCACCCAGGTACCCCAGTGTAGGAGATGGTTGTATGAATGAAAGAATGAATGAATGAATGAATGAATGAATGAAAGGAAGGAAGGAAGGAGGAAGGATAGAAGGATGGAAGGAAGGAAGGAAGGGAAAGATTCATCTACCTGTGTAATAAGTGCAAATTCCAGATTCTGCCAGTAAAGGGAAGGCATGTGCTCCCCTCCTCTAATTTCCTTCCTATTGGCTGGAATGTGGGAGTGATAGTAGAAAATGGAAGCCCCATGTCAATGACAGTAAATCCACAAGGTAGAGCATGCATCTCCAACACAGAGATTTCCCCCATACTGCCCTTGATTTCTGTACCTGTTGTATACAACCTCTGGGCCTCTATTCAGTTCTATATTCAAATGACAACACTGCATAACTATATACATAATCAGCTACAAAAATTAATAAGTTTTTCTCACTGATCAAAATTTGGCCACACACCTGTGAAGGTTTGGGTACCTCTTGTGCTAGAGCAGATGGATGAGAAACAGTGTGTAGATCTGTGCCCTATTTTTCTGTACCATTTAAGAAAGATCAGAGTCTCCCCTTCTTATATTTCAAAGCAGTGTCATTAATAAAATGCATTGAACTATTGCAGAAAACAGATCAAGCTCTTAAGGAAAATTTTTCAACTGTAAAAATAGTGTATAAGTTGATAACTCTCCCTGAAAAATATTAATAAATAGAGCCTTTAAAGAAAACTATTGAAAGTTATGGCAGAGATTGCTAATTGTGCCTCAATATTCACCTTCCTCTACTTCTTTGATAATAGAACCACCAATATTTAACTGGCAACAGGGCTGCCCAGAATGAAATTTACATTTCATAGTCTTCCTTATAGCTAGACATGGCAACGTAACTAGATTCTGGCCAACAGGATATAAGCAGAAATGATCTATGACAACTCTAGTACATGTTCTTCCTTAAAGGGAAGGGTGTATCCTTCCTCCTCCATGCTGGCTCAAAGCAGATGTGAGATTTGTATCTGAGGCAGTCATCATGGATCTTGGGTTACAAGCTCTATGTTAACATGCCTGAGAAACCTGATGGAAGGAACCTGAGTCCCCATGTTTGTGGGGTTTCCCTATTAGTTGTGGATTGCCTACTTCTGCTTCCTGTTTGTGAGAAAGAGAAATAAACCTCTGCCTTCTCACTTTGAGCTTCCTGTTAATCATAAATATTACAAAGATCAGAAACATATCATTATCCTGTGGTCCCAAAAGTACCAGAAGGGAATGCAGACAATAGAAAATCTACTACTATGAAAAAATCAATGCATAATTAAAGGAATTTAACCTGGGAGCCATTATCAGAGGTCAGCAACACCTCAAGAATATCAGTTACAATACCTCAAGAATACCAATTAGTTATTTCTTTATCTCTTCTTTTAGTTCTTCAAATTATAAATCCTGTGATCCATAAAAGTTCCCCAGTCATAGCTTCTCTGCTGACTCATTAAAAAAAAAAAAAACAGTGAAATCACTGCTTTGTTATTTTACAGTGTACTCTGGAGAATTAACTTATCCTCCTATGTTATAAAAGAGAAATTAAAAACATGGCTACCTTCAAAAATCAATTGCAAAGATTCTCAGTGCCGTGACAAATCTGGCAATTGGCCCAGATTGAAATGTATTGACTATTTTATTGAGAAGAGAAAAACATGCCCCAGCTGGACAGCGTGAAAAGAGAAGGACCTATTTGTATATATTGCCTGGTCTCTCTGTGCTTGAGTTCTGGAGAGAAATTGCCTGCTGAAAAACTAATTTCAAAAAGGTTACTGTTACTCTAGCACTCACTTCTGGTATATGAACCACTGAAAACCACAAACAATGACAGAATTTCGGCATGTCTCCAGGGTGGCATGATAGGAGTCCCAGAGAAACAAGCCATCTGGCCCATCTGGTACGGTAGTGAGGCGTGTGGTGGGGATGAGGGCAGAAATAAGTCAGGCACAGCTACTGGAGAGCATAAAGAATTCAGAAGATTGAAGGGACATAATTACCTATAAGTGACCTATTCCTACCAATATTGCTACTCATATACACATAAGAAAAAAATTCAGCAGCTATATCTCAAAAAAAAAGTGGAATGACTCTCTATTATCAATAAACTACCATCATTTGCCAAATTCATCCCCCTAAGGGATACAAAGACAACTAACTTCCGTGCAATTCAAAGACTGCTGAACATCAGTAATCGCTCTGAGCATAACAATAATGGTAATATAATTTTACATAAAATTTGCTTAATTAATTGATAAATATTAAAGTCTGATAAAGAAATAGACTAGTTCACTGTTGCTTTGCCTTGCTTCTTTCTGAAAGGAATAGTTTTCAAAAGCTCTCAGAAAAAAAAAATCAAGAAATAACAGTGAGAATCAGCCATGTTAATAACAAATAGCAATGTGTGAAACTAAAGAAAGGAAACCCATTCAAAATGGAGTCAGGAAGCCACAAAAGATCAATTGTAGACCCAAATGAAGAGAAGTACCTTATGTTTCCAATAGAGAAAAGCCACTTTACTATGCCGGATGGAGGAAGGAAAATTTTCCCTTTGTCTGACAACAGCCCAGCCAATGAGACACTCTACAACTCAGCCAATGAAACGTCGCTACACTTTCAACTCCCAGTTTATTCCACTGGACTTTTTGTTTATAACAGCCCTTTCCAACTACCTACTCTCCTCTATAAAAGAGTGTTACCATCTTTTATTCTCCAGGTTTACCTATTGCTTTTGCTCTCACATGCTTGTCCCAAACTGTAATTCCTCAGCTATTTTTGAGTAAACCCATTTTGCTGGTAAAATAACTGGCTATTTTACTTTTAAGGTTGTCATATTGAATGAGGAAAAAATAATAGTAATAGATACCTCTTTTAAGGTCTTTTTTTTAAAATTCCTTAGCACCATTAAGCTTGTTTAGTCCCGCAAAAGGTACTGATTATTACAAGATATCTTAACATGATTTCAGAGAGTAAATATAAAGAATAGAAAAGTTGAAAGCAGTTTAAAAACAATCCATTTTTAAATGGTTTTCCTTTGAAATTCTAATATTTAGGAACTAAAAATGAAAGTAGACACATCCCAAACTAATATTCCATTAATAAAGTGTTTCTCACTTTGAATGCCAGAAATCATTTCTTTAAACACAGGTACTGTTTTTCATCATAAAAAGACTTAAAAACTCTGTTTTCTCTTCTGGAGAGATCAGGAAAGATTTTAAAAAAATGATAATCTATACCTGTCATTTTAATCAAGGAGTATAGCCTTTAAACCTTTACTTTCCCCTCCCCATGTCTCCTTCTGATACAGTCATATGGAACAGCACTTAAAAGAGAATTATTTTCAGGAATGCCTGGGTAGCTCAGTCAGTTAAGTGTCAGACTCATGATTTGGACTCAGGTCATGTTCTCAAGGAGATGGAGCCCTGCACTGAGCTCTGCACTAACATCAGGGAGCCTACTTGGGATCTCCCCCTCCCTCTCTCTTTGCCCCTTCCCTTGATCTCTCTCTCTCCCCTCCCCCCGGAATAGATAAACATTTAAAAAAATATATTTCAAAAAACAGAGAGAGAATTATTTCTAAATGTCACCGATATTGTGGCCAGGTTTAACCTCGCCTATTACGTGTCCTCTGTGCAAGTTAGAGAAAGGTACTCTTTCTTCCAGACTGAACCTCTTGATCTTTGTCATGGAACACAGCTTGTCACCCAGAGCATGGCCCCCACTTTCCTCGCAGCCAGGAGCCCGAGTGTAGGGCACAACCTGTCCAACAGTCCATGGCAGCCTTACTTGTACCTCAAAGATTGAGATAGTTTGCCGCAAATTCTTTCCTCAAAAAACTCTGAGAAATCTCCATTCCCTAAGTGGCTATCCTGCACATCCTTTAATGAAAGAGTCAGGAGAAAAGTTAAAACAATAAATTCCTGGGAGCTTTACTGAAAGCAACAGAAGATTTGTTCTGAAGTTTTGCAAATGCACTTCTAATATCCAACCCACGTACCCAACCACTGATTTAAGCTTTTTCTGAGCTTTCCCAGGACAGAGAGGGCATAATTTTCAAGAAAATCAGAAGGAACACAGCTAGAAAATCATTATATTCAGCTACTTTAATTTTTCTTAATCTCCATTTTAAAGATAATCTTACTTCTCCCAGTTTTCTTCTATCATGCTTTTTAAAGCATATATAATATTAACTCAAAAGACTAGGTCTAAATGATCATAAGATTTAAAAATATGTATTTAGTTTTGAGAGAGAGAGTATAAAGCATGCATACACAGTGGGGGAGAGGTGAAGGGGAGGGACAATGGATCCAAAGTGGGCTCTGTGCTGAGGGCAGAGAGCCTGAGGCTGCTGGCTCAAACCATGAGATGGTGACCTGAGCTGAAGTCAGAGGCTTAACTGATTGAGCCACCCAGACAGCCCCATAAGATTTTTTAAAATAATTTAACATGGCATTTTTATCTAAAACAAGTCCACTTTCTAAATAATGCTTTGAGTCTCTTCAGAATAATAAAGTTACTACCTCTAACTCAATTGACTCACTCTAGCACAAATCAAATTTTATTTTCTCACAATTCATCATGCTTACATTTTTCATGTATTCTTACATATTTCATGTAAAAGTTGTCTCCAACCATTGTGATCTATTTTATAACTTTTATTCAAAAAACATAACAGATTATCTGAATCTTAGTCATTCCTTTTCCCCTGAGCAATATTAAAACCTGATGATGACTCATATTTCAGAGAAAATATAGAAATCCTCTTCTCATAAAAATTGAATATGTGTAGATATAAAGCATAATAATATAACATATGCCATATTCACATGTATGTAAAATACTTGTTGAAAACTACTAAACTCACAAAGATGTAACAATGCACCCTAATTCAAAGCAAATTTCCCTTAAAAGTAGGCTACAAATATGAAAATTTGGGGGAAAAACAGGTCTAAAAGATTCTCTCTGGGGCACCTGGGTGGCTCAATCAGTTAAGCATCTGACCATGGCTCAGGTCATGATCTCACAGTCCGTGCGTTTGAGCCCCGCGTTGGTCTCTGTGCTGACAGCTCAGAGCCTGGAGCTTGCTTTGGATTCTCTCTGCCCCTCCCCTGCTTGCTCTCTCTCAAAATAAAGACATAAAAAAAATTAAAAAAATAAAAATAAAAGATTCTCTCTGGCCATCCTTCCTCCCCTGACTCTGCCCAAAATCTGTAAACAAAATCCTAAAAAGTAACAGAGACTAGTCCAGTAAAGGGCTGATTACATCCCATTGGCTACACAAATCATCTAATGTCTTCTATTTTTTTCTACCCAGTAGTACAAACCCAGTGACCATATAGTTACTATCATTCATTAAAAATTATGCATTTATGTTTCAAAAAATGATAGATTAATCTTAGACTTAAATAAAAAGATAATATTAAGAATAATGTAAATCACAGAGGTGGCTGGGTGGTTCAGTTGGTTAAGCGGCTGACTTTGGCTCAGTCATGATCTTGCGGTTTGTGAGTTCAAGCCCTGGGTCGGGCTCTGTGTGACAGCTCGGATCCTGGAGCCTTCTTTGGATTCTGTGTCTCCCTCTCTTTCTGCCCTTCTCCTGCTCATGCTCTGTCTCTCTGTCTCTCAAAAATAAATAAATGTTTAAAAAAAATTTTAAAGAATAATGTAAATTACAGCAATGGTGATAACATATACATTCATATGTACATTTGTATATACATACATAATACATACAAAATAA
Organism: Hyaena hyaena; assembly: GCF_003009895.1. Taxonomy (NCBI): domain Eukaryota; kingdom Metazoa; phylum Chordata; class Mammalia; order Carnivora; family Hyaenidae; genus Hyaena; species Hyaena hyaena. The sequence continues at coordinate 5,665,044 of NW_024080656.1, read as the reverse complement.
AGGAGATAGAGAAAGGGGAAAATAATGGAACAGAATAATGTCAGTTAATAAATGTAAAAATAGAATTAGAAAAATCACCATTTTACACTCCCTATGTGAAACTGATGTTAATATCACTGAGTGAAGAGTTGAAAAAAATGTTTTAGAGTATCATCTCATATATCACTTGGCATTTACAAGAGGAAGGGGTCCCTTTATGTTGCAGACATCTAACAGACAGCAAGTAACTAAATAACCAAATTGTTCATAATCTAGAATGGCACAAACAGACATCATGTGTTTCCTAACGTGATGTAACAGGAAGTACACAAATGGGAAGTGGAACATTCTTCTAGACAATGAGCCCACACTCCAAAAATGTCAAGGGCATGAAAGCAAACAAAAAGGACAGAGGGACTATTGTAAAATAGAGGAGATTAAAAAGACATGACAGCAAAATGCATTGCATGATTTTTGTTGAATCATGAAAGTAAAAAAAAAACAACTATAAGGGACTTTTTCTTTAATAATTAAAGAAATCTGAATACGAACTGCATTTTTAATATGGTGTATGACTAGTATTGTGGTTGTGTAAGAAATGTTCTCTTGTAGGTGCGTGCTAAATCCTTTAGAGGTGAATTGTTACAACATCTGCAACTTATGTTCAAATAGCTCAGGAAAAGTGTATGATACACAAACACAGATACACACAGATACACACACACAGAAACAGAGAAAGGTGTATGTGAAAAATGTTAACTAGTAATTCTAGCATAGAATGTAGTGTTGTTTATTTGACTATTTTAATTTTTATAGCATTGAGAATTGTATTCTTTTTTGTTAATTTATTTTAAAAGAGAGAGCGTAAGAGAGGAGGAAAGGGCAGAAAGAGAACGCGAGAGAGAATTCCAAGCATTGTCTGCCCTGTCAGTGAAGAGCCTAATGCAGGGCTTGAACACACAAACCGTGAGATCATGACCTGAGCCAAAATCAAGAGTTGGACGCTTAAGAGACTGAGAGCCACCCAGGCACCCCAGCATTGATAACCCATACAGCTGCTCTGACAATTAAATGTTGTAATGCTACAGATCCATGAATCTCAAATAATAGTTGCACCAGTCACCTAGATCCAAGACCTGTCCCAAGTTTTCTAATTCAGTAGGTCTGGAATGGAGCCCAAGAATGTGCATTCCCAACAAGTTCTCACGTAGTTCTGCTGCTGCTGGTCTGGAGACCACACTTTGAGAATTATGGCTAAAGATACTCAAATTTAAAAATGTGCATATCTCATCAGCAACACCACTACAGAGACAAAGCTGGCCCACCACCCCCTCAGAGTGGCTATTATTACCTTGGATGTGCTCCTTCACCACCCTATAGTGATTTGCACATTTTTTGTCTTCAGTTGGGAGATCCTCACCATTCTCATCCCTACCCTGACCCTGAACACACATAAACCTCTCTACTTGCCAAGAACCACACACAGCATGTAAACTTGCACTGACTCAGTTCCACCACTGTTTCTTCTTTGGAACTAGGTATCCTATGTAAAACAGAACAAAACAAACACATGCATGTGTTTGTGTATATATGTATATACATATATATATATATATACACACACACATATACAGTGTGTATATATATATATATGCACACACAATACAATGTATACATTGTATATATATATACACAAATGTATATATATTATATGTTTGTGTATACATACATATATACAACGTATATATATAGTATATGTATATATATACACACAAAAACACATGTATGCATGTTTATATACATTTATAAATATATAAAATAAAACAAACACACACACCTAAAATAAACTTGGTCTAAGAAAGAGAGTAATTCCATAGAATCTGAAATCCCTGTTAATGGTGTCTGTTAATATTGTCCCAGCAGGTTAAGTGAGGTCTGCTTCCCTCTGCTTATGACTCTCCCAACAGCCCACACTGATAACTTCCATTTGCTTCAAACTTCTCTAGATTCTAATCCAACAGGAGCACCTGGAAGTGAATGAGCTTTAGAATTGGTCTGCTCCATCGGTGCCTGTGTATGGGGTGCTCAGAGTGAACTATACCCTGTGACAATGGACATCTAGCATAAATCCCAGAGCCAGTCCACATGCTGGATGTCTGCCCTGATTACTAATTTTCATCTGTTTCTTGTTACACAAAAAGTACAGCTGTGATTGTCATTCTGATTGTACTAGATCCTCCTCACCGCCCCTCCCCCCCCGGGGGTGTGACCTCAGGGATAGTAAGACAAATCAGAATCTTAGTACTGGACTCAGAAAGCTCACTGCCATGGGCTTTGTGTGTCCTAGCTTCAATCCTCTGTTTTCATACTACTGTTCAGATCAATTCTAAGCTTACTCTGACCCCTGATTTGGGTTTTTGGGCCTCAATCCCTCATGGAAGCTTATCAGAGGAAAAGATTAATAGACTAAAGAGCATGGGCTCCAGACATCCAAAGAATCCTACTGCAATTACTAGCTAGGAGACTTTTTTTTTTTTTTTTAATTTTTTTTAATGTTTTATTTATTTCTAGGAGAGAGATAACATGAGTAGGGGAGGGTCAGAGAGAGAGGGAGTCACAGACTCTGAAAACAGGCTCCAGGCTCTGAGCTGGCAGTCAGCACAGAGCCCGACGCGGGGCTCGAACCCACGAACTGTGAGATCATGACCTAAGCGAAAGTCGGACGCTTAACCTACTAAGCCACCCAGGCGCCCCACTAGGAGACTTTTTAAGGTCACTTGAGCCTCAATTTGCTAATCTGTATGATGGGAAAAAAACATAATTTGATTCATAAGATTAAAGGAGATAATGTATATAAAAGCACTGAGCTCAGTATCTGACTACAGTAAGCATAAGATATGTTAGATTTTTAAAAAAATAATACTGATAATAAAAAAAAGGACAATGACAATTGATAAAGGAAGGAAAAATAAGAAAAACATTCCTATTGGTGAAGTTAAATCGTTGGCTATTTCCTGGCCAGCTTCTGCTCTACCTTAAACTCTCACCACGCGTCATAGCCCTGTAATAGGACTTTGAAACTAAATTAAAAATTTTTCCAATGGCTATCTTAAATTCCAATATTAATGAATGGACATTCTGTTCCTCCAATGGTAGAAAGGCCTTTTAAAGAGTGATGGGAACAATTACTATGCTTCATGGAATTTCTTAATGGTGGAGATGTTTCCAAGCCCTGTTTATGCAGATCCCTGAGTATGGAGGTTGGAAACATTGGCCCTAATAAAGCTAGAACACAGTGTTCTATTCTGCAATCTCATGAGATGGGATCCTAACTGAGACATTATGCAGTAGATGACATAACAATGGTCCAAGTAAGCACAGCTAGATTTCAGTCGGGGGCTCTCACCAACAAGTTGTGTGGCTTACATTACTTTGAAGTCCTCAGTTTCCTCACATGTAAAATAAATACTCATTCTTTTAAAAAAAAAATTTAATGTTTTATTTATTTCTGAGAAAGAGAGAGAGAGAGAGAGAGACAGCATGAGCAGGGGAGGGTCCGAGAGAGAGGGAGACACAGAATCTGAAGCAGGCTCCAGGCTCTGAGCTGTCAGCACAGAGCCCGACGCGGGGCTTGAACCCACAAACCGTGAGATCATGACCTGAGCCATGGTCAGATGCTTAACCGACTGAGCCACCCAGGCGCCCCAATAAATACTCATTCTATAGGATCTCTTCTACCTTTCACAGAGTATGCTTATCTCTGTTTTAACTTTGACCCTTGATTGGCCTTCTAACCTGGAAGGAGAATCATACATAGGATTGACACATAGGTTTGTTCAGTTCATGAATGTCCTGACCTTCACCCAGTAGGTGGTATCAAGAACTAGATCACAATTGTGACGAACCACCTTGAATAGAGAACAGAAAACAATAATGCTTCGTTAAAGTAAATTTTATGGAAAGGTAGTTTAAAACTTTGTGGATATACGCTTATTATATTGACATTTCTATAGCTCCATTAATGCCCTAAAGAATAGAAAGAAATGCTTTTAATATTTAAAAAGGCAGGAAACAAACCAGGTTGAGCAGGATGATTTGATTTTTAAAGAATAGAGAGAGAGCTGTACACACCAAAGTAATAATGGTATTTATCACTCAGTGATAGCTATAGATTTTTTAATTTTTTTCTTTTCTTTGTCAATATTTTATTTTCTATCATGTGCATGTTTTGCTTTTGTAATAATAAGCAAAAAAAATATTCTGAATCCTGCTCTCTGCCTTACATTCTTGTACAGTTTTTCTGCCTGGAAATTCAGAATTCTATACTTCTAATCTTTTTATGGTTAAAAAGAAGAAAAGCCATTCATAGTTCCCTAGCATGTCTTCTAAACAGAACATTTTTTCCTCATTAAACTCCACCCTAGTCTTTTAGAATTCTCTTATTGAGGTCCCTTAAATTGCTATCTTTAATTGTGACTATTTCACATAAATAGTCACTCAGGTTTTTACACTGAGTCCCCTTAACAGCTGAAAAGCAGAGCGTTGACAACAGGATTCAAATTCTACTCCAGGCTGAATCATGACTCTGCTATTCTCAAGCTGTGCTACCTTGCACCTTTTACTCCCCGTCTCTATCCTCAGTTTCCTCACCTGCAGAATGAGTATACAATGTGGCTAGGACTAAATGAGATCCAGTGCCTGAAAAACAATAACTGCTTATTGGAGCATTTGAAGGCCCAATAAATTTAACTATAATTAATTCTAAAATAAAAATTACACCACTTCCTAATAACTTCAGAAACTAAACTTCGACAGTCTGATCCCAAAGATGATCCCATCCTCAGCTTTTCCCTATTTCTTTTTTTTTTTTTAACTTTTAAGGTTGTTTATTTATTTTGAGAAAGAGAGCAAGAGAGAGTGCTTGGGAGGGGCAGAGAGAGAGGGGGAGAGAAAAAATCTCAAGCAGGCTCGGCGCTGTCAACACAGAGCCCAATGTGGGGCTTGAATTCTGAGATCATGACCTGAGCCGAAACCAAGAGCTGGATGCTTAAGAGACTGAGCAAATCAGGTGCCCCAGCTTTTCCCTATTTTTGAGAGAAATAAATATACTTGAGTAACACTTGAGGCAATATTTCTGCTTTGATTTTGATACATAAAAAATTCTATCTACAATTTCTTAATTTGAAGACCCTTTAAATGCTGAAATGAGCAATTTCTATTTCTTAATAAAGAGATTATTATTTTTCAGAAGTAGAATTAGTTTCTAATCAATCTAACCATACAAACCCAAAATTTTTCGAGCTGGAAGAAAATTTAGATGTAGGCATATCTTTTCCATTCAGACAGATGCCTGTTAATATAAACTAATGTTTACATATTCAAAAATTAGTTTTTAAGTTTCTAACACTGAAACAAAAAAAAAGGACCATTAAATAGAATATTCAGAGGTCTATTAGTACATAAGTTTAATCTCCTTAAAGTTAATTATCAAACAACTTCAGTAGTAACTGATGGACCACTCCACTACAATGAGGACAGAGGGGGCAGGGGAGAAGGGAAAGTGGGTGATAGGCATTGAGGAGGGCACATGTTGAGATGTTGTATGGAAACCCATTTGAGAATAAATTATATTTAAAAAATGAGGACAGTGGAATGCTGGAAGGACCATTTCCATTACCTTAGATATTTCACTGATTAACTTATTAATTCATTGTTCTCATAGAGTAAATGATACTAATGGTTACCCTTGCCAGTAATGCATTAGCCCAACTCTATGAATAGGGAAAGGGCTTAGCCCATTTTTAAAAGTGATTTATAATAATGCCTACTTCACAAAGACATAGTGAGAAGTAAACGAGAAAATGTATAAATAATTTACTAGAGTCTGAATACAATACAGGATTATTAAATGTTATGCAATATTATTATTTTTTTATTGGTAAGAAAATATAACCACTGAACAAGTTAATTTCTCCAAAAATTTTAAAAGACTGTGTCAGAATAATTTCCCATGAAAACAGCAATGTATCTTGGTCTATTTTCAAAGTTCATTCTTTGACAACTATTCCTTTTGCTATTCCTTCACCAGGTTAAGAGAAAACGTCTTTAATTCCCCTACTTTGGTTTTACCCCTATGGGAGTTACATTCACCTGGCTGAACTCAGCCCTTCTCAGTGGTAAATTAGAAATAACTTTTCTTTTTAACCATGAAACCATTTAAACATAAGAGTACAAAAGACAATGTGAAAAACACCTGTAAATGAAGCAATGCTAAAATACCAAGTTAAGTCAGCAAGATGGCAGAGAACTAGGGCACTCCGTGCATTTTACTTTCCTCCATCTCTCAAACAGAGAAGGTCTAAAGCCATAGGACACTGAGCCGCAGGAGTTTGGGAAGAGAAAGAGATAGAGTACATTGGGAAGGCAGCCTCATAAGTGCTTGAGTGTGAACTGGGGAAGATAAAAGAGGGTCAGGACTGGAGACATGGAGGGAGGGGAGGGAGCCCCCATCGTGGGCAGCCTTGGTGAGTCAAGGGGAAGAGAAAGATTGGCTGAAACTGCTCATAGAACTGTCCCTGGAGAAGAGAAAAACCTCGGCTCAGACAGAGACTGTTCTTAGTTCTAGCTGGATGCTGACTTTGAACTGGGTGCCCCCGGTCCCAGGCAGCACCAGGAGAAACTGCTCTGCTTCCATTCTGGCTAGACCCCTGGTGGCGGGAAAGCGACCGACCTGTGGGACTGTGTTTCCTGCGGTATCAATAAAATGCCCAGACTGGGATCTGAAAACGAGGTGGAGCTTGGGACATAGAGCACGGCCCAACTTGGCTGCACCCGTGGCACAGGGAGATCGGACTCAAGGGAGTAATTCGCAGAGCTTGGTTCCAGAGGGGACTGGAGCACCGCCATTTTGCTCCCCACAACCACCAAAGTGGGACCTCAGGGAGCAACCTACGGGAATGCAGTGGAGGCTAAGACCTGCCTACACCAAACCACGCCCATCCCCACTACTTTCCTATCTCTCTCTCTCTGGAGTAATCAGACTATATAGTTTCTATGAGTAACACTATCCTCATTGCTTTCCCCCTGCCTCTCTACCATATTCTCCTCTTTCTCTCTCTGAATTAAGCCCCTTAGCCTCTCTGCCTAGTCATTGTCCAATTTCGCTTTCTCCCCGCCCTGACATTTCCCTCTGTGTATATGCTCTTCCATCAGCACTGCATACACCCTGCTCTGTATTTGGAGCTGGGAATTCTAGTTTTATACTTTTAGACTATCCTTTGTCTTTTGGGTTTCTTTTTTCTTGTTCTTCTTCTCTTTCTTATTTTCTTTTTCTTTTTCCCTTTTGGTTTGCTCATTTGTTGGATTTGTCTGTGTGTTTGCATGCCTTTGTTCCCTGTGTGTTTGTCTGTCTGTTTTCTCTTCCAGGTCTACCTCAAAAAACAAGCCAAAGTACACATGGTGGAGAGTCCCAAACACCACTACAAGTAGGGAAATAAAATAATTAAACAACAAGAGAGAATAAGAGACAACATTAAAAGAACACTTCCTGAATGGACAGGCCCTAGTCAGTCAATGAGCCTTCCTTAATATAGCAGTACTCGCAGGTACAGAGCACATAACAAGCTTTTAAAACTAACAAGGCACAGAAAGCTAGCCAAAATGATGAGATGGAAGACTCTCCTCTAAAGAAATTCCAGGAAGAAATGATAGCTAAAGAGCTGCTTAAAACAGACATAAGCAACATAACTGAAAAAGAATTTAGAACAATACTCATAAAATTGATTGCTGGGCTTGCAAAAAGCATGGAAGACATCAGAGAAGCTATTGCTACAAAGACAATGGGGCTTACAAACAGTTGTGATGAAATAAAAAGTGCTATAAATGAGGTATATATTAAAATGGAGGCGTCCAATGCACGGATTGAAGAGGAAGAGAGAATAGGTGAATTAGAAGATACAATTATACAAAAGGAGAAAGCCGAGAAAAAGAGAAATAAACAGATCCAGGAACATGAAAGGAGAGTTTGAGAGCTGAGAGATACAATCAATATCCATATCATAGGAATTCCAGAAGAGGAAGAGAGAGGGAAAGGCACTGAAGGAGTCCTTGAACAAATTATAACAGAATTTCCCCAATCTGGGGAAGGAAACAGACAATGAAATCCAAGAGGCACAGAGAACTCCCCTCAGATGTAACTTGAATCAATCTTCTGCATGACATATCATAGTGAAACTGGCAAAATATAAGGACAAAGAGAGAATTCTGAAACCAACTAGGGATAAAAGGGCCTTAACTAGGGATAAAAGGAGACCAATCAGAGTGGTTACAGACCTATCTACTGAAACTTGGCAAGCCAGGAAGGAATGGCAGAAAATTTTCAATGTGATGAACAAAAAAAATATGCAGCCAAGAATCCTCTATCCAGCAAGCCTGTCATTCAGAATAGAAGGAGAGTCTTCCCAAATAAACAAAAATGAAAAGAATTCGTCACCACTAAACCAGCCCTACAAGAAATCCTAAGGAGGACTCTATGAGGGAAATGTAAGAAACACAAGGTACCAGAGACACCACCACAAGCATGAATCCTACATAGAACACAATGTTTCTAAACCCATATTTTTCAATAATAACACTGAATGTAAATGGACTAAATGCTCCAATCAAAAGACATAGGGTAGCAGAATGGATAAAAAACAAAAAACAAAACCATCTATTTGTTGTCTAAATCTACAAAAGACTCATTTTAGACCTGAAGACACCTTCAGATTGTAAGTAAGGAGATGGAGAAATATCTATCATGCTACTAGAAGTCAAAAGAAAGCTGGAGTAGCCATAGTCATATCAGACAAACTGGACATTAAAGTAAAGGCAGTAACAAGAGATGAGGAAGGGCAATATATAAAAACTACAGGGTCCGGGGCGCCTGGGTGGCTTAGTCAGTTGAGCGTCCAACTTTCGCTTAGGTCATGATCTCGCGATTCGTGGGTTCGAGCCCCGCGTCGGGCTCTGTGCTGACTGCCAGCTCGGAGCCTAGAGCCTGTTTCAGTCTGTGACTCCCTCTCTCTCTGACCCTCCCCTGCTCACGCTGTCTCTCTCTCCCTCTCTCCTAGAAATAAATAAAACATTTAAAAAAGAAAATTACAGGGTCCATCCTTCAGGAAGAGATAACAATTATAAATGTCTACACACCAAATATGGAAGCACCAAATACATAAGACAATTAATCACAAACAGAAACAATCTTATGGATAAGAATGTGCTAATAGCAGGGTACTTTAATGCTCCACTTACAGCAATGGTAGGTCAACCAGACAGAAAATCACTAAAGAAACAATGGACTTGAATTACACATTGGACCAGACGGATTTGATATATTTAGAACTCTACATCCTGAGGCTATAGAATTCACTTTCTTCTCAAGTGCACATGGCACATTCTCCAAGATAGATCACATACTGGGAAACAAAGCAGCCCTCAATAAATATAATAGAATTGAGATCATACCATGCACATTTTCAGATCACAATGCTATGAAACCTGAAATCAATCACAGGAAAAAGTCTGGAAAACCTCCAAAAATATGGAGGTTAAAGAACACCCTACTAAAGAATGAATGGGCCAATCAGGCAGTTAGAGAAATTAAAAAATATATGAAAACAAATGAAAATGAAAATACAACAATCCAAACTCTATGGGATGCGGCAAAGGCAGTTCTAAGGAAATTACACTGCACTCCAGGCCTATTTCAAGAACCTGGAAAAAGCACAAATACAAAATCTAACAGCACACCTAAAGGAACTAGAGGCAGAACAACAAGAACGCCCTAAATCCAATAGAAGAAGAGAAATAGTAAAAATCAGAGCAGAAATAAACGACATAGAGACCAAAGAAACAATTGAACAGATCAATGAAACCAAGAGACAGTTTGTTGAAAAAATAAACAAAACTGACAAACCTCTAGCCAGGCTTCTCAAAAAGAAAAGAGAGAGCACCCAAAAAGACAAAATCATGAATGAAATGGATATATTAAAACCAATCCTTCAGAAATACAGGCAATCATCAGGGAATACTATGAAAAATTATATGCCAACAAACTGGACAACTTAGAAGAAATGGACAAATTCCTAAACACACACTCACTACCAAAAATCACATGGGAAGAGATAGAAAATCTGAACAGACCCATAACTAGTGAAGAAATTGAATCAGTTATCAAAAATCTNAAGAGATAGAAAATCTGAACAGACCCATAACTAGTGAAGAAATTGAATCAGTTATCAAAAATCTCCCAACAAATAAGAGTCTTGGGCCAGATGGCTTCCCTGGGGAATTCTACCAGGCATTTAAATCAGAGTTAATACCCATTCTTCTCAAGCTATTCCAAAAAATAGAAATCGAAGGAAAACTCCCGGACTCTTTTATGAAGCCAGCATCACTTTGATTCCCAAGCCAGACAGAGACCCAGCAAAAAAATAGAACTACAGGTCAATGTCCTTGATGAATATGGCTGCAAAAATCCTCAAGAAGATATTTGCAAGTTGAATTCAACAGCACATAAAAAGAATTACCCACCATGATCAAGTGGGAATCATTCCTAGGTTATAGGGCTAGTTCAATATTCACAAATCAATCAATGTGATACATCACATTAACAAAAGAAAAGATAAAAAACATATGATCCTGTCGATAGATGCAGAAAAAGTATTTGACAGAAAACAGCATCCCTTCTTAATAAAGACCCTCGAGAAAGTCGAGATAGAAGGAACTTACTAAAACACATAAAAGCCATTTATCAGAAGCCCTCAGCTAACATCATACTCAATGGGTAAAAACTGAGAGCTTTCCCCCTGAGAAATAAACTCATAATGGATAAAGGACCTGAATGCGAGACAGAACACCATCAAAACCCTAGAGTGGAAAGCAGGAAACAACCTCCTTGACCTCACCGATGCCAATTTCTTACTTGACACATCCCCAAAGGCAAGGGAATCAAAAGCAAAAACAAACTACTGGGACCTCATCAAGATAAAAAAAAAAACTCCTGCACGACAAGGGAAACAATCAATAAAACTAATAGGCAACTGACAGAATGGGAAACGATAGTTGCAAATGACATATCAGATAAAGGTCTAGTATCCAAAATCTATAAGGAACTCACCAAACTCCACACCTGAAAAACAAATAATCCAGTGATGAAATGGGCAGAAGACATGAACAGACACTTCTCCAAAGAGGACATCCAGGTGGCCAACAGACACATGAAATGATGCTCAGCATCCCTCTTCATCAGGGAAATACAGATTAAAACCACACTGAGATACCACCTCATGCCGGTAAGAGTGGCTAAAATGAGCAAATCAGAGGACTCTAGATGCTGGCGAGGATATGGAGAAACAGGCACCCTCCTACACTGTTGGTGGGAATGTAAACTGGTACAGCCGCTCTGGAAAACAGTGTGGAGGTTCCTCAAAAAATTAACAGCAGAACTCCCCTATGACCCAGCAATAGCACTGCTAGGAATTTATCCAAGGGATACAGGAGTGCTGATGCACAGAAGGACATGTACCCCAATGTTCATAGCAGCACTTTCAACAAAAGCTATGTTGCTATTGTTGCTATGCTGCTACGTTGCTATGCAAATAGCCAAATGGAAAGAGCCTAAGTGTCCATCAACTGACAAATGGATCAAGAAGATGTGGTTTATGTATACAATAAATACTACATGACAATGAGAAAGAATGAAATCTGGCCATTTGTAGCAACGTGTATGGAACTTGAGGGTGTTACACTGAGCAAAATAAGTCAGGCAAGAAAGACAGATACCATATGTTTTCACTTATAGGTGCATTAGGAGAAACATAATAGAGGACCATGGGGAAGAAGAAGGGGAGAAATGGTTGGGGAGAGGGAGGAAGGCAAACCATGAGAGACTCTTGAATACTGAGAACAAACTGAGGGCTGATGGGGGGGGGCGGGGAAGAGGGGGTGACGGGCATGGAGGAGGGCACTTATTGGGATGAGCACTGGGTATTATATGAAATCCAACTTGGTAATAAACTATGAAGGAAAAATAAAATAAAATAAAATAAATAAAATAAAATATAAAATAAAATAAAATACCAAGTTTAACATATGTTAATATTTTCCTTACTTCAATTCTCTTACTTTATTTTCTAAAAAAATGAAATGTTACAGATACATCTATCTTCCATTTTCTTCCCCAACAGTAACTACTATCATAATGTTGGCGTGTATTATTTTCGTGATTTTTTTAATTGTATTATCTAGACTGTGTGATATATCTAGATTCCATAAATAGTACTATTTTTGAATTTTACATAAATTATACTTTAAATGTCCTTTACAACTGACTTTATTTTTCTCAGCATTGCATTTTTTAAATTAACTGTCTACTCATGCAGATCTGAACTATTCATTATAAATCTTGCATACTAATTGTTTGAATAAACAATGGTCTATATATTTATTCACTGGTTTTTTCTTTTTTTTCCATAGATTATTGTCAAGTTGGTTTCCACATAACACCCAGTGCTCATCCCAACAAATGTCCTCCTCCATGCCCATCACCCCCCTTCCTCTCTCTCCCACCCCCTCATTGTTTTTTTCTAAGTTTATTTATTTAATTTGAGAGAGAGAGAGAGAGAGAGAGAGAGAGAGAGAGAGAATTCCAAGCAGGCTCAGTGATGTCAGCATAGAGACTGACACACGGCTAGATCCCACAAACCCTGAGATCATGTCCTGAGTGGAGATCAAGAGCCAGACACTTAATCAACTGAGACACCCAGGCACCCCTATTTATTCACTGTTCAATGGAGTATTTCCTATATTACAAACTTGCTCAAAGAATCTTGCTCTGCACAAATGCCTGGGTTGTTCTAGGGTAGAGAAATGGAATAGTGTCTTGCTAAGGTAGATGATCTTCAACTTTACAAAGTATTCCCAAATTGCTCTCCAAAGTCATCAAACCAAGCTACACTTCAACCAGTATGAATGTGATTTCATCTTCCCCCACACCCTTACTTGTTATCATTATATACATTGAGTTTTTCTAATTTGCTATTGATATATATTTTCACATCTGTCTGAATTACTTGCCAATCTAATCATTTCCAGGAATCTCATATCATTTTCTAGAAAGTCTATAATACAAGAAAAAGAGCAAATGAATCCATGATTCTAACAATTCAGTAATTAATGAAGGCTATCTTTTTAAATGAAAAGATAAAATCAAAGAAGGAAGGAAGGGGATGAATCAAATTCTGAAAGTATAAATATGAATCAAAAAGCATGTTTCTCTTATGAGGTCGCCAAAGGTAAACCAACACAAAAGAAATCTTAAAGTTTAATTTCTACTCTGCAATTTAGGACCAACTGGATTATACTAATATCTTAAGAAACCACAAAAGCTATAATTTCCTCTTTGTATCTTTCGGAAGCAGGTTAGAAATATTTAGAGTCCAATGTCAAAATTAATAAATATTTCCTGTTGAGATCTCGTATTTCATTTAGTTGGCAAATCAAGCTTAATCATTTATACATCAGTTGAGGATAAATTAATGAGCTCTGTGTACTAGGTTGCTTTTATGTAAAGGGAATTGAATAAAATCTTTCATGTTACAACTGTGCTCACTACCAGGCCTTCATAAAAATAAAAACCACTGTGGTCTATGAATATGAATGCCAATATTGTTTTACACATAGGAATATTAAACAATAATAAACTACTACATGTTCTTGCCTACCAATATTACACTCATCTCCAGAAATAATTACAGTGTGTAGCCCTTGCCTTGATAAACGCAATTTTTAATTTGTTTTTTGTTGTTGTTTTTGTTGCTTCTGCCATTCTTGTTCTGGTCATTCTATTCTTGTTTATACTTTCTACAACTAAAAAATGATAATATTCAGCTGTGTAAACTGTGTCTTTATCTGTTCTAGTCATTGGGATGTATTCTAAGTAACCTGACCACAAGGAACATAGAAACTTTTAGAAATAATGTCTATACAGATATATGTAAAAATAAAGTTGATGCCTGGTACTGGCACTTTACATTCTAAGGTAGCCATGAAGCTGCTTTGATCTTGATCACAATTAGACTCTGTGGAATATTAAAAGTAATTTCACAGTGATTTATTAATTTCACACTGGATAAAAGGACACTGCATGTCCTTCCATTTTTATAACTTGTTTCAAATGGGGGTAGGGAAAAAGACGGCTTTGATGTAAGAGTCTTTAAAGGTTTTTTTTTTTTTTTTTTTGTCTATTTACTTTTAAGAGAGAGAGAGCAGGAGCAGGGGAGAGGCAGAGAGAGAGGGAGACACAGAATCTGAAGCAGGCTCCAGTTCCCTTGCTGACAGCAGCCAGCCATGAGATCATGACCTGAGTCAAAGTTGGACACTTAACTGACTGAGCCACCCAGGCACCCCTTACCAGCCTTTTAAAATTGACAATGCTTGATCGCTTGGTGTTCAATAGAGTTAATGATTTAACTAAAGTTATATTCATAAGTGCAATCATTTACTAAGAAATGATTTTTTAAAAAGCCAAAATGTGCATATCATTAATAAAGCTTATTTATTTTGAGAGAAAGAAAGCGTACACGCACACATGTGAGTAAATGGGGGAGGGGCAGAGAGAGGGAGAGAGAAAATCCTAAAGAAGCTCCTTGCTGTCAGCACAGAGCCCAATGCAGCACTCAAACTCAAGAACCATGAGATCATGACCTGAGCCGAACTCAAGAGTCAGACGCTCAACCAACTGAGACATCCAGGCACCCCTTATTTTCATTTTGAAAACAATGTAGTAGTTGCATTTCTTTTATAAATGATTTATGAAAAAAAAATCACACACAAAATTGCTTGAAGTTTGCCTGAGGTGAAATTATATAACTAGTAAAAGAAAATAGAATCAATACCATAGATTTTATTCCTAGGTGCACGGAGCTCACACAATAACTAAACAGCATGGTACATTTTATAGCACTGTTGAACACATTCTGTGTTTAAAGAAAGGAAATAAATACAAAAATTTTCCATAGTCTCATATTTAATTCTGAAATTATTCTATTCTCAAATCCTTTAAAAAATTCATTGATTGCATCCTTGGAACAAAAACCACTTGATTATGGAGTGTAATTCTTTCTATATACTGATGAATTCTATTGGCTAATATTTTGTTAAGAATTTCTGCATCTATATTCATTAGGAACATTGTATATGGTTTCTTTTCTTTGTATGGTCTTTGTCTGATTTTCATGCCAGGGTAATACTAGCTTCATAATGAATTGAGAAGTATTCCCTCTCTTCTATTTTCTAGAAGACACGATATAAAAATTAGTATTAATTTTTTTAAGTTTATTTATTTTGACAGAGAGAGAGAGGACATGTGCAAGCATGGGAGGGGCAGAGAGAGAGGGAGAGAGAGAATCCCAAGCAGGCTCTGTACTGTTCAGCCTGGAGCCTGATGCAGGGCTCAATATCAGGAACCATGTGATCACGACCTGAGCTGAGATCCAAAGTTGGATGTTTGACCAACTGAGCCATCCAGGTGCCCCAGTATTAATTCTTTAAATGGTTAGAATTCTCCAGTGCAACAATCTGGGCTTCCAGATTTCTTTGGAGGGAATGTTTTCATTACAAATTCAATTAATTTAACAAAGGACTACTCAAATTATTTATTTCATATTGGATGAATGTAGTGGTTTGTTTTTTGAGAGATTCATCCATTTCATCTAAGTAGTGAAATTTATGTGTGAACAATTATTTACAGTATTCTCTTATAATATTGATGACTGCTTGGCTTGTAGTGATATCCTCTGTTTCCTTCCCGATATAGGTCATTTATGTCCTCTATTTAATTTTAGTAGTCTTAGAGAGTTATCAATTTTATTGATCTTTCAAAGCTCAAGCTCTTTGTTTCATTGACTTTCTTCATTGTCTTTATATTTTCAGTTTCATTGATTTCTGCTCCTATATAATTTCCTTCTTTCTGTTTGATGTGGGTTTATTTTGCTCCTCTTTTTCTGGGTTCTTTAGGTAGGGGCTTAGATTACTAAGACTCTTCCTCACTTCCAACATGTGTGCTCAGTGCAATACGTCTCCCTCTAAGTGCTCCAGCCATGCCCCACAAATTTTCATGTTGCATTCAGGTCATTGTACTTTTTTCATATCCTTTGAGATTTCCTTTATGATTATTTAGAAGTGTATTGTTTAATTAGCATGTGTTGTTTAGTTTTCCAAGTGTTTTGAGAAACTCCTGTGCAAATGTCCCTCTTCTTCTATGGATACCAGTAAAACTGGATTTAGGACCATCTCTAATCTAGTATAATCTCATTTTGACTTGGTTACATCTGCAAATATCATATTTCCAAATGAGATTACATTCACAAATTGCAGGAACTAGGATCTGGATATCTTTGGGGGCCGTTATTCAACATACTATAGGGACTTTGTTTTAACCCTAGAACAAGTATTGGGAAAAGATCCTCCTTCTTTTTAATGAATCTCAAACTATCTCAGAAGACATGCAACACCTTTTACTCACAATTGAATACAGGATTATGATCGGTGGAATTGGAGATTACAAGCCATAAATCGATTAACTGCCAAAGAATGTTAACTACAAAGCATTTCCTCAGTTAATTTGATAATAGATAAATATGGAAAATTTGACATAACAGACAAGGATAACCATTTTCTTTTACAGCAAGATCACATTTTGCAGTG
This sequence comes from Hyaena hyaena, assembly GCF_003009895.1. Taxonomy (NCBI): domain Eukaryota; kingdom Metazoa; phylum Chordata; class Mammalia; order Carnivora; family Hyaenidae; genus Hyaena; species Hyaena hyaena. Next base: position 5,648,319 of record NW_024080656.1, on the reverse strand, counting down.
ATATGTGTATCTAAGTAATTACTATTTTAAAGTATGTCTTTCCCACTGAAGACTCATCTTCAGAGCAGGGATCTTGTCCTGCACTGTTGACTCCCCAGTGCCTACCCAGATGCATAATATATGTTAGGTACTCAATAAATGTTATGTTCAATATATGTTAGGTTCAATAGGTTGAATAAATGAGAGCATACAATGTGATGACAGCATTTGCATGAATTCCTTTTACAAGACCAATATGAAATCCTCAGCCAGGAATGCCTCCAGTGATGCTTCTGTCTTGGCCCTAGTCCTCATCGTCTTCCCTAATGATCTAATGGTCCACTTCTCAGATTCACGGTGGCCTAGCCTTTTCTTTTTTTTCTCCCCCCAATGTTTGTTTATTTTTGAGAGAGAGAGACAGAGCACGAGCAGGGGAGGAAAGGAGAGAGAGGGAGACACAGAATTCAAAGCAGGTTCCAGGCTCTGAGCTGTCAGCACAGAGCCCCATGCAGGGCTAGAACTCACGAACTGCAAGACCATGACCTCAGCTGAAGTTGGACACTTAACCAACTGAGTCAGCCAGGTACCCCTAGCCTTTCTGATACGAATGCTGACATGACATGTGCAGGGTACTCCAAATCTTTTGTGTGAGAATCCTAAAAATTTCAGTCCTAAAAATGAAAATATTCCCTCAATTATTGAACTGTCATTTTCTTTTTTTACATTTTTATTTTGTGACATTTTGAAAACACAAAAATACAATGACTGAGAGAGCAAACGTCCGTGCTCCAGCTATCCATGGTATATCCAGTCTTCTAAAAACAGAAATCCATCGAGACATAACCAAAGTCCACTTTAATGTCTCCACTTCATTTTACTCTCCTCCCCATATTCCATCTCCTCATTAACATGACCTTGGGATGCATACTTGCCGTTCTTTTAAAAAACACATTTGCATTTAGATCTTCTACTCATCATTACTCTTCCTTAACAGAGTTTGAATAGAGAAAAATTTTAATGTTTAAATATGGACAGTCAGTTGTCCCTACAATGTTTATTTACCCTTCATACACTGATTTGTAATGTTACATTTTTTACATTTCCATTTATGTTAGTGTTTCCTGAATTCTCTTTACTACATCAATGGCCTTTTAGTTTTTCCCTGGCTAACAGCACACTGTTTAATTACTACAGTTTTAGAAGGAATATTGATATGTAGTAAGGCAATTCCCCAATTTTGTTCTCTGTCTTGGTTATTCTTGCATCTTAAGTATTCCATATGAGTTTTTGGGTCAGTTCTTCAAATTTCACGACAAAAAGTAAGAATAGAAAAACAAGCCTAATTGGTATTTTGCCTGAAAATGAGTTCATTTATAATTTTATTTAGGATATTTTTCATCACTGTGATATGGGATTCTTTGAATCTATGAACATAGCATTTCTCCATTTTCAGAGCTTACATTTAACATATATAAAACACCTAATATAAAACATTTTTTAATGTTTTATAATTTTCTACATAACAATCTTTAACATATTACAGACATTTAATAGCTGTTGCTAATATTGAGAATTATATTTTTAATATGTTTTCTAAATAATTATTGGAATAATATTAACTAGTATTTATTGAGTACTTATTAGGCCAGGCACTGTTCTAAGGACTTTACCTTTATTACTACTCAGATGGATAAATATTATTAGTTCTCATTTTACAGGTAAGGAAACTGTGACACAGAGAGATTAAGGAGCTTGCCTCAAGTCATACACACACATATATACATATTTAGGATTATATGTGTGTGTGTATGTGTGTGAGCTCGCTCACACGTGTATGTGCACGTGTGTATTTAGGATTAGAAAAGAATTATGATGTCCCAGCATCAGGTTGCCAGGGAGTAGGGTGCCTCATGGAAGGCCTCAAGTAGCACCGGATACTTAAAGTAACTGTGGCGATCTATCAATGGAGCAAACAAGAGGGCCTTTTCCTGCCCAAACACTTTGTGACAAAATCAAATTTGATTTGCTTTTTCATTGTTATTGATTTAAATTACAAGCTCATACTAAAATTTTTTAAATAAAATTATCGAATGTGAAGCAAAAAATATGTAAATATCCCTTTAAAGGTTGTGTTGATCTAGAACATTACATCATTTTGTAGCTACCTGGACCATCTAACAAGAACTGAAAAATAAGGAAATGACTTTTGGAAAGCACAAAGCATCCCTAAGTTCTGTAGGTATGTACTAATGGGAAAGGGCACATCGTATATTAAATATGCTATTGCAGATCTTTAAGGAAGTTACAGACTGCTACCACAAACCACTGACAACGGAAAAGAATCATTTTTGTTTATGAGGTAAAAATTAATTATTGTTAACTCTGCCTTGAGTGATAGCTGGGTGCAACATGCCCACTTCCTTTCAAGTTGATGTCTCCAAAATAAATACACATTATTTATTATTGTCTGGTTTGTAATTCTACTCTACTAGGTCTGCCTGATTCATTCATGTTATATTTACCTAGTTCTACTCATTTGTAAAGACTTTTTAAAAGTTACCTTCTAATCACCAAACTGCAGGGTCCTTTGTGTTCTTTTGAAGCCAGTCCTTATGATTCTGAGGTGACAAGACTCTGCTCATCATAACAAACCCCTGAAGCCCATGAGCTCCTGCTAAGAACAAATCTGAGGACTGAGATCAAATTTCTCAGCCACACTCTGTGAAACTTAATTAAGAACCACCTCAAACCTTCACTTCAAAAATAAAAAATAACTGGGAAGTCACACTATCCCACTTCATTCTATAGAGCTTCTTGTTTTTCAGATATTTGTATGCATGCACCTGCCTTAGAATGGAATTTTTCTCCAAAGAGCCCAAGTTATTCAAAGGTCAAGTGAAAGTAAATCCTCTGTATGGGCTGTTTTTTGGCATATCTTTAATATCATTTTAAAAACAAAATTCCTTGTTTAACCATAGCTTTATCTCTCTCAGGCTGGTATTCCTTATCCTGCATTATTCTTAAGATTACATAATATTCACTTCCCAATTAAATTAACTTTGCCAGATAAAAACTAGTTTGGGTTCCTATATGTCAGATTATCAGAAAAATCCAAAATCTCCCTAAGGACCACTCTCTCCTAACTGGTCCAAGAATCCATTGAAATGACTCCACCCAAAGAGGCCAGTCCTACCTTAGAGACAGACACTGCCAGTTGCTATACCAGCAACTCCTCTTCTTCCTTCTAAAAGAATCTTAATTTCATTAGTTGCTCTCCATGTAGCTATTTCCTTCAGGGAAGACATCTCCCTCCCCAGTAGGTGACTCCTGATTGACTGGAGCCAATCAGTTGTTTTATCCCTCTTGGCAGATGTTTGGTTTGGCGTGGCATGTGACTCAACGAGACATGGGGAGAAATCAGCCGAGGGACTTGAGGGACATGTTTTCCTTTTCTTAAAAAGAGACCCAAGATAGAAATATTTCTTTTTTCCATTCCTCTTGACACTGATATGAAAGTACATGACGTGTCACACTGATGCAGTCATCAAACGACTGTGAGGTAATCTGCTGTCATGAGGAGAATGGAAGAACAGAAAAATGGAAAGACTCTTGGCTTCTGATGACTATTTTGAGTCACTGAAATAACCAACTCTAGAAGAGTCCTGCCTAACAGAATTCTGATTATATGAGAGAATCAGTTAAGGAAAATATTCAGTTAAAAGTAATAGAAATCCTGGGGCTCCTGGTGCCTCAGTCAGTTAAGTGCCAACTTTGGCTCAGGTTATGATCTCGCGGTTTGTGAGTTTGAGTCCTGCATTGGGCTCTGTGCTGACAGCTCAGAGCCTGGAGCCTGCTTGGCTCCTGTCTCCATTCTCTCTCTGCCCCTCCCCTGCTCATGCTCTGTCTCTCTCTCTCTCTCTCTCTCTCTTAAAAATAGAAATAAAAAGTAATTTATTTAAAAGAAGTAACAGAAATCTCAGTTTATAGGGGTTTAAGCAAATAAATTTTATATTTCTCTTTCAATGTGAAGTCCAGAGGTAGGTACAGAGGAGGCTTGGAAGATGACAGCCACAGATAATGTAGAAGGGGCCTATGTTAAACGTATTTAGACAAACAGAAATTAAAATATGGTTTTGTGATATGAAAGTAACGTGAGGGATTTTAAATTAGCCAGACCACAAAGTGTGGTCTAGAATGATGAGTTGGACTATGGTTAAGGTTATGTTTACTACAGTTTATTACTAAACAGCAAAAAAAAGCAATGCAGAAGATATACATGAGACTAAGGGAACAAGTGAATCAAATTGCTTCCGATTATGGCCCAATTTCTCACAGAAGTGCACCCAAAGCTATCTAGACTTAAACAGGGAAGGAAACCATCACTTTGAAGGAGGCCAGAATTGTGAGCATCCTTCCTCTTATACTATTAAGTGAAGGAGAAGCATCTCAGGCATCAAGGATCTACTCTGTTATCCTAAAAGAAAAAAGTTCTACCTAGTTCTACCTAGAACAAAGTCTTGATAGACCTAACTCTGTGACCATTCCGTGGTTTACACAGGATTTTAAAACTCTATGGATTAAAAGATAAAACCAGACTCAAAGAAACAGATATGAAACAAAAAGATAGACACTAGGTCATGGAGCGAGATTCCCAAGTTGAGGAGGCTAAAAACCCAAGTCAGTGGTGTTCTAGGTGGTACTACACCGTATCAGAGAATATCATTCAATGGGTGTGAAGCCCTCAACGCTGAGGAGAGAAAAGTGGCATGTGATGGACCTTTTAAATCTATTAGGTTTAGTTACTCAACACTTTTCTCATAAAATAAAAGGAAGCACTATGCAAAGAAGTAAGTGATGCTCCTTGCAGAGTTGATGAACCAAATGTTCCAGAGAACTGAAGGGCAGGCGTAGGCACCTCCCAGCAGCTGCTGCTGCTGTGAAATACACATTCCGTACCACAGTAGGTGAGCTGCAGAGGTTTTAAAACAGCTGAACGTATGTATATTAGGTTTAAGAACGAAAGAACGTAGACAAATAGCTTCCAGTGCCACTAACAGTAATGGGACAATAAAAAAAAATGGAATTAAATAGTCTGAGTCATTTGGTGCAGGATGGCAGTCTTCAAAGGGTAATCTCTGGACCAGCAGCACCCATGGCTCCAACGAACCTAGCATCATGGTGCCAGCCTCCAGGCCAGAACTACTGAATCTGAACCTCTGGGGTGGGAGGCCGGCCATCCAGCAAGTGCTCTCACAAGGTCTCTGGGAGCTCTAATGCATCCTCAGGTCTGAGAACCACTGGTGCGGGGATAAGAAAGCCTCCCCACCAGAAAGTGGGGTGAGGTGACATAGAGCACCAGCTCCCAAGTCACAGCCTCTTGATTTGCATCTCAAATCTTTCCTTCTGGTGGTGTGAATTGGGCAGGCACTTAAATCCTCTCAGCCTATTTGTAAGTGTACTTATCTTCAAGGTTTACTATAGGGATTACCAATAACATTCACGAAACCCGCTCAATAAACAGTATGAGCTATTATTTCACCATTAGCCTCATCATAGCAGGGGCTGAAGGCATGACTGTATTATTTCTCTGGGTACGAAGGCACCAAGTACTCAATGTTCAATGTGTTTTATAAAATAAAACAAGAAGGTGGGTACAATTTTATAGCAAATTTGCATGTGAATGGTTGAATTACTAATAACTCTTCTAAGACTCAACATACTTAGCACTGTTTTCCATGCTTTAACATATTTTAATTCATACTAATCCTATTTAATTCTCACAATAACTCTGCTTTCACCCCCACATTACAGAGAAAAAGGAGGAAACTGAGCCCGGAGAGGTTAAGTACAATGCTGAAAATTCCAAAGCTAGAAAGTGGTAGAGTCAGGAATTAAATACAGATAATCTGCTCAGAGTCTATGTGCTTAACCACTATGCAACACTGCTTCTCACAGTTAAAACAGATTTTGATGTTTAAGACAGAAGTTTCATTCAGGTGTCGAGAAAATACACTTACACAGAATATCTCATTCTCTGAGGGAGCAGAAAAACAAAGCATTCTGTCCTTATTTCTGCTACGTGCTCTATAAGCATTTCTTCTGTATGCATTAAATGTACCCAACTGATTCCACAGACAAGCTGGTAGCCTGAGAAGTGGGATGACTCTTCCCTCTAAAATGGTAGGAAGAGCCAGAGGCAGGAAGAGCTAGTGAGAAATGTATAGTAGGAAAATTCATTGAGCTCTGCAGCTTCTAATTTTCTCAGTGCAAGGGCATTCCAGGATAACAGAACAAACTATTACCCTCTGGCAGCAACAGTATCTCTGCTGTGTCTGAGTCAGAAGCTCAGTCAGTGGCATGGGCTACGAGGAAATAAGAGAGCAGAGACAGGCTGACTGCTCCGAGATGCACTCTCTATGCCTGAGCAAGGTGCCTCGATGCCTGCGTCTGGGTGGAAGGAAGCAGGTTCCTGGAACTTGCTTGGTAGATTTTACTGGGTATTTGTCAGGGCTTTCAAAACTTCACAGTGTCCCAGACTCCAAAGCTGCAACAAAACGAGGCAGTCTTTTGGACAGAAAGCCGTGAGGCAGTTCAATTGTATCTTTAACTCGTTCAATCTCTGGCTTTTGAATGGCTGCCAAATTCTTGAGGCTTCTTCAAGGTAACCAACCCAAATGATTCACTCATTGTTGCAACGCTCTCAACTGTCAGTAGTTTCAAGACATAGTGTGTTGTGATAAGAAAAAACAAAAACAGAAAGTCTACCTATTTAGTTCCCAGTGCCAGAAAACAATCTAAAATGAAATTGAGAGAATGTGAGATTAGTTTTTCCTCTTATTATTTAGAATGAAATAGTCACTAGAGGTTTCTGGTAGAATGGAAAGTGTAGGAAGCAGGCCACTCCTTTCATTACCTCTCACTGAAAGTGGCATCTCATTTTTCACATGCACATTCCCTGAACATGTTATCTCACATGTTATGCAAACAGACATTGAAATACCCATGTTTTACCCTATAAATTTCCCACTCTAATCTGTAAAGAAAAATCCGAAGCAACAAGGTATCTTACAGGTCAGGGTAAAGTGTTCTCTTTCACCATGACTGTTCATTATGCTGACTTTTTCTATAATGAGAACATTTTCTCTAGCTTTATATTTAATTTATCTGCAAAGTATTGCTAAACGTGAAAGGATGCTGAGCTTTTACCAGATATGTAATAATATTAACATATTATTATTAATTTTTCAGTGTGATAGTAGTGCTTTTTAAGTTTAGTGAGTTTGATCTCATAGGAACTAAGCTTCCCATATGACACAAGAGGGGGGTACGTAAGGCCTACAGAACAAATTGGTTCAGTGTCTTTTGTAAGAAAGGCATTCAGAAAATTAGTCAGTAGAGAAAGCTTTCTGAAAAGTCACAGAATGAATAAGATATCCATTTACTTTCCATTTGATATGCTCCCTTTCAAAAACTCCCAAACGCTCCTGTCACTTTTACAATTGTGTCCTGGGAACTGAAGAGATGGGGGGGGGAATAATGGGAATTGTGGGCTCCCCCTCCCTGACTTAATACTCCACTGAGGCAGTGTGGACAGTCCCAGGGCAGATATGTAAGGGGGTGGGTACCAGTGGCACAGCGGAGAATGGACAATGGGACATGTAAAGAGCAGATCTGGGAAAAATGAAAAAGAAACATAACTTCCTTTCCAAATATAGAGAGAATTAAACTGTACAGTGTATTAAAAATGTTTTAAAAAATATAAAACTGGTCTCCCCCCCAGGTACTGCTAAGTACTAGAGAACAAACAGTAGCCTAAGAGTGGAATGACCTGGTAGTTACCATCTTAACCAGGTGATCAAAATTAACATCCACAGTAATGAGGTGTCCCATCGTGTGCCTCCTGATAGAAAGCACTGAGGACACAGCCTCACTTCTGCAATAATCCTGCCCGAACCACGAGGGGACATCAAACAAACCCAGACTGAAAGAGATCATACAGAACAACTGACCTGCACTCTCCAAAGGTGTCAAGGTCGTGAAATACAAGGAGAGACTGAAGAACTGCTCCAGATTACAGGAGCCAGAAGGAACATGACAACTGAATGCAACACACTTTCTGGAAACGATTATTGGAACAAATGTCAAAATATGAATAAGGTTTGGGGATTAGAGACGAGTATCATTTTAATATTAAATTCCTGATTTGAATCATTGCGTTGTGACTATGTAAAAGAATGCACTTACTTTAAGAAACTACACATTGAATTACTTAGGAGTAAGGGGATCATGTCAGGAAATTACTCTCGAATTGTTCAGTAAAACAATAGAGAAGGATAAAGCAAAAATAGTAAAATGTTCTGTTATATTTTAACAACTTTCTGTAAATCTGAAACATGTCAAAATTATGTTTAAAATTTGTAACATAAAACATTAAGATACATATGCTTCCAAGGTCCAGTGGGAAGGGTAAAAAAGTAGCTGAATCTATTCACAGGGAATCTCTTTGAAGGACTAGTGTAGTTTCTAGACTTGCTTCCTTGTCCCACTACCCCTACTTCGTTTCTCTCCCAAATGTACTTTTTGGTAATATTTATTTATTTTTGAGAGAGAGACAGAGATGGAGACATAAAGATAGCACAAACAGGTGAGGGACAGAGAGAGAGAGGGAGACACAGACTCTGAAGCAGGCTCCAGGTTCTGAGGTGTCAGCACAGAGTCTGATGAGGGGCTCAAACTCAAGAACTGTGAGATCATGACCTGAGGCAAAGTTGGACACTTAACTGACTGAGCCATCCAAGCACCCTTCTCTCCCAAATGTTTAAACTTCAGTGCCAACTTCAATTTTCTTAAGAAAACCCCCATCTTCCTGAACCAGTGCAATACATTGGACTCAGTAGCTTACTTCCCAAATACTGAATAGTTCAGTCTAGAATGAAATAAACAGTGATGATTGTAGATGGATGAAGAGTGATACTTTTAAGGACCTGCCTGGTAAGACATCGTTTCATTGGTGTGAGGCAACAACATGCCTCCTCATTCCTCCTGATCAATTAAAAAATAATTGTATTGAACTTGTACATCTCTCTTTTTCTACCACACTCCCTGCCTAAAAACAAGAGTGATTTTCTGAGACCACATGGGATAGGTTCATACTGAAGAAGAGAGAGTTCCCTAAAAATTGAATAATTTTCACATAGTCCCTCTTTCAGTAAGAAGACAGCACTTGTCACTATTAATGTGCATTCCAACTACTACTCTCATATTCATCCTCCACTTTCTAAAACACAAGGAGGAGCCTGTTGGTGAGGAAGAAAAATCCATCATTTGAAACAACAGTTATCTGTCCTTGCTTGCCAAATTATGGCTACCAAAAGACCCTGAAGAAACTCTGGAACTGCAGATTTTCTATACCTTAGTCTGCATAAATACTTCACACTGTGTGTTCTCACAGGGGTCAGTAGGAAAGCAAATCACCAACTGCAGGGGATTTGTAGGGGGAGTGGCTATGGAGTGAGGATTTGGAAATGCCAATCTCCACCTTACCTCTGAGATCTTTGTTCCATGTTTCCTCTTCTAGGAATCCATCCCTAATCCTAACACCTACTTCCTATTCTCCTCTCATGCAGGACACCTCTCCAATTCTCCCTTTGTTTCCATTCCAACTGCCACCACCCTTGTTAAGCGTCCCTTGACTGGAAGCTTACACCTTAAAACTATAAGGAGCCAATTAGAAAAAGTCTTGGAAGATAAATAAAACCCAGTCCAATGTCATTAAAAGAACTATATACATTAGTACTAACAGGAAAAAAAAAACTGAAAATAATTTGAAGTAAAATAATACAGTAATAGATTAGCTGAAACTAGTCAAATGGACCAAATGTAACTTCCATATATGAAGAGAAAGGTGAGGTAATAGAGGACTTGAATCTTGAGGACTGAGGCCCATTGACAGCCAAAAATATAAAACAAATTTCAAGGGTATCTGTAGTTCCAGAGCTCAGATGATATTTCTGGTTAATACTCAGCTTCAGCTAATTTAAAGCGTAACCTCCAGAAGTACTTGGAATGCTAACCTAAAATTGTTTGGATGGCATAATTGTTTCCAAAAGAATTAATAGCTTTAAACTTGGAGAATTGTCTATATATGATTTAGTACATCAAACATATAAGTACCATATTTTTAGTAAAGTTTAGAAATAATCAATAATCCAGAGAATTTGACCTATTACAAATATATGTCATACTTGTGATTACAAATTAAATTGATGGGACAGGAAAATCGGTTTATATCAAAGCTTTTATGCTGAAATCCATCAGTATTTGAAAATTTAAGAAAGCCTAAGATTTGTTTTTATAAGTTAAATTTATCCTATTATATTGGTTACTTAAATACTTGAAAGCCTACAGATGACTGGAGGACTTAAAAAGAAAATAAAATTTGGGGTGCCTGGGTGGCTCAGTCGGTTAAGCGTCTGACTTTGGCTCAGGTCATGATCTCACGGTTCATGGGTTTGAGCCCCGCATTGGGCTCTGTGCTGACAGCTAGCTCAGAGCCTGGAGCCTGTTTTGGTATCTGTGTCTCCCTCTCTCTCTGACCCTCCCCTGCTCACACACACTCTCTCTCTCTCTCTCGCTCTCTCTCTCTCTCAGAAATGATTTTTTATTGTTTGTTTTTTCATGTTTATTTATTTTTGAGAGAGAGAGAGAGAGAGAGAGAGAAACAGAGTGCGGATGGGGGAGGAGCAGAGAGAGAGACACACACAGAATCTGAAGCAAGCTCCAAGCTCTGAGCTGTCAGCACAGAGCCTGATGCCAGGCTTGAACTCACAATGAGATCATGACCTGAGCTGAAGTTGGACCTTAACTGACTGAGCCACCCAGGTGCCCCTGATCAAGTTGAATTTTAAATCTTAAGAAAAGAAGTCTATTTTTTAACATAGTATTTAGTACATTAAACATTAATTTTTAAAAAATAAAGTTTGCTTTAGATAATCCTTTCAGGATACAAAAGCATTGTCAAGAACACAGAAACCCCCCATCGACAAGAGGGATCCAGCAGTTTCCTAGCAAGGTCTGGGCCTTTTCCCTCAAAGTACAATCTGTGCATAGCTGACAGACGAATGTTCCCCAAATGCCATTATATATCGTCTCTCTTCACACCTCTAATTCTCTCATCTTTCCCTTTTCTGATGTGAACAGAGTGGGGGTGGGAAACTGAAATAGATCTTTCTATGTTTCTATATCACCCATTGCCTGTCTCTTTTACACCTCTAAGGGTTCTATTTGTCTTTAAACCAGGAAGTCACCTTAACAACTAAGTTACTACCTCATTAAATTAATTTCCTCTCTCTATTTTCAACTGTACTCAATTCAATATTATTTTCAATTAGCATTTAATAAATTTTTGGCTAGGCCTCAGCCGTTAAAAACCTGTTTCATCAAGCCTACTTCCAAAATGAAGCAAAAATTTTTTTCTTATAAATAGTTAAAAACACTATTTGAACAAAGCTTAGTTCCATTACAGTGTCCATGAAGAACTCCAGGATTTTATTTTATTTTATCTTTAATATTTTTATTTATTTTTAGGAGAGAGAGAGAGAGAGAGACAGCGTGAGCAGGGGAGGGTCAGAGAGAGAGAGGGAGTCACAGACTCTGAAACAGGCTCCAGGCTCTGAGCTGGCAGTCAGCACAGAGCCCGACGCGGGACTCGAACCCACGAACCGTGAGATCATGACCTAAGTGAAAGTTGGACGCTTAACCGACTAAGCCACCCAGGCGCCCCAAACTCCAGGATTTTAATAGTGCAACTTTGAGAATGATTTCTGAGATTTAATTGAAAGTGTGGCAGAGAATACTGGTTTCCCACTCTCAAATCCACTCTCTCCTTCCCCAGTGGTATCAGAACCCCATGTTTCATCCAGGTACTTGCCAGAAGAATAAAAAAACTAAATTTCCCAGCCTCCTTTTCAGCTGTGGCCACGTGACTGACTTCTATCCAGTAAGATATGAGCATAACTTTTAGGTAAGATCTCAATAACACATGCGTAAAGCATGTCGGGATCCCTTTTGTTCTTTATTCCTTCCCCATCTTCAGTGTGGTTAAGGCTGGCACGACAGAAGCCAGCCAGGACCCAGAGGTGACCTTGAGGATGGAAACCTCTTGTAAGCAGGCAGAGCACAAAGGGGAGACCCTGACCTCTGATGACAGTATAGAGCCTGTCTTCAGACCTCTTTTATACGACAAAGAAATAAACTTCAACTTTGTATAAACCACTGTTATTTTGGGGTTTTCATAATATTATGGGCAAATGGAACCTAATTTCAAGTAACATATACAGGCATATTTTGTTAACATCTTTAAAAAAATTTTTTTTAATGTTTATTTATTTTTGAGAGAGAGAAAGAGAAACAGAGTGTGAGTGGGGGAAGGGCAGAGAGAGAGGGAGACACAGGAGCCAAGCAGGCTCCAGGCTCCGAGTTGTCAGCACAGAGCCTGATGCGGGGCTCGAATCCACGAACCGTGAGATCATGACCTGAGCTGAAGTCCAGAGCTTAACCAACTGAACCACCCAGGTATCCCTGGCATCTTAATAAATACCGCTAATGAGTATTCCTCCAACAAGTCTCTGGAAATCAGTAAATAGAATCCTGCATTAAAATTACATATCCGACATTTGTGCTATTTGTCATGCAAATGATAAATTAAGTAAACGTGTTATATGACTATATCAAAAAGGCATTATTGAGGAATATGCCTCTAATACCTAAAATCATTTAATTTTATGTCAATCAGAGTAGAAAAAGATGTTGGTTGCATTAAATGGTAGTAACAGTATCTAAAATTTGTCTAATATATTGCAATAAATCACAATATTCCTATAAAACACACATTATAATTATTTCCCATTTTACACATGAGGACACTGAGGCACAGAGAAATTAGGTAACCTGGTAAGTAGTAGAACGTGAGTATGAATCTAGCTGTTTGATTGCAAAGGCTGCATGTAACCCACTAAGCAAATCTGAAGTCCAGAAAGGTTTTTAATGGCATTCCCCAAATCAAGCCACTAGAAAGGGCCAGAACTGAGATGCAAACCAGGTCTTCTGAATCTAGTGCTTTTCATTATATCAGTGTTGATACCAATGAGATTTTTAGATGAATCAAACATTTTCTCTGGGCTACTGAAATCTATAGTAGCTTTAAAAGATAAATGAAACACTTCCATTAATTAACCATATGCTTAATATAACATACACTTAGCATTTTTCAAAGAAAGTAGTAAAGGCAATCTCCCCTTTTTGAATGTCAAAAATTGATTCAATAAGAAATTGACTCAACATCTAAAAAGTTCAAATACGACCATTATCTATATCTACACTTATAGCTATACTATACAAATAATCTATATTTTTCAGATAAACATGTCCTTTATTCTCTATAGTTCCATAAGTATTACTAATAATGTCTAATGTTATATTCAAGCTTAATTTTTTTTTTTTAATTACCTGTTCCAGATGCCTGGGTGGCTCAGTGAGTTAAGTGTCTGACTCTTGATTCCAGCTCAGGTCATGACCTCAGGATTTGTGAGGTCAAGCCCACATCGGGGGCTCCGCACTGAGAGCGCAGAGCATGCTTGGGATTCTCTCCCTCTCTCTCTGCCTCTTCCCCACTCATGTTCTCTCAATCTCTCTCTCTCCCTCCCTAATAAACTTTACAAAATAAAGAAAATAAATAAAAATAAAAAACACTGCTATTTGAACAGATCTTTGTCATCTACAACTTGGTGTCTCTGCTTCTAATTCACGCTCTGCATTCTGTTATCACCACAAGAATCTTTTTAAAACCCCATTTTACCCTGTGTCCAGAGCTCACACTGCCTTTCATTTATTCTGTGCATAGAGTCCATTGCCTTTACTGGTTTGCATGATCCTCCCTAATTTGGTTCCCGTGTACTTATTCAAATTTATTTCTCAGTATTTCCCAAACTATGAGTTTCCCTTTGCCTCCTGCACTGTCTTTGTGGATCAAGAACAAGTCAAAAGCCAACAGGAGCCAGAAGGAGGGATAAGATTAGGCCAGTGGACACTGGAGATTGAGGGGTGATGCAGGCAACAAACTGCAGCTGCCTCAGTTAGAGGGTACGTGGCTTCTGAAAGCATGAGTGACAAGTGGGAGTCAGAATAGCATGGATACAGGAACAGGAGGAAAGAGGTTCCAATTTAACAGGCTGAGGTCAGTTTTAAGAGTACAAACCAAATGGAAAAAAAAAAATAGACAAGAGAAAAAGGCAGGGAAGTGGGGCCCACATTTAAAGTCTGGCATAGGGAAGCCCATCTATACAAAAGGTCCAATGTGTCTGCTCTCCTACTTGGCACTTGGTCACTGTGCTCTTACCTCCAATATCTCTAGCCCCACACACCTTGAATCTGCGGTGACCTCACTTCCTTTATACCCTTTCATTACAGTGTTCTGCTCTCTTCTTGTCTTTGGGAGATTACTAAAACGTAATCCTGGATTGATTCTCTTTCTCCATTTGGTAGATTTCCTTACAGTTCAAAGTTGCCAAGAAACTACAGTGATAAATAATTCCTCTTTCCAGCAGATGTTGTTTCTGATTTTTTAGGGTCAGAGAGAGAGAGAAAAAAAGCATTGTTATTTTCCAATAAATCTGCTAAACACTGCAGTGAATGATGAACCTGAGCAGAGGCTACATCATCCAAGAGGCCAAAATGCAATTGGCAAATATTTTATAGTTGAAAGTTATGGCTTATTTCAATTAATCAGGAAACCACTTTTTTAAGCCTAGTATTCTTTCTAAATTAAAAGTCATGGAATACACATCAATACAAAACTGTATTGATAATTATATTTCTCATTTACTGTTATACTCAATTTTCATAAAAATTCTAAGATTTTCATCTCTTTCAATACTTTTTTCCTCAGTATTGTCATTTTTCCTCTCTGAACGAGCACCTGACATGGCAAGAAAAAAAGTGGTATTTTCTTGGGTGTTCTTTTCATTTACAATATTGGCTTTCTGGGAAACATCAAGGAAATAGACTATAATAAAATTTCTTGCTTTTACTGGTTATCCTTTCCATACAACAAATATCACACCTTTTTCAAGGTAAAAGCCATAACATCCAGTAGAAACAAACTGTTAATGTACATCATTTTTAGATCTATGACAAAGGCACATATAAACACATTTGAAGAGTTATAGATATAATGTGAAAACACAGAAGTACTTTGTAGTACACTCAATACATATGGTGTAGACTACATTTCCTTAGAGTGTGATATATAGTTATATTTGTTTACATAATTATTTGATTAATGTCATAAGTTCTATAACAGCTTGGAACCTATTCTTTTTTAATGGACCACTCAATCTCTAATACTCAGCTCAGTATCTAGAACATGGTGGGCACTCAATAAATTGTGCTGCATGCGTAGAAAAAAAGCATCTCTTGTTATACATAACAACCACACCAAAGGGCAAAAAGAAACTTTTAGAAGTGATAGATATGTTATCTTGAATGCAGTGATGGCTTCACAGGTGGATATATATGTCCAACCTTATCAAGTTCTACACTTTAAACATAGGAAGCTTATGTCAATTATACCTTAATAAAGCTGATTATTAAAATTTCAAAATCTATAACAATGCTATGCTAAATGTATTATCCATGAAGTTCATGGTGTATTTTACAATAACATTTTACAAAGGATCAGCATTACTAGAATGTAATGGGAGGGAAAAGCATTAGTAGTATTAATTTTCAATTCCTGGCTCTGATAGGAAAGAGACTTTTAAAGTAAAAATCTTACCACTTAATTAGTCTCTTACAAGTTTCAAATAAGAAGTATGAATTTAAGTCCTAAACAGTAGGATTATTTTCCCTTGAATGTTCATTTACTTTTTGAATAAAATATTCAGAAAATTCTTTTCCTAAATGATTGTATGTGAACTGAATGCTATTTTAAATATAATAGATGATAGTCTTTCAATTTTCCATTAAAATCCTTTCATATTCCAATCCACATTTTAAAACTCTAGTTTCATTTAAACACAGTAGAGTATTTTCAATTATAGCGAAGAAAAAAAATCATTGTACTTTTTGTTGGAAATTCCCAGTATATGAAGAATATAATAATGTTTAAAGACATTATAATTTTGAATTAAAAACTTGCTAAGGTGTTTGAAAAATAAACGATTGGGACCTCATCAAGATTAAAAGCTTCTGCACAGCCAAGGAAACAACCCAGAAAACTAATAGGCAACCAATGGAATGGTAAAAGATAGTGGCAAATGACATATCAGATAAAGGGTTAATATCCAGAATCTATAAGGAACTCACCAAACTACACGCCCGAAAAACAAACAACCCAGTGAAGAAATGGGCAGAAGACATGAACAGACACTTCTCCAAAGAGGACATCCAGATGGCCAACAGACACATGAAACGATGCTCAGCATCCCTCCTCATCAGGGAAATACAAATCAAAACCACACTGAGATACCACCTCACGCCAGTCAGAGTGGCTAAAATGAGCAAATCAGAGAACTCTAGATGCTGGCGAGGATGTGGAGAAACGGGCACCCTCCTACACTGTTGGTGGGAATGTAAACTGGTACAGCCCCTCTGGAAAACAGTGTGGAGGTTCCTCAGGAAACTAACAATAGAACTCCCTTATGACCCAGCAATAGCACTGCTAGGAATTTACCCAAGGGATACAGAAATGCTGAGGCATAGGAGCACATGTACCCCAATGTTCATAGCAGCACTCTCCACAATAGCTAAAACATGGAAAGAGCCTAAGTGTCCATCAACAGATGAATGGATCAAGAAGATGTGGTTTATCTATACCATGGAATACTACATGGCAATGAGAAACAATGAAATCTGGCCATGTGTAGCAACATGGATGGACCTTGAGGGTGTTATGCTGAGCGAAATAAGTCAGACAGACAAGGACAAATATCATATGTTTGCACGTATAGGAGGATTAGGAGGAACTTAACTGAGGAACAAGGGGGAGAAGACGGGGGGAAATGGTGGGGGAAAGGGAGAGAGGCAAACCATGAGAGACTCCTGAATGTAGACAAAAACTGAGGACTGATGGATGTGGGGGGGAGGAGGGATGGGCATGGAGGAGGGCACTTGTGGGGATGAGCACTGAGTGTTATGTGGAAACTAATTTGACAATAAACTATTTGTAAAAAAAAAATAAAAAAAAAACTTGCTAAGGTGTTTGAAAAGAGAAGGATGATACAGTCATGAGAAATGAATCACAGGCATGAGAGAAAAGTATTGATCTTATCATTATGAGTAAGAATAAGTGTCTGAATTATTCAATGACAATGGATTTAGAGCTTAAAAAAGTTGAAACTGGTTTGTTTCTAAAATTTCATCACTTAATTTTGACAAAAGCCAATATGGTGTTCACAAGATTTTTCCAATATTAAGTACTTCATAGTATATATACTCTAAATCATTTTATGTAAATGGCTCTGACAAAGTAATATATTCCAGTATATATGTTTATGAAGGGCACAATTTCTTATATCTTTAAATAGCATGCTATCTGTTCTTCCACCTATTTCCAGTGTTTAATCTTAGGGAACCAGATCGATCACAGTGCACATATTTTTCAGCTTATCCATTCATTCTACAAACATGTATTAATACTGTGCTATATGACAGACACAAATTGGAATAAGACAAAAGTAGCAAGACCTATTTCTCATAAACAGGTAAACAACCAAATAAGAAAACTTTAGACAGAGGTAAGTGCTATGAGAAAGACAGAATAAGGCAACATGGTGGTGGCTGGCACTGGGGAAAGTGGGGAAATCTAAGCTGGGTGGGCTGGAATGATCTGAGCCCAATGACCGAATGAGGGAGCAGAAGGAGAGGAGTCTGAGAGGCAGGCAAGGAGAAAATCATAAAGGGTTTGAGTTTCATTACAAGAGCTCTGGCAAGCCACTGGAGAGTCTTGAGAAATAACATAAACTGATTTGTGCTTTAAAGTAATAACCATGGCTTCTAGAAGATGAATGAGTGACCAAAAAAAAAAAAAAAAAAAGCAGAGGTGAGAGATCATGGTGACTACACAAGAGTGGCAAAGCTGAAGAGAAGTGGGTAGAATTAAGATATATTTTAGAAACAGCCTAAACAATTTGCTAGTTTGCTAGAGGGGTGTGCATGTTAAGGGATGGTGACAGAAAGAGAGCAATCAACATGGGAAGACGTCCGGAACGTGCCTTACAAATCTAATAATATAATATCTTAACCCTATACTATCTGTTGAATCAATATAATACCAACTATGCACCAAAGGTAATAAACATCTTCTCTTGAAATAAGCAGGTAGAAATGCAGTTTGATAGAATTTTATGTCATCTCTTAACTCAATGTTTAAACTAAAAGATAATTGTAATTATCTACAATTTAAGATTGATTTCCCAATTATTTCGTGCACTGGCAAAAGAATATAGAGTTTGGTGGCCAGCACTATTCAGTGTCTGTGTTTTATGGGAGTGTGGAAATCAACTTTCCACACCTCAGTCCTAATCAGATGCAGGGTTCTCAGGCATGTCCCTACCTTCGGGCCACAAGTTCACAAAGCACTTTGGCTGTGTTATAAATCAGTATATTAGCAAGCACCTATGTGACTGTGAGTTCCTCCCAAAGGAAACCAAATTCTTACTCCTTGGTGACCCCAAACAACAACAGACTCAGACAATATCAGGTAAGTGAAAACCCACTAAGGTAGGAATCTGACATCTCTTTTTGACTTTCTGGACTTGGTAATTTCTTAACTGACAACTGTGGAGACATTTTAAAACATCTTTATTAAGCTATCATTCATATAACATACAGTTCACCCATTTAAGGTTACAGATTCCCAAGGAAAAGCTTTGTTATAGTCAAATTGATCTCTCTCTCCCTCCCAAGGACATACGTTTTTCTACCATTGCATTATCTTGAACATTCACTAAACAATCTATTGAGTATTTACTATATGCCAAGCATCCCTATTTGAAATGATGTCTCCTTTCTGTTTCTACAGCCTTAACTCTGACTTTAAGACCTAGTTCATTCATGTTGATCACCTCAGCTCTTGGACTCTCTCCTCTCAACATCTATAGTATATTGGACATTAAGTGTCAGCCACATTGCTGGTTAGCTTTCACATGTGCATTAAATGTCTTTCTCACATGGCACTCTGGCTTGGTGCCTCACACATTTTATGCATTCGATACACATCTTGTGGAGGATGATAAAACTTGGTCCTTGGAGAAGCTGTTCTTGAATAACCCCTTTCCTTCTAAATCTACCAGTAGTGTGCTCATGGGACCTGAAAGTTTTAAAATGATCTTGCTGACATGTGAACTGTACTACATATTCTGTGACAAAGTCATGTTGCCAAGATCAGAATTCCCCACTAGGGGCTGGCACATTGCATTTCGCACAACAATGGAAGATGAGAATATCTGAGAGGGCTTTGAAATCAAGCAGATGCAGATTAGTGCAATATTCTACTTCAGTCAGGTTTCTGACCCAATACAAATGTGTGTGGTTTCTAGCAATCAGGAATGAGTGGTTTTTCAGAAATGAGTTGATTGGCTTATTTGCACCAGATGGATAAAGTGATAGAATGATCTGGGAAAAGGACACACAGTAAGCGATAGACTATACCATGCAATGATCTTCTCTGTATGAAAAACAGTGGTCATTTCCTATATGAATGGCATATGATGTCAACTTTGCTGATGGGTTGGTAATTGGACACACACACACACACACACACACGCACAGAACCATATAAAATGGATTGCTCAGTGGGAAACACAGGTAATCTCTGAAACTCCCTTCAGTTAAGCAGAATTGAACTTCATTTGAGGGCTCCTTAGGAATTAGAAAGGTGATTGATCATAAATCAAAAACGGTCATGCTGCTGTGCACTGATTCTGAATAAAAATTGGTTCTGGCTTTATATAAAATTACACCTAAAATGTTAATCATAAAAGCACAGCATTTTCTCTGGTTTCTGTTCACTACCTTTTAAGGCTGTTTTTTTGGGGGTTTTGGGGTTTTTTTTTTTTTTTTTTTTTTTTTTTTTTTTTTTTTTTTTTTTTTTTTTTTTTTTTTTTTTTTTTTTTTTTTTTTTTTTTTTTTTTTGAGGATACCTGCTTTATACAGGAGGTCCTGGACCTANGGTTCTGGCTTTATATAAAATTACACCTAAAATGTTAATCATAAAAGCACAGCATTTTCTCTGGTTTCTGTTCACTACCTTTTAAGGCTGTTTTTTTGGGGGTTTTGGGTTTTTTTTTTTTTTTTTTTTTTTTTTTTTTACTGCCTCCATGTTATACCTACCCTGTTAATTTGTTCCAGATTCATGTTCATCAAGCCAGAGGATACCTGCTTTATACAGGAGGTCCTGGACCTAGAATAAATAAAAAAGGCCAGTAATGACAGTCCTAACAAGACTCCATGCTTATTTCTTACTTTTAGAATATCATACTTGCAAATCATGACCATCACTAAATCACAATTATCTTGAGCCCTGCTCTACCCTTGTTGGTGTTTCATAAATACTGGAAATACATTTTCTTTGTTCTAATCCCAGCCTTTGAATCAGAGCTTAGTAGATTGGGCTCTTCATAAATATGCATTGACCACATGACGGGGAGTATTAATGTAGGCCAGGGCTCTGATTAGCAAATTACCTGCAGGAAGCAAAGGAAATACCACAAACGGAGATAAGATGCTATTAGTGGATTTCATTTTTTCTTGAGGGTTGGGAATAATCACTTATCTCTCTGGTCAAACCTCCTCAGATCTCTCCCTTCAGGACCTGAAAACTCACATAAAAGGCCTCTCTTCCACTGATGCTGGAGGAAGAGCACAAGATGAAGGAAGAAGCAAATTGCTTCTAATTTAATTTCTTGCCATTTCAGCAGCTCACCAGAATCTACGTAAAACCTTACATCCTAACTTGAAGATAAAATCAGCAATAAAGGAATACCGTACTTGTTTCAATAACTTGTTAGCATAGACCTCGCTATGCAAAATAAGAGGTAATGAGGTTACGATGATCTCTAGGATACGTAGCACATTAAAATGTAGCATTTATGGATTTTATACAGGGACACTTCGCCTTTTCAGGTAAAATGACTGCACCTAACTTCCTGCGGGTTTGATTCCACGCAAAAACCCAAAAGAAAAAAAAGTCCTTTTTGGACTACCTAGCGCAAATTTTTGAATTTATTGCAATTCCCGAGCGTCGTCGGACTGCAGCGCCCGCACTGGCGGGACGCACCGCTCACTAGCTGGCAGTCCGCAGGCACCCAAGCACCGGTGGCCCGAGGAGCCCTGGCGCGGGGGTGGGAACTCCGGCCTCAGAGCCTGTTGCTCGCGGGCCAGGCTATAGGGCAAGTGCGGCTCAGGCAGCGAGGGTTGGTGGCCGCTCTGGGAGGCTAGAATTCCATCCACCCAGGCGGCGAACTCGCGGTCCCTTTCCTTTCCCCGGGCTGAACTTAACCCTTGGCGTCCCAAGCTCTATCGCCCCCACCGCCTGTCCACTCAGACCCAACACCACTTTCAAGACCAAGGCCAACTCCATTGCTATTAAATGCCGGAGGGTAGTGGGAGGGGATATACGGAGATGCAGGGGCCAAAGCACACCTTCTTCTCTGCTCAAGACTTCAGAAGAGTCAGAAGCATGTTGAGGAAAGACAAGACGAGCCGAAGTTGCGAGACGGAGCGAGGGCGCCCAGGGGAGGAAGAGGAGGGTGGCAGCTGACCACCCTTGCCCCGCAGGAATGGTACGGTCCGGAGCGGGGCGGGGCGGAGGAGGTCCTGCCGGCTCTCTCCCCGCCCTTCTCCCGACTTCCTCGCCGGGCTGCCGCGGGAGCGAGTGAGCGCGCGCCCCGGCGACCCCTCCCCCGGCGCCCGCACCCGAGCTCCTCCCCTCGCCGAGCCGCCCCCTCGGCGGCTGCCGGGAGAGCTCGCCAGCTCTGCAGACGCCGCCACCTTCGTAGCTTCTTCCTGCTGCTCCGGCGTGCGAGGGCCGTCCGGCGGCGGCGTTGCCCTGGGTGGGCAGCGGGGCCCGCGCGTCCGCTGAGCACTCGGCGCCGCGCAGCCAGACCTCCCGCCCGCGCGGCGCCGTGACAGGTGCGGAGTCCCAGCTGAGGATCCACCTGCGGCGGTGGCAGCGATGCCCACCATGCGGAGGACCGTGTCGGAAATCCGCTCCCGCGCGGAGGGTGAGCGGCCGCCGCAGCGCGGGGCTGTGCGCGCAGCGCGCACGGGGGTGGCTCAGGGCCAGCTTGGGGTCGGGCCGTGTGTGTGTTAGGGAAAAGATGCCCCGTCCCCCCTTACCCTAGGTAAGTGTGGCTGTCGTGCCTGCCCTGGCAGATCCTTCTCCCAGCGCCGCCTGCAGTGCACTTGCAGACCCCTTCCCAGCTTTAGAGCCCTGAAATTGGGCATCGGCGGGATCCCCAAGGCTTGCTTTACACCGCAGCGTGACCATTCGGTTCCTGTCACCGAGCGCTCTGGTCCTGCCCACCGCCCTCCCCGCTAGCGCACGAGCCACTCTGCCTCCACTTGGCTTCTTCACCCTACTGAACATACCCCAGCCCGCCGCCCCCGGCACCCACCTTTGTGCAGCCCCCAACCCGCAGCTCCCGGAGGAGCGGGGTGATTTTCCCAGATGCAGGATCCTTTGATCCACAGCCCCTTGCCTCTTACAGCGTGAGGAGCCTTAATTGGGGTTGGGTGCTCAGCGGGTTCTGTGCATTACAGTCTCTGCAATTCTCCCTCCTGCGGTGGAGTCTCACCCAGCTTCCGTCTGCGATTTCGTTTTTGTTTTTCCTATTCCCTGATGTCCTCACTTCGGCCAGATGAGCTGACTTTTTAGCAAGGTGGAAGCGGTTTTCTTTGCTCCACCCAGGGCCAGCTGTTGAATGGCTACACCTGTCAGCAGTGAGCAACAGATGCCCAAGGGTATAGCAAGTAAGCTTTTGGAGGGCCAGACACCCTCTTCATCTTATCTGGGGAGCCCTCAGTATTCTTCCTGGCAAGTGACAGTCACTCGGTAAACATTTATTGATTTTGCTTATGGCAAAGCCAAGATGGTACATATCTCGAGTCTTGTTTTGTTTTTCTCTCCCATAAACCAATACTTGAATCCTGCAAAGGGTGGAATAACATGGTTTTGAAAGCTAGTCTATCTTGCCCTCATCACTGGTTCCCCCCTCCCCTCCCACCTCTATCCTTTAATATGAGGCAGGTGGTAAAGTGGTTTTAGAAAGATATAGCAGTTAGGAAAATAGGACTCCTCCAGGGTTTGAGATAGGCCATTTTATTGTTTTTCCTCCTCAGAGTCTTCATGTTAAAAAAAAAAAATGGGGACATTGAGTTCTAATATCTATGGTTTACTTATTACAGCATTTAGGCAATACTACATGAAACTGTTCTGAGTAGTGACCACACAAGTCGAAGCTGACCTGTCTCCTACATAGGAATTTCGTACATACTTACTGTTATTCGTACTGTAATGCAAAAGTATATAAGACAACAATTTTAGATACCAGGTGAATAAATGGTATTTTTTAAAAGTACACAGTAAAAAAAAATATTCACTCTTTTTCGTCTTCTACTTCTGAGTGAAACGAATGAATATTCTTAGTCACCACCTGAGCAAGCCATACAGGTAATGAAAATAGAGTGGTAATAATTGGGACTGTGTTTTCAAACAGCAGCAACTGATGAACCATATATTGTGGGAAATCAGAAGAAGAGAAAAGACCAGAAAACAATGCAAAACCTGTGGCATGTGACAGGATTTTATTAATACTGACATGCCACAGTATTTTTTATGTCTACGTGTATTTTTCAAAGCATTTTCTCAACACTCCTGGAGGTGAGTGAAGGTGGTCCCATCTAATAGTTGAGGAAACTGTGGCCCAGATTGAGGAACTTGCCCAAGGTCAAGTAGCTAATTCAGTGACACATTTGGACTTAGAGCTCTGGGAAAACGAGGACAGTTTTTTATTTAATCTTTGTATTCCCTGTGCATCCCAGCATCAGGGCCATAGTGAAGCTTGGTGAATGGCTCTTCCCTCACATAGTGGTTGATTTCAGTTTATCATGTGTTCAGTGGGTTGCTCAGGACTATGGTGAGGACAACATAAATAATGACTCTGTGGGCTGGAGATGTGGCTCACTGCCTGCCCTGCCCACACTTTTCTTTCCTAAGGAATATTCTCCTTTGACAGCTCCTGCTGCCTAGGCCTTGTTCTGAACTGCAACGCCTTTGGCTCGGCTGATTGGACCAGGGTAGTCTCATGACTCAAGGGCAGACAGTCCATAGGTAGCGCAGACACGTTGTAACCTTGTGGTTTGGCTCAAAAAGATTCTCTGTGGTGAGCATCTCTCCCCCCCCCCTCTCGTGGGAAGAGTTAAGCTTAGAGCCGTGGGGTGAAAATTGAAACAGAAAGGGACAGAGGTGAATAGGCTAGTGTAGGAAAGAATGGCTGGCTCAAATAGGTCATGTGAATGCTGCTGTCATGAGGAAGCAGGAACTATGGTAAACAGAAAAATAGGAGAGAGAATGGATTGGATGGAGAGAATGGGGCAGAGAGACAGATGCTGACAGGCGGTAACCCGGCCTTGGAACTCCTCCCTCCCTGAGTTTTCTAGTCCCTGTTCCCAAGCAGTGTTAGAATAAGCTCTCTTTTTTCCCTCCAAGTGATTTAAATGGGTTTCTGTTCCCTGCAGCCAGATTGGCCAGATGTAGGGCTTTCCTGTGTACAAGCTATTTACATCCCAATTATGGCTCGAGAACTTACATGAAATAAAGACTAAATAGTCCAAGAGGGGGTGTCATTAATTGAACATTGTGTTTGCTGTGGGTGACATAAATGCCATTGGAGGTCAGGACATAGAACACGAGGCCTGCTGAGTGAATGCTTCATTGAGGACTAATTTGAGATGAGTGCTTCCCAAACTTTAAGGGGCACACCAGTCGTCTAGGGACCTTGTTAGGTATAGATTCTAAGTTGGTAGGTCTGGGACGGGACTGCGGCTGTTGTGTTTCTGACAAACTCGCAAATAATGCTGGTTGGAACTGGCCTTCAGGTCTGAGTAGCAAGATTCCAAAGGATATTGCCTCCCCTTGGTGAAAGTCAACATGGCTTATTTGAGAGATCTTAAGGAAACTGTCCAGGAGCAGGGGAAACTTGGAAGGAATAGGATGTAAATATGGATAGGTAAATTACTGCTAGATTACAGGGTATTTCAATGCCAAGATGAGTCATTTGGATACAACCAAGTATTTGAAGAAAATCTTAGAGTTTGTCTAATCCATTTCTCATTCAAGCATGAGTCCAGTGTGTAATATCTAACAGGGCCAGTGAGATGCCAAATCCTCATAGGGCAATGACATCTCCAAAGAAGTAAGTGTCTTAGAAAGACGCATCTGGAATCATGTTGGATGGTTTGGAGAGAATGGCAAGATAGACTCTATCACTTAAAAAAAAAAAAAAAGTTCTAGTAATGACAGAGGCCAGGATTAGTTTCAAAGTGCAGCAGTGAGAATGGGAAGGGAGGAATCTGAGCTATTGCTGAGTAAAACATTAACTCATTCAGCAGTATCTGTTTAGCCACCGCAAGTTCTATTGCAGGTACTTGAGATTCCGTGAACAGAATAGAAAAAAGCTCTGCCCTGGAGGCGCTTACGTTTTAGTGAGGCAGGAGTCCAGGCAAACACAATGAATTAGCAAATTATAGACTTTGTAATGTAGTAAGTTCTATAGGAACTATAACAGGAAGGTAGGATGCATAAGGTTAGTGGATGGATTACAGTTTTAAATAGGTTGATTAGGCCTTCACTGAAAAGATGACATGGAGAAAGTGAAGAAAGTAACCTTGTGGAGATCCAGGGGAAGAGTGATCTAGGTAGAGGGAACAGTCATAGCACAAGCCCCCGAGATGAGAGGAGTGTTAAAGGAACAGTGTGGGGGAGAATAGTAGGAAAGGAGGTCACAAAAGTCACATCATAGGACATAGCAATATAGATAGAGCAGGAGACAAATGGATTAAAATAAAAGGAAATTCTCAAGCGGGAATTTTGAATTTTAATGTTTGTAAGATCGCTAGTATCTCATTAAAACTGCAATTTTTTGGGTTCCTCATGAAGATTTTCTTCACTAGATCTGCAGTAGGACTGAGAATCTACATTCTTAATGAACTTCCCAGGATGTTCTGGTATAAGCAAAACACATTTTGAGGACCTCTGCTTTAGTCTTGAATCTGATTGATTGGGAAAATCTATTAAAAGATAAGGAAATTGAGAGGAGCCTATACAATAAGAAGTAGTAATTGCAGGGTATTCAAAGGGATGTGTTTTGGGGCGCCTGGGTGGCTCAGTCGGTTAATCATCCGACTTCGGCTCAGGTCATGATCTCACATTCATGAGTTTGAGCCCCGCATTGGATTCTGACAGCTCAAAGCCTGGAACCTCCTTTAGATTCTGTGTCTCCTCTCTCTGTCCCTCCTCTGCTCATGCTCGCTCTCTCTTTCTCTCTCTCCAAGATAAACATAAAAAATTTAAAACAAATAAAGGGATGTGCTTTGAAGATACTTAGAATTGGAGCGTAGATGTGGGAATCTTGAGTTCAGAGGTAATAGGTAATCCCTGAGAGTAGATAAATTTTCCAAAAAGCAAAACAGGATAAAACAGAAGACTAAGAATTCTGAATTTCTTCATTTTTACCCCAGCTAAATCAGATGAGTCTCTGAATACAACGAATACAACATTAGGAATGTTAGAATCAGGGACTGAAATTATGGTGGTTTGTACAAAATTTTCTCACTCTTGTAAAACCAGAGTGGAGGTAGGCAGTCTAGGTCAGCGATGCTTGATGCATAAATTGGAAGGGACATTGTCTCCTTATACCTTTCTGCTTCACCATCTTCCATAAAGTCATAACATGGTTGCTGGGGTTCCAGCCATCATGGAAAACTCCAGGCAGGAAAACACAGAAAGATGAAAGACCAAAGGGTTTTCCTGAAAGTACCACACAAAGACTCATGTTTGTTTTACTTTGGCTTTCATCTGCAAGGGAAGCTGGGAAATGGAATTTTCTAGTGAGGCGCATTACTCAGTGTTTTATCACTAGAGGAAAAAGGAAGAATGGCTATTGGGTAGGCAGCTAACAGGCACAGACACCATCAGGTGTTGAAATTGGCAAAGGTTCTTGCTTGAAGGGAAGGAATGTTCTAGAGCTCATAATTTATAAAATAAGTGTCAAATTGTTCAAAACTAAGGAAATGTACACATACACATACTTGTCTAATATTTTGCGTTTTCTTCTGCTGAATATTAGGCTAAAATGTAAGACATTTATTTGGTTATATAAAATACATGCTAAGTGATAAATTTAGTTGTAAAACAACTAGCCTTATTTTCCTAAAATAGTCTGTATAAATGGCAACTTTAAAATGTTTGTAATTTTATAGAATATTATGTTTTATTTACTTAAAAGATAGACAAAGGAGCATTCAAGTGGTTTCTGTAAGAATTGTTAAAGGGAAATTTAGGGGAGGATTCATTTGTCCAAGTGAAAGATGACTAAGATTACTTGTTCCTTTAACAAGCATGTATTATGCACCTGCTGTGTGCCAGTCACTTGGGTGATGAGACAGAAAGGTGTGGTGAAATAATGAGATCTCAAAGGAACCTGGAGATGGGTCAAAGATTTATAACTGATATGGCATTGTGAGAGAGAGGGTGTGTGAGTATAGTGATACTTCACATAATCAATATTTGAGAATCCCCAATACATTTCATTTTGCTTGGTGCAATTCTAGAGATATTAAGTATGGCAGAACTAAATTTTTTAAGGTCTTCTAAAATATAGCATATCATTCACATTTTCATATCATTTCAAAAACAGTGAGAATTGAATCATCTGCTTACTTTACATCCATAGGAAAGTTTGCATGATCAGAGTATAGTTTTGAGGTTGGGTTTCTCTAGTATGGATTTCTATTCACATAGTTTCACTAGAATGTAAATTCTGTAAAGGCAACAATCTCATCCTTGACTACCAGCTGAAGCCCGCACGTTTCAAAGCTATTATTCTCTGGATTTTAAGTTCCCTAAACTAAATGCAGGGATTTTTGTCTATTTTGTTTACCGATACATGGCTCCCACTGAGGACATTACCTGGAATGTAATAGAAGCTCAGATATTGTTGAATGAATAAACGAATCTTATGACTTAGAGGTAAGGTGATCTAGAGATGCCTTACAACCAGACCTATCTGACACCCTCCTCCTGCGAGAGCAATTTAAAAACAAACAGTGTGAACAGTGTGATCTGTTTACTGATGTGCATTGCACTTAGACAGCGGCCCGCCATATTTGTCAGATGAATGGACAACTCAACTTTGTAACGGAAAAGCTCAGCATTGTTCTCTGGATCATAGAAGTTTCACACTTACTCATTGGGAAAAAATGCACACTGCAAAAGGTGTCAGAGAGACAGTAAAAATCACCCCAAACTATGCCTTCCAAATGTAACTACTATTAACATTTTAGCATATATACTTCGCAACTACTTTCTGGTGGAAAACACTGACAGTTTATATCCTCTGCCTAGAGCTGAGCCTAGAATTTAGTAGGGGCTCAATACTATTTGCTGAATACATAGATCATTAATTTTATGAAAGCTTAGCTTTCTTATATTCGTATATAATTCAGGGATCTTCTGTGGCATTTAGGTCATTTCAGGTTTTTAAAAAAGATTATTGAATAAGACATATTTGTACACTTTTCTGATTATTTCTTTGTAAAAAAGCCCTAGAAAAGGGATTTCTGGATCAAAAGTATGTTATCTTTTAAATGGCTGTTGATGCGTATTTCAAAATTGCTGGAAAGATTGTACCAATTTATGCATCCGCTGAAAGTGAACAAGAGCGCCTATTTCTCTATCCCTTCTCCAACATTATATTGCCACCTTTCTCATCCTTTTGAACATACAATGCATGAAATGAATCTCTAAGTTTACATTGCTTTCAGTCATTAGGTTGAATATATTTTGGTAAGTATAATGATTCTTTTTAATTTCTTCTGAATTGTTTGTTCATGTTCCTTTATGAAATTTATTTTGTATTGAAACTTAAGAGCTTCTCATATGCTAAAGATAGTAACTTTTCACTGTTTATGCTTTATCTGTTAACTTCTTTTTAGTGTTTTGTAGTGTGTATGTTAATTTTCAGAGGCATTTTTTAAATTAAAGAATTTATTGTGGTTGGCACACAATGAATGTTACATTAGTTTTAGTGTATAATATAGTGATTCAACTTCTGCATGCATTATGCTCTGCTCCCTGCAAGTGTAGCCACCTTCTGTCACCTCACAGTACTGTTACCATACAATTGACTTTAATCCCTATGCTGTACCTTTTGTTCCCATGATTTATTCATTCCATATCTGGAAGCCGGTACCTCCCACTCCCCTTCACCCATTTTGTCCATCCTTCCTACCCCCCCTTCCCTCTGACAGCCATTGGTTTGTTTTCTGTATCTGTGGATCTGTTTCTCTTTTTGGTTTCTTTGTTCATGTCTTTTATTTATGAAATTCCACATATAAGTGAAATCATGTAATTTGTCTTCCTCTGACTTTTTAAATTTAGCACAGTAACCTGTAGCTCCATCCTACAGAGATGCGTTGTCTCAAATAGCAAGATTTCATTCTTATTTATGGCTGAGTAATATTCTATTTCGTGTGTGTGTGTGTGTGTGTGTGTGTCCATCTGTTGGTGGATTCTTGGGTTGCTTCCATATCTTGGCTATTGTAAATAGTGCTTCAGTAAACATAGGGGTGCATACATCTTTTCAAATTAGTGTTTTCATTTTTTTTGGGGGGTAAATACCCAGTGGTAGTATTACTGGATCACATAGTATTTATATTTTCAATTTTTTGCACAGTCTCCTTATTGTTTTCCCTAGCGGCTATACCAGTTTACATTCTCCTTAACAGTAAATGAGGGTTCCTTTTTCTTCATGTTCTTGCCAACACTTATTTCTTGTCTTTTCAATAACAGCTATTCTGGCAGGTATAAGGTGATATCTTACTGTGGTTTTGATTTGCATTTCCCTGATCGTTAGCTACTCTCATGTGTCTCTTGGCCTTCTGTACATCTTCTTTGGAAAAATGTGTCTTCAGTTCATCTGCCCATTTTTAATCAGATTATTTGTCTTCTTGATAGTAAGTTGTATAACTTCTTATATGTTGGATATTAACCCCAGATCAGATATATTATTTGCAAATATCTTCTCCCATTCACTAGATTTCATTTTGTTGATGGTTTCCTTATTGTGCAAAAGTTAGTTTGTTTTTGGTGTTTCTTTTTGCTTTTGGTTCTCTTGCCTCAGAAGACATATCAAGAAACATGTTGCTAAGGCTAATGTCCAGGAGATTATTGCCTACTTTTTTTTTTAAGTTCATTTATTTTGAGAGAGCGAGCGAGCAAGGATGTACAGGCACATGCAAGTTGGGGAGGGGCAGAGAGACGGGGAGAGACAGAATCACAAGGAGGCTCTGTGTTCAATCTCTCAAACCATGAGATCATGACCTGAGCTGAAATCAAGAGTTGGATGCTTTACCAGCTGAGCCATCTAGGTGCCCCATGCTTATTTTTTCTTTAAGGAGTTTTATTGTTTCATATCTTACATATCTCATGTCTTTGATCCATTTTGAGTTTATTTTGGTGCATGATGTAAGCAAGTGGTCTAGTTTCATTATTTTGCATGTAGCTTTCTGGTTCTCCTAACACTATTAAAGAGACTGTCTTTTCCCCATTGTGTGTTCTGGCTTCCTTTGTTGTAGATTAAAAAAAATTTTTTTTTAATGTTTATTCACTTTTGAGAGAGACAGAGAGACAGAGCATAAGCAAGCAAGGGGCAGAGAGAGAAGGAGACACAGAATCTGAAGCAGGCTTCAGGCTCCTAGCTGTCAGCACAGAGCCTGATCTGATGCAGGGCTCCAACCCAAGAACCAAGAGATCATGAACTGAGCTGAAGTTAGATGATTCACTGACTGAGCCACCCAGGTACCCCTATTTACTTATTTTTAGGACAGAGAGAGAGCACAAGCAGGGTAGGGTCATAAAAAGAGGGGGAGACAGAATCGGACACAGGCTCCAGGCTCTGAGCTGTCAGCACAGAACCTGTCACAGGGCTGCAACCCAGGAACCGTGAGATCATGACCTGAGCTGAAGTCAGATGCTTAACTGACTGAGCCACCCAGCCGCCCCTCCTTTGCTTTAGATTAATTGACCATATAAGTATGTGCTTATTTCTGGGCTCTCTGTCCTGTTCCATTGATGTATATATTTTTGTGCCAATGTCATACTGTTTTGATTACTATAGCTTTGTAGTATGGCTAGAAATCTAGGATTGTGATATCTCCTGCTTTGTTCTTCTTTCTCAAGATTACTGTGACTATTCAGGGTCCTTTGTGGATTCTTTGTTTCAGTTCTGTTTAAAATGCTGTTGGTTTTTGATAGGCATTGCATAGAATCTGTAGATTGCTTTGGGTGGTATGGACATTTTTACAATATTCTTCAATTTATGAGCACAGTATATCTTTCCATTTGTGTCATCTTCAGTTTCTTCCATCAATGTTTTAGTTTTCAGAATACAAGTCTTTTACTTCCTTGGTCTCTAGGTATTTTGGTGGGGGGAGGCTATAATCTTAAGTAGAATTGTTTTCTTAATTTTCCTTTCTGCTGTTTCATTAGTATATAGAAACACAACAGATATCTGTTTATTTTGTAACCTATAATGTTACTGACTTTATTTATTCTAATTTCTTGGTGAAGTCCTTAGGGATTTATATATATTTGTGTATATGTATACATGTATATGTGTGTATATGTATATATATATGTATATGTGTGTGTATATATATATATATAATCTTGTAAATTACAAATAGTTTTACTTCTGTCCTTAGCAGTTTGGATGCCTTCTATTTCTTGTCTGATTGCTGTGGCTAGGACTTCCAGTATTATAATAAGTGAATGTGACAAGAGTTGACATACTTGTCTTATTCCTGATATCAGAGGAAAGGCCTTCAGATATTCCCCATGGTGTATGATGTTAGCTGTGGGTTTGTCATATATGACCTTTATTATGTTGAGATATGTTCCTTCTAAACCCACTTTAAGAGTTTTATCATCCATAGATACTGAATTTTTTCAAATGCTTTTTCTGCATCCATTGAGATGACCATATGGGTGTTTTCCTTCATTTTGTTAATATGGTGCATCATTTTTTTTAAAACTATGTTTGTTTATATTTTAGAGAGAGTGAGTGAATGTGTGAGCCAGGGAGAGGCAGAGAGGAAGAGATGGAGACCAAATCTGGAGCAGGCTCCAGGTTCCAGGCTCTGAGCTGTCAGCACAGAGCCCCAACACAGGAGTCGAATTCAAGAGTCATGAGATTATGACCTGAGCCAAAGTCAGACACTCAACCAGCTGAGCCATCTAGATGCCCCAAATGTGATGCATCATTTTGATTGATTTTTAGATATTGAACCATTCTCGCATCCTGGGATAAATATCAGTTGACCATGGTAAATGATTCTTCTAATGTAGTGTTGAATGTTGAATGTGGTTTGCCAATATTTTGTTGAGGATGTTTGCATATATGTTTATCAGGAATATTGGCCTTCGGTTGTCATGTTTCGTAGTGTGTTGTCCAGTTTGCGTGTAAAGATAAAACTAGGCTCATGGAATGAGTCTGGAAGGTGGTGGGACAATTGGTGCTGAAGTGGGTGTGGGTTAGAGGGTCCCGCAGTGCTCCCGGTGGCTGGTTGCCAAGTGAGGATCTGTAGCTGGAGCTGTGCAGGCCTGGAGTGTTGTGGGATGCTTTGCCCTTGTGTGCCCTTGGCAAGATGGCTGTAGCTATGGTAGGTACCATCCAGGGGTGTCCCAGCATGTACTGCTCTGGGACCCACTTTGGTGGGATGGCTGGGGCTGGCGTCAGCTAGGGGTCCAGGCTTGCTGAGGCAGCAGGCCAGCCAGGGTGCCCAGACACTGCTCCCATCTGCTCTGTCAACAAACAGTGGCACGAACAATGGCACTCATCAACCCCTCTAACTCTGGAGAGTATTCCATGCTTCCCTTGTGCTTTAGCACATTTCTGGACAACTTCCTTTATGTCCTATTTGCTCTGTCCAACTGTGGCTGGACAGGATTAGGGGCCCATGCTCACTGAGGCAGCAGGCCAGCCAGGGTGTCCA
This sequence comes from Hyaena hyaena, assembly GCF_003009895.1. Taxonomy (NCBI): domain Eukaryota; kingdom Metazoa; phylum Chordata; class Mammalia; order Carnivora; family Hyaenidae; genus Hyaena; species Hyaena hyaena. The sequence continues at coordinate 5,615,010 of NW_024080656.1, read as the reverse complement.
CGCCTCCATCTTGTCTGCACTATCCATGTGGAATGGTAATGTAAACAGGGCTGGTTGTCGGCCCCACTGACTTGGGGACTTCCAGCCGGGCCCCCAGTGCTTGGTGGATATAGTTCTTTTAAACTGAAGCTTTTTTTCTGTGCCCCACGACAGCTGAGTCTGCTTACAGTCCCTCAGTATTGCAGTTCACTGTGTTGGAGTGGTCCACTGTGCCACTTGTTACCATGGCTCTGTCTCCCTCTATGTGGTCTCTCTAACTTTTGTCATATGGAAGCTGTTCAGTCATCCATCAGTTCTTCAAGAGGAACTGCTGCATGTGTAGGTACAGATTCAGTGTGTCCAGGGAGGAGGGAGTTCAGGGCCTTCCTACATTGCCATCTTGGACCCTTCCCTAGATCCCAATTAATTTTTATGATGTATCATCTTTCAGTTTTGTCATTAAAATTTCTGGTTTAATGTCCTATTTCTCATTTCAAGGTATAGATAATTTTTCACTTACATTTTTCTTCTAGTATTTTTACATTTCAATTTAAACAGCTGTAGGCGCCATCCATTTCTGTGAGGTTTATTTTGTTGTGAAATGTGAGGTAGGGATCTAAATTATTTTTTCTCAAATTATAATCTCCCTGAGATAATAATCATGTATTTAATACTACATTCTTCCCATATTGCTTTGAGGTGTTTCTTTCATATACTAAATTGACATATATAGTTGAGTCATTTCTGGAAGCATTCTCTCCCCCTTTCCCTGCCCTCCCCTCTCTGTTTTGGTCTCTTTTGAACCCTACTATCAAATTCCATTACTGCAATTACTGCAATTAAAAACTATCCTCATAGCTATCCTACTCTCACTGCTCTTTTATCTAATTTTTTTCTGTTTATTTTTCATGTTTATTTCTCCACTTGACCCAGTGAATGCATCATTTAATCAAGATTAAAAATGTTTTGAGAGGGGTCCCTGGGTGGCTCAGTTGGTTAAGTGTCCGACTTCAGCTTAGATTATGATCTCACACTTCGTGACTTTGAGCCCTGCGTCAAGCCCTGTGCTGACAGCTCAGAATCTGGAGCCTGCATCAGATTCTTTGTCTCCCTCTGTCTCTGCCCCTCCCCTGACCCCACTCTGTGTATTTCTCTCTTTGACTAACTATACTGAGAGAATTGATGTCTCTCATCTGTTGGGTCATTGAAGCTTAGTTTCTTTTCTCCATTTATTGGTATTTCATGTGCTGGGGGAGGTTTCTTCAAATAAATCCTGTCTTTTTTTTTTTTTAATTTTTAATGTTTTATTTACTTCTGAGAGAGAGAGAGAGCGAGACAGCATGAGCAGGGGGGCGGTCAGAGAGAGGGAGACACAGAATCCGAAGCAGGCTCCAGGCTCTGAGCTGTCAGCACAGAGCCCAACGCGGGGCTCTAACCCACAAACCATGAGATCGTGACCTGAGCTGAAGTCAGACAGTTAACCAACTGAGCCACCCAGGTGCCCTAAATCCTGTCTACTTTAATAATTTGTTCATAGATGATTTATATTTTATTTTATTGTCAATAGAATCCTTTCTAAATTATATCTTCTTGTTTGACTGTTAGCACACATGAGGTATTTGATTTTTAACACTGACCATAAGTCTGAGTTCTTTCTTTTTGAGTAGTTTTTCAGGTAGTTTTCATCTTTAGATGTTTTAAAATAGTGTGTCATGAAACAAAATATTTTTAAATGAGTTTTTCAATTAATTATACTTGACCAGGTATATTTTGGTTACACTCTTTTTTTCAGCAAGATTGGTTCATTTTCATTTGCTGAAATCTTGTAGACTCTGGTTCCAACAAACAGCTTTTAAGGTTTCATATAAGAGCCCTTACAAAGTAGCAGAGATATTGCTCTTCTGCTAAGAGTACAGGTCAGAATTTAGACCAACCGAGATTTAACTAATGATTCCATGGAATCTTGTTTATATCAAATTGGCATTCATATCTCAGATCAACACTAAGAGAATGTGAGCTACAAATGCTAGACACATGTAGTTTTAAATAATCTAGTAGCCATAGTTTAAAAATGAAAAGAAATAGGTGAAATTAATTTTAATAATATATTTCCTTTACCTAATATATCCAAAATACTATTTCACTGTATTATTGATATAAAAATTAATAATGAGACACTTTACATTCATATTTTGTATTATGTTTCTAGCTGCTGCGTATTTCTTATTTATAGCACATCTCAATTTGGACTAGTCTCATGTTGTCAGTTGCCACACGTGGCTAGTGGTTGCCGTTCTGGGCAGCACAGTTTCGAAACTATACCTCTACTGTGTATTTACGTGTTAGGATTTACTAGCATTCTTCACAGTGGAAATCATGGCTCAAAGTAAGCATATTAAAAATATATGTGTGGCTGTGCCTCTCAGTTTCCTTTCTTAACAGCAGAAGGCTGTCAAAAATACTCTCATAAAACCTTGTTTGTACTTAAATGATACTGCTTTCGACATGGCCCTTGTGGCAATTTAGAGGTTTTATGTAAGCACATCATGGCATCTTTTGGAGCTATTGTTTTTTGTTTTTCTTTTTTTTAATTCTCTTTTTAAATAGCTTTGATGAGCAAAAGCCGTTCCACTCTGCCTTCCTATTGTTTTCCACGTAAATGTTAACACATAATGTGTATACATAAATAGTAACTTTGAGTAGTATGCTTTTATATACAACATTGTCATCACTTTTGTTAATCTAAGGGGACTGTAGAGTACTTGGCTTCCCAGTCATTTACACAGCCAACTGGGCAAAGGGAAATATCAATTTTAAGTTGAGCTTCTGTTCATTATTTTGTGTGAGCTGTCTTTGAAGATTAGTGGTCTTTTTTTAATTTTAAAAAAATTTTAAATGTTTTTGAAAGAGAGAGACAGAACACAAGTGGGGAGTAGAGGAGGGGAGACAGAGAGGGAGAGAGACACAGAATCCAAGGCAGGCTCCAGGCTTTGAGCTCTCAGCACAGAGCCCAGTGCGGAGCTTGAACTCATGAACTGTGAGATTATGACCTGAGCTGGAGTCTCGGAGGCTTAACCAACTGAGCAACACCCAGGTGCCCTGAAGATGACTGATCTTGATCTATCTGCGGTTGTACTTAATGGGATCCAATTAGTCAGGTGACAGTTTAGGCAGAGGCTATTACTAAGAAGGCCAAAGTTAGCCTCTGTTCTGGACCAGGAAGCCACTTTAGTGGCCCAGACCTATTTAGAATCCAAGATTGGCTTTCATGAGGGAAACAGGCAAACAGTGGTATACAAGGGTGAATCTGACACAGTCTAGAATAGCTTCTGTAATTGGCTTGGGTCCCATTGCTTACTTCAGGTCCTAAAAGAAATCCAGCTTGGTGTAAAAGAAGTTCCCTTCCAGCATCTGCATCCCAACTTTTTCCCTTATCTCTCCCTCACCTTTGTGTAGACTTAGCCCTGCCCTAGCCCAGCAAACCTTAGAGATAAGAGACATTTAAGGAGCTCTGAATTAGCATTCTAAGGATGTGGCATGAATCACCTTGTCACCATTTCCTTGACCTTGGTGCCTATCACAGCAGCTCAGAGCTCCTAAAGTGGGGCCCTGCCTTCCTTACTCTGGGAGAAGAGACCCTCCTCTCTCACCACAGATTGACTAACACTGTACTTGTGAGCAATTCTGATGTGAAACCAGGCCTGCCAAGAGTTCTGAATATCATGTGCTTTCACTTTCCCCACCCATTGCTCCATGTTGGAGCCTTTTGATTCTGGGTGCATCTGTTGTCCACAACCATTTTTCCTGTATCCCTCCCTTGCTCTGTCACTATATTGTTATCCTAATGGCTGTGACAAGTTGACCCTTTCTAGTTCCCGTCCATCTAGTCTTACTTTTGTGTTTTTGGAGTTTTTTGGGGTTTTTTTTTTTTGGCCAGGCCATGTCCTGACAACAATAAATAAATAAATAAAACAAGATCTCTGTGTATAGATTTTACCCCAATTTGATGTGGTGTTCTATACCTTAAGCTTAAGTTGGGTTCATTCCACCATGAATGCCAGAATGATTGTGATAAATGTTCTCAGGTGGACTTAACTTCTATAACTTTATTTTCACAGTTATGAATAATGGTTAGAGAAGTGACATGAAGAAGAATGATTCTGTCTGCCATTTTAATGTAAAGTGTGTTCAGTGTGATCAGGCAGGGGGAGGCTTGTGTCCTGTGAATTGTTTTATAGCCATGTTGTGTGTACCTCAGTGGTGCTCAACCTGGGTTGCACAGTAAATCAGATTGGAAGCTTCTAAATAATACCGATACCTAGACACACCACAGACCAGTGGAATCAGTCTGGTCCATTGGGCATATGAACCAAGCATATTTTCTCTCCCAGGTAGTTCTGAAGTGCAACAATGTTGGAAAACACTGGTATAGTGAATTTGCTTCCTTGTAGAGAGGAGGAGGAATAGATTGTATAAAGCCATGTAGGCTCTCAGCCATAAATCAAGTGCATGTAGTTATTTTGGTAAAATTTTTTGTCTATTGCCCAGTTACCGAGTGGATCAAATTATCCCCCCTTGCTGATCCTTCTCAGAAATGGTAACATTTATAGGATGATGCTGGATTATTGGATTTTGAAGACTTTCATTAAAATTCTAAACACTTAATTTGTATAACCAAATGAAGAATAAAAACATTTAGTTTATTTTTACCTGGTGTTATATCTACTCTGGGACTGTGATGAATTAGAGTCTTTCTGTAGTGTCATTACTAGTTTTTTGCTACCCTACTTACTGTTAGCATATGATAGTTAATTTCTTTATTCAGCCCATATTTATAGCCTACATATGTAATCATCTGCACCTAGAATAAATACCTTAATGCTTTGCTAAGGCTCTGAAACTTCTAGGGCAACTTTATGTTAAAGAGCTTAGTTTCTTCTGTTTGTAATTAATTTTTTCTTTTTTTAAAGTTTTTATTTAAATTCCAATTTACATACAGGGTAATATTAGTTTCAGGTGTATAATATAGTGGTTCAGAACTTCCTTACAATACCTGGTGTTCATTACAAGTGCATCCTTAATCTCCATCATGTATTTCACCCATTCCCTACCCACCTCCCCTCTGGTAACCATCAGTTCTCTGTAGTTAAGTGTTTGCTTTTTGTTTTGCCTCTCTCTCTCTTTTTCCCCTTGCTTGTTTGTTTTGTTTCTTAAATTCCACATGAGTGAAATTTTGTTTAGCATAACACTCTCTAACTAGCCACATCTTTGCAAATGGCAAGATTTCATTTTTTGTGGCTGTGTAATATTCCCTTGTGTGTGTGGACGCATATCTTCTTCTTTATGCATTCATCAGTTGATGGACACTTGTGCTGTTTCCACAATTTGGCTACAGTAGATAATGCTGCGATAGACATCAAGATTCATGTATCCCTTTGAATTAGTATTTTTGTATTCTTTGATTTATCTCACAAGAATGTTAAGTCTTTTCCCAGTTAATGTACAGAAAATGAAAACTGCCCACAGATCCTAATTTACCTACTTTCTCTGGTTGCTGAGATGAAACTCACTTTTGAGACACTTAATTTAGCCAATGGGTTTCTCTGTGGCCACATGTATGTGTGTTGGGTGTCTAGCTTCAGGATGAGATTATTTCAAACTGAGATTTAGAAAACAAGGTCCACAGTACCTTAGAGCCAGTGCATCGTGTCTGATTGTTATGTGACTGTTTTTTATTTTATTGTTCTCTTCTATCCTCATTGTTTTGGCATTTAGACTTGATTTTTTTTTAAGGTGATAATGTGACTTGTACTACACAGATGGAAATCTTTTTTAAAAGCCAGATTTTGACTAAGGAAGGGAGGGAAAGTTCTTAGTGTTTGGCTCAATTTAACCCCAGATGGCTACTTTTTCTTGTCTTTTTGTTTAAAGTTCAGTGAAAGAATCATTACACGGGTTGGCTTTTTGTTGACTTCTTAGTGAATATAATTAGGAAAGAAGGAAAAAAAAAAACTCTCTTAATTTTCCCAAGTGCCAAGTTAAATCTTCCTTGATCTTATTAAGTGGCTTTCCCTGTGGAATTTATCCTTATGGTTGGTGAACTAGTCCCTTATGTTTTAATTTTAACTGAGTCTGAATACCAAGATTTCACTCTGTATAATAGTTTTCTTTATGAAATATCAGACATTTTTCCATACATTCAGCTGGAAGTGTCCTTTTTAAAAAATTATGTTAACTCAAACTAGAATCAGCATCTTTACTGTTTATACTTCGTGTGTTTTTAGTCTGTTTATTATCAGACTATTTAACATGGTAGCCACTTCAAAATGGAGCACATTTGTTTTCAGTGGCACAACAGAACCTGAGACTATAACCTTCTGAGTGCTGTCACCACACTCCTCAGCATCTAACGCTATTGCCTTAGGATAGTTGACTTAAGAGAAAATGAAATGAAGCGATTTGGGCCCCCAGTAGGCCTGGAGTGCTAACTGACTTCTGGCTCTTCCAGGGTGTGTGGCCTTGGGCAAGTCACATAACCTGAGACTCCATTTTTCCTTTGACAGAATGGTCATAATACCTACCAGTAAATCATCTGCCTGTTGTGTAGAGAGTAGACTGGCTGCACAGTGGAACCTCTGAAGGAGCTTGAAGCACACTGACCACACAGAGATTTTGATTTCACCTTGGGGAGAGGAGATAAAACAAGGAGCAGTGATGGTGACTTCGACTACTAGGCATCAGTGCAGGTGACAAGAAGTGGTCAGATTGAGCACGTGGTCTGAAGGCAGATCTAACAGATTCATTGATGGGTAGGATGTGGTGCATTAAAGAAAAAGAGGAATCAAGGATTAATAAAATTTGGGCCCTGAGACCAAAATTATGTCACCATTTACTGAGATAGAAAACACCATAAAGGACTGAAAGTACCCTTGCATCTTAGAAAAGAGTGAGAAGCTCCACATGTGCCTAATATGTATGTATGTGTGCATTTTTTTTTTGTTTTCTTAGAATATCACATTCTAAAATCAGTATTTCCGTCTTCTACATCCTTCACCTTCTTTAAATATTCTTTAGAATCTCAGTAAATATAACTATCAGTGTCTTATCTTCACTCCATAATCAGAGTCATTGAGAACTTTCTTTCATGTCCTCATCATATTCTTCTGGTTCTTGAGGTGTTCCAAGCTGCAGGGACATCATCCTTCAGAGTGGAGAAATTAAATGAAGGCACTTGCTATAAGATAGGTACTAAGCAAATGTTACTTGAATCTGTGTCTGGTTTTGATTGGGATAAGATCAAGCTGTTCAGATTTGGGAAGCTGAGGTTTTTAATGTGCTGGAATGGTCTTAAAATCTCAGTGAGTTTTCTCCCCTTTGCTCAACAATGGCCAAGCTCTCCCGGCCGATCTACAGGGCTGATTCTGTGATTCTAATTAGTGGTGGTAGCCTGTGGAAGCACAAGCATTGAACTACGAGGCTCTCTCTGCAGTGGGTGATTTTTATTTAGGGCATTAGAAGGTTCTTGAAGCATCTGTTCAATCCATCCTTGCATCATTCTTGTTCCACCTGCGAATTGGGTAGGGCTGATGGGAGTCTTACACATGAGTAGGCGTCATTGCTTTAATGTCACTGAGCACAGTGCTGGGCCTTCCCAGTCTTTACAGCCCACCAGCTGTCATTCACACATCCTGATGTAATCTGTGCTGTGGAGGTTTCTGTCTTGTTCTTTAGCCACATCCTGAGGTTCTAAAGGAAACCAACCCTAACTTACTTGCTTTTGTGAAGGTGACTCCTAGATCTTTGAGCCTATCTTGTCTAACCGGTCTTGGTGGGTTCTTTAATACTAACCACAATGCTTCTAGCAGACCTGCCATCCCGGAGCCACACCTGTTCTTAAGGTCATGTTGGGATTTGGTGGAGTTCTCTGGTGTTCCTTTATGGATTTCCCAGTTTTCTAGACTTGTTTAGTGGACTTGTTGGATGTTTTACATGCCAGATTGTGACACTGCTCGTCTTAAATAGGCAGATGAGGGTGTCACCCCTTTCCTCATCCTGGGAAGTGTCCTATAAAGTAAAATGCTGTTCTGGCTTGTGGGCAGTTTATGTTGCTGCGTGTACTACACTGACTTCTCTGCCAGAGTTGTAATTAGCAGGTAGGCTTTAGGCTCCTCGCAGGGTGTTTTTTGATGCTTGAGATTGTTAAAAAATAAAGGAGAAGTATTATTTCTCTCTTGCAAAGTCACACTGGAGGTAAGAAGCAGGTGCCTATCAAACTCCGCTGACTCATCCTGAGAATAATATAGCAGCAAAATGATGTCATTTGACTATTTCTGCTGCTTCTAATAAAATGAGAACTAGTCTTTTGGAACCAATTGTGTGTCTCCCTGTTTTTGCATTATAAAATGCATAAATGTCTCTAAAAATGAAAGTTGTAATAATTCAGATAATTCTCATGATTGTTCATTTGTATTTTTCTCCCAGTATGCTTTCGGAACTGGCTCATTCAGAACTATAATTCAGTTATATCTTCCTAGGAATGCTTTGCTACTGAAGAGGTTGACCAGTCTGCAAGGATTTTTATCAATTCATTAGAGCTTTTCTCCATGTATAAAAAGTGATTAAAACTTGGTCACATATTGGCACTGTATTTGTGGTTCTCTGATGACATCAGAATTTTATTTAAAAAAAAAAATCTTTTTAAAAACGTAGCCTTGTGGAATTGTAGAATTGGAGGGAACTTAGAAATTATACAGTGTAACATGGTGCCTGACAGCCTGCCTAGCAATTGGTTACCCAGTTTCTGCCTGAGTACCTCTCAGTGATGAAAAGCGTGTCCCTGAAAGCTAGTCCATCCCATTCTCAGTCAAGTCTAATTCTTAGCAAGTGCTTTCTTGCTAAGAAATGTCCCCCATATCATATTTGCACCGTTTTGTTTTGTTTGGGGCTTTAGTATAAAACCTTCGTTTTACCCAAACTCCCAAAACCCTCTCCAATTCTGATTCTTTAATGTCATCCGCACATTTATTAGTAGTGCCATGTATGTCCTTATCTCGTCGTTGGAATCCAGGCGGTCTGACTCGTACTCCTCTTGAAATTTTGTATTTATTTTAACTGTCCAAGGGATCCTTCTGTGTCACAGCGTAGATTCATGGGACTCCGTCTTTGGGGTCACTCACTCTGGACAGTATTGTCCTGTTTTTTTCCCCCTCTGTAATGTACTTCATTTTCAAAGATACTTTGTACCTTTGGCATGCATGTGGCTTCAGGGTACTATGACCCCTTCTAGCTCACACTCTGTGATGGTCCCTGCTCAGTGCTGGGTCTGCCTGCCTATGTCTCTGGACCACAAGTCTGTATTCCCAGAAGAGGATCTGGTTAGCCCAGCTGGTCAGGTGCCCCACGTTAACCCTGACACCCCAGGCCAGGGTAGTAAGTCAGGAGAGGAGTAGAGAGGCAGGAACCAGGGGTATCTCAGGGTAAGCTCCTTCAGAAGGGCTTTGTGACTGTCTGAGGATGTTGGTCAACTAGTTGAGAATCTACATTGTTACATGATCATGGAACCTCTGTGTCTCAGTTTAAAAGAATCGGGCCTAGCTGAAAGCCTTGTTGAAATATATATGCTAAATCCTCCATTTTTAAAAAGGAAAAAGTATGGAAGCTTGCTGGTCCCTGATGGTCTCCTCCTTCCTTTAACTTTTTTTTAACGTTTTGTTTATTTCTGAGAGCATGAGAAGGGGAGGGTCAGAGAGAGAGGGAGACACAGAATCCAAAGCTGGCTCTATGCTCTGAGCTAGCTGTCAGCACAGAGCCTGATGCGGGGCTCGAACCCACAAACCATGAGATCATGACCTGAGCCAAAGTCAGACACTTAACCGGCTGAGCCACCCAGGGGCCCCAACACCATGTTTTTTTTAAGATTATTTATTTTATTTTTGAGAGTGAGAGAGGACATGAGCAGGGGAGGGGCAGAGAGAGAGAGAGGTAGAGAGAGAATCCCAAGCAGGGATCCTCCACACTGTCAGTGGAGAGCCCAACATGGGGCTCAAACTCACAAACCATGACATAGACCATGACCTGAGCTGAAATGAGGAATCAGATGCTTAACTGACTGAGCCACCCAGGCCCCCTGAGAAATACTGTTCTCAGAACAGTGAGGTCCTATTCAATGTTAACTGAATTCTCAATGCTAAAGAGAAATGCTGTTTTTAGCCCTTGAGTTATTTTCAGATTTTTTACCATATCCTTTAGAAATTGTAGTTCCCATTATATAAGTCTATGAATTCTGAAAGCACCTCTGTAGACTATGTTCATAAACAGTTTCTAATGTACAGGATTCCTCCCTCCCCCCTGTTTAGAGCACTGGGACAGCTCTTTCTTACCTTCAAGTTCTGGAACCTTTCTCATTTACCATGGTTCTTCTGTGATGAGTGACAATTCACTTAATCATTCTGCAGGTTCTCATAGTTCTGAAGGTGTGTGTATGTGTGTGTGTAGATATAGACCTAGATATGGTGTCAGATAAGAGTTCATTTAGAGCAGCTAGGTGTGGGCTTTTCTTTTTTAGCAAGCCTCTACCTTTTTCTGCACTTCATTCCTCCAACTAATATTTGTTCTAACTTTTCTAAGAAAGTCTTAAGTTGATCATCCTTGATAAAGATTGAAGTAGGAGAAGTAGGAGTCAAGAAGTTCTGTTATACATTTTATTATCTGTTAACATTGTACCATCAGTTGCAGGCAGCAGACCCATCCCAGCAATTCCTGTACTCCACATGGAAGGAAAGAAAACATTTCAGTAGTCTCTAACTTTTTTTAAAAAAATGTTTAAATGTTTATTTTTATATTTGAGAGAGAGAGAGACAGAAAGAGAGAAAGCACACATGGGGGAGTGGCAGAGAGAGAGGGAGGCACAGAATCTGAAGCAGGCTTCAGGCTCTGAGCTGTCAGCCCAGAGCCCAACATGGGGCTCGAACTCACAAACCATGAGATCATGACCTGAGCCGAAGTTGGACGCTTAATTGACTGAGCCACCCAGTCGCCCTAGTCTCTAACATTTTTTTAAAACACCTTTCCTTTGTTCTCAGATGTCTATGTGTCTGTTATTATTCACTCTTGAACTTGTAAGCTGATTTCCAACCTTTTCCATGATCTTGTTTATCTTTTACTTGTGCATGAGCACTGGCCTCTTTGAAGGCGCCTCCCTTTCCCCCCATCAGGACTTTCACAGTCCGTCAGTATGTGGCTTTAGACAGCCTTCCAGACTTCTGTTCTTTTTAGGTCCTGATAACTTGAAATGTGTCCTACCAAAGTCTAGAATACATCCGTGTCTGGGTTAGCCTGGTATTCCCCTTTTTGCCTGTCGAGAGCTCTTTGGTACAGTTATGTTTTCTACAGTTTCAGTTCTACTTTATCACTTTTGCATCAATTAGAGTCCAATTCATGGTAGCAATTCCTCATCTCGTTTCTGTACCTTTTCAGAGATGAATCCAGTGCCAAGACAAGGCAATGGTGCTATTAGCTAATTGAGACTTCTAGGAGATGCCTGGTGGATATCTGGCAGTTGAAACCCCTCACTGCTAGTGCCGTCTGTTTCTGTGCCAATTTTTAAATCTATATTGGGAACATACCATTTATTGCTTTTATCTGACCAAGTGATCTATGGGCTATTCCCAGGGAGGTACCATTAAATTCCTTCCATCTTTTATTGTTCTTCCTTTCCTGTTAGGCATGATTCAGCATTAATAAAAATGTTCATTATGATTTCTAGCAATTCAGCATGCCCAAAATCATTATTTTCTAGGTTAATATGCAAGGCTGGCAGGCAAGGAAATTGGGTTCTTACTATGTGTGAGGTTCAACACTAGGCAGGCCCTGGACTTTCATGTGATACTGCTTGAACATAGCCTTTCTTCCTACTGTCAGTAATAGTTTCTTTTTAGCATCCACCACATAGAATTCATAGTACTACTTTTGGAGTTTGCTATAATTCAGCATTTCAGGAGATATTAAGCCATTTTTTTCTTGTTCTAGATAAGAAATACTATCTATGTGGTTTCACACTTGTTTATTTTTAGATCAGTTCCCACAAAGAAACTTAAAGAAAAATATCATTTACCATTTATTGTATGACAGGTCCTGATAGACTATATTAGTGGATATCAGGTTAGGCACAAAACCGTAAATTTCTGGGAATTTTTGGATGCCTAATATTAAAATAGAAAATTTAGTGCACATTTATTACATGCAGGAGAATTTCCTGACGTGTTCTTGGTTTATTCCTCATGTTAGAGTAACATACCTGACAGTTACTTACCTGTGCCCTCATCCCTGTCCCGTCTCAGTGCATAAGTTCGGCATATCTGTAACAACTATTCTGCTCAGCTACTGTGAGGTAGCAGGATTCTCACACAGCCACTCATGACACCGAGGCTTTCCTTTCCAGGAAGCAACTTTATTCGTGCCAGCACTGCTCAGTTGGGTTCGTACCCAAAGAACTGAGCCCTGAACACCACATGGCATAGTTTTTTATACTATTTTCTATTTCTTCCTCTCCCATATGTGGTAACACACAAAGGTGCAGTCTGATTAAGTGGGCTCGTGCTACAAGGTCGCGAGGGATATTGTCACATACTTGTATAGCCAAGTTGCCATGGGTTTTTTTTGTTTTGTTTTGTTTGTTTTATTCCTTATGGAGGGGACCCTGCCACAATATACCTAAACTACAGGTCAAAAGATTATTATTGGAGTGGTCAAGAGACCAATTTATGTTCAAATCTTTTGTAGATGACACTTCAAGGAGGAATGGTCAGAGAGGGTGCTTTTATATCTAAGTAGCATCTGTAAGACCATGAGGGTCCGAGAGATTTATGGCTGGGAAAACTATTGAGGTAAAATAGGGCAAGTAGAGGAGAAATAGAGTTAGAAGTCGGGTCAAACTTATTTGTTGAATGAATGAACACATCTGTTAGTGTTAAAGCTTTAGAGCTCGGTTAGACTTTAATCAATTTCCGTGTATTGTCCTGGCTATGGTACTCACTGGCTCTCTGACTATGAGCAGTTCTCCATTAGAAGTAGTTTCCTTATCTTCATCACTTTGAAAAGAATTCTTTAAAATCTTTATGAAGGGTTCACTTCTTTTTTTAAAGATTGAAAACAACCCATTTTTTGAAGCAGATAGCCGTGTTTTACATCACTGGGTAAGTGGATGTCCTTTATTACAACATTCTGTTGTAACTCAGTTGGGCTTGAGGGTAGTGAGCTACCATCACATTTGCAAGAATGAGAAGGAAAAGGAGAGGAAGGTAGGGATGTGGAAAGCATTTTGGCTGTTGTGCAAATTCTTTAGGGTGACAACCCATAGTTATCCCAGAACATGCTGGACTCAGGGCGTGGTTAGGACAACTGTTAACATCAGAGAAGATCTGATCTAGCAAGTAGGGCCAGTTAGGGAAGGTTCTAGGCAACCTGGTGATTTTGTGTGCAGGGTAGTTGCATGATGGTCCCGGGTCATCATTCCATGCAGAGCAAGAAAATCAGCTAGTGAGTGATTGGTGGCCTGGGCCAGGTATGGTGTCAGTGTCCTACATTAGATGGACATTGGGAGAAAACTTCCAACAAAGGACTGAAATGCCTCTGCTAAAATTCCAAAGTATGGAAGCTGAGCATATTCTTTAAGTAGGTAAGAGTAGTTCCCAGAATCAAATGGGAAGCTTTACAAGAAAGCCAATGATGATCCAAGGCAGCTTGACTAATAGATGGATAGTTTAGATCAGTCTTATGTGCGCTCTACCTTTCCCTTTATCCAGATTGCATATTGACTGTTTACCATGGGCCTTGTGCCCATCTTTAAGTCAAAAAAGGAACAGCAATTTGATGCACTAGTCCCTAAAGACTGCCAGCAGTTGTGGAAGAGGAGTTCTCCAAAGAAAACCAAAAGATTTTTCAGGAGAAGCAGATGCTGAGCTGAAATGAGCAGCAGATGTCCACTGCACTGAGCCTAAATCAACACTCAGAATAGGAAGGTATATTACTGCAATTGAAAATTTCATTTCCCTTCTGGCTATTGCAGTCATGGTCTAGAAATTTGAGACAGATTGCTAAATATTTTCTGTTTAATTTCCATACTTTTAAAGGTGTTTGATTTCATCAATGCCATCTTTGAAAACGTAGTGTGTGTGAGTCTGAACCTCTAAAGCACCCTGCTCCTTGTTTCCACAGCGGTGCTTTCTTCCTTTTGTTCTTTCTCTGAGCAGCTGCTGCCAAGCTCACAATAGAACATTTGAAATCGCTGTTCTGCTCCAACAGCACAGGATATGGGATTTCAAATGTCTTTTGTACCTCTAGTAACTGCTATATTTCTAATAAACTATATATATAGTAAGATGCCATTAAGAACAAAATAAACACAAGCCTGTAAATTGCATTTAGCCAAAGATTGCTTTGTTCCGGAAACTTGAGCCAAAAGACAAAACAAAATTACTATTATATGAGGACTTCTAATTGTTATTTTTCTCACAAAACATAATAAAAACATACTAAAATTTTGGAAAGGATGATGCTCATGATTTTCCAATGAGTAGCCCCTAACTTTAGTTACACCTGAGTTTTACAGTTGTGCCCCTAAAGTCTCTAGTCAGTTTTCTAGTTCATATTCTTTGATTAGATTCAATGACTGTTGCAAGCCAGATAGTTTGTCTGATGACCTCATTCTGTGTTAAAAACCATGAGCAATTAATATGACTTCTTTAATGTCTAATATTTGAGGCCACTGAGCAAAAGGATATACAATTGGATGCCCCTGCATATGTTAGGATATAATAAAATAGATCACTCTGATTCCATTTTTAGCCTTACTTAGAACTGCAGTAAAGTTGAGACCACAGAAACTCAATGGTGCTATAACCATATTACCAGGCAACAGAACGGTTTTGTATTTTGTTCTTTTTTCCCTCCTACCTACCCACCCCTGCTTTTCTGTTGCATAACCCCCCACACAGATGACAATTTTGGGGAAAACATTTACTGATTTAATATTAATTTATAAAATCATAGGGTAAAATACATTATTTTACTATCTAGATTTAGCCACTGGCCACAATTTTCATTAAATATTATCCACAGATTTAAAAAATATCAATACCAGCATGCCTGGGTGGCTCAGTCGATTAAGCGTCCAGCTTTGGCTCAGGTCATGATTTTACAGTCCCTGAGTTTGAGCCCCAAATCGGGATTTGCCCCGACAGCTCAGAGCCTAGAGCCTGCTTCAGATTCTGTGTCTCCCCCTCTGTCCGCCCCTCCCCAACTTGTCTTCTCTCTCTCTCTTTAAAAAAATAAACATCAAAAGTTTTTAAAAATATTAATACCTATGTTAATGTCCTTAAGACTTATTTTTCCCCTTTCAAGTATTTTGAAGGGGCGATTAATTTTATAATATCTGGATATAGGATAGGCTGACAGGAAATGTATGGGTGACAAGTATTGTGCTTCATTGCTCATGTAATGTCATTTAATTCTCTTAATAACTATTTTATGCATCAGGAAGCTGAGGCTCAGAACATAAAATAATTTACACAGTGTTATATAAAATTTGTGTACAGATCTGACCATAAAGCCTATTCCTTTTCCCTTTCTGATTATAGTAATAAAAATAATAGCTAGAATTTTTGTATGTGCATGAGGAGCTAGGCACTATCCTAAGTACCTTACACACTTGCATTATTTCATTTAATCCCTGCAAAAACCTGTGAAACAAGGTAGGCATCTAGAGTTCAGTAGTTTGCTAAGACAACCCTAGCTCAGGGTGCCTGGGTGGTTCAGTCAGTTAAGTGGCTGACTTCGGCTCAGGTCACGATCTCGTGGTTCATGAGTTTGAGCCCTGCATCGTGCTCTGTGCTGACAGCTCAGGGCCTGGAGACTGCTTCAGATTCTGTGTATGTCTCATTTTCTCTTGCCACTCCCTTGCTTTCATTCTCCCTCTCTCTCTCTCTCTCCTCTCTCTCTCCTCTCTCTCTCTCCTCTCTCTCTCCTCTCTCTCTCTCCTCTCTCTCTCCTCTCTCCTCTTTCTCTCTCTTCTCTCTCTCTCAAAAAATAAATAAACATTAAAAAATATTAAAAAGAAAGAAAGAAAGAAAAAAAGACAACCTTAGCTCCTAACTGATGGACCTGAACTGTATCTCTCACTCCATGGTCTGTGTTCCCAGTTATGAGTCTGTAATGCTTTCCTTGAGTATATTGTTGTTTTCAGTATTATCAATTGGTATGTTGTAAAAAGAACCTGCATGATGCATGATTTTTAAGGATAGGAGCTTTTGACTATACAGAGAATTCTATTAAGTGGTTGATCATTTGTTGCATTGATTATTTTTGTTTGTTTGAGGGAGAAAACAAGCAGGGGAGGGGCAGAGAGAGGGGGGACAGAGGATCTGAAGTGAGCCCCACACTGACATAGTGACCCCAGTGCGGGACTCAAACTCATGAACCGTGAGATCATGACCTGAGCCGAAGTTGGACATTCAACAGACTGAGCTACCCAGGCGCCCCAGTTTTGTTGCATTTAAAATCCTAAATTTCTCTCAAGTGTTGGGCTTTGACTTGGAGTGGTGTCAGTGTGTATATGTGGCATCATACAGGGGTAGAATGGTCATGTGTGCTATGGGGAGGCTGTAAGGGTCAGAGAAACTCCACCTCCAGAAACAACAATATGTATGCATCCATTTCATCTCCTGTCACCACTCTCTCATGTGGGCCCCATTATCTTTTACCTGAATTGTCACAGTAGCCTCAAAATAATCTTCCTGCCTAAAAATTTTCAGTGGATTCCTACTGCAAAAAGAATATGAATTCAGGTTTCTTACTGTTTTCCAGTCTGGTCCTGCCTCTCCTTATTTAATGCCCCCCCCCCCCCCCCCTTCACTATTACTGATCCTCATGTACCTGGAAATACCAACATTATTCTTGCCTTTAGGGCTGTATTCCTGCTCTTCCCCAGCTAGGTTCCCCTGTCCCTTATTTAATTCCTGATTGAGGTCCCAACTCAGCCTCTCCTTGAGGAGGCCTTTCCTTACCGCTCAGTATAAAGCTGCAGTAGCAGTAGTAGTAACAGCCGCAACAATGAGAACAGCCAACATTTAGTGAGCTGCTATATACCAGCATTGTTTTCTGTATTTATTAGCTCATGGGGGCCTCCTGACCTCCCTTTGAAGTAGATGCGATTATCACTTCCATCATAAGATGATGAAGCACAGAGGGTCCCGCCAATCATTCTGTCAGTCACTTGGTTTATTTTCTTCATCACACTTACCATGATCTGTAATTATCTTGCTCTCCTCTAAAAAGCAAGTTCCTGAGAGAAGAGACCACATCTTATTTTCTGCTCTTCCTGAAGCCTTTTGCTGGGACACAGTAGGCACTTAGGCGGAAATATGTTGAATGAATGCATGGATGAATGAACAAATGAGTGAACAAATGAGCAGTCTTATTGGGTCATGATATTTGTGATGAGAAATAGAAAATTTCAAAGATGATACTTCGGCTCTAATTGTATGAAAGGGACTCAAAGCTCTTCCCTTAAATATCTGTTGAACCTTTTTTCTTCTCTGTTGCATTGTGTGTATATAAGCATGTAACCATGAATCTGGGCAGAGGAAAAAAGACTACATATGAATATACTTATTAACCCAGTAGTCACTGGTAAATAGGTGGGTGCCAGGTAGTTGCTGGCAATAGATGATAGTCACTACCTTTCAAACATGGACCACGGTCTAACTTTGTAACTGAGTTCTACTGTTGGCTGGTAAATTAGCCATTGCTGTGAAACATTTGGCTCAAGAAGGGAAATGTTTATTTTGCTTTTTAAATTTGATTGTTCTTCTGAACAAATGATGTATTGACTTGTTTCTTCCTGGTGCCCAGCAAATACTAATCTCGCAGGACTTTGGAGCTGAAAAAGAACTTCAGATTCTTAACCTACCTTCCTCATTTTTACAAGAGGAGAGAAATAATCCCCAGGGATTAAATGGTTTTCACAGGGTCACATAAGTAATCTATGAAAGAACTACAGCTTGCCTCGCAACCACCAAGTGGACTTAATGATCAAACGCTGTTAGGGGAAGATGAACGCTTGTTCACTTCAAGGCCATGATTAGGATGCTGACCATCAGCATTTCATATTTACTTGATAATGAAAATTACTGCTGAAAGCTGAAGTGGTCAGCAGGAGGATGTTGCTTCTATATCCCTCTTTAGTCATGCAAAATAATATCTTCTTGTAGCACATTCGGTAGCTAAAAGTGGTATGTGACTCTGCTTCCCTATATTGAAACTCTTGGTCCTTCAGAAGTCTAGAAATAGCATTTGGTTCTGTTATAATTAAGAATGCAGAAATGAGCCTGGTAAAGTCCCTGGTTTGCTATGTGTTCGTAATTTTATCATTTAAATACTAACTTTGTCATTAATTGAAATAGTTAAAAATTCCGAAAACAAAAATGCTTTTCTGCTGGGGAAATAATAAACAGGATATTACACTAAATACGGAATTTTCACTGTACCTGGAATTCTGAATTACTGAATCATTGCCTGTTCTATCTTGCATAAGTAGGGAAAAGTATCCTCCTGATTCATTTCCATAAAAGCTAGTGCAGAATAGTTTTTTTTAGGAGACTGGTTAGCTTCTGACTGGTTTTAAGACATTACGGACTTTGGAGAGTACAACGTTGAAAGAAGCTAATGTTCTTCAGAGGCACCATTGAGACTTGCTTCATTTCTGTTTCCTATACCACCGTGTGTGACTGTGCCTGCCTGGGTTCGCCCTGTAGAACTTTTAGTTCAAGAAGAATAATGGTCCTATTAGCGGATGTCAAATGCCTAAGTGAACACTGAGGACACGGGGGTGAAGGGGGGTGGGTTTCCTGGAATATTCAAGATTTGTTGAAGAAGTGTGAGTCTAGTGTCACTATCATTAATTCCTGTGTCTGTACTTGGGACCATATTGAGATGTCCCTCCCCCCCCCCCCAAGAAATTGAAAATGTGGGAAATGAGCTTGCTTTCTTATTTCTTTGGAAACTCAACTCATGATAGGAGCAGACTCACCTGCAAGAGAGGCAGATCTGTTCTGAGGCCTGTGAGGTTGGATGGTAAAAATCCCATTCGCAGATTAAATGTCATTTTCAATTTGGAGAAGGAGATGGTCAAGAAAGGAGTGAGTCACGGAGTTAAACATTGGTAGCATCCTTCTCAGCTCTGTGGAGGAGCAGAGAATTAATTGTGTGCAACAATTTGAAGTATCATGGCCCCATTGCAAAGGTATCCCAACAGACTTTGAAGATTTGTTGCATCTACCCCTGTTGTGCATCTACCCCTGTTGTGAGATTGGGCGCATCAGGCTGTGCTAGCCCAATGCTGTTAGACTCTTGTCATCTACCAGTGGGTTAATTCATTAGATATTGAGGGACTGATGATATGTTACCCATATGTCCAGACCTAACCTGCCTATTTCTGTAATGTAAGATAAGTTTGTTGAAGATTCTCATTATAATAGTTATAGACTTTCCCATTCCAGTTTGGTAAGAATACCAGTCTTTTTCCCAGATGCCTTCGTGGATTATTCCTAAGGACCTGTGAGATTAGGTACATCCACTGAGATATTCCTGAGAGTTCCTGAAATCCCTGTGCCTGCTTACTGCCGGCTTACTGCCACCTGCGAAGAGGAAATAGGGATTCTGGGGCATACACTAGGTGGTACCTTTGACATCTGGCCTTCGACATCCTGGGAGTGGGCCTCAGGTGCTGATGGAGGGGCTTGTGTGGCTGAGCTCCCTGGACCCCTGAAGAGACAGGGCAGGAAGACTGGCAGCTCCCATTGGCTGAGTGCCTGGCTCCCTGCTTTCAGTGCAGAGCTCCCTCCCTCCTTCAGTATCCCACCCACGTGGGGCATCCCACTGCCTGTGCCCCAAGGGTTCATGATCTAATCACCTTCCAAAGACCCCCCCCCAACTCCATTACCATCAATTTGGGATTACCTATCTACATATGAATTTTGAGGAGACACAAATGTCCAGCCTCTAGCAATCCATATATACAATTTTGATTATATAAAATTACGGGGGAGGTCTGTATCTAAAACATGGTGTGGTGAAAGATAATGATTAGCCACGCGAGCAGAGGCAATGCTGCTCATGTGCTTCAAACTGTAAAGTGACTATGACAGCACTTCATTTGGGGCCATGTGGCCTCCAGAGTGACCATTCTTCTCACTCCACGCCTCTCTGCCGGGAAAGCTTTCTGTGGCTCGCTGCCAACCAGAGGATGCGCTCCAGACTTATTCACCAGCACAAGAGGCCTCCCGAGATCTGCCTGTGTGCTTTTTCAGCAGATCTCACTCTTTGCCTCTCCCTCTGTCCAGGCCTCAGCACTGCTGTGTCCTCTGCATATACTACACTGGTCCCCATACTCATGTCCCCCACCTTCGTAGAAAGCCTGAATGATTTTCTGCTTTCATATAGCAAAAACCGCACAGGCAAGCTTCTCTTTTACATTTTGTTGCCAGCACTTGGCTGCCATCAGTGTCTTTATCAATGGGTGGAGAAGTATTTACTTGCCCTCAAAAAAAAAAGAAAGAAAGAAAGAAAAGAAAAGAAAAACCCAAATAACCACTCCTTTGTTATTTGGTGTTTATTCGGCAAACATTTATTGAGTACCTGCTGTTGGCTGGTACTGGTATTAGGAAGATGAATAACACACTGTCTGTGGCCTCTGGGAGTTCCCATTCTAGGCAGGAGAGACACACTCATAAGCAGGCAGTAACAAAACCTGGTAAGTGTTTTGCTAGGGACAAGAGAAGTGCAGAGGGCTGTGGGAATAGAGAAGGATCACTGACTTAGCGTCTAAAAGTACTTCAGAAGAAACCCTGTCAGCAGGTTTTATGGGACAAGTTGGCATTGGCTAAATAAAAAGAGAAGAAAGCTGGGTATTTAATAGAGTACTGTTGGTGGCTCTTTCTAGGAAAGGAGTAAGGACTGATTTAATCTAGTCTCAGTTAATTCTCACTAGAAGGTAAAAGAAGCAGCTTTAATTTTTTCTGTTCTTTTAGAACTTCTATGTATTTTTTTTTAATTTTCTGATGTTTATTTTTGAGAGAGAGAGTATGTGCAGGGGAGGGGCAGAGAGAGAGAGAGGAAACACAGAATCTGAAGCAGGCTCCAGGCTCTGAGCTGTCAGCACAGAGCCCGACGTGAGGCTCAGTCTCATGAACCATGAGATCATGACCTGAGCTGAAGTCAGATGGTCAACTGACTGAGCCATCCAGGTGCCCTGAGAATTTGTATGTATTTTTAAAGTGTTGCCAACTTTGCAGCAAGACGTTACCCTGTTGAAACTGCTTGAATCTGTTGCATTGTTAGAATGATCCTGAGGGACACCTAGGTGGCTCTGTCTGTTAAGTGTCTGACTTTTGATTTCACCTCAGGTCAGGATCTCATGGTTTGTGAGTTCGAGCCCTGCGTTGGACTCTGCGCTGACAGCAGAGTCTGCTTAGGATTCTCTCTCTCTGCCTTTCCCCAACTCATTCTCTAACTCTCTTTATCTCTCCCCCTCTTTCTCTCTCCCTCTCTTTCTCTCTCTCTCTCTGTCTTTGTCCCAGTCAAAATAAATAACAGGGTTAAGTGGCCGACTTCTGCTCAGGTCATGATCTTACTGGTTCCTGAGCTCGAGCCCTGCGTCTGGCTTTTTGCTGCCAGCTCAGAGCCTGGAGTCTGCTTCAGGTTCTAGGTCTCCCCACCTTTCTTCCCCTCCCCTGCTTGCAGTCTGCCCCTCTGTCTGTCAAAAATAAACACTAAAAAAATAATAAAATTTTAAAACATAAAAAGAAGGAATGATCCTGAGATGACTTGAAATTGTCTTAAGAAATTTAAAATTCATTGTGAACCTAAATTGTAATTAGTGGAAAGATTAAGATGACCACAGTGATTTGTGGTCATCCCACAGCATGGTGGTTGCCTCTATAAACCTTAATGTTTATCTTTTTTCTCTCTTCACCCAAAAAGGAAAAAAAAAAATCCCAGAGAGGTATTAAATATGTACACTAAAGTTTTTAAAGTATATTTTAAATTACCTTTGTCTTATTAGTCTTCTCTAAAACTATAAGGTCAACTAGTTTAAAATGTTTTGTTATTTTTGGATGGATTCTTATATAACAGAAGGAAGCAAGTTGAACATTTATGGGTAAGCAATGAATAAAAATTTGCAAAATGGCAAAAATTTTGAAATGGGTCAGTTTTTATATGACTATTAAATGCTGACTTTTAGTTGAAATATGAGATGTGGGGATTTTCATTTTTTATTCTCAAAGAAACAAGAATACCAGTCAGGGAGAAGCACATAGCTCTGAACAAATTGTAAAATCTCAAGTACTCATGAAGTGTGTTTTTGTCTGGATAATAAAATGAAACATTGCTTATTGAATCCAAAGACTGTCTCTCTTCAAGGTTATGAGAAGACAGATGATGTTTCAGAGAAGACTTCACTGGCTGACCAGGAGGAAGTACGGACTATATTCATCAACCAGCCCCAGCTGACAAAATTCTGCAATAACCAAGTCAGGTAGGAGCTACAATGATGGCTTGTGGGACCGGCCGTCACAGCAGCACCCAAAAGGCCATCTCCCTTCTCTGGCCGAAGTAAAAATGCTCACCAAGAGCTTTCAGTAAGCATGGTTAATATTTGAGAACTTACTGGAGGCACTGTGAATCTGCTGGTTTTTTCATCCTCTAACCAATAAGATCTTAATAAGAATCTGGAAGCTGGATGGAGGTAAACAGAAAGAGTAAACAGCCATACTCTATCAACTCTATCAATTCTATATGTAGTGTCCTCATAGTGAAAGTTCCTCATGGGTAAATGCCTTTGTCTTAAACCTGTTGAAAGAACGAGTGGTTATTGTTAGTTATCAGTTGGTTGAGCATCTGACTTTGGCTCAGGTCATGATCTCGCTGTTCATGGGTTTGACCCCTTGTCTGGCTCTGACAGATCAGAGCCTGGAACCTGCCTCAGATTCTGTTTCTTCCTCTCTCTTTGCTCCTCCCCCACTCTCACTCAGTCTCTGTCTCTCTCTCTCAAAAAAAAATAAATATTGAAAAAAATATAAAGTTTTTGGTCTTACTTGTATTCCTGATTTTTTGGTAAAATTTTATTTTTTATTAGTGTATTTTACCATCTCCTAACTAAAGTTGCTCTTCTTTGTAAGCTACTCCTAGTGTGTTAAAAAGGATGATTGGCCAAAGAGAACAAAAGAGGTCATGCAGAAAATTAAACTCTTACTACTTAGTTAATCCTTTCACTTACTTTCATTTGGGTTAATGACCATTTGCAATATTCTTCCAATTTGAAACGGAAGGCAGATGTCCATCTCATTTTTTATATGATAATACTAGAATTTTGTAAATGTGGGTGCTCATTATGGATTAATTTTTTATTCTCCCTTTCATTTTGTGTTCTAGCACTGCAAAATACAACATCATCACATTCCTTCCAAGATTTCTCTACTCTCAGTTCAGAAGAGCTGCTAACTCATTTTTTCTCTTTATTGCACTGCTTCAGGTAAAGTCATGTCATAAAACTTTAGTTCAAAGTCAGATGTTTAGATGTTAATAAATATTTTTGTTAAGCCCATGACTCACCTTCTGAAGTGCATCTAAAACACAGAGACAGGCTGGTTTAGGTGCACATTTTCAGCTCTGGCTACAGGCAGTGTCAGCATTCCACTACTTCTTCAAGCCTTTTGATTCATTTTTATCAGCTTCTTTTACACATTCTATAAGTTCAATATGGCAGGGAGGAAATTTGATGGGAGAGGGGAATGAAGTCTATCTTCAAAGAGTAATTAAATATTAATTTATTTTAGTAACAGTAAGTTGGTTCTGAACCTTAGAATATAAAAATTATCATTTTAAAACATTTCTTTTTGCATTTGAGTAGGTAGTAATCAGGGAAAACCAGTTTCACTGCATTAAAAAGCATACATTCATTGTAAAAATAATAAGAAAACACAACAAAGCATAAAAAATTAAAACTATTATTTTTCCACCCCTCAGAGACAACTACTCTTAAATTCTGGGTGTATTTTCTCCTGGTCTTCTTTCCCCTATGTCCCCCAATGCCAAATATTGTTTGATTTAGCTTATTAAAAGAAGATCATATACTACGTACGTTTTACATTCTAGTTTAACCATATAACAATGCGTGGATATTTTCCCGTGTGATTCAGTGTGTTTTTAAAATATCAGTTTCAATGACTGTATAGTATGTATTTAAGCCCCCTCCACCCCCCCACACATGCACACAACAGCTTCTCATGAAGCCAGCTCTTGTGTTCTTCAGCCACTTAACTCAGTATGAGCCAATTATCTCACCCAGTATTACTCGGCCATGGTAGTAAAATCACTGAAATGTATTTTAAGAGGCACTGAGACCTGGTTGTTTTTAAATATGTTATCAACTTGCTAGTTCTCACTGGATTTCTTTCTTTTTTCTTTCCTTTTCTTCTTTTTTTCCCAAATAGCAAATACCTGATGTATCACCAACAGGTCGCTACACAACACTGGTTCCTCTCTTATTTATTTTAGCTGTGGCAGCTGTCAAGGAGATAATAGAAGATATTGTAAGTATTTGATTTTTCATAAACAAATGTGACGGTTCTTTTCTATCCATATTTTTATACGTGAGTTTTTCTTTAATTCTTGACACAGGCTGTTTAAAATGTCCACTCAACTTAAAAATATATAGACTATGTTCTGGAGCTCATTCCTCTTGGTTTTTACAGGATTATTGTTACAGAGTGCTTGTTAGAGTGTTCTCCATGTTTGTAGTTTAGTAAAAAAAGAAATTAAAAAAATTTTTAATGTTTGTTTGTTTTTAAAAGACAGAGTGGGAGTGGGAGAGAGGCAAAGAGAGAGAGGGAGACACAGAATCTGAAGCAGGCTCCAGGCTCTGAGCTATCAGCACAGAGCCTGATATGGGGCTTGAACTCACGAACTGTGAGATCATGACCTGAGCTGAAGTTGGATACTTTACCGACTGAGCCACCCAGGTGCCCCAAGAAATTAGTTAATGGCTTAGAGAGAAAACCATATTTAAACATTATTTTCAATTATGTCCAATTTTCAATTTGAACTTTATTTCAAGTTAAACACGGTAACCTCCAAATTATCTAAATGTAAAGGGCTTTTAATGTATTTTTTATTTTTAATTTATATGCATGGTTTTCACTTTATTAAATACCTTTGATTCTTTTTCATCTTTAGTAGTTCTAAGTTTCCTTTTATTTTAGTAAAAGAAAGTACCAACATAAAAGGACGAACATATTTGCTATTTTTATTTTTCTTTAGTAGCTGAGAAAAGAGGAAGTCCATTTCCCATTTATAAAATAAGTTCCCCAAAATAAATTCAGACTCTTCTTTTTTCCTGCTCTATCGTTATTTTAACTACCTCAGTTGAGAAAGCGGATATTTTTTTTTTTCCTTTAAATACTTGGCCAGTCTGAAATGACCTTCTGTCAGGCCTTAGGCAAGTCAGATGGTAAGATGAGGAAAAGCTTCTTTGGGAAGTTCCAGTTGAAAGTTGCCCAGACATTAATATTATTTCTGTAGAGAATCAAATTGAGAACCCCTAAGAACACACAAGGCATAGCTTCACTAGACCCATTTGAAATGGGTCAAACGTCCATTTAGACCATCAGTCTCAAAAACCTCCCAGTATCTGGGAGTATAGACAGAGGTCGTATGTCTGTGTGCATCTCTGTAAAACATCACCATCCTCTTGATTGGAAATAATGTGCTTGAAGGAGACCACAAACTGAAAACGTCAAGGACTCTCTTTTTACCTAATTGTTCCACACAGACTTACCATCCTTTAAATTGTACTTGGATTTGGCAATCCATAAGGATTGGTCTTTACTATAATCCGGCTCTTTCTTTGCCTTATGTACTCTGTTTTCTTTCTTTGACATCATTTTGATTAAACAAAGGTTATTTACTAGACATTTGTGCTGCTGTTTTTGTAAATGTGTTTCCCATTTCATTTCTTAAATACCTTTAAAAGTTGGATATTAATCCCATTTTAAAGGTGAGGAAGCTGGGGTTGAAGGAGGTCATGAAACTTGTCCAAGAAAACAGTTGGGATCAAAGTTCTGTCTCATCCAGCTCTCTTCTTCTGTATTGTGGCAAGTCACCAACAGTAGTATTAATCACATTTATTGAGCTTCTGAGGTCCATGTACTTGTTCTATAACCATTACATTTATTAAGTCTTATAGAAACTCTTTAAAGGATTATTGGTATACCCCTCATTTTACGGATGAGGGAGACGAGGCACAGAGGAGCAAGGTCAATTGCCCAGGATCATACAGTTAAAAACTGGGGCTGTCAGTATTCAAAATAAGGCAGTTTGGCTCTAGGGCCCTACATTATTATCACTGCTGTAAGCTGCCTATATTTTATTGTTTCCCTCTATCAAAACTGTTAGCTCTCTAGCTCTGGTTTTTAGAACCCTTCTCTTGGAAAATATGAAAATATATGGTAAATAATGTTTTATCCAAAAGACATTGTCTTTTTAAACAGAACTTTTATTACCACAATGTAGTAATTGGGTACTATTAGAAAGCAGCTTACCACACAGTTCCTGGAGGATGTAATAACAGTTGTGTGGAGAAATAGTATTACATGGAGTACTTTTCCAAAAAAATCGTTAAGAAATTGAGTAAAATAGGGGCACGTGGGTGGCTCAGTTGGTTAAGCATTTGATTCTTGATTTCAGCTCAGGTCATGATCTCATGGTTTGTGAGTTTGAGCCCTGCATCAGGCTCTGCACTGTCAGCATGGAGCTTGCTTGGGGTTCTCTCTCTCCCTCTTTCTCTGCCCCTGCCTTGCTTGTGGGCATGTGCATGTGTGCACGCACGCTCTCTCATTCTCTCGCTCTCAAAGTAAATAAACTTAAAAAATTTTTGAGTAAAATAGCTCCTTAAGAATGGTTTAACAAGAAATATATATCACTTTATAAGGTGATAGAAAGTTTAAAAAAGTACTCCCTAAAAAACAAACAAAAAGTCAAATAGTTTCGATTATTGCCCAAAAAGTATCTTTATCAATAATTATAAGAATACATCTATTTGTCCATTCCTTCAACAAAATATATGAAGCAGTACTTATGTGCCAAGAATTCACTAGGATATGTATTAGGATGTGATAAGCTTTTGTTGCAGTAGTAATCATGTCCCAAATATCAGTGGCTTAAACCTAAGTTTATTTTTCACATGCCAAAGACATTGTAGGGTTTTTTCTGGGAGGAAGGGAGGGCATGAAGCACCATGTCGTAACTCAGGAACGCAGCTGAATCAAAGGTCTACTGTGTAAAATATTGGTGGTCACCAGAGCAAAGGAAGAGAGAATGGAGGTCCAGAAATTTTTGTCCCAGAAACAGGGCACATCACATCTGCTTACAGTCTAATATTAGAACTAGTGACAAGACAAAAAAGAGGTTAATCTCAATGTCCATGAAAATAGAGGAGAACTAGATATTGGTGAAGTCTAGTAATGTCTACCACTCTTTCACCAGTGAATACAACACAGCTTACATTACAAGAAACCTTCTTTTATATTACATTGAACACTTAGAATAAAACAGTAAGAATTCCCTCCAGGTGAGACACCTAAAACTTATGCACCTCAGTGCATTTTAACTCCTGACACTTTGCATAGCTCAACATAATACAGTTTCCTGCTTTCAGTGTGCAAGTAGCAAATGATGTAAATACCTACTTGAAAATATTCTAAAATTAGTGGATAGCTTTTTGTTTAAAAAAAAAAAAACTGCATTATGTCAAATGTCAGCTCTTATGATAAGACTCAAGGTTGGTTGTTACATGATGATATTCACCATGACAAACATGCCTTCTTTGCTATACACTTGTTAACTTAAACTCTGGTAAACTTTATTCATTACAAAACAGATACTTTTTAAAGTCTACAGTATTCGGAGATCCAAAACTGGGAATGTCTTACTGAGTAAAGGCAGCCATGATGTAACTTGCAGCCCAGCAGAGGAGACAATCAAGTAACCACACCAGCTATCAGCTATCCTAAGAATTAAATGATGCACTGAAGTCCTTAGAACAATGCCTGGTTACAGTAAGGTGATGAATAAATGCTAACTGTACTGTCATCATCTAAATATCCTTTTGACTAAAATATAGAAAATGAATTGGAAGGAAATAGAGGATTTGGGTAGACTAGTTAAAAGAATATTCTAGAGATGCTATAAAAAAATGAAGACATCTTAGACCAAGTGGTGTTGTAGATAAAGCAGTATAGAAAAATAAATTCCATGTATATTTAGAGGTAAAATTGACAAGACTTTCACCATCTCACATGCTACATACCCTACTTAGGATATTCACATTCTCTCTCCAACCACTAGAATGTAAGCTCCATAAAGAGTAAGAGTTTTATCTTTTGTTCATTGCTGCATCCTCAGTAACTGGGCCTGGCTCACAAAGTTTTGTAAACATTATTGAATGAAGAAGAAATGGATTGGATGGAAATGAGAGGGAGAAGAAGATGTTAAGGTTAACTCTCAAGTTCCTGATTGGTGGAAGTGAATGGTATATGGTTCCATATCTGAGACAAGGACCACATTGTGGGTGTTAAGGTCCTAGATTGCTTTTTGGACATAGTTTTGGATGCCTCTGAGACTGCCAGAGGGAGATGTCAAGGAGGCAACTGGCTATAACTGTCTGGAGCTGCAGTGAGAGTCTTGGCTGGTAAATATTTATGAATCAATTATAATTGAAACTGCAGGTATGGATGAGCTGAGCCAGGGAGAGAGTATAGAATAAAAAGTAAAGAGGGCCAGGGAGTAAGCCCTGAACAATTCCATCACGGAATAACAAGAGAGGAAATGAAGAAGGGGCCAAGCTACTGGTGGAACACCTGGGCACTGATGTGATAAGAAATGCTGAGGAAGTCGGGGAAGGCTCCCAGGAGGGAGTGGTCAACATTACATACCTAAGTATCCTAAAGTTCACAGCACACAGTAGTTTAGTGGTGCACTGTCAACTAAGTATTGATAATGTTAAATAGTTCACGAGCCCTCAGTGACATTAAATGAATTCTCATTATAGGACAGTGGAGGTATTTGAACTCATAGAATCACTGTATTAATGTTCTTTGAACTGTTCATTTTAGGAGGAATAATGATCTATTTGGAACCAGAGATGTGATATTTTTATAGTACTAAGGTTAGAACCAGCCTGTCTGGATGGATCCTTATGTATATTCAACACAATTGTTTCTTTCTTTTCTTTTTTTTTTTTTTTTACAAATAGTTTATTGTCAAGTTGGTTTCCATATAACACCCAGTGCTCATCCCCACAAGTGCCCCCCTCCGTGCCCCTCCCCCCACATCCATCAGTCCTCAGTTTTTGTCAGCATTCAAGAGTCTCTCATGGTTTGCCTCTCTCCCTTTCCCCCACCATTTCCCCCCTTCTTCTCCCCCATGGTCCTCAGTTAAGTTCCTCCTAATCCTCCTATACGTGCAAACATATGATATTTGTCCTTCTCTTCCTGACTTACTTTGCTCAGCATAACACCCTCAACACAATTGTTTCTTGACAGGCAACCTAATTTATTCTGTGGAGGGAAGGCTGAGGGAAGAGATGCTCCTGTACAAGAATTCTCTGTAGATGGAAAGTAATGTTTAGGATCTCCTTAGGTTTCACTAAGATTAAATTTCCTGTTTAAGCAGAATGTTTCATTAATTAGCTTTTATTTGTCTCCTTCATTTGGAAATCTAAGCATTGTCTGTCATAGATATGCATTGTTTTGGAAATATTTGCACCTCCTTCAAATATCTAAATTTGCTTTGACCCATTATTTTGAACCAAAATTTATTTTGGGTTACCTTCTAATTTTCTTAAGATCATTGTTAATAAAAGGAGTATTTTAGAGTTTTACCAATTGTAAAATATTCTCTACTGATGCTACAAATTTAAATTTTTTTAGTGTTTATTTTTGTGGGGGAGGGGAGAGGGAGGCACAGAATCTGAAGTAGGTTTCAGGCTCTGAGCTGTCAGCACAGAGCCCGATGCAGGGCTCGAACTCAAGAACCACGAGATCATGACTGGAGCCAAGGTCTGATGCTCAACTGACTGAGCCACCGAAGCGCCCCTGATGCTACAAATTTAAACAAACTTTAAAAATTCATTTAAGAACAATTGCTGGTAAATCATAAGCTTACTTTTGGAAGCAGTAATTTGCCTAATGAAAATCTACGTTATTCCAGTCTTATTAGTGAGTGTTTTGTTCTGAGAAAGAATTGTAGTGTGTTCCTACATATGGATATGGCAAGAATTATTTTCTACAAGCCTTCCACAGAGGCGTTTTGAATGCTCTATTTGCATTTTGTACAGTTCAGTGGCTGATTGTTTGGATGAACTGTGTTCACACTGCCTGCTATTATGTCACTCCCCCTGAGTGTTGCTGTGTTTCGGCAGAGTGCTAATCCACAACGCTGGCCTTTTCTCTTGGAGAGTATTGTCATATGTGCATTGTGATTCTAAAAACTATATTTCTTCTCACCTGGAAAAATTAGGAACTCAATTGTTTTACATTCATTCCAACCCATCTTATAGTTAGGTATATGCAGCTAAATCTAACCTTGAACTTTATATGATAGAATCTTTGAGCTCAGAGTTAGGTAAACTCAGCACTCTCCTGCAACGTCAGCCAAGGCTGATGTGTTACACTTGATGCTGTAAGTTTAGACAGAAGCTATGGAAAACCTCTAGTTGAACCATAGACAAGATACCTTCCCCTGGCCACTCAAATTCTCACCTTTCCTCTGACCTTTCGTTTCTTTTACTCTCTGCTCTAAAACCTTGACTTATGTGACTCTTCAAACTCCTCCACTTAGACTTAGGCTAGTTTACCTGTTAACCATTTAATTTTTTGGTGCTTTTAAGAGGAAGGAGACTAGATCCTGTGATTCAGTGGTTTATAATGGGGAGAGGGGTCCATTGAAAAATAGTGGATAGAAGAAGCTTTATGCAAATGGTCGTCATTGACCAACGTCAGCATGCCATTAAATTATGAAGATGTACTCAGCCTAATTAGATAATGAATTTCATAGAAGCTGAAAATATTTTAGTACCATTATTAAATGGTAGTTATTACAGATAATTCTCTTGGGCAGTCATCTTTTTTAAGTGAATTATTTAAGTAAAAACCTAAATCAGCCCTTTCTAGTACATTAAAATTTTAACCTTACCTGTATAACATAGGATAATGTAGGATGCTCCTGAGGACTGCATCCTGTTTTCCCAGAAGAGTAAGACTGTATGACGATGCTATGGATTGTGTTTTCAGTTTTAACGTTCCCACATACCCTCTGATTCTTATCATCACCACACCCCAGTGTGCTGACAAAATTGATATAAAAGGATAAAAGCCTTGAGAGGGGCCCTGGGTGGCTTAGTCGGTTAAGCGTCCGACTTTTGCTTGGGTCATGATCTCGCGGTTCATGGGTTTGAGCCCCGCATTGGGCTCTGTGCTGATTGCCAGCTCAGAGCCTGGAGCCTATTTCANTTATGGGTTGGAGAAGATATCATAAATAAAATTAGAAATTAACTTAGGACTGGGGCGCCTGGGTGGCTTAGTCGGTTAAGCGTCCGACTTTCGCTTAGGTCATGATCTCGCGGTTCGTGGGTTCGAGCCCCGCGTCGGGCTCTGTGCTGATTGCCAGCTCAGAGCCTGGAGCCTATTTCAGAGTCTGTGTCTCCCTCTCTCTCTGACCCTCCCCTGCTCACACTGTCTCTCTGTCTCTCTCTCCTAGAAATTAAAAAAAAAAAAAAGCCTTGAGAAACATAAATTGAAAGAAATATTTTTGTTATACGTGCTACTTTATTGATCTCATCCACTTTTTCACAGTTTTTGTTTTTTGCTTTTAAACTTTAGAAACGACATAAAGCTGATAATGCGGTGAACAAGAAACAGACACAAGGTAGGAATTTTACATTTTCTCTTATCTGTCAAATACACTCCTGGTAATATGTACAGATCACTTCAATTAAATGTAATTCAACCAAAAATACCTTGTATCTCTTAAGTTTTTGGTCCAAGGGAGACTCTTTTCTTTTTTCTTCATAGCATTTATTAGCATAATACTTAAATTTACATTTAGAGTGATTTATAGTAGTAATACTTTTGAAGATAACAGTTTTAATATGTTTAAGTGCCTCAGAGCAATGCATTCCCAAGTACTGTCCTTCATGAAATCAGTTGTTAAATGCTGCAAAATGTCTATAGTTTGTTGGTGATCAATAAATGTTATTTTAGATAAGATTTATAGAAAATAATCAGATATGATATTATTTGTTAAAAGGCACATTGGAAGCACTTTGTGTTATACTGTACACACAGATGATATATGCTCCAGAAATAAATAAAACAAAAACCAGGCCAGCTTCTGGGAAGCACATGGCATTTTGACATGGCTTTTTTTGTTGTGGGTTATATTTTGACACAGCAAAACTCTAAATGACCTTTCAACAAGTAAATAGACCATGATGCTCTAGATTCATAAAAAAAAATACCCAGGGACATGTGAAATAGACATCTTACCCATCCCTGAACTTGCCCCATCTGAGAATCTCATTTCTCTCTGAAGTTTCCTAATGTGATGAGGATCAGTCACATGTGCCAAAATTAGCTAGTAATTAAAAACAGTATTTATATACTGCTGTGATTTTTATGGGACTCTGCCAAATACCCTGCTTTTCTTCCAAAGGGATCATCTGCTTATATCTTCCACTAAAGAGATTATTTGCTGATTTTGATACATTTGAGAAAGGTACATTGATTAAGGTATCCCCTAATAACTTAAAATATTTACTGAGCTCATATTATTTATTATGGGACATATGAAAAAGCATAAGATGGGAACTACATAGAAGCCCAAGGGTAAAATATGATCTTATATGGAAAATGGAAGGTTTGGATTACATGATCTCACTGTCTCTGTAGATTTTTGCGACAAGTAATGGTTCCAATGCCAAATACTATATGAGTCCAAAAGAAAGAAAAGAAGTTGTGGGGTAATTTGAAATAGATCCCAAGTTTTGGGGAGCACTTTGGATGAGCAGAGGCATCCAGATGGGGAAGACATTACATGTGTGTTGAGAAATAGGGAAGAGAGGTTATCCTGAACCAAGATGGAAAGGGCTACTGAATTTCTTTGTTGAACCATTACTAGAGTGCCAGATATAGAAAGACATTCATATCAAAGGGAAGCAAACACATGATTAAAATATAAGGTCAAGGTCAAATTTTCCAGGGCCTGAATGCCAACCCAAGGAGATCCCAACTTTTCTTGAGTATACCGAGTAGCTATTGAAGGTTTACAAGCCAGAAAGACACAGCATGACCATCCAGATAAAGTTGAAGAACAGAAGTGGAATGGAATAGGAGGCTATTAGAAGCCTGGGGACAGAGTACTCCAGGTATTTGGGTGTGAAGAGACAACCATTAGGAATGGACAGGGGGAAAAAATACAGATATTACAGTTACTGGTATTATGGACAGTATGCAAAAATACATTTATGCTTGTTGCCACGTTGCTTAGAATATTCAGTTACAGCTTTTGAACCCAAAATATGTACCTGTTTTTTCCCCAATACATAGTATATCCTGTATCAGAGGGCTATCTTCAGGGACTAGCAGTTATTTATTTTCAAACCTTGTCCCAAGAAATCAACATTGTACGATGGAAGAGCAGCCTCATAGCTAAGATGGTTTTAGGCTACCACACCTTGTACTGATGGGTTCTCCAATTTTCCAGATCCCACCTACTGCCCAAAATACTCAATTTTGTCTCCTATTTAGAGAGAATATTCTTTCTTGGTTATTCGTGGTTCATCAGTTTATTCTAGATTAGCTCTATGGCTAAAAATGAAGGATATGCAAGTAGGAGGGAAAACTTCTGTAGTCTATAAAACTCATGTCAAAAATAAAATATTAGAGATTAATAACTATGAAAAACATTTTAAGTCAGCAGAAAACTTAAAAATTATTTTTCCAAGAAATTTTGGCTTTTAGCTTAACACTTGAATTTATTTTCTGAGGGAATAGACTTTTCTATTTTTCCTCCTTGCCTAGCTGAATGTTGCTTGCCTTTTCGTATTGTAGTTCATAGGAGATAACGAAAATGTTTGAGCAGGATACTGTTTGCTGTCAGATAACTCAAGTTGCTTGATATAAAAGCCATCTGTTGTCATTAGACTGGAATGAAATTCAATTTGCTTTCCTGAATTGAGGCAAGAATGGGTGTAGGAGTGGGAAGGGGGGTATTTTTGATAGATAATTAATTTTTGACAGACATTTAAAGTATTTAACTTAAATTTTCATTTTATAAATGTTTATCAAGACCATGTAATATTTAAGAGGACACCTTTCTGTCAGATTCAAATATTAGTCATCTAGTCTTGCAGAAATAAATATTTTGTCTCTTCATTTTACATCGAAACACTCGAGAGTGACTTTTATCACTGTCATTCCCTAATGACTTCAGAAATGTAAATTCATAATTTCATTTACAGCATTTTCAACCCTTTAAATGTAGACTGTCTGATGCCTCATTTTCATGAACTAAGGAATCCCAGTAGGGGTTAAATTATTGATTAGGACCTAACTCATGACTTCATAAACTTTACATTTTGAGCTTCTCATCAATACTTATGAGAGCAAACCATTTCTTGTCCTAGAGATCTGGAAGTTGCTTAGGTAAACGGTTCAGTGGGCTGGCCAATGCAGATTGCATATTGGTCTCTGAGGTCCTGGTTGCTGAGGGAGAGCAGTGTAAATTGATGGTCAGAAGTCCAGGTAGGATAAGTGAGTTTTTGAGTCTTGTGGTTCACTCCTCCCAATAAATTGTGATTGCTTCCTGTGTTTTTGTTACATGATGGTTTGTGTGTACTAGGTAGGTGTACCCTTTTACTCATCTTTCTGTTCCCCATACCTCTTAGCCCAGGGGCCTGTATGGGTGAATGAACCACTCTCCATATATATACTTGAGTACAGACAAAAAACAAGAGACTAGAAATGAAAGGAACCTTCTTAAGAGTTCATTATCTGCGCTGTAAGCAAGATGAAAAGCGATGTTTTCAAAAACACTGTGCTCCAGCCTGTTTTGCAGGCACTGATGAAATGCTAATGTGGCGGAAGCTCTTGGTGCCACTTTACCTTCTCTGTTGAAGCCATCATGTCATCATTTTGCTCTGCTTTGCCTCCTGTGAACACAGCACTGGGTCCACTTAACGCCTCCATTACCCAGAGTTCTAGAGCGCTGCCAAATTCAGAATGCCCTGGTTTTCTTTGCATCTAAACTTACCTTCATTTTCTCTGATTTCTTCCTCCATATTTTAACTCACAGTATTTGATACCTTGCTCCATGTGTCTGTACACACACACACACACACACACACACACACACACAGGAAACAGTCTCATAGTTTTCCCCAATCTAGGTTGTTTTACCAAATTAAGCTTTGCAGGAATTTGTAAAATATAAAATTGTTATTATCATTATAATATATAAATTGAAGACAATCTCTGTATGAATTTTTTATAGTGGTTGAGCTGGTTGTCATTTTAAATTGTAAATGTGTATTTGAAGTGCTATTATGGCTAGCATGCCAGCATTTCAAGTGGAATGGTAGTTTCACACAAAATCAGTACAGAGGCCTAGGGAAAAATGGGGTTTGGGTGCAGACTGAGAGAGATATTTAGGATCTTAAAATTAAAAATTCCCCCCTAATGAAATAGATTTGCCTTTTTAAAATCCCAGGTTTGGCTGTCTTCCCTGAAGGATGGTGTGTATACATCCCACAGGTGAGAATGGATGGCAGCTCCCTGTGACACCTGGCAGCCCATTGGTCACCTGTTCTGATGCCGTAGTTGAACAAGGGCCACCAGTAATTCCTAATTAGATTGTTTCATACGTTCCTTTATTACGTAGCAGACATTAGATTAATTTTTTTTTAAGGTTTATTTATTTTGAGAGAAAGAGTGCATGAGCAAGGGAGGGGCAGAAAGAGGAGGAGCAAGAGAGAATCCCAAGCACAGAGCTGTCAGCACAGAGCCAGACATGGGGCTTGACCCCACGAACCATGAGATCTGACCTGAGCTGACGTTGAGCCGGAAGCTTAAAACTGCCTGAGCCTAAGTGTCCATCAACGGACGAATGGATCAAGAAGAGGTGGTTTATCTATACCATGGAATACTACATGGCAATGAGAAACAATGAAATCTGGCCATGTGTAGCAACATGGGTGGACCTTGAGGGTGTTATGTTTAGTGAAATAAGTCAGGCAGAGAAGGACAAATATCATATGTTTGCACTTATAGGAGGATTAGGAGGAACTTAACTGAGGACCATGGGGGAGAAGAAGGGGGGAAATGGTGGGAGAAAGGGAGAGAGGCAAACCATGAGAGACTCTTGAATGCAGAGAACAAACTGAGGACTGATGGGTGTGGGGGGGGAAGGGGGTGATGGGCATGGAGGAGGGCACTTGTGGGGATGAGCACTGGGTGTTATATGGAAACCAACTTGACAATAAACTATTTGTAAGAAAAAATATATATTAAATAAAAAAATGAAAAAAAACCTGACTGAGCCACCAGGCACCCCTAGAATAGGTTTTTAATAGCTGTTTTTCTGTTTTAATTTTGAAAAGGACAACAACAAGTAGGCATGTAGCTAAAAATACTAGATCTCAGCTTTAGTTTGTCTTCCTGCCCTGGAGCTAAGTCAGCCTTTTCAGAAGTGGAATTGAGTTGGTGCTGGCTGATAGCCCTAAGGAGGCTTCTTCCCTGCAGGGCATGAAGTTGCCTGTCTCCAGTGGAAAACCATTTCACCTTTAAAGGCCTTTGTGAAAAAGCCTGGCTAGAATATGTTTCAGGATGTTCGGCCTGAAATAACCTACTATAGGCTGAATCCATCTGGTTAAGTTCATCCCATGCTAAGGGACTTAAGATAGTACCGCTGTCCTGTTTATTGAGAAAGCCAGGGTGCTACTTCTTTGTCTCCCAGGAGGTCTGCCCACATCTGGCCTGTCCAGTAGGCCTGGACATACACTCTGCCCCATGTACATTGTCTTACCTATACATAGTTCCTAGAAACTAGTACTTCCATGATCTTAAACATTGGGCTTAAACATTGAGCACACATATGACCTAAGTAAAGTTTTCAGACACTTCTAAGACTGTTAATATTTTCAAACTATCACAAAGACCTTAGGGTTGTATATATTGAACTGGTTAGGTATTTTTAGCAACAGCTCTGGGTGGAAACCAGGCATTTATTTGAGGGGAGTACAACCCCAGATTGTCTTTCATTTGTCCCATAAATAAAAGTTGCACACTGAGGAGCAAAAACCCACTGAGGAAATTTAGGGCCATTGTTAAAGTGAAAGAGGAAAAATAGTTGTGACTCAAAGTTGGAACATTAGTTATTTCACTTCAGTAAAGTCCTCACCAAGCGTCTACCTTGTATAAGACCCAGTGCAGAAAACACAGAAAGAAACCAATCTGTGTTCTTATTCTGCAGGAAATGATGATCTGGGAGGGACATAAGATGCCCACTAATACTATGATACAAGATAGAAAAACTAGAAGGGGCCAAATGAGAGAAGTGGGAATCCTGAAATGTCATTTTTGAGGCTTGTGAAGGATGAGTGGGCTTTCGGTAAGCAGAGCTATTGGGATGGTAATGGTGGGTGATTCAGGAGGAGGTGGAAAGGCCTGTGATGTATTCTGGGAAATAGTCTATTTCAGCTCGAGCATAAGATACGTGTCACGGAGCAGTGGGGGCAAGGACAGGAAGGCAAGTTAGGGTCCTTTTTTGGAGAGGTTTTAAAACCAAGGTGGAGAAATTGGAAAGAATTACTAGAGAGAGTGGCCAGGCTTCCAGTTATGCTTTTGAAACTATTTGGGTTGGGGAGTAGACAGATTGTCATTTTTTTTTAGGTTTGAGAGAGTGTGAGAGAGAAAGAGAGACAGACAGACAGTGCGTGTGGGGGAGGGGCAGAGAGAGAGAGAGGGAGGGAGGGAGGGACAAAGTATCTCAAGCAGGCTACCTGCTGTAGGCACAAAGCCCAATCCCACAAACCACGAAATCATGACCTGAGCCGAGATCAAGAGTCAGATGCTTAACTCACCCCAGGTGCCCCAAGAGATTGACTCTTGATGAATCAGGGAAGGGCTGGAGCCGTGAAGACGGGAAGGTAGAGGAAAATGCACAGCAAACAGATCCACCTGGACTCGACCAAAGAGAAGGAATCTTGTCAAGCAGCAAATACCGCTAAGTTAGACGGTGACACCCACTAAGGCCAGTGTTTAAGAAGTCAGGATTCTTGCCTGGTGCTCCAGCTCTAAGCTGCAGAGAACCAGAACCCAGCTGCACAAATGGTGGAATGGATTGATTGCTGGGGCTGTGGAGGAAGATTTTTTGAGGAATTGTTCAGTTCAGTGAAGGAAAAAGCATATGATTGATGACTCTGAGCAGGATTAAGGAAAAGCATTTTGAGAAAAAGGGATTGCTGACCCTTGTGCTCTCTGATCACATCATCTCACCCATATATTTTTTTTTTATAAGTCACTGGTTGAAAATAGCTTTCTGAAAGACGCCCCTAGAGTTTCTGTAGGCGTCCCCAGGGGCCCCAGGATTTCATTCTTAAGAGGGTCTTAGGGATGCCAGTGCGCCAGTGAGGCCCGTTGTTACAAGTTTTGTAAGTGGGTGATAGAAGTTGTATCAGCTAATGGAAAAGCCATATACAGAATATAGACAAGAGCAGAATTCAGAAAGTTCCCTTTGTCTTTTGTTTTGGCAGACTCCAAGCAGATTGTTGCTTGACTTGACTTTTTAAAATTTTGTTTGTTTATTTATTTATTTAAAATGTATTTATTTCTGAGAGAGAAAGAGACACAGCACGAGCAGGGGATGGTCAGAGAGAGAGAGGGAGATACAGAATCTGAAACAGGCTCCAGGCTCTGAGCTAGCTGTCAGCACAGAGCCCGACGTGGGGCTCAAACCCATGAACTGTGAGATCATGACCTGAGCCGAAGTCAGACATTTAACCGACTGAGCCACCCAGGCGCCCCATCTTGACTTTTTTTAAAAAAGATATTTATTCTGTGTGTGTTTGTGTGTGTGTGTGTGTGTGTGAGAGAGAGAGAGAGAAAGCGAGAAAGAGCTCAAGCACATGCAGGAGAGGGACAGAGAGGGAGGGAGAGAGAATCCCAAACAGGCTCCTCACTGACAGTGCATGTATATATCACTCAGGAGAGTTTTGTGCAATGTCAGCTTACCCCACAAAGTGGTTTCTACCTTAAAATTGTCTTTGGAATGCAAGGGTCTACATAGTGAATGAAATGATGCTTTAATATGGGTATGATGGTGCTTTTCTTTGCCAAGCTCAAAGCCACAGTCTCAGCACTACCCTGTCTTCCTCAAATCACTAAAGCTCCTTTCTAATGCTTACAACCAGATAGAAACTACAGTTTGCCATCCTTTCTGTGGTTTCCCCATCCTCTGTGACATCGCTAGTGCCCATCATCCTTTGGATAACTCGCTTCCTATTACCCACTTCAAGGAGTAGCATGATTGCCCAGGAATGGCACCCCACTGACTTTTAGTAACAGCCCGGTGGTGAGCTCTTTCATTTACAGTGGTGACAGCTTCTCTCTGAGAAGCCTGTGTTAGACTCTTAGTGAGCACCTGTATCTGTGCAGCGTTTGATGGAGTCCTGAGAGACTGCCAGTTTCTCTGGGGCCTTTGATTAGAGAACTCCCAAAGAACTCTAACAGACTGTTTTCAAAAAAGAAATCCATTACAACAAAGCTGTGAAGGAGTATCCTGCTAAGTAAAAACAGGTTACATTTGAGGTATTTGTTGAAAGTCTGAGATCTCTTCTGCATACTGTCAGACTAATTAGCCCGGGTGAAAATTGT
This sequence comes from Hyaena hyaena, assembly GCF_003009895.1. Lineage (NCBI taxonomy): Eukaryota > Metazoa > Chordata > Mammalia > Carnivora > Hyaenidae > Hyaena > Hyaena hyaena. The sequence continues at coordinate 5,574,991 of NW_024080656.1, read as the reverse complement.
AGCAGGTGTGTTTGGCTGGAACTGCAGAGAGAGGAGTTTTGCATTGAAAGGAATGAGTGAGGGGCGCCTGGGTGGCTCAGTTAGTTGAGCGTCCAGCTTGGGCTCTGGTCATGATCTCACGGTTTGTGGGTTCGAGTCCCACATCAGGCTCACTGCATCAGTGCAGAGCTTGCTTCAGATCCTCTGACTCCCTCTCTCACTGTCCCTTCCCCACTCATGCTCTCTCTCTCTCTCCCTCCTTCTCTCAAATGTAAATAAACATTAAAAAATAAAAGAATGAGCTATTAAAGCATCATAGGACAGGCCAGTGTCCTAATTCTGCCATGGCTCACTCTCAGCCCTCTTCACTAGGCATCACTGATCATCCCCACAGCTCACCTTCTTGAACTCTGATATTCTAGAGGTGTAGACTAGGTGTACTTTCCATCCCAGGAAAGCTAAAAGCTAAGAAAAGTACCCAGCATAATTTCTCACTTCCTCTAAACATGGTTGGAGCTGGGTCAGAGGAGGTCATTGATTAAAAATAACTGTGTTACTATTTCAGTCACCAGCTGAATACATGTGATATTGCTTATTTTAATTGTTCTACGGTTGGATGCTTAGGAACCAGTTCTGAAGTAAAGACAACAGTGAATTATACGTTTGACTTTTATCCATAGCCATTATTCAAGCCTTGATTTGTGCAGAAATATTTTATCTCGTGATCCGATTTTTAATTTCACCAGAATTCTGTATCCTAAAATGGGTTGAGTCTCAAGTTTGAAGAGAGCTATATACTTCCAGTATTTATTTCTGGGTTCTAATTTTATATTTCAAGTACAAAAGAAAGGGGGAAGGGGACGGTAGAAACCTATTCTCAGTTCTCACAAGCCTCCAAACGATGATAGTGCTGCTGGTCCCTGGACCACTGGTTGAGCAGCGAGGGTCTGTAGTACACTCAAAGAAATGTTACTGCACTTGGTTGGAATTCTGACTCAGTCTAGAGACATAAAGGTAATTTACACTTTGATTAATCCAGGTCACTATAGCCTTCAGAATAAATAACAAATACCCATTTAGATTGCCAGAAACCAAATGATGGATAACAATTTGTGTTTGTCTAGGTTTAGTCAGTGGAACTTCATACATTGCAGGTGAGAGTATGGATCGCAAACAATTCTTGGGAAAGTAATGTGGTCTGTATCTGATAAAAGTACAAACACAAATGCCCCAGAGCCAGCAATCTTCTTCTTAGGATCATGTCCTATAGAATACAGTCATATAAATATATTTTGGTGGTGTTTGAAGTGGTAGGAAAAAAAGAGAAGTCAGAATTTTCATCAAGAGGAAGATAGTTGAATACATTAGGATATAGCTGATGTGCAAGCCAGGGCTGCTTCACAGCTGGATTGGGATAGCCCTCTGCTTATACGTGGGACACATGGCCACGAGCAGAACAAGATGCACTAACTGGTGATTTATAAAGTGCTGTATAGGGTTTGAAACTCCCCTGGAGGCACCCAAGACCAGCTTTAGTTTAAGGATGTGTATAGATTGATGGCTTATTTGGTTTATCCTGTTATATAGTCTGCCTTGGCTAATTGATGAGGGGCTATAAAAGACCTCTTGGAAACTTTTCCTGAGGCTTCCTTAAAATTAAGATTTATTGTACATTTCACAGAGGTTCAAAATCTATGTCCTAGATGAGTGCGAAGAGGCCCTGGAGAACTGTACCTGGAAGTTTCTCAGACCCCTGATACTTCCCTGTGCTTTCATTTTTCTGCTGCACCATATCCTCTACCTTGATAAAAAGGTTTTTGTGGATATATTTTATGGAGTCTTATGAGACTGTTCAGTTATCTGACCCATTGTAATGGATGTATCCATATAGTGCGTTGTTTTCAAAACTGGCTCATCTGTATGTATGCTTTGTCCCAAACGCATCTGTGACATGTTAAGTGGAAAACCAAGCTACAGAGAAGTAAATTTTTAGAGACGAGAAAGCAAAAGTCCATATGTTCATGTTTTTTTTTTTTAAGTTTATTTATTTATTTTGAGAGAGACAGAGTGAGCAGGGGAGAGGCAGAGAGAAAAGGAAAGAGAGAGTATCCCAAGCAGGCGCCATCCTATCAGCGCAAAGCCCAACACGGGACTTGAACTCAGGAACCATGAGATTATGACCCGAGCCGAATTCAGGAGTTGGACACATAACCAACTGAGCCAGCCAGGCACCGCCATGTGTTCATGTTTGTTTAGAGAAAGGTATGTGCCGATGCATCAGTTAGTATTCCTTACCTTGAGAAAGTGGTATGGAATGAGAGAATGTCCACTCTCTTGTTATTAGCTCTATCTGGCTTGTTACAAACATGCATTGATTTCATATTTGATAGAAAACTTTGTCCACTGAATATATATTTAAAGGTTTCTTTTAAATTTTTTTATGTTTTATTTATTTTTGAGAGAGAGAGAGAGACAGCATGATCAGAGGAGGGTTAGAGAGAGAGGGAGACACAGAATACGAAGACAGGCTCCAGGCTCTGATCTAGCTGTCAGCACACAGCCCAATGCGGGGCTCGAACCCACGAACTGCGAGATCATGACCTGAGCTGAAGTCTGACGCTTAACCAGCTGAGCCACCCAGGCGCCCCAATATGTATTTAAAAGTTTCTTAGATGTGTACATTTTTGCATTCAGCAGCATCTTCCAGTGGATCTCTTCAACAATGAATTTTGAGGAAAGGTTTGGGCAGAGACAGAGAGGCCCTAGGAGGTAGTAGGAGAAGAGGCGGATTGAGAGGGAAGGAAGTGCAGAAAGGTCAGTTAGGGGAAGAAGGTCGATCAGTTCAAATGTGCAGAAAGAAGCCCTGGGAGCAAGGATGCCGGGAAGGAGCAGAGAGGGCAAAGGGAGCCATGAAGCAGGCTGGAAGATTGTTTTCTGCGGTTCTGAGAAAGTACTACAGCTTCCCACCCTCCTTAATGGAGTGAAGGCTCTGTGGCTGGTCTGCTGAGTTTGGAAAGCCTGATACGACACTTCTGTCCTGTTCAGTGAGACCCAGTAGAGAGGTTCAGGGCTATTTTTAGATGTGAACTAACAAACATCTGCAAAGTGGCAGCAGTTCAAGGAGTGCTCATTTAGATTGCAGATCTGTAAGGGGTGGCCCAGAGCTGACCACAGAGGACACCGTGTTAGTGCATCCAGTGCTTACAGAAACGTTTCCAACTGCTAACGCTGGAATCATTTTAGGAACTTACAAAACTGAGAAGTCTAATTTTAAGCAAATGTTTAAAGAGTCCATTGGCATCATTTTATGTAGCTGTTTTTTGAGTTATAATTCACATACCATTAATTCATTATTTCCAAGTATACATTTTTTTTCACGTATTCACAGTTAACACACCATCACCACTGATTCCAGAATATTTTCATCACCCCAAAAAGAAACTCCGTACACATAGGCATTAAAGCCCCACTCCTCTCTTCCACAAGCCTCCGACATCCACTAATCTACATTCTGTATCTATGGATTTATCTATTCTTGACATTCTATACAAATGAGATCATACAATATGTGGCCTTTTATGTCTGGCTTTCATTTAACATACTTCAGGATTCATTCATGTTGTGGCATGTATCAGCATTTCATTCCTTTTTATGACTGAATTATATTGCATCATATGGATGTGCCCCATTTTGTTAAACCATTCATTAATTATGGACATTTGGGTTGTTTCTACTTTTTGGCTATTATGAATAAATAGTGCTGCAATACACATTTGTGTACAAGTCTTTATGTGAACATATGTTTTCAGTTCTCTTAGATATATACTTAGATGTGGAATTTCTGAGTCCTATGGTAGCTATGTGCTTAACTTTTTGAGGAATTACCAATGTGCTTTTCTATATAGCTCTTTTTTAAACATTGTATGTTGTTTTTTTTTTTTCAATGTTTTCTTTATTTTTGAGAGAGAGAGAGAGAGAGAGTGTGAGCAGGGGAGGGACAGAAAGAGAGGGAGGCACAGGATCTGAAACAGACTCCAGGCTCTGAGCTGTCAGCACAGAGCCCGACACGGGGCTCGAACCCATGAACATGAGATCATGACCGGAGCCAAAGTCGGCGCTCAACTGACTGAGCCATCCAGGTGCCCCTGTATGTTGTTTTTAATATGGGACCTACTGGGATGCAGTGTTGTATCTTTAGTAAATCTATATAACTATTAGTTGGCTTCATTTGGTCCCAAACACATCAGTGGATCTGGCTTTCCATCCAGCAAGTGTTCACTGAGCACCTTTGTATCACTCTTCTGTAACACAGGGTATTCAGCAGTGAACAGAATAGAAAATGTTCCCATTGTCACAGTTCTTACAATCTTGGACAGGAGATGGCTCTTACATAAATCGTCTCTCAACTAAATATATAGTAAAACTGCCTTAATGCTCTGAGGGAAAAGTGCAGGAAGCTTATTTAGACTTGAGGGGAGTGGTAAAGGAGTGGACGTCATGAAATGCCCCCTGAAAAATTGTGTTAAAGCTGAGATCTGGAACTTATGTAGGAGCGATCTAGGTGAGGATGGAGAGAAAGAGTGCTCCAGTCATGGAAAGGTGCAGAGGATTTGAGGCAGGAAAGACCATGTTGCTTTCAATTACAGGTTGTGGAAAGGGGCAGAGGGGACTGCAGGAGGTGGTGATAGAAAGTAGGCCGGAGCTGTTAACCAAAGGCCATCTAGATGTGTGGATTTGTTTTATGAACCAAGGGGAGCCAGTTGAAGAGTTTTGAGCAAGGGGTGACCTAATCTTGTATATGTATGCATGTGCGTTAGGATATGTGGACTGATACATAATAATCCATAGTTGTACAAATATATATAATCATTATATATAGTGGTTATAGGTATGCTGTAGAAACTAAATTTGAAAGAGATCAAGAGTGAATGTGGGAAACTACTGGTGAGGTTAATGCAGACCTCTAGCTGCGTGGGACATGATGGGTGCTTCACACAGGGGTGCTGGTGTTGGCAATGGTGGAGATGTAATTTGGCAGAATCTGAGATACTTAGGACATAGAGTTAACAAGAAATTTTTAGTAGTAAAACTTATTCCTGATTTTCAATGAATTTTTTTTTTTACATAAGAGCAGAAGTGATTTTAAAAATAAGGAGATGAGCAGTGAGGCATATGAAAACAATAAAACCACCTCAAATCGCAATATAGCACCATTAATGAAAAGAATTTAAGTTTCTTAAAAGTATTGCTATAAAAGCAGTGAGAAAACCCTATCCAAATTAATAAGTGAATTTAACAAAATTACAAGATGACAAGGTCATTGTATAAAAGTTTAATTCATTTCTATATACTACCAGTGACCAGTGGGAAATGAAGTAAAAATACCATTTACAATATAAGAAAAAGTTATCAAATATCAATAAATAAATCTAATGAAAGACCCATATATACTGTAAACTCCAAAAACAAATTTTAGAAAAATTAATGAAGATGTAAATAAATATAGAAATAGATCTTGTCCATGAATTGAAAGGCTCAAGTCCTGAATCAAAAATCTCAGGAGCTGTTGTTTTAAGAATTAATGATTTGATTCTAAAATTATGAGAAAATGTAAAGGACTTAGAATAGCCAAAACTGTATTTAAAAAGAACAGAACAGAAGATTTACCTAATTTCAAAACTTACCATAAAGTTACAATAATCAAGATGGTATATATTATTGTGAAGATATGCAAATTGATCAACAAAATAAATACAGAGTCTAGAAATCTGCTATAGCACCTTGTTAATTTGAATGGGAAAAGTAAAATCTTTTTTTTTTTAATTTTCACTTTAAAGAGAAATACATTTATTTTTTCTTTCTCCAGATTTTTATTTAAATTGCAGTTAACGTAGTGTATAATATTAGTTTCAGGTGTAGAATTTAATGATTTATCACTTATATACAGACAGAATCTCAGATACATACTGAATGAGCCAGTGTATATGAAATGTAAGACTAATCTATGGTGACTAATTTATATTTGCCTCTAGAGATGGAAGGATGTATTGTAAAAGAGCATGAGGGATCTTTCTGAAGTTTTATATCTTCAGATGAGTGGTAGATTCACAGGCATTTACAGTTTTTGAAACTCATTTAACACTTAAGATCTGTACATTTTGTTATACCTCAGTTAATAAACAAAAGCCTCTAGGCATGAGCCAGACAGTTGCCCTAAATAAGGGAAGCAGTCTTGGTATGAGGCCACAGGAAACCATGAACATAGTGATACAGTGGTGAACCCCATAGAGAAAGGTGGCCACTGCTCTGTTCCAGGCACAGACGGGAACTGACTGACCTTCTGAGCTTTCCAGATAAGCTGAAATCTTCATTTTCATACCAAATTTCAATTGTAGAAATATAGGACACTGATTTTTTTTTAAACCTAAGTATTACACTTGAGGGAATATATGAAACAGGATCAGAAGAAATAAAATGGCAGTGAAGGGCTCTGGCTACTGTTGAACAGTATTTTTCTAATTTAAAGTACTGCAGATTTGAGCCCCATTATGTAGTGTCTGCTAATCTTGGTTATGGTTGATTTGAGCAGCACCTGGCTAGCTGTCTTTGTTGGGAACTGTACTTACTATATTGAAGCCACTGGATTAAGCCATTAAAGGGCAGAGTGCTCTCATTTATTCTTTATTCTTTGAAACAACTAATTTTGAGAAAAACACTGCTAAGCAGTGACAGATGACAGCTGTACCTGTGGCTTTTTACTCTATCTCATGTCCTGACCCTCTTGTACTCAGAGAACAACATCAAGGAGCAGGTTTACTCCTGGGATCAGTTTGATAAACTCTGCAGGCATTAGAGTTTTGTATTAGAATGTAGGGATCACTTTTGGATGTCTGTGGTTCAGATCCTTGACCTGTAACTGTATGATACTGTAAAAATTAGAACTTTAACTTAGTCCTATAGTTATAGAAATTGTACTGGAAATGTTTTAGTGTTAGATCTTCAACTTGGAATTATGATTTTTTTTAATTTAATGAAGTTGATTCACCAAAAGGCACTGTAGGATATTCATTGTTGTACTTATTCATTTCTTTAACAAGTATTTGAGAGTCTTCCTAGGAATGCTATGAGGTACTATGAGAAAATGAATAAGCAAATACTGGCTTTGCCCCCATGCAATTAACTGTGGGGATAATTTGTTGATTGATCTTGACCTATCCCTTAAGTATTAAGTGCTGTACCTTCTACCTTGAATTATTGTCTTTACTGTTTTTCATTTTATCTTTTAGTGTCTATTGGTATATTCAGTATTATGCCACAGACACATAGTAGGGGAGAAAAAAAGATGTACTGAGCAACGTTACTGCTGTGAAGCAGTAATAAGACACTAAGAAAATATTCCTGTACCATAATGTAATAGTAGCCTCTTCTTTCATTTCTTCTCAGTAAACCAAATATGGAAACTTATGCAGTTTGGCACTGTCATAAAACTAGAGGCGCAAATTCTTTATCTGTTTACGTGTTAAATTTTTACTAACCAATGTGAAATCTGTTTCTTGTGTGCTTGTGTAAATCCTTTGTTTTTTTTTTTAAACATTGCTACTGTATGGCTTCTGAAATGTTTTTTTAGCTTCTCATTCCCTTTTCACATCATTTTTGTGGCTTTCTCCTCCAGCTGTGGCCTATAATTCTTCTCCATGCTCAAGAAAGCCCTTGTAGCACAATGAGATTACCCTCTGTTAGTAATGTTTTATTGTGAGATCTAAAATGTGCATGGGTTATTTTTAATTCTCTGTGCAATTTTATACATCTTTGCTGTCATAATTAATTTTTAAATCTATAAAAATTGCCACTGGTTCATTTTTTGAAGCTGTCCATTTAAAATGATCATTTTCTCAGAAGCAAGCTTTTGATAAGTAGTAAAAATGTTTCTAAAAATGTCACCTTTTCTATTTCCAGTTTTGAGAAATGGTGCTTGGGAAATTGTACACTGGGAAAAGGTATGCATTGATTTTTATTACGTTCCAGAAGAAGTGTATTGATGTATACTCTAATAGATGTAATTTTTGTGTGTAACATAAACAAATGTCAAGAATTCTAATATGAAAGCTATTTAGTAATTAATGTTGTAAACATTCATGGAGTCTGTAGTTAGTCACCTCCCTTTAATTCTGAAATATACTAGAGAGACTTGAAAAGTAATATTTGGAATTCTGTGTTTTTCATAGTATATTTTGAGTACTGTTTTTCATAGATTTCATTTAACCATGAACTATTTTGTGTTGAAACTTTTTGCTTTAATCATCTACTGTCCAAGTAAAAATAAGAATTAGAGTACCTTAAAAAAAAACTTACTAACCTGAACATCATTTTCTAATGAACTGGAAATCAGGTCTGTAATATCGAGAGGTTAGTGTTCTCACAGGGCATGTAACATGGCAGTTAGCGAGTTGAGTCATAAGTTAGCACATGTTATCTAAGTGCGTTTCAGACTTCAGTTTCAAAAGGTAAGCAATTGTTACTAGTTCTCCCTTAGTTCTGGAAGATCAGTAACTCTAGTCATTCACAAGAAAATAACCTTTATAACTTGGTGAAAGACTTTTGGAGGCAAGGCCACTGTACCCAGGGGATTTTGTTCCCTGAGATGACTAGGAGCAGCTTAGGTGTGCCACACAGTCAGTTTGCTTGCTTTCCACTATTTTCCAGCAGCTTAAAGGCCGTGCCGTTAACCCTGCCCTGTGATGTTCATAGTCACCGTGTATCCTTGCAGGAAATAAGATTCCTTCTCAGTTGATTGCACCTTTCTTGATTTTTAAGTCAGTGGCCAAAATAAAGATTGACATCTCCCTTTCTAGGTGTTTAAAAACCCACTACTCTCTCTCTCTCTGTCTGGTCTTTGACATAAAAATAACAGAGAGGAAACTACCTTGATTGTGCTTCCTTTATTTCTGTCATAGTCACTGCTCAGAGAAGTAAGATAAAAAAATGAAAAAGCTCAAATTGTTTCCAAAGAAGTTTCCTTTATGTTCTTCTTTGGCACCTGTGGACTTAAGTATTTTAGAAGATTGGTAGGATATAATCAAGTATGATCAAATGAATTGTATTATAAATGTATTTCATTTACTAGGTTTGTCATGGTTATAGCATAAACACATATCTTAATAAATTGATATGTCAGTTTCTAACCGTCTTCTCCAAAGTAAGCAGTCATAAAGTCAGGAGATAAGCATGCACCACTTTCCTCTAAAATTACTGCATTAGAATATCTTATTTTACTGATGTCTTTTTTTTTTCCATTATTTCAAGATGGAGTGAATTACTGTAACTCAATTTTTCAGAGACAAGAAATTACCAGCCCATGATTACCCATAATGCTAGCGTTCTCAGTTGTCTTGGCAGTGCCACACGCTCCCTTGTCATCCTACTCTGGGAACAGAGGAGTAAAATTTAAAGTGTTATCAAAAGTCACCCAGCCAAAATGAGCTGATGTTACTTAATAAATTGTATTAGATATTTAATTAACTAGAATTAATGAAAGTTGGTTCAGTGATGAATTCAAGATAAATACTAAAGAATTAACAGCATTTCTTTTGTTGGTGATATCAAATTAGAAAAATACAATGAAAGATCTCATTCCCGGTGGTAAGTGAAAGGCTTACAAATAAATTTAAAATATGTATGTGACTTTGGTAAAGAAAACATCAAAACTTTTTAGGTGTTAAAGATTGACATAGATGTGCAAATATGTCAAATTCCTAGAGAAACTAAAAATACCAGCTGTTCCAAAGTATTGGTGTAATATAATCCCAGGAGAATTATTGGTTTTTCCTCAAGAGTTGAGGAAATTATTCATCTTAATTTCAAAAAGAAACAGTCCAGAAAATAGAAGAATATTTTGGGAAAATGAGCTGTGTATAGGAGGAGTAAAATAGAGAGCAGAAGTTATTAAAATAGTACGGTTCAGTTGCCAAAATAGGCATTGATAAATAGAATAAAATAGACTGGAAGAAAAGGGACTAGGATACCCTGAAATAAAGCCCATTTAATATTTAATTAAGGAGGCAGAAAATCATTGATAAAAGAATTATTTCATAAGTGATGATGGGAATCACCGACTTGCAGTTTCAAGAAATAATGCTGTTTATATCTAAGTCACATACCATGCTAAAATAAATTCCAGCTGGCTTAAAGTTAAATGTTAAAATGTTGTTTTTTGAAAAACATACCAATAGAATAAAGACTTTAAGAAATATTTGGAAAAGAGCAAGATCTCAAGCTGTGTGGAATTTGATCCTATAAAATCAAAAACACCACAAATAAGTAGGCACAATAGGGAAAATAGCTGCATAAACAGGACAAAAGATTGAAATTGTTATATAAATAGGAAATAAAAGTTGGCAATAAGCAAGAAGAGCCTTAATAAGCAACCAGACTCAGTATAATATTCGACCTAGTTATGAAAGTCACAAATTTAAGCAATATTGATATCTCATTTGCTATACTTCTACTTTACTTATCCTGCAGATTTTTTGTTTTATGAAGTATTTCATTCACATACTATTGTGGATTAGTAATTTAGGTCTTCATATTGAGAACCATAAAAAGGGAATTCTGGGAATTTATCCTAAGAAAATAATCATAAAGTAGAGGGAAAAAACTGTGCATGTGTAAAAATGTTTATTGTAACATTCTTTATAATGATGAAAAGTTAGATTCTGTAGATATCCAGCTGTAGGGAAAGTGTTTTTTAAATTACAACATTCTACACTCTGGCATATTTTGTGATAAGTAATAGCTGTAATTTCAAATACTGTGGCATCACAGAAAGATTTTATACCATTCATTCAGCAAATATTTATTGAGTATAGGTGGCAGCAGTGAGCTCACAGCAGCAAGCAAGGCATATGAGGGTTCCTGTGTCATAAAATATAATTGTAGGTTAGAAGAACAGAGACATTTACACTAAGACATCAACCATGTAAAAATGGTTTATTGAACACTGAGTAGACGGACATGAAAGCAGGCTTGCTTATTGGACAGGCCAGACTGTGGGACAAATCTTTTCTTTGGCTTATGTCACATTCTGTGCAATTAAAAACAAAATCAATAAACCGAAACCAAGAGTCTGGTCCTCATGCCAAGGTAATATGATAAGCGTATTACCCTTCGCGGTGCTAATGGGCTTTCTTTCGGGACTTGCTTTCTTGGTTTTTCTAAATGTGTGGCTACTGTGGCTACCTTTTAATTGTCCTCAGAGGACCTACAAGTGGTCACAGCATACATCCAGTCATTCACACACGGATGGACTTCAGCTCTCAGACATTATAGTTCATCTCTCCAGTTTTGCCCTGAAGACTTTTCTCTGTTGTACAAAGTAAAATTGTCTGACTTCCAAAGTAAGTATTGCGATTCCAAAGCCCTATACAAGGCACTGCGTCTCTACTCTTGACGTGTAAGCTATTGTCTTCATTGTCCTCACCGCAAAGTCTAGTTCTTCAAATTGAGATGCAGCTGAAATTGTTCCCAAGTTTTGGAGATAGTTGCAGGTGGAGAATTTAAGAGGAATCTTAGACTCAGCACATTGTCCTGGCTTTGTAGAGAAGTATGGAGTGGTGGGCTCTGTACGGGTGCACAGGCCACTCCCTAAGGATGCTTTAAGACACAAAGTTTTCACCACGAAATGCATTTGTTTGTATTTAGAATTTGTATCTCCAAAAATTCCTTAGTAAAAATATAAATATGCTGGGGGTCAGCAACTGGACAAAGGTCCTAAATCAGTCCATCACAGTTTGATAAACTTACTCATTTACATAATCCTCAGTTGTAGGTACAAATGTTGGTAACGTGAGAAGGCTCAAGGTAGTGGTCTAAAGCCCTAAATATTTCTTTAACTTCAGTATTTGGGGGACTAAGTGCTTTGTCTTGATGTTCCTCCACTGAGAACACGTGGTTGAGGAATTTGTGCCAACTTGACTTTCTCTTCTTTCCATTAATCTTATGCACGCACTAGGATGGAAAGGGAGAATGCCACATTAGGAGTGCAAACCCCCCTCCCCCCCAAAAAAGAGGTGCTTGGATGTGCTTGAGAGGCGATCTAAAATAGGCATCTTATGGAGGGGGCAAGTAGTTCCCTGCTCTTCTCATAGTACTGCAAGAACTGCTTTAGCTCTCCGTGAGTCTTTGGTTTTACAGGCCACTGAGTAACTACTTTATACCGTACAAGGTGCTAATAGTTTCTTTCAGTCCTCAGTTTAATGACCACAAGCCTTGCTTTTGTCTTAATAATGAATAAAGAATGAATAAAGATGTGGGGAAGCAGTGGGATCAGCTAGGGATTTTTGTAAGTCTAACTGTTAAACTCTTGCACCATAATGTGGATGAATATTTGATTTTATGAAGCATATAGTCTAATTGGAGAATAAACATTAACATGCAATAGGAGATTAAAGAACATTTAAATGGTAGCCTGGATGCCATTCTCTCCAAATGCCGTAGCTCCAGTGACCTTATACTTCTTGATCTTGGGTGCTTTCAGAGTACTACCAGAACACATAAAAGGCTGGTTTATACCTATAATTGCTGGTTTGTTATTTTTTTTAATTTCCCCTTTTTTGAGGGATGGCATGTTTGATTCCAAGAGCCCTGGAAATTTTTCCATTTCAAATCATCCAGATTTCAGCTAAAATCTCTCTTGAATCAGAGCTTCCTTACATATCATACCTGAGAGGACCGCCTCCAGCCTTCCCTAACTGTTCCTCCCCCAGCATATAAAGTAACCACAGTGGTCTGTCTCTGGAGTAATTTCTTATTGTGATTCCCACTGAGTACGCAATTCTCTTCTCCCTCACATCCAATAAAGTGTTATTTTAGGGTTCAAGAAGAAGTTGAAAGAGGAAAGGACAAAAAGGCTTTAACAATAACAAAAAAGACTTTTCTTCTCTTGATTAAGTATTGAAGCCTATTTGTAGATTTATTTGGCTCCTAACCAAGAGGGCACTTTGATGATCTATGAGAGTGGTTATCAGTGTAACTTGGTCAAGTTGTTACTTAGTTGGAGTCCTCTTGTTTGCTCAAAGCTCTGTGACACACCTGTCACTTAAATCACCTCTAGAAAGTTTCTGGGCTTATTATATCCTTAGTTTGTCTTTAGGACATGTTCACAAAAATGCTACTGGATAGAAAAACCAGGAAGAGATTAAGCTGGGTTTTTTAAAATTTAAAATACAACATAGTTTTAATATATTTACTTATGTAAAATCAAGCTTTGCAGCCAGTCAGATAAGGGTTTGAGTCCCAAGATTTTCCTCTCACTGTGATCTTAGGCATATAACTTAGAAGCTAATAAGACTAATTTTTTTCCTCCCTAAATTGTGAATTATAACCAAAACCTATTTTATAAGACCATCATGGGGAATAATGATCATATACATGGTAGTTGAGAATTGGTTTTTCCAGTTGTATTGAGATTTCCTTAAGCAGGATAAAGATCACATTTGGTAAATTCCTCCTATTTATTTTTATGTCATAGAGAATATGAGAAGCTGAGATGTCAGTGGATAAAATGGATGGATTTATTAAGATAAGTCCTATAGGTGGAAAAAAAGCTACAGTGCTCATATTTTAAAGGACTGCCCCATCCTTGGCCTCACTCCTAGATAATTTTATGCCATTTTGTGAAGATAAGTGGTTCTTGTTTGCCAGTAACCATTTTTTACTGTTTTCTATGCTTAAATACAGTGGGTTGTATATTTGTAACTATCTTTCAATGCAGATAATTAACCAATTCCCAGTTTTCTTTCAGGTAAATGTTGGAGATATAGTTATAATAAAAGGCAAAGAGTATATACCTGCTGACACTGTACTTCTCTCATCAAGGTAGAGATTACCTACTGATGCTCAAACAGTGTAGAGGATGGTTTCTCTACCCTGCATTGACCTTGTGATTTCTCCAAGGAAATAAGGAATAAACGAAGAATTTCAAACCTCTCTAATGATTTTGAATTAGCCATTAAAAAATTGATTGGACTTAATGGACTCTTTCTTGTTTGCCATATAGAATAAGTGATAGGTACTACACTGTGTAATTCAAAAGTTATTACAATTAGAATTCTACTCTCTCTCTGGCTACATCCAGATCTTTGTGTGTGGACCACTAACTCATGAGATTTCCTGTCATTTGTTTTATATAATACATGGATTGGGTTCTGTTGATTTTATCTTGCAAGCCTTGTTCATGATCAATTCTTTTATGATGTCTTAATATATCCCTCCAAACTTTCTTGATCTTTATGGTACATTAGTGCAAGAAAATGGATGAATGATTTCTTTTTTGTCGTTATACCTCTTGAAATGCCATACTCTTCAAACAAAAAGAGAATTGCAGTATTTTGCTTTTTTAAGTTCTTTCCATGACTGAATTTAGATAATTTCTGTTTTATTAATATTTAAGATAGTCATGAATTAGTATTCAGAACATATGGCACCGTTACCCTTTAAAGAATGCAGTTTCCAAATGGTTTGGGGTTTAAAAACTGTAAAACTAGTCCTAATATAAATTAAGAAAATTGTTTTTGAATATCTTAGAGGTTGTTTATCATCATTTCCTTGGACAGTTTTATTTGTAAAATCCACATATAAATATGGACAGTGTCCTTTTTTCAAAATCTATTTAATCAGGTCATTATTTAAAGTGATTGGACTTAACACAAATCAGTGAAACTTAACCAAGCAAAAAGCTCTCCAGATATTTATAGAAGTAAGTCTCTGGGTAGTTGAAGTACAGTAGGTAGTTTTACTTTTATATTTTATAGCTGGAGGATTTTTGTGTCACCTCTAGATTTTATTTTCAGAAAAATTAAAATTAATGGGTTTTTAAATCAACCTTTTCATTATTATTATTATTATTATTATTATTATTATTATTATTATTATTTGCTTATAGCTTTAATCAGGGTAGGTTTCTGAAACAGAGGTAGAGGTGCTGGTCCACACATGGCTGTGTGAGAATGAGTTTAACTGTTGAGCTTACTGTCACTGCCCCACATACCAGGTGGCATCAGGTACCATGGAAGACTCTGCTTAGGAGACAGGAAACCAGGATTCTTACCCTGGCTTGGTGATTTTGAACAGAAGACTTAATCTCTCAGACGTTGATTGCACATCTTTTAAAGTGAGGAAGATGGAGTAAATGACAAAACTCCGATATTCCCTGATTCTCCTCATTTAAATTCAATAAACTTTCATTTAAGTTTTAACAATGCATAGCCAACAGAACAATGGGCACTTGGTGGCACTAAATAAAGGTTTGATAAATGTAGTGGATGACTGACCATCTAAATGTCCTATGACAAAGTTCAAAGTGATAATACAGCATTCCAGCAATTTAAGAAATTTTTGGTGTTTTCCTGATAAAACCTATCAGAGACATAATTTATCATAAAGAATATCACATATATGTACCATTAATTACAGTATTTATTTTTTGTATGCTCAAAAGTGTGAAGATAATTGACTCTACTACCCTGACTTTATACATACTTCTGAATTAAAAGTTTTAAAAATATTTTTCATCAGCTTCCATCCACCCCACAGAAACTCCCAGAAAGTTCTGTGCTCATATTTCTTAAAGTTTGGAGCATTTTTACAGGAGCATTTTCTCAACATTAAAAATATTCACTGGTGGCTTATAGATACTGTAGTATAACTATAGATATGGAAGATCAAAATAGATTCTCATCTTTTTTTTAAGATTTTAAAGTAATCTGTACACCCAACATGGGGCTCAAACTCACAACCCTGAGATCGAATCTCATATTTCACCAACTAAGCCAGCCAGGTGCCCCTATATCTTACTATAGCATCCACAGAGATTAACTTCCTCCAAAGATTATTAGGTTTTAAAAGATTACATGTTTGATTGCATTTAGTTATTTAGTAGGGCTCAAAGTAAAGTATAAAGCCTCTTCCATTATATATTTCTATCCCAGTGGCAAAATACCACCTTTCAGGGGTTTTTTTTCCCCCTCTCTCAAAAAGTTTTGCATTACTCTTGTGAAAATATATTAGACTTAAAAAATAGGTAGAAGTTTCTGTCATCATTTAACATCAAGCGGAACTTTGACTTCAAGTCTTATTTTTGGCCATTTAACTTTAGCTAATGACTAAGTCAAGGTGGGCATGTTTAATCTCTGATCTGATGCCTTCATTATGCCACACTGTCCACTCTCAGAAAAAGGACATGATGACTCTCACCTGCAGGTGAGCATCATTTAACAGTAAACATAAACAACAGTTTGTAATATTTTAATTTCCAAATATTTTCAATTATTAATTACTAATAGTGCACCCTTTCTGAGGTAGTTTGAAATTAAAGCATGAACACTGTTGAAAGTTACTGTGTTTCATTGCTTTTTCACTTTGACTTGAAGAAACTGAAGTTTTAGTTTATAACAAATACATATAGAAGTTCAGAAAGTAAAAAGTAGAGTAAAATAACTCAAGCTGTCTATTTCGTACCCTCTCTAAAAAACTTCTGGGTTCAAAGGGCTTACCCTTCTAAGGCATTATCGAACAACTCAAAAGGCTGCAATTATGCCTTCTAACTTCCTAAAATCCATGTTTTCACAACTTTGCATTAAAGGTAATGATATGTATGCAATTAACTTTGCAAATGTTTTGGAATCAGAAAATTTCTAACTTTTTAAAAATTTTTTTGTGTATCGGGTGGTGGTGGAGTCTAAAGTCTAAAAAGTAGTTCCCACAATTCTTTCCTTCTTGGCTAGGAGTAGTCATCCAGTAGATGGCATGGGAGGGAGGAATTGGAAAAAGGAAAATCTATAAGATAAAATAGCTCTGTATATAAAATTATTTTGTTTTTGATAAGACAGTCTTGTGAATAAACTTTCAAAAAGACGCAAAAGTTTCCACATTAAAAAGTGAAAATTGGGCTTTGAATCGAGGAATCCTTTAATATTTCATGTTTTCTTGTACCTTTAGACCTGATGAAAATAAATTTTGAAAAAATTGGCATTAGACATTTTTATTAACATGTATTATTTTCTATAATAATTTCAAACTTTCTGTCTCTTTTGTCCATTTGTTTGGTTCTTCTTTTTTCTGTTTTTCATTTTTTTATTTTCCGTTTCAATTACTTTAAACTGGGACCTGTAGGTGGCAGTAGGGGAAATAGTGAAAGTGACCAATGGGGAACATCTCCCAGCAGATCTCATCAGCCTGTCCTCAAGGTTAGAACCACTGAGTCGTACAGGATGTGTGTATGTGGATCCTCACCCTACAGCAGAGAACAATTACACCCAAAGATGGTTGAGTTCTGTGTCTCTTCGTGTAAAACACAAAACTTTTTATACTTCTTGGAGATAGACATTTCATTTAGATGTTGTAAAGGCCTTTTATGAATGAAACACTGGGTGCTGTTTGTCCCTCAGCTGGGCAGATTCAGCTCCTATTGTTCTCAATAGGAGGCCGTGAGGCATGCCAGTAAAGGTAGATTTCAATTTCCTACACATCATTAATATATATTCATATTTAACAATATGCCTAAACACTGAAGATGAATTTAATACCTCTCCAGGATACTGTTTTGAACAGTGTTAAGTTATTCATGAAATGAAGTCATTGACAAATTTTGCCTTTTTCTTACATTTGCAATTTTCTATGAGTTCTGTAGAATCCCTTTGGCAATTATGACTATAATTTGGGCTGGTATAGGGTTTACAGAGGACCCCCTGCACAAAGCTGGATGTTGTACATTTTGTACCGCATGCTTTGGGATCAGTTTTTATCCCACTTGTTACTAGTGACAAAGTGCATGTTACCGTGGTCATGTTCAGCTGTCTACCAGTGTCTGTATTGTGATCTATCTGCATCCTGTTCCATCTTTCCACCTAATCAAAAAGCCTGCTTTGCCTCTCTGACTGCAGCTTGCGTTTGGATGTCACCATTATTTGCTGAAATATTTATTATCTAGCATGATCCCTTATGTAAAACTTCTGGCTGCTTTTTCATAACACTATTAAAAACTGCTTCAGTAACAGCCATCTTAAGGGAGAATGTTCTGAATTCAGATGCATATTTGCCCCACTTCAAGTAGAAGTCAGCCATTTAACTTTTTAACTTCCTAGCCATTTAAAGTCCTAGAAAAATTGCTTTATGAAAAAAAAGATAGAATGTTAGTCTCATTTTAATGTGAGAATGGCCTCGGATATATTGAACAGTAATATTTTAGTGCATTTTACTGGCAAAGTATGGAATCTGCATTGTTCACCTAACATCTGTCACCATGCCTCTGTATTATCAAAAGATTTGTTTTAAAATTTCATAAGCCATTTATGTTTCAAATGTGTACATAAGTTACAAATTAGCAGTTACCAGAGCCAAATTCAATGTTGAATAGATGATATGTTGAATAAATAATAGAGTGAAAATATAAATATTGAAAACCTTCTCCAGTTGGGGAAAAAATGTAAGCCTGTATGGGAGAAAAAAAAAAGTCCATTGAGTGAACTGAAGAACTTGCAAACTTATGTTGAAATGAATCTGTAAAATATTTGATCATTGACCGTATGTTTCAGCAATTTTCACAAATCTCCAGGTCAGAATACTAAGCTACCTGCCCATTTCTGAAACTTGAAATAATCAGTTTTGCACATGTACAAATTGGAAGTTGATTAGAAGATTCCAGGTATTTGTAACAAACCTTTTCCATTCTAACTTTGAATACATATCCTTATCAGAGATTACATTTATACTTATATGATGTTAATAAGGCTTATTGTATAACCAAGTGCTAATGAGATTGATTTAACTTCAGAATGCTTTTCCTTATACTTGAGGGTCAGATGATGCACTGAGATGGCAAACTCACCTGTCCATACTTGCTGGACACAGACTGTGAAGGAAAAGGATATACACAGTCCAGGGTGTAGTACCTGTGATAATGCTGGAGAATGAGCACCCCGTCCGCTAGCCACCGCGCACCAAACTTTCCAAAAACATTCTGATGGGGACCCATGAAATGCACTTCCTAGGTTCAGGTCAAGGAGCAATATGGCCAAGTTGGCGGGTTTTAGTTTAGCTTTTTCTGCTGCACGAATCTCTGAAATACCCTTAAGAAATAGAACCGGAGCAGAAAAAAGAAAAGGAAAAAAACAACAGAAAAAACCCCAGAAAGTGTATACCTACTTCCATTGTAAAATTTGTTCATACAGTTTTTAAAAGTAGCCTTAAAATTTAAATGTGATAGTTTGTATGATCTTATTCAAATGAAAGTTTATAAAAGCAGCAATCTGGAATTTTCTAATCACTTTCCTTAACCAATTTATACATGGGCTACAAGCATGAAATCTCACTTGATATTTTTGAGCTAAAGATAAATCTGGACACAAAACTGCTTTACATTTCAGATACAGTCTCTGTCATGTGTCTATGGATGAGCAATTTAAGTATCACATGACAAATCTAATCATTGACATTAGCTTGAAGATCAGTACTGATTGGCATCAGGAAATTGCTTTGTGGCCTTTCTAGCTGAAAAGTTGATCCGCATGGGTTCTGCCTCCCAGCATTTAGTAGTTAAAATGGAAATCATAATGAAACTAGACCTAAAGCTTTATTTAAAACAAAAGGCTTCAGTGAGTCTAAGCATTTAAATAAGTTATTATTATGCTTCCTTCCCCCACTAAATCTTTCTGCTTTTCAATTTTAAACAACAGTGAGCCCCAGGCCATGTGCTACATTGAAACATCCAACTTAGATGGTGAAACAAACCTGAAAATTAGGCAGGTAAGATCTAATACAGGTTTATGTAATTTTTGCTGATTTTTTACATGGAATCAAGAGCTTTATTTCTGTTATTGTCCTGAATTGAAGTAATACTGTCTAACTGCAAATATTTTCTTGTTGAGCATCTATGAAGAGGTATCCTCAAGTATGATGGAAGACTCAGATTACTTGCCTGATTAAATATGGTCCATCATACAGATATATTTCTAATATTCTTAATATTTTATGTAGTAGCCAACACCCTGAAGATAATAATTGTAGTTCTAAGTGCTTTGACATGTGTTTGCTTATTTATTTTCCCTATTTGCCTGGCCCAAATTATCATTTGGCTTTACTGTATTGAAAAGGCATAGTTTCCATTGCTGTTCTAAAAGTCTCACTAATCTCAGGGAATAGTTAGGATTTCTATATTTGCTTCTCATATCATCCCTTGATAAAAAGCAATGGTCTTTTTAAGGGACTTTTTAAAATGTACTCTCTTCAGTTCTAGGGGGGATGATGGAAATAACAAGTGAGAAGTTTGGGGTATGATGGAAGTAGGTCATCATGGCACCTGAACTCAGAGTGCCCCAGGAAGTGGGGTCCTGTTCACTTCCAGCTAGTAGAAGCTAGTTGGCCAGAGGGAGGAATTATTTTTGAGGTTTTCCTTCTCAGTGGACTAAAAGAACAGAAACTAACGATTCTCTTTGGACTTGGATTCTATTTATTTTGTATTCCCTTTTTGAGATTCAGCAGGCAGACTGTATCATGCTAAATATTAATTTTATTTTTGGAAACACTGTTCTTTGAAGGCTTACTTCAAAATATCTTTGCAGACAAGTTAATAGTCTCAAATATGTTTTACATCTTTCACAAAAGCTACTCTATTCTTGTGTTCAGGTAGAGAGGAAGGTGTTTTGACCAACCAGTGTTGTGCAAGGGAGGGGACTTGCTTATAAAATAGTGGGATCTCTTAGATCCTAAGGCCTAGATGAATTCAGAATCCCCCTGCCTCCCTCACACAACTCAATTAACATACTCTTTTGCTTTTTAAAAAATTTTTCAACAGGGCTTACCAGCAACATCAGATATAAAAGACATTGACAGTTTGATGAGAATTTCTGGCAGAATCGAGTGTGAAAGTCCAAACAGACATCTGTATGATTTTGTTGGAAACATAAGGCTTGATGGACATAGGTATGTAAAATTGGTCTTCATAAGAACACAGAATTTAGGGGTACCTGGGTGGCTCGGTCAGTTAAGCGTCCGACTTCGGCTCAGGTCATGACCTTGCAGTTCATAGGTTCAAACCTCACATCAGGCTCTGTGATGACAGCTCAGAGCCTGGATTCTCCTTCAGATTCTGTGTCCCCCTCTCTGCCCCTCCCCTGCTCATGCTCTGTCTCTCTCTCTCTCAAAAATAAACATTAAAAAAAAAAATCCAGAATTTACTGTGTCTCAGTGTATTGCTGAGTGTTTTCCAAGCCTGGGTGCATATTATTTTCTCATGCTCTAAGTTTGAACATTCAAAACCTCTTCTTAAGTATTTCTCTGTTACTTCTACCAAGAGTCTTTTTGCAGACATGTTAGCTCTTAATTCCATGCATATGGTACAGCTGAAGACTTCCTCAAGATTCCTGCCAACCTAACAGTTGGATGTTTTCAGGGATATTCCAGGTTTCTGGCACATTATTTAAAAGCATATTCTTTGGCCAGACTACTTATGTTATAGGCCTATCTGCAGTCTCTATGGCTTGGGTTCCTTCCTGTGATCTCTATGTGCCTCAAGGAGTTCAGATTCTACCCGCAAGGTTCTTGTCTTTCTTGTGTTATCTGTATAGTTCCATATGCTCTTTTCTATGCCACGTTATCATCCACAGTTATCTTTACTATTACCTCCGTTCTACCTTTCATCCCTTCCCACTTCTCTTTCCTACCTCTGTCTTCATAGATGCAACCAGTATTTCTCAAGCCCCCAGTGGGCTAGGCTAAATACAGTGACATAACAGGAGACTGCAATGAACAAAGGAGATAAATATGCCCACCCTTGTGAGCTTACTTTCTTGGAGTAAGGAAAGCGCATACAATAAAATGATAAATAAGAAAATTCTGTACTTAGAAAGTTATTCTGTAGGTTAGAAAGTGATAAATGCTTTAGGAAAAATAGCCCAGGATGAGGCAGATTGGGAGTCCTTGAGAGCAAATCACTTTTGAGTTAGATTGGGTATAGTAAGCCTCGTTTAGCAGGTAGCATTTGAACCCTGTGAGTAGGAGGAGAGTAAGTTAGCCATTTATATATCTGGAGGGAGATAATTCCAGACAGAAGGAATAGTCAGTGCAAATTATTACTTATATTTATTATATCATCTTAAAGTGGGAATGCACCTAGAGTAGTTATAAAATTTCAGGGAGGCCAGCGTGGTTGGAGTAGAATCGCCAAGAAAGTATAATAAAAGAAGGATAGAGGAATAATAGGGAACCAGACCATGCAAAGCTTTGAAGGCCATTTTAGGGTGTGACTCCGAGTGAAATGGTGATCCATTGGAGGGTTTTTAGAGGGGATATCAGCAGTTCGGTTTTGGGCTTAATAAGTTTGTGTCGGGGAGGCAGATGACTATATAAGCCTAGAGCTTGGGGTAGAAGTCTGGGTTATGAGATAAATTTGCAAATAGTTGGCATAGATCATTAAAGCCATGGAAGTGGAAGAAATCACTGAAGATGAAAGGGTATGGATAGAAAGGTGAGGAGTCCCAAGGACTGCCCTAAGACTCTGCAATGTTAAGGTTGGAAAAAGGGGAGGGACCAGCCAAAGAAACCAAAATCGGGTTGGTAGGAAGGAAGCCGAGATGGAGTGAGGAAGGAAAGTCTACCGAGGCAGAGGGAGTGATAGATGTGGGTCACATGTTGCTGCTGGTCATGCACAATGACCCTGAGAATTAACAGTTAGGTTTAGCAAGTAGAAATCCTTGAGCTTGGTTAGAGCAGGAGGAGCCTGATGAAATGATTCTGAGATAGTAGAAGAAGAGGAGTTGAAAATACCAAGTACAGACAACTTTTTCAAGGAGCTTTGTTGGAAAAGGCAGTAGAAATGGACCAGAACCTGGCAGGAAGGGTAGGGTCTTTCCCATCTGCCACTTCTTCATCTTGCCCTCGCCTCTCTTCTCCTCTGTCTCCTCTACTTTACAGTATACTTTACCTACCAGATATAGGTAGTGGCCAGCTAATGCACTAGTTCATTCCACCGGCCTGAGAGATGATCAGTGCCTTCATTATTTTGTAATTGCGTCATTACAGTATTGGAATTCTAAAGGACACGTGAAATATACCCTAAACTGTCATCCTCATTCAGAACCACCAAAAGCTTTCCTGTGATTCATGAAGTAATTATATATTGTTCTAAAATTTGCACAGAATGACCTTACAGAGTGAACATATGGTTATAGACTAATAATAGAGTTGGCCACTTATATAGGTTTCTGTAGTCTGACATTCCTAACTGGCCAGCTTCCATTTCTTATCAGTTCCCCATCAAATCAATGCCAAGCTAATCCATGCAGTGATAAGAGAAACTTTGTATGATAGTGCCAAGATTTAGGGTAAGATAGAATTTATATAATAAGCTTTAATATATATGAAAGGTGGAAACAGATTTTCAGTATCACTGTATTTGTGGTACATTTTTACTTTTACAGTGATTACTCAGAGTTCTTGGAACCCCTTTATTTGGAACATGTGTACTTTGATTCCATTATTAAGGATATGAGGGTCATTGTCTAATGCCAGAAGCTTTGGAATTCCAACTCTGATGAAATGTAGTAATAACTAACTCATGTTGAATCCTTGTGATTGAAAAGTAGTATTTTTGTTTGTTTGTTTTTGAAGTTTGTACCTAATTCCAATCAATTCATACCACAAATGCCAAGGTAAAAGTTGTCATATTATACCTCATTATATATGTGAGGAACAGTTTGTACTTATGTGCCTCAGAGCATAGTCTAGCAGCTTCCCAAGAAGTTCTTAGAAATGTGCTTTATGCCTAAGATCCCCTCTCAACTCTGAAGTGCACCGCAAATCTTGAGACATAAACAAGAAGGATTCCCTTCCAGATGGGTCTGAAAAGCATGCTATTGCACAGAAAGAATGAGAATTATAGACACTGTAGTCTTCTAAATTCGGATACACCATTTCCTAAGAGCTTACTTAAGTAGAGGCCTTCAGGTGCAGTTATGACCTGGACTGATTTCACCTGAGCCAGTGATAGTTAGGCAGTTCTTGAAAGAAGGTCTAAGACCCAAGCTCCTACTAGCTTTACACACCTTCACCCCATAAGGGCCCACGAGGAATGAAAGTCTCAACCTCACTTTGCCTCTCCTGGCAAAGAAGTTCTAGAAGAAGTCCTGTGCTCTCTGGAGACTTCTTGGGTGAACTGTTTCCTTCTTTTTCCAGAAGGTTTTTTTTAATGTAGTTTTCTTTATATTTGACTTTTCTTTCTTGCCTTTATTTTCTTTTAATGAAATGAAGACCTAGTGATAGGAATCCTTAAGCCATTATATTTTGTGTAGTATATTTCCGTCAAGAATCCCACTGTGTCTCTGATAGCTTGTACCTTTCTATATGAGGTTGTGTCAACCTACGTACAAGGGTGGGTAGTTTTACAAAGAACCTGCAAAAAACCTAACTTGGCCTTTATTCATGAGAAATGTGTTTTAAATCATATGAAATAGATATCTTCAATTTGCTGTCATTTCAGAGGAATGTTTAAGACATTAGATGCTTACCATTTATTGGAAACTTATTCATAGTTCTCAGATAGTTTATATTTGACTATAATAAATTATCCTAGAGATTTTAAATAGGGGACTTACCTCTGCAGGGCAGGGATACTAATGCAAGCGTATGATGAGATGATGTATTTACCTTGCCTTGTATATTATATGAACCTTTATTATGCAAGAGCTATTTTTAATTAGGTGTGGGAGGGGAGCAGATCCCCTAACCTCACCACTTCCAAACATCTTAGAAACCGAAACAGACTTACTATATCAGGAAGAGTCTTAAATATTTAAGTTTGAAAATTAGCCTCTGAGTTCCAAAACATTACCTACTATCTTGGATAATGAAGTTGTAGGAAATGGCTGGTTTGGTGCTAAGGAGAAGCAACTGGAATGCTTCCTTCCAGCTGTCCTTGTATAAGAAAAGTATTCTTATTGGTAGGAAAATTACTTCTTTTCTAAAAATAAAGTAAGTGTGAGAAGGGTTATTTTAGTAACAGAACCTTTGTTGGAACTATGTAGTAACTGTAGAATTCTTAAGCATTTTAGAAAATGTTTCTAATGTCACAACATAATCTGTCATAGCACTGTCCCCCTGGGAGCCGATCAGATTCTTCTTCGAGGCGCCCAGTTGAGAAATACACAGTGGGTTCATGGAATAGTTGTCTACACTGGACATGACACCAAGCTGATGCAGGTGGGATTTTTATCTTTGAAAACTTTTTGAACCTATTCTCTTGAAAAAATGTGCTATTTGTAGCTCTCTGTGCAGTAGTGTCAAACGTAGCAGACCATCTGTCACAGATTCCTGAGCCCCACACCATACATTCAGAATCTCATTCTTCAGTATGTGGGGCTATGAAATGGTTCATGCACATAAGAACACTGAAAAGTTTCATCAGGTGTCAACAGTGCATGAACTCTTAATGATTTTGTGTATTGGTCCATTGGTAGCATTTACTATTACAGTGATTGATGCTAGTTGTCTGTATAATGATGAGTGCTCTAAAGTATTTGTCTTCTAATTTTAATACAGTTTTAAAATTTTAGAACTTTCATTTTTTCATAAAAGGAAAAGAATTTGTGAGTCAAATGTTAGCCCTTTTTGGTAACATTTTTAATGTTAGCCCATTTGAATCAACTTTAGTCTTAGCACTTGTAATGTTTACATGGGCCTGTGGATGCTTCTTTATGTTATAATAAGAGTGTTCAGTGGTTAGATGGGTGGGGAAAACTATTTTAAGATACTAAATGAAAATCTGCCTTAAGTTCTGATAACTTTGTAAAGTCACAGAGACATTATCAACAGGCAAACAGGACTGCTATTAATGATTCCACCCCTACCATTCTATAAATTATGCTGTAAGCCATTATTTTCTATCTGTTGTTACAGATTCAATTTTCTTTTCTGTGAGTGCCTTGGTTAGCACTGATCTAGCATGATGATTTTTATCATTAAACACAGCTGAGGAAACTTCTGCCATTTCCATTTCCTATACCCAAGACCACTTAAATGGTTGCTGTGTGGCCACCAGAAATGTGGAAACCAGAGATCCTTTTGATGTGGACTTCATACTTTGGAACTTCTGGGTCTCTGGTTGTGGATGCATAGGCCACCTTCTCTGTCTCTCTCCCTGAGCTGAGATGCTAGATGCTTCTAGTCTACCCTGTTTGCTTAAGTAGTCTAATAATACATTGTTCATCTTGCCTGCCACAATGCAAAAATTGGGTCTATAAAGGAATATTATTTCCTTCTCTTCTTACTGTTTTACATCCTAGATAAAGACACGGCTGGGGGGAAGAAAAGGTGGTTAACCTTTGACAGCTTATATCTGTAATTTTTTTCTGCGTAATTTTTGTGTTTCTACTCATGTCTAGATTTTGAGGTGTGGCTTTGTCGTCTTCATCAAAATAACAAAGATATATTACTAAGTCAATTTGTAACATTTTTTATTGCTCATATTGTTTCTTTTTACAGAATTCAACAAGTCCACCACTTAAACTCTCAAATGTGGAGCGGATTACAAATGTACAAATTTTGATTTTATTTTGTATCTTAATTGCCATGTCTCTTATCTGTTCTGTGGGCTCAGCCATTTGGAATCGGAGGCATTCCGGAAAGCACTGGTATCTCAATCTGAACTGTAAGCATTAAATTGCCTATTGTACTTAGTGTTTCTTTCATTAAAACCTGTATTTGTTTCACAGCTGACTTGGGATTTCCTATTATTCCTAAAAAGGAGACCTTGTTGCCAAGATAATTGGGCATTTAATTTTTTTCAATGCAGTTTCCAGCAAAAGGAAGTAAAATGTTAGAGTCTCTATATTTGAGAATTCTTAAAAATATAATGAGCACTCTGTAGTAGCATAAAATGTTATTTGATATTTTAATTAATATTATTCATTTATTCTTTAAATGTAAAAATGTAAAATGCAAGTAATTCATGGGTTCAAATGAAAGTACGTTCAATTTAAACATTTTACAAGCATATGCTCTACTTTTGATGCTTTAAATATAATCAATCTGCTTTCTTCACCCAGATAGCTACCTAAAACTATCTGTGTTAAAATATTTCTAAAGAATGAATGAATAATATTAATTAAAATATAAAGTAACAATTTTATGCTAGTACAGAGTACTCATTATATGTTTTGTTTGATTGCTCTTCAGGCATGCTTTAAATTGGAAGTCCTTAAGAGTCCATATAAAAGTGATTCTACCCAGTTGAGATTTTACATTTCTAAACCCACAATCCTGTCCCTGCTATCTCTAAACTTCCTGTTTGAAACAGGATCTGAAATACTTGGTAGTGCTTTCATTCTTTAGTATCATTATAGGGTTCTTAATAGGACTAACAATGTATTGAATACAAATAATGTTCTATCTTGAATGTATTTGAAAATAAGGATATGTTATCAGCACAGTGATCCCCCCTAACTATCTACATATGTTGTATAATGTGGAAAAAAATTTTTTATACTAAACTTCTGGTCAATGCAAATGAAAAGTGAAACTGTAAATGACTTTCTTCCCACCTCCCCCAACAGATGGTGGCGCTAATAATTTTGGACTGAATTTCTTGACCTTCATCATCCTTTTCAACAATCTCATTCCTATCAGCTTGTTGGTTACGCTAGAAGTGGTGAAATTTACCCAGGCATACTTCATAAATTGGGTAAATAATTATTATTGTTTTTCATCATTCTAAGTATACCTTTTGTCTTTTTTCCTGATAAGATCTGTTGATCTCAGAAACAAAATCTTAATTTTACCTCACCTTTTATTGATGACACTACAAGAAGACATTTCAAAATATTTATGACTCTAATATAATTATAACAAATTCATTTGATGTGTAAAAATCAGTAGCAAAATCTCTCCTCTCAGAATCCCACCAGTTTACAGACCAGACATTCTGGGGAACTAGATCTGCAGTTGAGGAAACCCATTTTGGGCTTCATAGTGATCTTGGGGAAAAGGAGAACCATGGGGTGTGGAGCTAAAATATCTGGAGTATAGTTGCAGTTCTGTATTTTCTAGCTGTGTGAACTTTGCCAAGCCACTCGACTTCTTGGAGATTTGTTTTCCTGGACACTTACACAGGAATGATAAAGTATGGTTTACCAACATCTCGTGGTAATATAGAGGAAAGAAATCTCATGATGTAGCAAACAGCCTTCTAAACGATTGAGTGCTGTAGAAATAATACCACATTCACTACTTGTAACAACTAGGCTGTCTATCACGTTTTATACATCTATGTAGTTTATTTTCCCACACTGTAAACAAATTCAGCTGTGCTTGAATTTTCCTTAACTTTTCTCTTCTGAAAAAGTTTTTTTAATCTTAGAAAAAAAATGTGCTGGACATCTGTTTCCTAAATGTTTCATTTATAAAATGTGTTGTTGTTAGTTTTATTTTACCACAGTTAAAATTAATGAATTTATGTAAATTAACTACATCTCTAGACTTAATCTGAGAGAAAGTTTAATTTTTCTTTTATTTTGAGAAATTCTGGTATTATCTTTTAATGTTATTTTTTAAATTATTTAAAAGTCTTTCAAATGAACAATATTAGGATTTTTTTAAAAATATAACTGATGGTACTTTTGCCATTGCTCATTACCTTCCCATAGCAAATTACCCACCTCAGCTGTCAATTGCCTAATTCATTCAAAAGACCAGTATAATTTAGAAATCTAGAATGAGCTGCATTTGTGCTTATTTTGTGCAAGGAGATACTTTGCTAAAAAATTACGTAATAAAATTTGTGTAAATACGATTAAAACCTATTGAGGTTTCCAACTTACAATAAGAAACCATAAAGTGACTCATTATGAAAATCAAATAACTAGTCAGGTGCTTTATTATTTTTTACTTGGATTTTCAAAAATAATATTTGCTTCAAATAATGACATAGTTTGAGTGTTTATTTTTACTTGGATTTTCAAAAATAATATTTGCTTCAAATAATGACATACTTTGAGTGTTAGTGCAACCCAGCAGGTTTATGTTTTTTTCAACTACCTTTCTAGTATACAGACATTCTATAACATTCTAGACAGATCTTCCCTTACCAGACAGCTGTTTCTTGTGTGGAAGTGAGATGAATAATTGCTCTTTTTTGATACTGGTTCTACCTGATCTTTGATGAAAATGTCTAATCTTGTTTCTGAGTGAACTTGGCTACGATACCTACTCTTCTATGGTATCTTCCCGCATCTCCTTCTGTTCCTTACTAGACTTGCTTTCCAACCTACTCCCCATTCCATTATTCCTCTCTGAACGTCACTCTGTTGGTTAACATCCTGCTTAAAGCATGGTGCTTACCTCTCCACAGCCTACTTCAGAACTGATCCCGATCTGCCTGAAATGCAGATGTGGGAAATATCAGATTTGTCCTTTTTGTTTGACAGACACAGGAAAATCAGTGAATCCTGACTTGCCAACAAAATGTTATACTCTAGAAAATATTAATTTTAAAGGACTAATAGACCTCATAATTTATGGGTACAAAGCAAGTACAAGTGGGTACAAAGCTGTACACTTTTGTCTGGGTTTTGCGAAGGGTACTCATTTTACTTTCAAGTATATACAGACACAGAAACTTAGGTCATGAAAGTACAATCAGATAGAATCCTCTAGATAACTTTTCCAGGGGCTTAAAGTCTTAATTATTTGAGCAATGTCTAATTGCTATTATTTTATTTGCATTAAGGACTTATATTGTGTTGGACACCTTAGAAACTACATACATTATCTTATTTAATCTTGCCATAGGTCACATATCTAGAAAATGGTAGAACTATAATAAATCAGGGTTGCCTGATTCCAGGGACACCTGAGTGTCTCAGTCAGTTAAGCATCTGACTTCAACTCAGGTCATCATCTCACAGTTTGGGAGTTTGAGCCCCATGTCGGGCTCTGTGCTGACAGCTCAGAGCCTGGAGTTTGCTTCAGATTCCATGTCTCTCGCTCTCTGCCCCCTCCCCAACTCGTGGTCTGTCTGTCTGTCTGTCTGTCCGTCCCTCTCTCTCTCAAAAATAAATATTTAAAAAAAAATTTTTTTAAAGATGGCCTCATTCCAGAAATATGCTCTAACTACCATGCTGTCCTACCCTTACTGTGAAATAGAATATTCTATACTGAGTACTTTACAGGGAAGTCAACTGAAATGGTATAGTGATGGCAAGAGATGAGAATGATTACATATATAGCTCATGAGTTAAATGAAATTTCAGTCAATCTCTTGATACCAGTTGCATTCAGTAATTTTTTTTTATTTTGAATAAAAGGATCTCGACATGCACTATGAACCCACAGACACTGCTGCTATGGCTCGAACATCTAATCTGAACGAGGAACTTGGCCAGGTAAACTGAATTTCTTAGTGATATGTTGAATTGGAAGTCAGATGTATTGTAATTTCTGCTGTATGTGACAACTTCATATGAATTGACAGCTCTTAATTTTCCATTGTTTGAATGATCGGCACAAGTACGTTTTAGCACACAACTATCAATTTTCATTTTTAGTAAATGAACTTTTAAAGCATTATTTAAAACATATTTTGCTCTCACGTAAAGTATTTCACTAAGGGCTGTCCTTCAGTATGTAATCTGGTTAATAGTAAAGTGTTGGCTGTTTTTAAGTTATAAACTCTGAGTATTAAAATTGCTCATAACGGGGCACCTGGGTGGCTTAGTCGGTTAAGCGTCTGACTTTCCGACTTTCGCTTAGGTCATGATCTCGCAGTTCGTGGGTTCGAGCCCCGCGTCGGGCTCTGTGCTGACTGCCAGCTCAGAGCCTGGAGCCTGTTTCAGTCTGTGACTCCCTCTCTCTCTGACCCTTCTCTGCTCACGCTGTCTCTCTCTCCTAGAAATAAACATTAAAAAAAATAAAATAAAATTGCTCATAGCTTTTTTTTTTTACAAATAGTTTATTGTCTAATTAGTTTCCACATAACACCCAGTGTTGATCCCCACAAGTGCCCTCCTCCATGCCCATTCCCCCTCCCCCCCCACATCCATCAGTCCTCAGTTTTTGTCAGCATTCAAGAGTCTTTCATGGTTTGCCTCTCTCCCTTTCCCCCACCCTTTCCCCCCTTCTTCTCCCCCTTGTTCCTCAGTTAAGTTCCTCCTAATCCTCCTATATGTGCAAACGTGATATTTGTCCTTCTCTGCCTGACTTATTTCGCTCAGCATAACACCCTCAAGGTCCATCCATGTTGCTACACATGGCCAGATTTCATTGTTTCTCATTGCCATGTAGTATTCCATGGTATAGATAAACCACATCTTCTGGATCCATTCGTCCGTTGATAGACACTTAGGCTCTTTCCATGTTTTAGCTATTGTGGAGAGTGCTGCTATGAACATTGAGGTACATATGCTCCTTTGCATCAGCATTTCTGTATCCCTTGGGTAAATTCCTAGCAGTGCTATTGCTGGGTCATGGGGGAGTTTATTGTTAGTTTCCTTAGGAACCTCCACAGTTTTCCAGAGGGGCTGTACCAGTTTACATTCCCACCAACAGTGTAGGAGGGTGCCCATTTCTCCACATCCTCGCCAGCATCTAGAGTTCTCTGATTTGCTCATTTTAGCCACTCTGACTGGTGTGAGGTGGTATCTCAGTGTGGTTTTGATTTGTATTTCCCTGATGAGGAGGGATGCTGTAAAATTGCTCATAGCTTTTGACCAGAAAGGAAGAAAAATGGTTAAATTGACCAATGATGTTATGTAAGTCCAAGTATGAAAGTAATCAAACAGGAATTTTAGATTTATAATTAATACTATATTCATACATATGTGTATATTTGTAATTAATTAAATCATACTACCTGAGAAAAATTCTTACTTTGTATTTTTGTCATTTGCTAAGTCTTTTCAAAATGCATTTAGGCCAGAATTATCTTTTTTTTTTTTTTTTTTTTACCAATTCAGATGTATGAAGTTAACTGAACAAGCTATTACCCATTCTGTGCTTGTCTGTTAGGTTGAGAAGTGCTGGTAGATGTTTTAGTGCTCCATAAATGTTCAGTAGCAGGAGTGGCATTTTCTAGTGGAAATTCAGACTATATCAAGGCAGATTTCTCCATGGCTGCAGGTTTTTCAAACATCTTGATAGTCTTTACTGTTCATACATGAAGTGATTCATTGCTAAAATACTTAAAAAAACAGTTGAACATATTAATATTCAGAAAGCCATCAGTTAATAGCATTCATTGTGGCCCTATAAGGTAACAAGATTGATAAAAAAAATTATTTAAGGGGTATTTTCCCCTCCTGTGAAAGACTAGCATAAAAAGACTTCTGAAGGGGCACTTGAGTGGCTTAGTCGGTTAAGCATCCGACTTCGGCTCAGGTCATGATCTAACGGTTCATGAGCTCGAGCCCTGCGTTGGCCTCTGTGCTGACAGCTCAGAGCCTGGAGCCTGCTTCAGATTCTGTGTCTCCCTCTTTCTCTCTGTCCCACCCCTGCTTGCATTCTGTCTCTCTCTGTCTCTCAAAAATGAACAAATGTTTTTTAAAAAATTTTAAAAGACTTCTGAGATTTTAATGCGAAATTTTACACTTTTGTAGGTCAAATACATATTTTCTGACAAGACAGGCACTCTGACTTGCAATGTGATGCAGTTTAAGAAGTGTACCATAGCTGGAGTTGCATATGGGTGAGTTTTTCCCCTTTAATTAGAATATGAAATATACATTTAATTACTGCTAATAGTTTGGTATGTTTGAGAATTCTTCTTAGAGGAAATTTTTTTAATCGAAAGCCCCTGTTTTGACATCAACAGCCATGTAATGTTTTGTGTGTTACAGTCTGGGATTATCTATCATTTGGAATTACCTAGGAGGTGAGGGCCCTACCCAGTAGTATGTTTAAAGTTGCTGAAGGTCATGGTCTGGCTCCAGTCCCGAGGTACAAATACAGTTTCCTCTACATTGCCATAGTTAGAGTACAACATCCTGAGAACACGTGATGTCTCCTTGGGAAGTTTTCAAGTTAAAATATTGTTGTTTCTCTGATAGATATCCTTTTGATTTCTTGTTTTCTTTTACCATCTCCCCTCTTTGCGGTCACAGAGCAATCTAAATTTCTGATGGAAGGAGGTAAGGACACGAAACTCTTAAATCCAGGGTGTGATGAATACCATCAGAAACTTTTATCAGGCTCCCGATGTTCTTTTGAACGTGTGTGTTTAGAACCCATTTCTTTCTTTCTTTGAGTTATGTTTGCCTAAACCATTCAAAAGCCTTCTTTTTGAAATACTTAATAGGATAATATGAGAAAATAAATTTCCTGAAAGGACATAATCAAAAGTTGAAGCACTCTCCTTGGCTGGAATGACCTTGACCATGACCTCTTATCAAATTTTCCAGCTGTCTTTATCTACAAGTGAGACTAGGAAATACTGATCTTTTTACCATTCAAGCAAGGGCACTTGCATTTGGGTTTTCTGGCTCGTATGCACTCTTCCCCACTCACTTTCTGTCTCCAAGCAGTAAGCTAGTATAGTATAAAAATAATGGATTGAATTTTGAAAATGCCATAGTTAAAATTATAAATAAATAACCGTTTGTTAAAACAAAAATTCTAAAAACGAATGATGACTCCTATACAAGGGTCTACAAAGAGAAGTAGATGGAGGCAGATATTTTTTGGGTTAGCAGAGACAGTGACTAAAAATGACTTCAAACTATGTGTGTGATTGAAGCTGAAAAGACGTTTGATTGAATGGCTTTTTCACACTTGCAAAGACAGGATGTTAATTTAAGAAGCATGCTCACTGTTTCCAGAGCTGGATGCCACTTTGCATCTTTCCTCTTTATCCAAAGCTCTCCCAGTTCCCCTAGAAAAGGCTCTCCTTACTCCTCCAGTTGCTACAGGCTTGTAATTTGGTTACTGCCTTAGTAGGGGAGACGCAGCCATGTTTTGTGATGTCTTATGGATTTGACCCACAGTTACCCCAGGCAAGAGAAGGAAAAGCCTATTGTGATTCTACAGTTTGTTGCGTTATACTTCCTGACAGATTTATGGAGATTGCTTTTACAAAAATTCTGCACTCGTAAGTGAATTTATTTTTAGAGTGGTCTTTTTGATAATCGACATCCTTTTTTTATTTTGCCAGTTTCCAGTTGAATAAGCAAGTTCTTCAAATTAGTAGTTATTGATTGTGAACCTAGGAGAACAGAAAGCTAGGCTGAGATCTAGTCTCCCTCCTGTATTTTATCAAGTGTTTTCTTATTCTGGAAACAAGTCCTTAAACACCTGCAGGCAGTAGCTCGAGAGAGCAGTGTTCTTTCTGGATTCACTGAGGATATCAGCATTAACAACTGTGATATGACCCGGTGGGTTTGAGACTGGTAAATATTAAAGTAGTATCACAAATTGAGTCACGTGAGTGGCTC
This sequence comes from Hyaena hyaena, assembly GCF_003009895.1. Taxonomy (NCBI): domain Eukaryota; kingdom Metazoa; phylum Chordata; class Mammalia; order Carnivora; family Hyaenidae; genus Hyaena; species Hyaena hyaena. The sequence continues at coordinate 5,540,552 of NW_024080656.1, read as the reverse complement.
AGTCGGTTAAGCATCCAACTCTCCATTTCAGCTCAGGGCATGATCTCATGGTTTATGAGTTCAAGCCCCACATTGGGCTCTGTGCTGACAGCTCAGAGCCTGTTTGGGATTCTCTGTCTCTCTCCCTGCCACTTCCCCGCTTGTGAGCTGGTGCGCTCTCTCTCTCTCTCTCTCTCTCTCTCAAAAATAAATAAACAAACTTAAAGAGGTAAGAACTGTCATAATTTACATTAAGTTTCCAGTAAAACAAATTCCTCTTGGGAAAATAACACCTCTTAATACTGAAGTGCAACCGTAAGACATGACCCCTAGTCCTACTTTGTCACTGACTCACCATGTAACTATCAGTGATTCCTTTACAATATTCTAAATTCCTTACAATGAGGATACTGAGATAAGGTATCTCTAAAGTTCTTTTCCAGATATAAAATTCTGGGTATAAAAATCATAAAAGCATGTTTAGAAATTAAAAAAAAAACAGGTGTTCCTTTGCAAATTTAACTATATAAACAGACCTACATCTCTTTCCTGGGTGATGTATCATGTTTCTAAGAATCCCAGAAGCCTTGCTGAGTGAAGCTAGCTGGTAAACTGCTTCCAATAATCACGTGGTGTTGTGTATGTGCTTTTAGGATCCTGAACCCTGATTGCGCTTTTCCCAACCTCCCTTCCCCCAAACATCCTGCTGGACAATTGGAATGCCAACATCGTAGAGAGTTGTTCATATACGAAGTTGTTGATACAGGAGGCTTCTGATGCTTTGGTGTTTACAACAGGAGACACACCACTGTTCCTTAATTCCACCAAACTCAACAGGAAAAGCAATTACTATCCACCATCTTCCTATGAGACTTTCCTCAGACACTCTCAGGTTCTCAGAACCCAGACAGGGAAATAATATGGCTTTGCAATCCCATTTGCACTATAGCAGTGTTAACACTTGTTAACACAGTGTTAATGGTTTAATAACTATTATGTACATGCACTTTCAACTCCAGCAGAAGGAAGGATGGTATTTATCCCCGCCCTGCCTCCCCCCCCCGCCCCCCCGACCGCCACCGCCTCCAGGATGTGGCAAAAACAAAAAAACACCACACGTTTTCATAGATTAACAAATGCCTTTGGGGTCACAATTTCAGAACTTACCCTCCTTCAGCATTTTTAAGAAGTAAAGTAAAGCCTAGTTTTAACCTAGGTAATCAGTTCTGTTGGCTTTTATGAGTTTGAAGGACAAGACTTGAAGCATAATTTTTGCCTAGTATTCCTTAGGTTTGTAAGAAGATAATACTTAATAGTTAAAACAGTGCTTCAGATTTAGTCTTGATAAGTTTTCTCTCATTTGACATAACCACTGCCCCAAATTGGATTCATTATGGGCAACAAAATAAAGATTTGTAGATACTTAGTTATAATGATTATTTTGTAGCGATCCACTTTGTCAGATCGCCACTGTGCTTAAACTTACTATACTGTTTCATTAGATCTTTCTTTGGTTAAATGTAAATTGATGTCATTTATAATTTAACTTACTATGAACTAGAAATTCTACTATTAAATATTTGTTAAAGTATCATTTCCACAAATTTTTTCCTGTAGAGAATGAGTCAGTTTTATCATAGTAACTTGAATATCAGGAATGGGTAAAGAGGCTTTTATGTTCAGTGGCTAGGACTCTATATTGAATATAATCGGCTACAATCCTAAGTATAATCCTTTGTTGATAATTTAGACACTACTATTAGATTGACGTGGTCAAGGCTTAACATAGTACAGTCTCTAAAGTTAAAAAAAATTCTGGTATAGAAACTAAACAGTGATTTTTGTTGGCTTAGCCATTTAATCAGTGTTAAAAACATTTCAATGACATTTTCCCTTTAAGTGAAACATGAATTTTCTTAAAAGCAGTCTTTATGTAGGGGCGCCTGGGTGGCTCAGTCTGTTAAGCATCTAACTTCAGCTCAGGTCACGATCTCATAGTTTGTGAGTTCAAGCCCTACATGAGGCTTTTTGCTGTCAGATCCTCTGTCCCCCCTCTCTCTCTGCCCCTCCCTGCTCATGCTCTCGCTGTCTCTCTCTGAAAAGTAAATATTAAAAATATTTTTAGAAAGCAATCTTTATGTATATATTAACGTATGTGAATAGCATAACGTAATATTTTGTTTAGCAATGTGTTTGCTGAAAGGATCAGTACTTCACACTGTGAAGAGATACATCACAATTATCATAAAACTTAGCCCCAAGGTCTAGCTTATAACCAACAAATTTATCTTGCTGCCCACCATGGTAAGAGCTGGGTAAACACCATTTGTTTGTTTATTTACATACCTGAACAAATATTTTTATCTCCTTCTCTGTATGTGTCACTTTGTTAGAGGATGGGGATGTAACAGCTTATAATCTAATTAGTTTATGATCTAATGAGGGGTTAATGGATGTGAATTAAGTAAGCAAACAAAAATAAAGCACAGTATAGAGGTCCATGTGAGCCTGTGATGGGGATTTGATCAAATCAGGCAGGCCAGGGACTGCTCTGTGAAAAAGTGACACTTGAGCTGAGATCTAAGAATGGGTTTGGTTAAGTGAAGAACCTACAGGCGGATACAGCAGTGCTGACATGTGCGCAAAGGCAAATGACCAAATAGCACGTGCACCCCGAGCCGCCGGAGCAACAGCCGTGTACACACTTTGTCTCATTTAACCTGTATGACTTGAGAAACACTGAGCTCTCTCCTGATGTGACATCTGCCCAATACCAGTGCAACGTGGCATAACCTTGGCACAGTGTTTCTGCTTGGGTAGCCCTGGCCCTCGTCTGGAATAGTCTGGAGGGCTAGAGTCCAAGCCTTGAGGTTGATAAGAAGTGCTTGCCTTAAGAGCTGGGCTCCAGCCGGTTTCCACCCCGTTTTGCAGTTGGTCATCATCTTTTCTGGGAGTCCAGTCCACAGGAGGCTTGGCTAGCCCTTCTTCTCAAGCATCAACAAAAGTCCTCTGGTAAAGGAGAGAATAGAGAGTAGAGGGGACTGCCTTTTGTGACAAAAGATGGCGGATACTGCTCTGGAGGGGGTGTAATGCTTTGGACGTGGAAGGAGTGCCTTGGAATGATGAGGCCCATGTGTGTCATGGCCAGTTGGGTGGAACAGTAAAGAAAATGGGACGGACACTGAGGGAATAAGAGGTCTCCACAAGTTGTCAGTGAAATTTTACATTTGTCAAAAACAATGACTTTATGTTTGTACTGAACTCTGAATTTTTTTAAACTCTAATTTAATTTGAAGAAAAAATATGGAGTGGTCATACATAGTTAGAGAAATGAGAGATAAGAAAATCTGTTCTAGCTGCCTGAAGAGTAGCTCATTTTCCCACCACAAAAAAAGAGATGGTACTTGTATCTCCATAAAGCTGGAAAAAAATTCAACCATGAAAAGAAAAATTTAATAAATCCATGAAGAGAGAAAAGAAACTCTACTCCGTCATGTATTAGGAGCCACTTCTGACTGAATGCATTGGCTGCTGAAACGAAAGAAATACATCAGTCAGACTTTTTCCTGGTGCTCAAATGAGCTAACGGATGAAATTAAAATTATCGATGAATGTCTGTTCTTTTTGAGATAACAAACGGTTTAATGAGTGAATTATGGTTTATGTGGAAAATTCTATCAGTTAATCTTTTAAAAAGCAGTTCCTTCTAATTATAGAAATGTAATTTTTACTTTAATATTGTACCTGTTTAAAGACCCATTACTTCATGGTAGTCAGATTTACTTCTAAAATGTACTTGACAAATTTTATCAATATGATAGTTTGGTTCCTAGGTATTAACATGTTTGTTTTATTAAAATACTTTATTCTGATTAAACAATATGTAATTTTCCATTGGTTTTAGCATGTGTTTAAACTTCAAGGCTAAAATAGTTCTTTTTGAATAGTGAAGTCTATGAATAAAATGGGTAAATTCCACAGTCAAGGGGCAATTTGGCTTGCCTGTTATAGAATAATTTTATAAACCTGCTTAGTTATCATAAATTGTCATGTTCTACTTCTATACTAACTGCCATTCTTTGAGAATCAACTAAAAGTTCATTTTCTTAACTTTTTCAAGATCCATCTTTCAGTACTTCCTTTATTCATGCTTTTATGTTTTCAGCCTTTCTGTGATTATTTTCTCCTCTCTTTCTGTCCCTCCTCTTGCTTTCTGAAGCCATGTCCCTGAACCTGAGGATTATGGCTGCTCTCCTGATGAATGGTAAGCCGCATGGACCTTTCAGTCTCATTGATTCCTTTAAGAAGTTTTGCATTTTATTGTTTTGATAAACACATTTCACTACAATTGGGGGAGAAAAAAAGCATTATCCTTAAGGTAGGGTAACAATGCTATAAAGTACATGTTTCTTGAAATCCATTGAATATCTTTGATTTCCTATTGCATAACCTTTAGTCATTTTACAAACATTTAATTTAATGGTTAGGCTCGCTAGAGTTCTGCATTGTATATCTATAATAGAATCTGTAATGATCAACTTGGGGTCCCTCCCTGGGCTGTGAACTAGCTAAGATTGCAGTTGAAACTCAAGAAGTTTGCTGTTTTTTAGTGCAGCACTGCCACCTTCTGCTCTACAGAGCCACAGAAAAGATGCTACTGAAATCTACCTAAGAAGTGGAAATTTTCTTACATCTCTTTTCATTCGTTCACTAAATCTAAATGAGTATGAGCTAGAAAAGGAATATTTTTAAAATTAAATGTCTGGGACAAATGTTAAGAGACTAATGCTATCAAGGACTAAAGTTAACTGAAATACAATGAATTTTAGAATTATTAAAGATGGCATTTTATAGGTTTAATTTCCAGATTTTTGTTTTCCCTTAACTGCCCCCCTCCAACATGGATTACATTTTCATTTAGAACAGTATAAGTTTATTTTGCTGTTTCTGTAATTCATCATGACTTAGTGGCCAGTGCACCTTCAGAAAACAGATTCTTTTAGTGCTGGCAACTATAGAAAACATTATGGTTTTATACGCAGTTACACTTTTATTTTCAGGTTATACATGTGTTTTATGATTTAGCCACATTTCTGATATGCATGGAAGTCCAATAGCATTATTTAATCTTTTTTCAACTTGAATTTTATTTCACTAAAGTGGAGAATTGGTGGCAATTTGCAGGAAACCTCATACCTAGAATAATGACAGAGGCAGCTGTTTGGTTCATGTGATAACTGATGAGTCATCACGTTTAAGCTCATTGCTTGGGGCATCTTCCAATTTCGACACCTACACACGACTATAATTTTTAGCATTTTTAAAAATATTCCAAGGCTTCTTACTTTTGGTAGATAATTCAACTCTAATGCTGTAGATATTCCCTTTTGTTGAATCCTGTGAGAATGTCGTAAAATTTTGCCTGTCTTTTTATTTGTTGTTTTTTTGGAACATTAATATGATTCTATTAATTTCAAATACTGTTCACTAGTATAGAATCAATACACATTTTTCTAAGACACTTCTTTTATTCAATTTTTTTAATCTCTATTTTTGAGAGAGAGAGATAGACAGTGTGAGTAGGGGAGGAACAGACAGAGAGAGGGACATAGAGTATGAAGCAGGCTCCAGGCTCTGAGCTGTTAGCACAGAGTCTGACGTGGGGCTCAAACTCCCAAACCGTGAGTTCATGACCTGAGCCGAAGTTGGACGCTCAACGCACTGAGCCATCAGGTGCCCTGAAACCTCATTTATTCTTAAGAGAAGGAAATAACCATTATCATGTTTTCATTAAGATTGAATGGAAATGTTAAAAATTGTTGTTTATTTAGTCAGGTCATTTAAAATATCCTGCTTTAATAGAAGTTTAAATGACTTTTTTTTTATGACTTTTGTCACTTTTGGAAAGAGAGGATGGCATACTATCTAGTTAAGTTCTTTTTGTAAAACACCCTTTTGGAGAATTTGATATTTGATACTCTAAACTAGATTACTCCAAATACGAACTTCTAGATTTTGCATAAATTGTATGATTCCACTTAAATATTAGTATTTTAAAAAATAACTTTAGGGAAGGCATTTATCACCTTGATAATCAAGTGAGCTTTACTTCAAATATATGCTTAGAGTTTCCAGCTATCAAATAGTTACCTGCAAAAGTAGGTCTACAAAGGTGAAAGAACAGATACTATATGAGTTTCTGTTCTGTCCTGGCTCTCTGCACTGGTCAAGGATATAGATGTTGGATTCTGACCACCCAAGTTCACATCTTGCCCTTGGAAAAGTCACCTAATCTCTCTGCCTGCCTGTCCTCATCTGGAAGAATCTGAACATCATAGGGAGGTTGTGAAGATTGAGTGAGTTCTGTTTTTAAAGTGCTTAGAATAGAGTCTAAATATAGTATACTCACAGAGAGTGTTAGCTCTGGTGTCTCTCACTCAATCCTCATGACACATTTGAGGAGTTGTGATTGACATGACCATATTAAAATTGTTGAAATTTAGGCACAGTAACTTGCCCCAAAGTACACAACCAGGAAACGTGGAAGCCAGAGTTAAAACCTCACCCTGATTAGAAAATAGGCGCTGGTCACATTATGTCCTACAGACCTTAAAGAACTTTAAAGAACATGTTTTTAATGCACAAAATGTCCTTACCTTTCAGTCACTTTTTTTTCCTTTCTTTCGTATTAAGGTAGCAAGAACAGGTATAATTTCACGGATTTGCAAAAAGTTAGCACAGGGAGCAAAATTCTGCACATTCATAAGTCTGGCATCTTCCCCAACCTCATCCAGTTGATTCATGTTGCCAATGATACCAAGATCAAAACTGAAAAAGAAAAAAAAAAAAGTGTAATCCTGGTTGAATCCTATGCTCCAGGCATCTGACCACATCTTCATGCTGCTGGTCTTCAAGGATAATCTAGAGAGTACAGATGACTGTATAAATCCAAAATCAAAGTTCATTCCTGTATGTCAACAGCTTCAGATTTCAGTGTGAAGTTCATTGAATCCCGTATATAAAACCTGTAGCCAGTATATATTTTACTGCCCTCCTTGAACCATATTCACCCCAAAAATGTCAAGTTTAAAAAACACATACTATTTAACACCTAAGTGTATGTAGATGATTTTAGATTTAGTGGAATTTGAAGGTAAACCTATAATACTCTCTTGAGAGTATTTTTAAACACACTCTTGACATTAAAGATAATTGGATGATGGATGTGGCTTTACTCAGTTGAATATATTGGTATAAATAGTTTACAGAGATAAGATCATTTCCCAAGCAGCAGCCACTTCACAATTGGTATGGTTTTCTTGTTATTGCCAAGTACTCTAAGCTAACATATAACCTTACAGGTTAATTCTTTTCTATTAAAAATCTATCACTGGCAAAAAATAAGATCTCATTCTATTCATGTAACCCTAAGATATGATTGTTTTTTAAAACTGTATATTTCCATAGCCATTTTTTCTTTTCCTAATGTTTACTGTGGAAAATTTCAAGCATGAACAAAAGTAGACAGGTTACCATCCACTCACTTCAATAATAATGTACTCAAGACCAGTTTCTTCTATACTTTCCCTCACCATTATTTTAAAGCAAATCCCAAATAACATATTTGTTTTTCTTAACTATTTAATATAGACCCCACACTATTCTGATATATCTTTAGGTTAATGAGAGTGAGGATGATTCTCAAGAAGGGCTTCCTTGCTGTATTTTGTGCTTAGTCATTTTGCTGTGGTTTTTAGTATTGTCATATCAGTAGATAGTACTGTTTTCTGGTCTTATTTTCTCATTTCCTTCTGGTTTATCATTATGCATGGAATGCGTGGTATTTATTTTTTCTGCTGCAGCAGCTAGGCTCATGAAAACATTCTTCCAGGTGTGACTGTATAATAATGAGATCTAACACATCCAAATTAGTGTTAGTCTTCAAAGTAGTCACGTTGACAGGCAATTTATTTATTCCAATGATGTAGTCGTTTCACAGAATGGTTTTGGAGCCTCTCTTTTGTAATTGCCTTCAGAAACATTTTGAGCCATATGAAAAGCAGGTCTTACTACTTTGGTTAAAACTAATGTCCAACAAATATATTATCAAATTTTATCACTTATTCGTATTCTTGGACTTGACTGGACATGACTCTGAATAACAAAGTCACTTCTAAATATTAAATCTCCTTTTAAGGGATTTTGGTTTGCAACCAATAGCATCCTTTAAAAGCAGGAAGTCTGAGTGGCTCAGTCCTTTGAGCCTCTGACTCTTGATTTCATCTCAGGTCGTGATCCCAGGGTAATTGGATCGGGCCCTGCGTCAGACTCCACATTCAGCATGGAGCCTGCCTAAGAGTCTCTCTCTCTCTCCCCCTCTGCCCCTTCTCCCCTGCTCATGTACACACACTCTCTTGATATATAATAAAATAAAGAATTTTAAAAGCTGGAGGTGCAGAGCCTTTCAAAAATTGGTGCTTTATAGTCACACTACCTTTGTCTTCCTGTGTGTGCACATGTGTAGTATATGTATGTGCATAATGTATACATTTAGCGTAGGCTGTGGCTGGCATGGATTTTATTCTTGTTTTAAATTTTTTATTTAAATTTTATTAAGTTCATAATGCAATGACATGTTGCAAATTCAAATAGTGTAGGGAGGGAAAGGTTTTCCTCCCTTCCCTCTCTTCAAGCCCTTCATCTCCCCTCCTGGAGGCAGGCAGTGTAATCAGTTCCAGGTGTATCCTTTCAGAGCTGTTCTACATATATACACGTATGTATTTTTTTCTCTCATATATTTATAGAAAGTGAAGCATGCTATACGTCCTCTTTTGTACCAGCTTTTCTTTTGACAGTGTATCTTTGTGATTGGTCTAAGATCAGATGAAGACCTTCCTGGGTTTTGTATAGTATTCATTATGTGGATGTACCACAATTCTTTAAAGCAACACTTGAGTTATTTAGTACTTGAGTTATTTCTAATCTTTTGCTATTTAAAAAAAAAAAAAAAGTGCTGCGAAGAACAAATTTGTACATACAACACTTTGCACTAGGTAGATAGCTAGTGTAAATTCCTAGAACTGGAATTACTGGATCAAAGGATACATGCATTTTAAATTTTGGTAGAAATTACCCAATTGTCCTTTTGCGAAGTTATACCAATTTTCATTCTCAACAGTGGTATGATTTCTTTTTCCATAATCACAGCAGCACAGAATTGTCAAACTTTATTTCTGCCAAATTGATACATTTAAATTTCGTTTTCAGGTAAATTAGAGCTTGTATTTAAAGGCACTCATATTTCGTCATCTGGTCATTGTTCTGCCATATTGTTGATCTCTGTCATATTGGTTTCTGAGAGTTCTTTCTATTTTACGGAAACTAACCTTCATTCTATGAGTTGGAAACAGTTTTTCCCAGTTTTTCATTTGGCTTTTGATTTTGCTTGCAGTAGTTTTGGCTGTGCAGAAACGGTTTAGTTTTATGCAGTCAGATTCATCTACTTGTTTTGTGAATTACACATGTGATCATAGGCATTTTCCACTCCTAAGTTGTTTTTAAAAATTTTTCCATATCTTTAGCACCTTTATTAAATTTTACATCCATCTGGGGTTTATTTGGTTGGATCCACTAATTTTGTTTTCTTTTTTTTTTCTAATGACCTTAGAAACATTCATTAGAATGTTGAATTAAAAAAAAAATCATAGTTCATAATGTCATATATGAAAATAAGTAATACTGATTTAAGCCCTATACATTCTAAATTTTCTGTTAATTTTTATTGCTCTGGGGGTTCTTCATTTTTGTATACTTGGAATGGTTATTTATAATGTATCATTGTTTTTAAATCAGCCTGCCGGAAGTGACTGTTTATATGGCATGTGGGCCACCTGCTTCTTATTCCCCTTACCTTAATGTTACCCTCCCTATCTAATTCCTTCTTGCAGAGCACCATAATTTGTCTCCTTGTGTGCTTCATGCCACTTGAAAATTTCTATGGAAAAATCTAACAAAATGTTGACTTGCCATTTGTATTTGTGAGTGGTTTGCAGATTCATACAGTTTTGTCAATGGAGTTTAAATTCTCACTTTTGCTTTCAAAGCAGTTGGTTCTTATTTTGAAATGACATGAGCCTTCTAATTTTACGTTTACTTTTACTAAGAGTGAATGTTTTGTAAGATTTCAGAGAGGGGTAGTGGGAGCTCCATGACTGAGTTATCCAACCCAGGCTGTGTGGATTAGCAGATGACTTGTTTATGGGTTTTAAGGTCTTGGAAAAGAAGCCACTTTCTGAGTGAAGAGTTCTTATTTGGCATTATTCATGGCAGAAGAGGCTTCACTGGTAAATGGAGGACGGGATGTGTCCATGTAAAGATTTCAATTACATATCTAATGTCATTTGTTATAGATATGTTTGAAAGTTATATCAATTATGGTAACTGATTTATGAGATGAAAGCATTTCTGGTGAGATTAATAAGACATAGCTTCAGATTTGTGAAGGCTTTTAGTCTGGAATTCTTTGGAAAGAAAATCAGTCTCCACATGCAAGATGTTACTGTGATTATTCCTTGACATTTCAATTTATCTAACAAATAAGTAGGAATGTAGAACTAACAACCATTAATGAATACAATTTAATGATAGGGAGACTTTATGGAGCCCCAGAAATAAACTATTTTTAAGAAATGATAGTATTTTAAGGAAAATTTATGCCAGTTTTTTGTGTTCTCATTGATAAGTCATTTAAAAGTTACTGGATTTTTCCCTCTACCTTTAAAACTAGAGGAAGAGCAATAATGTGTTTATTCTGTCTCCTAGGGATGTTTTCAGAAAAATAAACTACTACATGCAAATGAAGATGTACTATATTATAATTTTCAGAATTAATAGATCAAACTACTCCATGTAAATAGATCTGTATCTTATTATAAATGTTCTAACTCCGTCCTTTGGTTTATGGGAAAAATCTATTGGATTGATACTGTGTATGTTTCACTATTTCAAATTCTTCTTCGATTTCTCCTTCCTTTCAAACTACTGGATTTAAAATATGAAACTCTTGATACTTGGTACCTTTGCATTGATAGTTCTGTGTAACCTGTAAAAATTGTGATTAAAAGCTTTCTGGGTTACAGTTGTTTAGTATTGGACACATATTTTTCCTTGGTGAATTCTAGGAGGTTTTTTAATGCATAAAAGCTTGGATGTATATATTTTCACGAACATTGCAAAATACACCCTTTGGGTTTGACATTCCCACTTAAATTCTGCTTGTTGTTTTAATTTCAACGTCTTGATTTAAATCGCATGACCATGAGATTAATAATAGCTAGATTACAGAGGCAATTCTGACTCCATTTTTTCGATATGAAGTACATAAGTGTTTGCTCATCCAAAGATAGCCACAATGCAAAAATTTAAAAAATCCTGTATATTTTTATGATTTGTTCTCCTTATATTTACACAGAACAGATGTGATATATACATAAATATATCAGATATTTGTTAGTGACAGATGTTGATAAAATATATTAAAAGCTTATTGCTCATATTTTTATATTCCATATGATAATCATGTAATGTTAGTCACTACAAATAAAGGTTTCTCATAGGCTAAAGTAAAAGAATCAATATTTTTTTTTATAACTTGATTCTCAAATTCTAAAACATTAAAAAATGTTTTAGGAGTAGAAGAAATTATATTCCAGGTATTTTAACAGGTTTTGTTACTTTTTATAAAAGTATTTAAACTTCATTTGGCTACAATATAATTTCACTCCAGAAAAATGAACTATAAAATACTATTATTTATTACACTGCAAATGTCCATCACAGTTTAGAATAATTGAAAATATTGAATGATGCAATTATGAAATCTTTGATATCTAGGAATGCAGACTATATTGAATCTATTAAGGGTTTGCAGGCATAATGATTTATTTAAAAGGTAAGTCACAAATAGATCAATGACTTGTATCAATGAACCAGTTTTGCTCCATTTATATTCCCCTTCAGGCAGAGCTCACAGTTGGGAGATGAAAAAACATTTAGTGATTCATCACTGTTGGAAAACCTCCAAAATAATCATGTAAGCAACATAAAACTATTATCTTTTTATTAATGAGTGAAAGCTAATGAATATTTCTATGGACTGTCATCCCTGTTTATCCTTTTTTTAATGATCATTTTAATACTCATCAAAATCTATTCTTGTTAAATCCTTTTACTTGGCCAACACAAATTCATGGTTATTAGAAATTTAATTTCAGTGTCATCTGTTAATCAATATTGTCTTTTCAAAATGTCTTCTATTAAGTAATTATAGAACTCTGTATGAAACAACTCACTATTCACCATTTCAGAATATCCATAGAAATGATATTCCTACCTGCTCAAAACAATAGGCCCGTGCCAAATCTGTCCAGTAAGAACTCCAGATATCTTCTGCCCAAAGTGACTGCTCTACTTATGAAGTTACTGTCACTCATAAAAATTCTGTCAGCCCAAATGATATGGCTCCCCGGAGTTTAAACCCCAGAACTTTTCCCCATCATCATTTCAAGCTCAAGATGTCAAAACTTGAACTCGTATTTATTAGCTCACAACATGCTCCTCTAGTACGTGTGGTCTCCCTAACCTGTGCCTGTGGGTGGAGCTCTAGCAATCTCTTCTCACAGGTAGTTTTTTGTATCCTTTCTTCTTAAGAGAGTCTGTCTTCACTAGAATAGGAGGTTCAGGATCCACAAAACCCAGACCACCTCTTCCCTCTGTGTCCGCAGGTTCAAATTGCACCATCACATATTTTTTTAGTACTCTCTCTGGGAACTTGAGGGCTACCTTAGATACCTCCTTTTCCCTCCATCTCCAGCTCTATGGAGTGGCCAAGCCCTCGTCAGTACTGACTTCTAGAATAGATCCTGAATGTCTTCTTTCCTTCCTTCTCACATTCACGACCCTTGTCCAGTCTACCAGCATCTCCCAGCCAGTCTCCTCGCGTCCCTTTTTATTCCCCTACAGTTCTTAGTGTGAATGGCAACTGGAATGATGGAAATGGAAATCACTTCCCATCACTTCCCTGTTCAGAACCATTCTCTGGCTTCTTAACTCACAGCCATACATGGTCTGGCCCCTGCCTAAGTCACCAACCTCGCTCAAGCTGGTCTGTCTTTCCCCTCAGCCCATACTGGTGTATACTTTTTCAAGCACATTTCATTCTTTCCTCCTTTAGGACCTTTTTAGTCCTGTCTGATTCCTGCTTGATGCAAAACTCTTTGCTCAGTTCTTCATGAAACTAACCCTCATCAGCTTAAATACCACATTATCTTGAGAATAACTACAGACTGGCCAAGATCACATTACACTGTACATTCTCTCCTTTATGGTCTTTTCACAGTGTAAATAAATATTTGTGTATTTATCTGTGTTCTGTCTTTCCCACAAGTTAAGCTTCATGTAGCAGGGACTGTGTCTGTTTTGTCTACTGGACTAGCCTGAAAACAGAGCTTTCAAACAATGTTGTGATTTACCCTTCCAGTCACTTCAGTTGTGCTTTTCCTTTTTGGTATTTTCGGTTTTGTTTTTGTTTGTTTTTGTCCAAGAGCAGAGAAGAATATTTTTTATTTGATATTTCTCTTCATCAGGAGCCAAACAGGAAGATACTTAATTTAAAAGATATGATTTCTTTTTTCCTATAAACTCTTAAGCTCTTGCAGAAAGGACCCGCCTTTATGTCTTCCTCAGGCTATAAGAATCCATTGTACATAGCAGTTGCTCAACCAAGTCTTTGTATATAGTGAAATATGTATCAGGTTAAGGTTGCAATTTGTGGAGAGAAGGAGGACAAAGCATTACAGAGGGTCCCCTGCCATCATCACCCCAACAGAGTAGTGCAACCCTAGTAAGATCAGAGGTCAAAAGCTTAATCTAATCAATATTTGGAACCAGGTAAATGAGCATTGTAGAATTTCTCTCCTATCTTCTGAGGACAGGATTTGACTATATCTACCTTTTTCACTGTGCTATTTGTATTTGATATCACCAAGTTGTCCTGTATAAATGTTTGAAAAATGAATGAAGGAATGTAGGAATGAATGAGGTTAGTTAAAAATAGATTCATAGTAAATGTTGGCTTCTTAGTTGTCTGGACCCTCAGACCTTCAGTGCTTTACAGCTACAGTCTTAACAGACACGAAGTAGTATTGCCATCATTAGTGTCAAAATGTTTAAGTGAAGAAGGCTGAATTATGTGTTTATTTCTCACAGCCAACTGCACCTATAATCTGTGAGTTTCTTACCATGATGGCAGTTTGTCACACGGCAGTGCCAGAGAGAGAAGGCGATAAGATTATCTATCAAGCAGCATCTCCAGGTACAAATGAAGGAATCATAATGTGTTTTTCTATTGGAAAATTCTTCTGAACTTTGAGGTAGTCTGGAAAAAAAAATCAGTTTAGTTTGAAAAAAGTCAAATAACCAAGTTATGTTTTTTTAATTAAAAAAATGTATTTACTAATGAGAAAAACCTGGCTTTCAGAATTAAATATATATGCTAAAATATGTAACTTTATATACATAACTTTTGGTATGTGACATAAATTGTATGGAAATTCAAATAACAAATTTCACACAAATAAAGTACTAAAAAGTACTTAAACATAGTAAATTCTCCCTTCTTTGAAAATAACAATTTTGCTTTTTTCTCTTGGAAACGATAATCAAGGAGCTTGAGTATTTATTTCGTTGAAGAAAATTCACACATTTGAAAGAGATTCCATAAAATATGTATTAGCACGGCTATCAATATTTAATACTTCAGCTTAATTTTAAGCCTGTTTTCAATGTAAAATTAGGCAGTCAACTTGATGATTGCAAGAATTTAGGAAAGAAGGAACACACTTCAAAGAATTTTCTTTTAGGTGTTTTAGCTGTATTCTAAACTAGTACCTATGACCTTGTAGAACATACCAAATTCCTAAAAAGCATAAGAAATGTTACATCTCATATTATTAGGATAGACACTATGTGAATATTTTCTTATCCCATACCCTACCCTCAGCATCAAGAAAGTTTGATATAGTGTGGAGATGAAAGTTAATATATGATAAAATAAAACATCAATTCATTTATAGCCATTTCTTTTTTTTTTTCTCCTTTGAGACCAAGTTTCTCTCTTTTTTTAAAAAAAGAGTAGAGTTGGCACACAGTGTTTTATTAGTTTCAAGTGTTGACCGTGCATTTATATCCATTTAAATTGAATCCTCAATTAATATTTTTTTACATTCAGTGTCTTAGGAGAAAAGCATAACACGTGAGACAATTTTGTGCCTTTATTTTGAGAAAAGTTTTCTAGAGATTATGCTAAACCAAAGGTACATTTAAATTTTCCTTCTTAGCTGTGTATGACTAACAGTGAAATATGACTCCCAGTCTATACATGTCTTAGATTCTTAAGATGATTTTACTCATTCCTTTGACATTGTCATATAATTTTAAAAGAAATGGATTTCAATAACAGGGACCAGAATGAACAGAATTTTAATTCTTTTAAAACTAAACAAGATGTATTATAATAATGTATTTCTGTCATACTGGGAATAATTTTTCATCTCACCATGTATTTGCTTTCATTTGTTTTCCTAAAACAGATGAGGGAGCATTGGTCAGAGCAGCCAAGCAATTGAATTTTGTTTTCACTGGAAGAACACCTGACTCAGTGATTATAGATTCTGTAAGTTATTTATTTTTAAGTCTCTTTTTCATCAAAGTAATAGCATATGCATAACTTCAAAGATAAAATCATATCAAAGGATCATAATAAAATAGAGGTTCTTTAATCCCTTCTCCAGAAGCAGCCATCTCTCTTTCATCAGGCATTTATAAATCTCATATTTTCAAAGGCATATGTGATTAATGATACATGTTTTGATTCTTCATTTTAAACATACCTACTGACTTTGTCTTCTGTTATGTTAAATGAGGATTTCTCTCTCTTGATTCACTATCCTTTCCCGATTTTACTGTAGTTACATGACAGTTTTTAGTTAAACAAGTATTCAGACCCAATTTTTAAAATAGGCAAAAGAGACTTGAACAAACATTTCACAAAAGAAGATATATGAATGGCCAGTGAGCACCTTAAAAAAAATTATTAGTCAACAGTGAAATGCAAATTAAAGTCACAATGAGATGCTACATACCCACGAAAAAGGCTAAAATTAAAAACATTGGCAGCACCATATGTTAATGAGAATGTAGAGCAAGTGGAGCCCCCACATGTTGTTAGTTGATGTGTAAAATGGCACGAGCCCTCTGGAAAAACTCAGAGTTTTCTAACACAGGTAAACATGCACCTGACCCAGCAATTGGTACTCACCACTCATAATGACCCAGGAGAGATGAAAGCTTGTGTCCACAAACATCCAATGGAATGTTCATGGCAGCTTTTATTGAGAGTAGTCAAACACTGGAAACAAACCAAATGTCTAGCAACAGGAGAGAGAGTAAGCAAATTGTGATGTAAACATATAATGGAATATCCAAACAATAAAAAGGAAGGAATTATTGATTCATCAACAACATGGATAAATCTCAAAAACACTATGTTGAGCAGAAGAGGCTAGACACAAAGGAGTGCATACTCTTTAGTTTCATTTATATGCAGCTCAGGGGGTGCCTGGGTGGCTCAGTCGCTTGAGCCTCCAACCCTTGATTTCAGCTCAGGTCATGATTCCAGGGTTGTGGGATTGAACCCCATGTCAGGCTCTGCGCTGAGTGTGGAATGTGCTTAAGCTTCCCTCTCTCCCTCTTCCTCTGCCCATCTATCCTGCTCATACTGTCTCTAAATTTAAACACACACACACACACACACACACACACACACACACACAGCTCAAGGTCAGCAAAAGTGATTGTGGGGATAGAATTCAGATTAATGATTGCCTCAGGGTTGGGGAGGAGATGGACTGGAGGAGGCACAGGAATTTATGGGGTGACGGGATTGTTCTCTGTCTTAATTGGGGTGGTTCCATGAGTGTACTATTGTCAAATGACAGTTTTCACTGAACTATATTCATTCAAGGTCTGCATACTTTACTGTATGTAAATTGCATCTCATTAAAAAATCATTATTTAATGTTTGTTATTATGCCTGTACCAGTATTCATAGTTGAACATTATTGTATTCAGGAATTTTTTCTCTTTTTGTTTTCCTGTTATAAATTATTTCCTGAAAATAATTTTTCCTTTTTTTCCTAAATATAAGTCCCTTATCTTTTTTTCCAATTGCCTTATTTATTTATTTATTATTCATTTATTTTTTACCTATTAGTGATCGTTGCCATATCTTCTTGGTACACTCTTATCAGTACAGTCACACCAAGTAATCTGTCACTTGGCGGTTCTTACCTTGAGACCTCCCCATCCCTCTAGAAGTCCACCCTTCTTTTTGTTCTGTGCTAGTGTCGTTCCAAGACCCGTCTTCTACAACACTTGGGTTTTATAGATGTTTTTTTGATTTTCTACCATTTTGAACTATTTCCTATATCTCAAATCTTCGTGAACTTCCTTGTTTTGATGGAACACATTTCATGTTTGTTTCCTGAGGTTAAAAAGTCATTCTCGAAGTGGAGGATGCAGTAGTGACAGTCCTCTGTAGGTTCAGCTCCTGACTCTCGGGCCCCCAGATACACTAATTGATGGGTCTCCATTCTGTTCACAGTTGTCATCCTAGAATTGCTCTGTTGTCTTCCTGGGGACTTTCTTTACTTCTCTTCTGTGTTAGATCTTTTATTCCTAAATCCCATGTCTCCCTTGTTCTTGCTTTACTCTTTTGCTTTTGTGGAATACATTCTTTAGTGGCTTTTTTGGGAAAAGATACATGGGGAATTATTTGTTTATTTTGTAGTCCTTTCATGTCTAAACATTTATCATCCTACCATTATCCTTAGTTGATAGTCTGGATGAATATAGAATTCCAGGATAGAAATTATTTTGCTTAGGAATTTTTATTGCTCCACTATATTTCTGGTTTCCAGTACACCTGAGAAATCAGAAGCCATTGTGATTCCACAGGTTTTATGGCCACCCACTCCCCAACATTCTAGAAGATTCCAGGAACTTCTTTCTTCCAAGTGTTGGGATATTTCATGACACTGTGCCTTAGTGGGAATATTTTTGACCCTTTGTCTTAATCACTGGTGGACACTTTTCCATTTGGAAAATTAAGTTCTGGAAAATTTTTCTTGAATGATTCCATTTTCCTTCCCTCTTCCCAACCTACTCTCTCTTTTTTAGAATTCTTGAAGTAATATTCAACTTTTCTCTTATACTTTTTGTGTCTTTGCCTTTTCTGCTTTTCGAAACCATTTGTCAACTTTATCTTCTCAGCCTTCTACTCATTTTTTTAAATTTCTTCTGTCATGTTTTTGGTTTCAAGAAGTTTTGTTCTTTTAATATTTCTTTTTAAATAATACCCTCCTCTTTCATGAATGTCATACAGATATTACTTCTCTCAGAGGTACAATAACCGTTTTTTTTTTAATTTTCATTTAAAAATTTTATAAACAGTTAACAATGCATTTACAAGCATTTAGTTAAACTATGGATTTTTCCAGAATATAAAATGATCTCAAACTGTCACTGCAGTTGCTTTGTAGTGATTATAGTTTTGGAGAAAACATACTTCACCAAAAGTTAAACATCAACTTCTAAATTTGTTTTTCTTAAGTTTTCTCATTTTCCACTTAGGAGGAAAGAACAGCATTTAATTATTGTATCCTTTCATATTCATACAGAATGTATGGAGACTCTACCAGGTCTTGCACACACTTTGCACTATGCAGAATAATAAGACCAGTCTCCTCCTATCCTACCAAAGAGCAGTAGCCAGGGTATAAATATTAACCCTCAAAACATAAGAATTATTGCAAACAATCTCATTGTTTTAAACATTTTCTTCATGGGTCCCAATAAAAAGCATATACTGGCCAATGCAACAGGGTTTCCAAGGGTATATAACACTGCAAAAAAGTTTTATGCCACAGGAAGTCACAGTTATCCAGTGCCAGTAATAGAACAGAAAATGCCACACATGAATATGACAAACCACTTCAGTCTGGTTCTGAAACTAAGTGAAAAGACATTCAGGCTGCTCACGAGCTTCTTGTGCCTATCAAGAAACCAATCCTGAAAGTCCATAGATCAACGTGAAATTTTGTTTTTGAATTCTTTTTCCTCCAAACTGCCTTTATCTGCTTGTTTTGGAGATCTCTGTGCCATGTTAGTGTCCTTAGATGTCTGTTAATCTTGTGGTTCAGAATGAGGAATTTGAAAGCTGAGGTGAAGTTTCTGAGCCTAAAGGAGTATTTGTCAACACTGAGCTTTACTCTATGGTGGTCTGGCGGGTTTCTTTTGGGAAGTCATGATGTGTGTTCCCCTAAGGCTTCCCTTGGGCTTGTTGGATTCCACAGAGAGTAATGTTCCAGTTTCTGTCTGGAAGGGTCTGGCTGAGTATGTGTGGGTTTGGGGTCCAGCATATAATATGAATATGATCACAATGCACAGTGTATCTTCATCTGTGCCAGTCAGCTTCTAAACAAAATGAAGGGTCAGGGCTGAGAGCTGCTTTTCAAGCGGCTCCTACCCAGTTCTTCCCATTTTAGGCCCCTCTTTTATCTCAGAATTCTAGAGCTATCTGCTTTCTCACATCCTTAAACCATTTAAAAATGATATGGTACAAATCAAGTGGGTTGTAAACTTTTCCCTTGACCAGTATAGCATTTAGCCATCTTGTATCTGCTAAGATACCACTCATTGATTGATCTGTGTTCCAGCTTGCAAATTTCTGGTGTTTTCCTCTTTCTTACTTTCCTGTCATTGTAAGGTTTTTTCCCCCTTTTTTAAGTGTTTACTGTAGTTCTCGTGAGGCTTTGGGATAGACAGAAATTAAATGCATGTGTTCAGTCTCCACCTTAACCTGAAAGGTAATAAATTCAGTTAAAGAATATATATTCAGAAGGGACGCTTTGTGTTATTTTTGACATTGAAACTTCATGAATAGGGTTAATTTCCAAAAAGCCAAAGATACTCCCAACTTGATGTAATCATGTATTCCTTTTCTTCTTAGTTGGGGCAAGAAGAAAGATATGAATTGCTCAATGTTCTGGAGTTCACCAGGTAAAACAGCTGCTCTGTGATTTACATCTGTGAGATAAAATTCTGTATATTTTTGTTTTGCTCTTTCAAATAATTAGAAAGTATGCTTTATTTAAATTTATTTAGACAAAATATTAATATCTTCAGTGTAGTTTATAATAAAGTCATAGCCGCTGATAAGCCATACACACCTATCTTCAGAGTATTGCATGACATGACTCCTGGAAACACTGCAAAACTATTTTTGAACATAGCTGTTCTGCATCACAACTGGGGAGTAATGGACCAAGAGCCTTATGGCTGGTGATCTGGAAACGTTATACTTAGACGCACTAGGATTTATGTGAAGCGAAGATGAATCAGAGTCAGGAACCCAGTAGTCTAATTCTGTGTTCATTGTATCTAATTATCTTTGAGATTTCAGAAACCATATCCACGTCTCCATTAGGTATAAAACCAGTACCATTTACTAGGAAGAAGCAGAAATCAAAGAGATTATCCTATTTAACTCTATTTCTTAAGGTCAAATAATAGACGCTTTCAAATGATAATCAGTGATATCTCCATGATTTTGGCTTTTTATTTTCTCATGACTATACAGTTTCCTAATTTACATTCTTAGAGCAAAGAGGCCTCAGTTAACAGAATGGTCTTTAAAATTGCATCACCATTACCAGGACACTTAAGGCCAGGCCACGGCCAGGAAGTAACATTGCTCTTCAAGGAAATAAGGGTTTACCTAAATCCTTGAACTTTCTCCTACAGAAGGCAAACTCATACACTCATTGACTACCAAAGGCATTTCCTACTGTATGGAGATTCCTCAAAAAGTTAAAAATAGAACTACCCTATGATCCAGTAATTGCTCTACTAGATATTTGCCCAAAGGATACAAAAATACCAATTAGAAAGAATACATGCACTCTCATGTTTATAACAGCATTATCAACAATAGCAAATTATGGAAAGAGCCCAATGTCCATTGACTGATGAGTGGATAAGGATATGGTATATATACACAATGGAATATTACTCAGCCATGAAAAAGAACAAAATCTTGCCATTTGTATCAACATGGATGGAGCTAGAGAGTATTATGCTAAGCAAAATAACTTAGAGAAAGACAAATACCATATAATTTCACTCATGTGCAGTATAAGCAACAAAGCACATAATCAGAGAGGAAAAAGAGGAAAACCATGAAATAGACTCTTAACTATAGAGAACAAACTGATGGTTACAGAAGGGAGGGCTGGGGGAAGGGTGAAATAAGTGATGAGGATTAGGGGGTGCATTTGTCAGGAACACAGTACGGAAGTGCTGAATCACTAAAATTTACATTTGAAACTAATATTACATTGTATGTTAACTAGAATTTAAGTAAAAAATAAAAATGAATAAATAGAAACACTTGTAACTTACTGGGGAAAAAAAGGCATTTCCTTTTCTGTGCCAACTTTGGTTGCTATCTTGGTTGGGACCACATGCCAGTGGTTAATATAAAAAACAACAGGGTCTGTCTAATGTATTATTTAAACACTGTTCTCTTTACTTGTATACAGTGAAAAGCTCAAGGGGAAATACATGAAAAGTTGGATGAGTAACTATAATAGAGTATATATCTTTCCAGAATGTATTCCTGGCCTCTCTTTTTCATATCAAAGTGGCTGTTTTTGCTAAGTCTACTTGCATTATATCCAGAAGATATTATAAGTAGTATATCCATTAGCATTTGCGTATATTTGTTTATTAACACACACCTGGAAGCATCATGAAGAAAAATAAAGCAAGGTCAGGGGTTTAAGGTCTATCAGGATGAGGCGATGAGGGTGGGTGTAAGGATAAAAGTGAGAAACGTGGCTATGGGGGTACTAAAAGAGGCTCTGGGAAAAACATTAGTGATTTGAACGAGGATGATGATAGTACAAAGAAAGTGAAGTTGGTAGAATCCAGATACCTTTGGAAGAATGTCAGGGGGCCTTTGGGATGGATTGGAGGTGGAAGAAGAAAAGAAGGGGTTAGAGTCTCAGCTGTGTAAACAGCTGAGTGGGTAGAGGTACTGTTTATTCAGATGGCAGATACAGGAATAGGAATAGATGTGCAAGATGAGATGTTTGAATCATTATGTATGGGATGCCCTGAGATATACAGATGGAGGTGTTAGAGGTAGGCAGTTGACTATGAGGGCCTGGAGTGTAAAGGAGAAGCCTATGGCTGAAATATCAATTTAGTAGTTGTTGGCCTGTAAATGGTAATCAAAGCCATGGAGGGGCACCTGGGTGGCTCAGTCAGTTGAGCATCCAATTCTTGATTTCAGCTCAGGTCATGATACCAGGGTAATGGGGTTGAGTCCTGCATCAGACTTGGCACTGAGTCTAGAGCCTGCTTGAGATTCATTCTCTCTCTCATTCTCTCTCTCCCCCCACTCTCCTCCTCTGCTCCCCCCAACTCACGCTTCCTCTTGCTCGCACTCTCTCTCTCTCTCTCTCAAGTAGTTAAAATAAAGCCACAGAAACGAGTTGGATCTCTTGGATATAAAATACAGAGTGAGAGAAAGCAGAAAGGCTGAGGATTGCCCTATGACTAACCCCAACTTCTTTTTTTTTTTTTTTTTCAGAGTGGTGAGATTAATTTATTTTTTTATGTCTTTATTTTTTTTTCTGTTCCATTTATTTATTTTTTTTACAAATAGTTTATTGTCAAATTGGTTTCCATATAACACCCAGTGCTCATCCCCACAAGTGTCCTCCTCCATGCCCATCTCCCCCCTCCCCCCCACATCCATCAGTCCTCAGTTTGTTTCTCAGCATTCAAGAGTCTCTCATGGTTTGCCTCTCTCCCTTTCCCCGACCATTTCCCCCCTTCTTCTCCCCCATGGTCCTCAGTTAATTTCCTCCTAATCCTCCTATACGTGCAAACTTCTAAGGGTTGATTAGAAGAAGAGGAATCTGCAAAAGAAACTGCTTGGTGGTTAGAGAAGTAGAGGATAGAGAGATTAACTACATAGAGCCAAGAGAAGAGCATGATTTCGAGGTGACGATGGTCTTCTGTGTCAGAGACGGCAGCAAGGTTAGGTGAGTGGAAAGGGGCAAGTACATGCTGAATTTAGCCATTCAGTGGGAAGGTCAGGAGAGAAGCCAGGTGGCAGTGATGGGGGCATGCAGGGAATGTAGGTGGAGACCGTGGGTGTAGCAGTTGCTTGGGGTTGAGTGGTGAAGAGGACGTGGCTCGTTGCGGGCACATTGTTTGGGCTGAGTTTCATAGGAGAGAGACTCAAACGTGTAAGTACTGATGAGGAGGACCCAGTGTAGAAGGGAAAGATGCAGACTCAAAGGAACGCAGCATAACTTTAGGAGTGAGGTTACTGAGGAAGAAGAGTGAGAGAGGAGGTTCACAGCACGTGTGAAAGGAAAGTCTCTGATAGGAAAAGAAATACTTCCTCCCTTGTCAGGAAAAGAGGCAGAGAGGATGGTGCCCAGCAGATAAATGTGTAGGTGCTAATGGCAAAAAGAATAGAGATCTGTCTGAAGCTTCCATCAAGGTGAACTGCAAAAATTCAAAGGGTCTGGAGTACAAAGGTGCATTAGAGACTTGGAGAGTGGAGAAGGTGTTCCAAATCCTGTAGACGGTGAGAGAGCAAGCTTATTAGAAAAAGGTGGTATGTTGCTGAACAATAGTGAGCACGCAGGTGACATTGACAGAATGGATTTCCCAAGCTCTGTGGCAGGGTGACTTTTCTCCAGCTATGTCCATCTACTCTAGTGCAACAGAAAGGGTTCCCATTTACCCAGGATTTGTGAGTTTGTCCCGAAGAAAAGAGCAGAAAAGTTGATGAGTTGGGGACCATCTCATTAAAGTTGGATTAAGGAGGCACCAAGAAGGGCTGAGACAGAATATAGACCATTCAATGTCATTATGAAGTTGGATGTACTCCCAAAGCACAGGGACAGCAATCAGAGGCACTAATATAGTAGAGATTCTAGATGGAGGAAAAGAAGACTAAATATTTCTAGATACGATACTGTGTGGTATGAGAGGACACCATATCTCACTGCTACTTACATGGACCCATCTCAGTTCTTAGCAGAATACTGGAAGGTAAAGCAAACAGATTCAGACGCTTGAGAAGTCCTTTTCCCTTAATTCTGGAGAGAATGCTTGTATGCACTTGGTTCCAAATGAGGCATAGCCTATGCAGTTTTTGCCACTTCTATTCAGTGTCATTTGCTGTGTCTTTGCAAATGCAGTGAAAGATGCTGTGTGTTTGACTACCATTTTTATATCGCCAATGCAGTGTTAAAATGCTTGTGCTCATTAGCTTAGCTTTGTCATATAAATTGGGCTTTTTACATGATGCCAGTGGTTTGCTAGTAATCATAGAAAAACAATCATTGTGAATGCTTAAGTCAGTTTTAAAGTGCCAGTGTTTGCCTTTCTGTGTGGTTTGGGTATATACTTAACACAAATGATTATTTCTGTTTATATTTAAAGCTATAACATACAATTCATCTTAAAAGACACTGACTTTAATATTTCTTAAAATCTTAAAACATTGAACCAGAACGCTCTTCTCCTCAGGTGGGCACTAACTCCTACAGGCTTCCTGGGTTCCACTGTATAAATTATTCCTTTAGGACAATGGATGGTACCCTGGTGCCTTAAAAAACATAATGTAACTTTGAAAGGTACCCAGCCATACACCCAGGGGACAGTTTGTGTGTGTGGAAGGACAGGGCTCATAATTTGGTCAAATTTATTTTTTCACTGTGAGTGTTAAAATATGTGAGGCATGACAAACATATATATATGCATATTCTCAGTATGATGACACATTATGGAAAACCTCTCTCTTTCAGCGCTAGAAAAAGAATGTCGGTGATTGTTCGCACTCCATCCGGGAAGTTACGACTTTACTGCAAAGGAGCTGTAAGTTTTTATTTTTGTCTTTAACAGTTTTGATTTATGATGGTTTATAATGTATATGTTCAGCATTCTGCTATGGAAATGTAACACAGATGTTTAGCGTAAAGTTGCTGACATCCACTTTCCTTGGTGTTTTATAGTAATGGTGTTCAGCCTCTTCTGGTGAAATGCGGAATTCCTTCTGGGTAAATTTGGTGCTTTGAAAAAATTTGGCCTAAGTTATTTATATAATTCGATTTTGATACGTAATGTTTGAGGTTTATATTAAAAAATACGTTAGAAGAGAAGTAAATTAGAAAATGCTTTGAAATTGTATTAGAAATGTAGTGATCCACACCAGTTTGAATTTAATTTTTTTTAAAGACTATAGAAATGGGGGAGTGAGGGGAATTGGATCACAGTTATTACTGCTGTAATTTTCATCATACGGTCATTATTATTTGTTTTGCATTGTTTTAATTGTAGCAGAATTTCTCTGACTATTGGTTGGCTTTGGCATATTGGCAGGTTATATTGACAAAAATAGTAATATGTCATTCGAAGTGAATTTTCCTAGTTAATATATGTTTACACTCATTGAAAAATAAGAGGTCTACTGACCAGGGCCACTTTTTGTTCTTAAAATTAGCATTTTCCTTCTGAATTATCCTTTCTGGATACCTCATCTCCTTGGACCAGTCACATAACTTACCAACTTAGAATTTTCCAATTTTAAATATAGTCAACAACCTTGATTTATTGAATGAAACTTGGAAACTGAACTTATTAGGAAGCCAAAGCTTATTACTTAAATTTTTGTTGAAAATGTTTTTCAGTGCCTTTGTTTTAAAGCATTGAAATGAAATTTTTGGATGCCTTGTTTTTAAAGCATTTTGGTAGAATTATTTAATGATGTCTCCTAAATTTAAGTTTAGAATTCCTCCAGTTGTTGATTGAAACAACCAACATTTATTCATTGTGTGCACTTTATCTACCAGCCTTTCAGCTGGATTTTGGAGAAAGAAAGATAAGACCCAATGCTTGTCAGGAACTAAGCCTATTCAAGAAAATATATATAAAGAGAAGATCAGGATACAATATTTTAGTATATGTGCTGCCGAAGCGAGCACTGGGATACAATATTGAGGTATACTGTAAAGCTCTTCCACATTCCAATGGTAGTATCTAGTGATAAAGGAATGATTGATATGTGTCCAGTTTACACTCAACTCATATCCTTCCATTCTTAGTTTTGAGTAATCTTCCATCTAGAACCTTTGGGGAGTTAAAGCACTGAATAAAAACTAAAAACATTGGACTTTCTTTTTGTGTAATCATGGAGATAGTTTGCATACATTAACTTGCTTATTGCATTGTTTCCCCCTCACTCCCAAGTTGGCTGCAAAATGCAGTTGAATGCTAAAAAGGCAGAAATATGTAAAACAGCAAGGGTACACTTGAGAACTGCATGTAGTTTCGCAGACAATAGCAGAATTCAAGGCTGGCAAGGTGAGCATGCATTAGGTCATGCATTGTTTTCATGGTCACAAACTTGTATTTTTTTTTAATTGTTTGGATGCCATTTAGGAAGATGACTTAAGGCAGAAAAGAAATGCATATGAAGTTTCCAGTTGATGTTATTGACTATAGTCCCAAGAGTTGATAAGGATCTGAACCAAAAACATTTGCAGAGAGAATGGAGAGGGCGGAGATTTAGGACTCAGTAACTGATTACATGTGAGTGATGAGGGAAACCATGATCTAGGATTATTATCCAATTTCAACTTAACTGGGTAGACAAAGTGGCACCGCTTCCCATGACAGAGAGTTGGGAACTACATCTTGGCCATGAGGCAGAGATGCTTGGATTTTACAGGGGAAGGAATCTGGGGTGCTGATACAGATTTAGGAATTAACAAGTCTAGCTGGAAACTAAAAGCAGAGGATTGATGAGGTCTTTTAAGGAGATATTACATGAATAGAAGAGGCTGAAAGAGAGGATCTAAAAAGAGAGATAGGAATTCAGAGGAGAGTCTGAGGAGTGTTGATTCCCTGGTAGAGTGAATTGACAGTGACAAGTGCAGCAGAAATAGTAATAAGAGTCAGTTAAAGAGTCACTGATAGTACTTCCCAGTCAAATTAACACAGTCTGTTCTTCTCTATTACAAATTCATGGCCATGATGGATACAGTATAAAGAGAGAGCAGGCAGATAAAGCCAGGCTTAAAAACAAACTAAACATCTTTGAAGCCCAAAATATGAATGGAAAATCAAAGTGGTACATTGAACTGAAGTGTTGACTTGAGTGGGGAGAGTTCCAGGCCCTGGATCAGGATCAGGATCAGGGAGTAGTGGTTGGAGTTTGGTTTCTGTGGGACAATGGGGACAAATAGTGCTTTCTGTAAAATGTGGATGGGAAGCTTCTTTGACTCCTGAGACCGTGGTGAGCTTCCTAATTATGAGAAGAGACTAAGAAAAGCTCATTCCAACTCTGCTGGGCTTATATATAAAACCAGTAGATTGGGGTGCACACAAACAGAGTGAGAGCAAAACTTAGGGGCATTAGTTTTGTACTAGGGAAATCTCGTGCCAAAGAGAGAACAAACAAGCACAAAGCCACTGGACATGAATTCAGTCCAGGTGAAATACTTTGTACAGACAAGTCTGACCAAGGATGCTTAGAGTTCAACATGATTTTTAAAAAAAATTACAACTATTTTTAATCAGAAAGAAATTGGGATCAGGGGGGTGGGGGTATGTGTAAGCTAAATTGGAAATCATAAATTTAAGAGGAAACATCAGTAAATGGAATAAACTCTAAACAGAATGGAAGGGGCAAGGGAGGAGTTAGTGAATTGGAAGATAGTACTGAAGAGTTTATCTAGAATACAGCACAGAGATGGTAGTTCTCTCCATGAATATGGATGGTTCATTTTCCTCCCTTTTTCCAGGTTTTCTGCAATGAAGTTACATTGCTTTTTAAATTCTAAATGAAAAAAAAGGAAAGGTATACAATGTACAGTTTATGTCTGCAGTAGTAGCCTATTTTTAAAAAGTTACATTGACACGAATAAAATCTTAGTTTATTCAAGAAAATAAAAAGCCTACCCCAATACTTGTATGCCAGAGGAAAAATAAAAGATGAATAAGAAAACAATTTTTCAAGTGAAAATTGACCTAATATGAATTATTCATCTTGAAGCTCTGGGTTCTTTATATACAAAACTGTAATTTGACTGTGCCATGCACTCTAGGAATGTCCCCTCATGTACTATTTTCTGATCTTACCTTGCTGAGGGATAGGACACCGGATAAAATCCAGTTAGGATTCTCTGGAAATGTAGACTCAGTAAGTTCTAAGTCCGATCCTAAGGGTACGCATGCACTAGTTCCTGTGAAGAAACCTTTTTTGGCCCTAACCATGTACCAAATACTTGATGTAGGTCTCTGAATTAATGAGTGTTACTCTGGCTGAAAAGCTTATCTGTATGTGTTCCTCACATGTAAGCATGGCCAATTGTGACTGTCATTTAAAAACATACTATATAATTCATGTAGAAAGCCATATTCTGTCCCCTGCATTCCTTGATACTATAAAGAAGATAGAAAATTCTATTTTGGACGTCAATTTCTTCCACTAGAAAACTTGGCTATAGTGCAGAATTTAATCTTCCTTATCACTTTGGTTTTCATGACTTTAATTTTTTTTTTAAAGATTTGCTTAGTTTTAACGCAGCCTATTTATTTTCTTTGAAAAAGTCATTAGCCTCTGGGAAAAAAATAGAATTCATAAGTTATACCTTTCATTCCTAGAAAGGAACCATAAGGGGAAATTATCATTTCCTTTTACTTTGCCCCCCTCCCCACTCCACCACTGAAAAATGAAAAGAAATTCATAATTGGGGCCTGGAATATTCCATCTGTTCTGAGGTCACTAAGTTCTTGTTTCTCTCAAGGGTTCTAAATCATACTCCATTAGTCTCCTTCCAAATCTCAGCCCTGAGACTGGAGACTGAAATGGGTAATACCACTGAGAAAGTAATTGCAGGTAAATGATTTATTTTTTCCTAGTCTAATAAAACCATGAAGGCCAAACACTAAAATTCTTAAAACATTAAACCCAAGCTGAAGAATAAAGGAACAATAAGCAATTTATAAAGGGGCAAAAATCAGAGAAATGTAAGTGGTGCACATTATTCACACTGAAAGAGACTTTAAAGATAATCCAGTAATTGCATTTTACAGACTAAGTTAATTGAGCTTTTAGAAGCTAAAGTGATCCATTCAGAAATATTCAGCCATCAGGTAATGCTAGATTTATTCAGAATTCTCCCTGTCATACCCGCCAACCTTCTCAGTGGATTTGGACTTGTGTTTCTCAAACTTTGTTCTCTGTGAGCACCAGCCCCATAGAGATATTCCCTAATCCCTAACTCAGGCTCCATAGTAAATGAGTTTGGGGAACATACCATAAGGCCCCCTTGGACATCTGTGCACATTAGCATTTTTAAAAATTTTTTTTAATGTTTTATTTATTTCTAGGAGAGAGAGAGAGAGAGACAGCGTGAGCAGGGAGGGTCAGAGAGAGAGGGAGTCACAGACTGAAACAGGCTCCAGGCTCTGAGCTGGCAGTCAGCACAGAGCCCGACGCGGGGCTCGAACCCACGAACTGCGAGATCATGACCTAAGCGAAAGTCGGATGCTTAACCGAGTAAGCCACCTAGGCGCCCCACATTAGCATTTTAAAGGCTCTGAGTGTTCCCACAGGGCAAGCATTGTTTGGCCCAGAGTTTCCAAAACTTTTTTTTTTTTTTTGAGTACTGGACCATTTTCCCCTCTGACACCTAGGAACACTGCAGTGTCCTGCAAAACCTTCAGGGGGAGGGGAGATCTTGGCAAGGTAAGTGAAGTACTGATAGAATATGAAATGTTAATCACTGGAGTAACTACGGATGTATTCAGAAGGGAGAAAGATGAAAACATAGGACGTGAACCTTATTTCTTAGTGTCACTAGGAAAACAGTGTTATTAGGTAAAAAAATATTTTGTTCTTTAAAGTTAGTGCTCAAACAGGAAACAACCTCCTTGACCTCCACCGCAGCAACTTCTTACTTGACACATCCCCAAAAGCAAGGGAATCAAGAGCAAAAATAAACTGTTGGGACCTCATCAAGATTAAAAGCTTCTGCACAGCCAAGGAAACAACCCAGAAAATTAATAGGCAACCAACGGAATGGGAAAAGATAGTTGCAAATGACATATCAGATAAAGGGTTAATATCCAGAATCTATAAGGAACTCACCAAACTACACGCCCGAGAAACAAACAACCCAGTGAAGAAATGGGCAGAAGACATGAACAGACACTTCTCCAAAGAGGACATCCAGATGGCCAACAGACACATGAAACGATGCTCAGCATCCCTCCTCATCAGGGAAATACAAATCAAAACCACACTGAGATACCACCTCACGCCAGTCAGAGTGGCTAAAATGAGCCAATCAGAGAACTCTAGATGCTGGCGAGGATGTGGAGAAACAGGCACCCTCCTCCACTGTTGGTGGGAATGTAAACTGGTACAGCCCCTCTGGAAAACAGTGTGGAGGTTCCTCAGGAAACTAACAATAGAACTCCCCTATGACCCAGCAATAGCACTGCTAGGAATTTACCCAAGGGATACAGAAATGCTGAGGCGTAGGAGCACATGTACCCCAATGTTCATAGCAGCACTCTCCACAATAGCTAAAACATGGAAAGAGCCTAAGTGTCCATCAACAGACGAATGGATCAAGAAGATGTGGTTTATCTATACCATGGAATACTACATGGCAATGAGAAACAATGAAATCTGGCCATGTGTAGCAACATGGATGGACCTTGAGGGTGTTATGCTGAGCGAAATAAGTCAGGCAGAGAAGGACAAATATCATATTTTGCACGTATAGGAGGATTAGGAGGAACTTGACGGAGGAACAAGGGGGAGAAGAAGGGCGGAAATGGTGGGGGAAAGGGAGAGAGGCAAACCATGAGAGACTCTTGAATGCTGACAAAAACTGAGGACTGATGGATGTGGGGGGGAGGGGGGGAGGGGCATGTAGGAGGGCACTTTGGGGATGAGCACTGAGTGTTATGTGGAAACTAATTTGACAATAAACTATTTGTAAAAAAAATAATAATAATAAAATAAAATAAAGTTAGTGCTCAAAGCTATTGCTTGTTTTTATACTGATTTGCTGCTAATAATGTTGCCAGCATCAATGTTGTTAAACTCAAGAAGCTTAGTTTACGTGTATTATACCTTCTGTTTGTTTTTCAGGACACTGTAATTTATGATCGACTGGCAGAGACTTCAAAATACAAAGAAATTACCCTAAAACATTTAGAGCAGTTTGCTACAGAAGGTGAGTGTAATATGGCAATAAAGCATGATAAAAATAAAAAGAAATCATATGCTACTGATGTCTTTTAAGATTGTTGTTACTTAGAAATTCCTAAAGTAAGATAACAATTAATGTTGATAACTTAGGTTATACTATATACTGTTTCCATTATTTTTGTTTTGCTTTTCTGTAATAAAATTTTGAGAGACCTAGGGGCACCTGGGTGGGTGGCTCAGTTGGTTAAGCGTCCGACTTTGGCTCAGGTCATGATCTCACAGTTCATGAGTTCGAGCCCTGCGCTGGGCTCTATGCTGACAGCTCAGAGCCTGGAGCCTGCTTCTGATTCTGTGTCTCCCTCTCTCTCTGCCCCTCTCCTATTCACATTCTGTCTCTCTCTCAAAAATAAACATTAAAAAAAATTTTTTTGAGAGACTTAGTCCCCAAGTTTTGGCAGTATAGGGCCTATAAATCTGTTCACTTTTAGAATGGGTGATATTCATACTATAAATATGTTGTATTTCTAGCAGTGTAGGAGGAAAAGAAATAAGCAAAAAAAATTGGATATGCTAGTCTGAATAGGAAAGAGGAGAAAAAATAAATAAGCCTATATAGCTATAAAAATAGTTATTCAGTGTAGTTTTAACTCAAGACTTCTTAAGCCTCTACCACATGACAGGCTCTGTGTGAGGCCCAGGCACTAAATATGTTGAGTCCTGTCTCTCTGTTCTACTGAAATTTGTAATGTGTATAGCGGAGCAGTGCATGGTCTAGGGGGATGATCTAGATTAGATGGGAGGACACCAGAGTCCTTAAACAGGAGGGTCAGTTACTATAAGAATTTATAGAGCTTTATCTCTGAACTTAACAGAAGTAGCCAGAGCTGTATCTAAATCTCCCAGCTAAATTTTCCCCATCTGCTTCAGCTGCTACTATCGCCAATTGCAGCAAGCCTGACCTCTGATCAAATCCTTTTCCCTTTTAATCCAAGCTGCAAAAAGATAGGAATGTTTTTTGTTTTTTTAAAGAGATATATTTTTTTTTTTACATTTACTTACTTTTGACAGACAGAGTGAGACAGAATGTGAGTAGGGGAGGGGCAGAGAAAGAAGGAGACACAGAATCCTAAGAAGGCTCCAGGCTCTGAGCAAGTGTTCAGCACAGATCCTGACGCAGGTTGGAACCCATGAACCATGACATCATGATATGGGCTGAAGTCGGACGTTTAACCGACTGAGCCACCCAGGTGCCCCGATAGGAATGTTTTAAAAAGCACTAGGCTTTGAAAAGCAAGGACATAAAGAACCTTCTCTCGGTTCTCCAAAAATGCAAGAGCATGGAAACACTCCTGTTCATGGAGTTCACAGAGAGCATCTTTGTCTTCTCCGTTTGTGATACGAAGATAGTCCAGCTCCTAGACAGATTTGAGTTGGCTTGGCCTTCACCCCCACCCTATTCTTTCTGGCCCTGGGATGAACATCACTTTTACTCCATGGCTACCCTGGAGTAAGTCTTCAGCCAAGTTTCCAAAAGAGAAAAACATGTCCTAATATGGCCCCAAAGACTTAGCTTCTACTCTTCATGAGCTGGCAATGGACAATCCTACCCCTTTCTTGGAAAAAAGAGTTCTCTGGGCACTTCGTGTCCTATGTTCTCTGCTTCTTGTTTCTAACATGTTCCCTGGTCATATTTTATTTGGCTTGAGGTCACTAGCACCTAGCTATTCTGTGAGTTAATGACTTTGGGTGAGGGTGTTGTCTTCTCGGGAACCCAATTAACTGCATTCATCCTGGGTGACAAATGCTTTTGCTTCTCATTTGGTTCCAATCCACCATTTTTTTTCTTTTGGCTGAGGGTGGCTTCCAAGTGAGTTATGAAATTGATAGATACTGAGCACTGTGAGTAGGTCATCTCAAACATCAGTTTTGATTCTCTTCCTAGGGTGTTTCTGATGAGTACTTTTCTTTTGTCATTCTCCCTCAGTTCTTTTAGATTCGTTATACTCCACATGTACAGTGATAAAGAGCAATAATAAATACAGTTATATATCCCTGTAAAGGCAGATGGCTTTCCTAGTAGAATGCACTGGGATCCCCCTCTTTCTTCAAAAGCATCTGAAGCATCGACAAGCCAGCCACTGTGCTCAGTAATAGAGTTACAGATATGAAGAACTCAGGGCCCCTGCCCTCCAGGAGCTATATGCTAATACAGGAAATCCGCAAGAAAAACAATATGAAACATTGTCATTCACACCATAGGAGTGTTTGAGGATTTCTGCCTATGGGCCTGAGAGGAAAATGCTTACAAGACATGATGTTAAGAACTGAGTCTTAAAGCAGATGGAAGGCAGACAAATGAGGGAACTGGAGGGGGTGAAAGGGAGAGAAAGTGACCAGCATGTGCAGAGACTTTGGTGTATAGGAGGTTAATGGAAGAGAAGGAGGTTGAAGACAGTTGGAATGGGGGGAATGGGGTGAGTGAGCCAGATTTGGGGGTTTGTACTTTATCCTGGGGAATAATGGAAAGATCTCAAGCAAAGGAATAACCTGGTAAGATTAGGATGTTGGGAAAGTCACTTTGGGAAAGGCACAAGGGATGTATTGAAAGCGCTGGGGGTCAGAAACTGGCATGCCAGTTTAAGGTGAGGGGAGCATGAATACACACTTTACACTAAGGTGGTGTCACAACTGAATCAGACTTCAACATATTGCTTGAATTGAGTCAGCCTTTTCAAAATAAGACTCAGTTCTATAAAAATGGAAGGGCCGTACTTCTAAATAACGTCTTATTTGGTGTTGGGGGGATGTACACCGCCTTTTTACAGGATTAAGAACGTTATGTTTTGCCGTGGCTGAGATCTCGGAGAGCGACTTTCAGGAGTGGCGAGCCGTCTATCAGCGCGCGTCCACGTCCGTGCAGAACAGGCTGCTCAAACTCGAAGAGAGTTATGAGTTAATCGAAAAGGTACGTGAAAGATCCATTTCGCTCCTACAGAAAACTTGGTTTCCAGAAAACTTCAGTCTTTTCAAGGAGCCAATAAATAAAGATCGGAACATCTTGACACACCACTTACTGTCGAATCTCCTATGGTCGAAGCATCAACAGATCTTAATAATGGTTAAAGCTTTTGCCAAAAAGTCCCTGGAATTGCTTTGTGTAGATCTTTTTTTTATATATGTATATAATTTTGGATCGAAGTTAGGCCAGTCCAGCTGTCTTCTTGCCAGTATACACTATTGCTTCTACATCATTGAAGATAAGCACGCCCTCCTCCACACACATGTGCACACGAGTTACATACGCTACATGTGCACACTACATGTGTTCGTTTATAGTTAATGAAGATTTATAATATGTAATATAAA
Source organism: Hyaena hyaena (assembly GCF_003009895.1). Classification (NCBI taxonomy): domain Eukaryota; kingdom Metazoa; phylum Chordata; class Mammalia; order Carnivora; family Hyaenidae; genus Hyaena; species Hyaena hyaena. The sequence continues at coordinate 5,505,775 of NW_024080656.1, read as the reverse complement.
ATAATGTAAAAATATAGCTTTTGTGATGCTATAGCTAATAAAGAAGATATAAGTGAACAATGCAGTGCTTATATCTGGTTATTCGTTGTGTGTCTGTGTACGCACACACACATGTCTGTGTACATATACACACATCCCTCACTTGTATCACAACTAAAAATATTTGTATTTTACAGATAAGGAAACCAAGGCTATTCATCCAAAAAGCAATGGATACACCATGATTGATGCTTTATAAATAGCAAGAAATCTCACCTCCTTAATTAAGAATGGCAGACATTCTTGTGTAGTACTTGCTGTGTGCCAGATCCGTTCATAGCCCTTGAATCTATTAACTAATCCTCGCAACGTCCCTTGGTACTGTTAATGACTCCAGTTTCACAGATGAAGAAACAGAGAGGTTAAGTGATTTGGTTGAGAGTACACAGTTCACAAGAGGGTGAGCCAGAATCCTCATTCTGGCTCCAAAGTTTATGCTCTTAGCCACTCAAGTATCCTCATTCTAACCTTTTACTTTCCATCAAAAAACTTCCTAATTGCATAATTCCTTGACTGTATTCATGTCTGTAGTGCCTAGAATCAAATTTGTCTGTTAGCTTCAGCTTGCTGGGTCTTGCCTGCAGGTTAGTAAAAGTTGACATTTTTTTTTTTTTTTTAGTCCTTCCTCTTTTTCAAACAGTTCACTCCCTGGCACTTCCTGTCTGAAAGGTGGTCAGGTGGTTTTGTCTGTCGGATATAGTGGCCATACGTGACTTGAGAGACTGTTCCCCTGTCTCCTCAGTAGGCTGTGATCATTTTAGAAGCTAGTGTGTTTCTCATACCTTCTTTATATTAGAACTTATTCTTGTATCTTGCTTATTTCTCAGAAGACTTGTGATAGCATATATGGCACCTTTCAACTTGATACCCACCCACCCCCCAATTACAGAAGTACATACACCGCGGGGCACCTGGGTGGCTTAGTCGGTTAAGCGTCCGACTTTCGCTTAGGTCATGATCTCGCAGTTCGTGGGTTCGAGCCCCGCGTCGGGCTCTGTGCTGACTGCCAGCTCAGAGCCTGGAGCCTGTTTCAGTCTGTGACTCCCTCTCTCTCTGACCCTCCCCTGCTCACGCTGTCTCTCTCTCTCTCTCTCTCTCTCTCTCTCTCTTTCTCAATCTCTCTCTCCTAGAAGTAAATAAAAACATCTAAAAAAAAGTACATACACCATTTGTTATCAGTTAACTTGTTGAATCTCTCTCTCTCTCTCTCTCTCTCTCTCTCTCTTTTTTTCCCTAACATATTTATATATGATTATGTCTTTGGAGCATAATGTGGCAACATAAAATACATTATTATTTATAAGGCCATGACCATAATCTCTTTCAGTCTCTCCAACCAAAGTTACATATTGTCCTAAAGTACTAATGGTATGGAGTTTTAATCTTGTTTTTCTTACTCTTTTGAGGACTAAGAACAAAAAACTAACATTTGGAAATAACTTTTCTGTCTCCTTTTGTACACAGCCTTAATACAATGTAGCCTTTTACCTCCATAGTGATGTGATGGAATTAATATATAAGAAGTTACAATAAAATATTTGAAAGTGGATTCTAACCTTTCAAGTTTGTTTCTACATGTAGCATACTGTAGAAAATTCTGGAATTGAATGTTTAAGGTGCCTAATAACAGTTTTACTCTGAATACCCTAGAGTTTATAGATTAGGTGTTATAAGGTTTAAAAGTTGTTGCAGTTGGAGTGTGTGTGTGTGTGTGTGTGTGTGTGTGTGATATCTGATATTAAAAGCCTTGTGACTTCCATCTTTTAAGTGAAATAGAAGTTCAACGTTTTGCCAGCAGATGGTGATCGTGAGTCACACGAAAATTTAACTTGTCTGGGGAAATGCCTTACATGTATATGCATGTTTTTAGCTTACAGATACAGATGCCTCCCTCTGACTGCCTCTTTCCTAAAATGAATGAAAAGGGGAATTTAGCTAATTCCTTTTTACTTTGTGATAAGCTATGGTCTGTAAGTTTTATTGAAAAATCTAAGAGCCAGAAAGGTGAAAGGATTGGTTCCCTTGCTCAGCCAGCTTCCAAATAAGGGCTGGTTTTCTATGTCCATCCCTACCCCTGAAACCATAATTTCTCTCAGGTACTTATATCATTAACTTTCATTAGGCTGTGAGTAGATGTTAGGTATTGGGGAAACTCAGGCAAATAAGGAACACTCACTCAGCGGAGGCCCTGAGGCACCATGGTCTGTTCCGATCCTTTAAGTGAGAAATGGGAAGGAACCCAGAATGGTGACCCACAAACTTGGTCCAATGGAAGCTTCAGAGACGTAACTTTTAAAATGAACTCCAGGGGTGCCTGGGTGGCTCAGTCAATTAAGCGTCCAACTTGGGCTCAGGTCATGATCTCCTGGTTCATGCATTTGCGACCCACATCAGGCTCTGTGCTGGCAGCTCAGAGCCTGGAGCCTGCTTTGGATTCTGTGTCTTCCCCTCTCTCTGCCCTCCCCCCCACTTGTGCTGTCTCTCTCAAAAATGAACATTAAAAAAATTAATAATAAAAAAATAAAATAAAATGAATCCCAAAAGATTATTTTACCACTTTAAGGAAGTCAGAGGGTTTTTTAGGGGAAAAGAACAGGCACAATAATACTGAAGAGTCTCTGTAACTAACAGCTGTTTTTCTGAAAATGCTTTCCCCATCCCTGATCATTTGAAGACTCTAGGGTTTTTAACGTACCCGAAGCCAGGGAGCTATTACTCCCTCCTTGGTCTGAGTGTGCATTCTGGGTTAAAATCAGCTGGAATTAGTGTTGAATAGGAATTATGGGTGCCTGACATTAAAACCACATGCCGAGGCAAGTTTCCACATGGCCGAGCACGGGTCCTGGTGGAGCACTGCCTTGGGCTTTACGTTTAGCTGTCATAGTGTTAAGGGTCAAGCATTTTGGCTGCTTCTTTGGCTACTTTATTTATTTTTATTTCTTTGTTTGTTTTTATTTTTAGAGAGAAAGCGAGAGAGTGCATGAGCGGGGAGAAAGGGGCAGAAAGATAGAATTTTAAGCAGGCTCCATGCTCAGGCTTGAACCCACGACCCTGGAATCATACCTGAGCCAAAAACAAAGGCCAAAATCATACCTGAGCTCTACTGACTGAGGCACCCTGGCATTCTTTGGCTACTTTAAATGAGACATGTGGATTACGTAGCCTCTTCTTATGTGATTGCAATCTGTTTTTTTAGGTAGACCACAATATTAGATTTAGCATATAGATAGTGAATTGCAAACCATGAAAGTGGTTTTTAAATCTTTCTTTCGAGAGCAAAACGCATCTTCCAAACAAAATATTGCCTGAATCATAATATGTATGAGAGATACAAGCAGAGTTGCTCTGATTAATGGATGGAGGGGTAGGCAGGAGCCTCAAATTGGCTCTCCCCTCAACCTCAGCATCTTGCCCTCATCTTGATCAGTGAGGAGCTTGTCATGATTCTGGAACTTCACTGAGCACTATTTGAAAACCATATAATATTCTATCTGTGTGTGAAATTTTTAGAAGATGTGCTTCCCAAAATACTATAGATTTTCGGTTTTGTTAGAAAGAGGGCATGCACGTGAGCAGGGGAGGGGCAGAGGGAGAAGGAGAGAGAATTTTAAGCAGGCTCCATGCCCAGTGTGGAGCCGGACTCAGGGCTCCATTCCATGACCCTGGGATCATGACCTGAGCTGAAATCAAGAGTCAGATGCTTTAACCAACTGAGCCACTCAAGCGCCCCTCAATGCTTTTCACTTTTCAAAGAAAAACCAGATCATCACTATGGTCCTGTAGAAGATTCTGAACATATTTGAATTAATAATGAAAATGCTGCTGACATGTTAATGGTAGTGTTACATTAAAGACATTCAAAATTTGAAAGATCTGTAGAGCTTTTCCTGAAAATGAGAATATTTTTAATATGTCCCAAAATAAGTGAAAATTTTACAAATGATTAAGGTTGTACTTTTAAATCCTACTCACTATCTTATCCCTCCAGTGTTTGTTCAAAAAAGTAACTCAGTTTTTGAAATTTACTTGAAGCCTTATTCCTTTGGGTGCAGTAACTCCTAGCCTAAGCTGAAAAAATATCCAAATAGACCAAGAACATCCAAGAAGATAATGACTGGTCCCTTGGCACAGTGCTTTGTTACATTTCTTTCCCAGCAATTTGAGCACTAAAGCCTTCCCTTCACCCTTCAGGGCACTAAAGGAAAGAAGAATGTATAAGAGATTTGAAAAAGTCCTCTGGATATTGTTATCCCTATTGACAGTCATTAGAGGAGAGGATTTAGGACTTTTATGTCCATCTGTAAATATCAGCATCACCTCTGCTGACGGTTGGACAGTTTGGGCTCCAACACTTGCATTCAGATGGTAAACATCTCAGGATTTAATAAAAATAAAAATCTAATGCTATGGGTTGTTTCAAGATGTTGATGAAACATCTTTTTTCTATTACCAAATGTAGGCCAAGAGGCAAAAAACATTGATTCCAAAGAAGACAAAATCATACAGGAACAAGAAGGTTCACATAGTTAAAATGCAAAAGGGATTATTGAAATCATATTAGATACTCGGGGTGTCTTGACCTAGTCTAGGAAGGGGAATTGTAGCATCGCTGTGGATTGTGTGGACAGTAACAGCTCTGCGTCTGCTCCCCACCGCTTGTGAGAACCTAGCTTCCCCTTCCTTCAGACAGTGCACCTGACCTGCTCTGTGTACTGTAACCTGCTTCTTCTGAGAAACAATTCATGTATCTGGACTTATTAGGTTATGTGACCAACTATATAACGCTGGTCTGCATTTTTTAAAATCCGACTTTTAAAACCATTAGAACTCATTTATATGTATCTGGTCAGGAGAAATTACAGATAAGTAACGGAATAATTATGGAGCTTTATGCTTCATTAGCAGTGGTTTCTCTGAAATTTCTCACCTTGTTCTTTGATCTGTCACTTTACATTGATTCTAACGTCTTTCTGAAACAATTTTTTTTTTTTTGGCCTCATCTTCGTACTCTGTTGCCGGTTTCCCTTGAAAATTAATAGTACAGAGGGCTCTGATCTTATCAGGGAAGATTTTATAATTAAACGATCGGTTGAAATGGGAGGGTGTCCCTTCATGGTAAATATAGATTTCTGAAAACGTTTTATATTTATTTGCTTCAATAGAGAAATGCAATTATATCTTTAGCATTACACAGATCACCTACTAATTGCCTCTAGTGTTTATGAAAGCAAATTATTTATCTTGAGCAGTAATAGAAAACAGAGTGAGATATAATAGTGGGCAGTGATTGAAGCAGTATTTCCCTGGTGATCAAATTGGGTTTTTTTCTTTTTTTTTTTCTTGTTATGAGGCATAGATTGTGAAATATGTTTTTAAAAAATGGCAACTTAGCTGATGCAGTTTCATTTAATAGATTATGGTTCAAAGAAGATCATTTCGGGGGCGCCTGGGTGGCTTAGTCGGTTAAGCGTCTGACTTTCGCTTAGGTCATGATCTCACGGTTCGTGGGTTCGGGCCCCGCGTCGGGCTCTGTGCTGACTGCCAGCTCAGAGCCTGGAGCCTGTTTCAGTCTGTGACTCCCTCTCTCTCTGGCCCTCCCCTGCTCACGCTGTCTCTCTCTCTCTCTCTCCTAGAAATAAATAAAAAACATTAAAAAAAAATTAAAAAAAAAAAAAAAAACAAAGAAGATCATTTCTGAGCTTAAGGGTAATCAAGCTAGGGGTACCTGGGTGGCTCAGTGGGTTAAGTGGCCAACCCCGGCTCAGGTCATGATCTCACAGTTTGTGAGTTCGAGCCCCGTGTCAGGCTCTGTGCTGATGGGTCAGAGCCTGGAGCCTGCTTCAGATTCTGGAACTCCTTCTCTCTCTGCCTCTCCCTTGCTCACATCGCTCAAAACTGAATAAATGTTAAAAGAATAATTTTTATAGAAGAGTAATCAGAACACTGCAACTTTGACAATCTAAATCAGAGAGCAATGTTTTACACACACATTTTGTAATTTCTGTAACTTCTATCCTCCACTAGATAGAAGCCTCATGAGAGCAAGGACTGTTTTTCTGGTATTCATCACTGTGTTTCCAGTGCCTGCCTGTCTGTCTGGTCTGTATTAACTACTGAATAAATATTTGATGAATAAATAAACGATTCAATTAAATAGTTTATTCAGAAGCCAAATTTATTTAGTAGGTGCTTGCCTAATGAAAGCCTGGCCCCTATTACTAATATAGTCCGTGTTTTCAACACATGGAGGATGCTCATATCACATGTGTTGTCACTGAAGATTAATTTAAGGATATGTTGTGGGGGAAAAGAGCTAATAATTCTGAAGAATGCATTCTGTAGAAATGTGGACACAGCCATTTTGAAAATTTGTCGTCTTAGTTATTTAATCTTTGAATGTGAGAAGCACATGGTTCGAAAGCTTCATCAGCACATGCCTGAACACACGGCAGCTGTGTTCTAGGCTCTGAGCCACAGCAAGGGAAAGGGACAGAGTCTGTTCGGCTTCAGTGCGGGGAGACAGGCAGTGCGCTTGTAAACTGAAAAGTGTAGTTCCAGACTACAGTGCCTCAGGCACTGAGATGAGTCACTGAGGTAGGACAGTGAGGTGTAGTGATCTTTTTTCCATGATCTCCTCGACTCCTCCCTCAAATGTGGCTGCCATTTCTGGGGTTCCATGAAGACTGCTTTGATGTGGCGTTAATATCGATCAACCATTACACTCAGTGTGACTAAACACTAGTTTAGCACTGTTTGCTACACGTGGCAACGAGTGGTTTCGAGGATTCCTAGAAAAATATAAAACTTAATGGAAAACAGGACTTCTTGAATGTCTATGACTGCCAAGTTCACAGTTAACTTCTGTATTAGAATGGAATGCCTTTTCAGATAAAACTACCACTTCTATTCTTAGAGGCTGCGAATATCACTTTCATTTGTACTAAAAACTGAAATGTACTAGACAAAAATTTACATGACGTACTAGTGATTTCATGGTTTAAAATTGTAGTAGTTTCCTGTTTTAATGTTTGCTTAAGAATGTTTGCAGCCTGTCAGCTCATCTACTGAGACCTGACACTTTTTGAGCATTTACTAAACTCAGGTCCTCCGCTCTTTACCCTAATTACTTAGTTAAAGGGCCTATAAAGTGGAGTACACAAGATGATGCATTGGGGTGAGAGAATGTTATAACTTCTGTTTCTATTTATATTTGATCTCCACTTTCTTATAATTTCTGTTTATTCTGAAAAATACTGGGTTTATTGATATTCACAGAATATGTTACAAAAATAGAGCAATGTCCTAGGTAAAGATCATTTCCCAGAAAGATCCTATTCAGTCTGAATTAATTGGCCTTACCTTGCTGATGTTGAAATTCCTAGGAAAATTACTTGCTGAACGATACATATCCAGTGGTTGGCAGAGCAGGGATTCAAATCCCAGTTCGGTCTTAATTCCAAATGCCATATTAACAATCCATATGTTAGTCTATGGGTTTGGTTTAGAAGAAAGCAAGAATGTATGTAAAATGTTATAAACCTGAATGATAAAATGTAACCAAGCGTGTAGTTGCCTAATCACCAGATCAGCACTTGAGAGGCATGGCATGGTTAGGACATGTCCATGTAGGAAACGAGGTATCCTCTCTTCACCCTGTTTACCTTAAAAATGAAGGTAGAAATTCGTGTTTCATGATTTTCCCTCAACTTATCTTTATATTTAAAGTACTTAAGATTCTCTTAGATCTCTGTTTACATGCCTCTCTTCTCTGGCCCGCTAGATCTCTTCCGATGAGCGTTTTGTGGTTGATTTTCCACACTGGGTGCCGCTTTCTCGCTAAGAGAAGATGGATGTTGTTTTTGCAGGCTTCACCCAATCGCCTCTCAAATCCTGATTCCTTTCAGCTGGGTGTGTGAATTCTGACCTTATTTCGCAAGCCGTTGGCTGCACGAGAACTCAAATATGATTTCTGTGGTTCAAAAAGCACCAAGCTAAAATGTACTTCTTGGCCTTGGGAAAATTAACCGGTTGCATGATTTCTCCAGAAGCAGGCAAATGAGCCATTCCAGTGATTTAACGCTCTTTGTCCTAGGGTTCTGTAGCCCTACTTAAACTGAAAGGAAACAAGTATGAGATTCTCTCTAATTTTTTTTAAATAAAACCCCATTGTCATGTGCTAAAAGCCACAAGAGTAAATTCCACAGTGGAATGCAGAACAGAGAGGACTCTGGCAACCTTTGCAAGCCAGCGTTATACAATGACTAAGAATCACATACCCACCAGCACATCTGTATTCCAGGATTGCCATATTTTCAAGCTAAAAAACATGAGGACTGCCATAGACTCTTAACTGGTCACGTGGCCTCAATTTTTCCTAATCTATCCCTAGTTGACCACCAGTACACTTTCTGGAGTGTAAATCTGATCCCATCCCTCTTCTAAAACTCCTCCCCCAAATAACCTTTGCCTTTGGAACCCTGCACATAACATCCAGACCCTTCCATTTCCATTCTCTACCAGCTTTTCCAGCCCCATCTTTTTCCTAACTTACTACTCAGAGTTTGAGACCACTGATCCAATTTCATCCTTAGAACAATTCTACTAAATTAGTAGTATTAAAATCACTACCACGCCTCACCTCATGTATTATTTCCATATTGTCGGGACAGCAACGTCTCAAATACACTATGCTTTTGCATACTTCTGCCTTTGCACATGTGATTTCTTCTGTTTGGAGTTCCTTTGCCCATCCTCTCTCACCCCTCCCCACCCCAACTAAGTTTTAATTTCTATTTAAGGCCACGTGTTAACTCACTTTGGATTGGGTTTTTGAACCACCCAGACTAAAGAAGATATCTCTTCCCTGTGTGTCTCTCTTGTACCAGCAGAAAATGTTTTGTTTACTTTTAAGGTAGCGTATAGCATTTGGTAATATGATTATTTGGGGAGGACACTGTTTTTCTCGGATGGTAGCCCTGTATTACAGTTAAAAGATTTTGTCTGTAGTTTGGGGTTGCAAGAAGAGAGAATTGGGACCAGAGGATCTGAGGCCAGGCTAAGAAAGAAAGGTAGGATTTAGACAAGGAAATATCCAGAGCATTCAGTCCAGATGGACTGTGCAGAAACGGGCTGCTCACATCATTCTGTACCAGGGGTCTGTAGACTCCGGCACAAGGGCCAAATGCACCCACTGCCTAGCTCTGTAAGTCAAGTTTTATTGGAACCCAGCTCCACCCACTTGTCTCCACATGATCTTTGGCTGTTTTCATGCCATGACAGAATTGAGGGGTTGCAGCAACCCCCAAACCCTAAAATATTTACCCTCTCTCCCATTACAGAAAAATGTTGTCAACCTTGCTCTAAAAAAGTAGTCATTAAAGTGAGGTCCTCAAACCCAGAGTAGTGTTACCATGGCACATTCCCAGATTTCACCTCAGACCTCCTCGATGAGAAATCTGTGTGTAAGAAGCCCTCCAGGTGATGCTGAAAACCCCCACTCTAGATTCCTGGCCTCATGGCTAGTTACTCGGGGTTTGATCATAGCCAAACAGCCAGGGTATAGGGGAAACAGGTACCAGTAAAAGGAAAGGAGGTACAATCAGAAAACAAGGCAAGGGGGAATCCAACGAAGAATCACTAATGGTACATTCTAAAGTATAAATTCCCCGGAGGAAGGAACCCACTGTTTTATCCCACCCTCTTGCCCAGAAGTACCTGCTTGGAGTGTATCTGAAAGAATGAGTGCAGGCGTGCGTGTGTGCTTGGAGAGACGCCTGCAGATGGAAACAGAGAAATAGGTACACTTTGCAGGGTAGCTCTGGACGGAGTCTGAAACTGATTCAAAGAAACAAAGTCATGACCAAAGACTGAAGAACAGAAACAAATGCTTAAAAACCTAATGATTTGAATAAAATTCTGCCTTTCTTTTAATCTCAGTTTTACTTCTCATTCGATGCCTTTGGGTATTGATTCCTGGGACTTTGTTCTTACCAACGGAGCTTAGCCGTACCTCTATTTGACCTTAGATTACTTGTTCAGCCTCCCCAAAGCTATTCACTGAATTAATAAATGTAAGCACTTAGCAGTGTCTGGTACATTTTTTCTAGTAAGAAAATATTTCTTCCTGGTCAGAATCTTATTTCATATTGAAATATAGGTTACAAAAAGCTGCTAGTATTTATCTATTTTACTCTAGTAGGAAAACTTTGCTCACCAACATTCTGTCTTTGTCTTTAAAGAAACTTCTGCCAAATACTCCATGTTGTAATCTGAAGCCCAAGTTGTTTTGAGCTTGATTGTTAAACTTTTTATCATTTAAGAACATTATCACAAACTTTTAAAAAATACAAAGTCATCTAAGTACTAACCAAACATTTGCTAATATGGTAATAAGTCCTTCTGAGGTTCTGTTATTTAGCTAAATATACAATGAATGGGGAAAACATAATTTCCAAACCGTCATGATACATTTTACCATACAGGTTTTAAGTACTCTGCATGAAGCCTTTCATCTTGACTAGGGTCGAGACTTTACATTTATATGCCTTTTTAAAATTCTGCATACATTATGAACATCTGAAAGAGAAATAAGATTGTAGAGGGCGTTACTAGGTGAATAAATATTATTTCATGATTTTTCAGTGATAATTAAATCTACATTATGTCGAAGAGTCCTCAACCTGAAACCTTTATAACTTCTGGCATAGTGACATTTTGAAAGTAAAATTACTGTTTGACTTTTTTTTTTTTTTTTAATTCCGTAAATGCCAGGGGAATTTTATCATGTTTCACCACTTGCTGAATATGTAATTCCCATAGTGGCCATTAGTGGCCATCTGTGTAAGGTAATACATGTTTGGGATGAAATTGATTATGGCTTAAACACTCCTGTGTTATGATCAGGAAAAGCACGCAAAGTTCACATCTTTTTTTCTAATGGTCATTATGTAGCTAAAGATATTAATTTCCAGGGGCAAACAGCCTATCGCTCAAGATCTTAATCTCACAATAAATGACACCAGGGCCAAAGGAAAGGAGGCTGCAGAGCCTTTCACTAAAATTAGTAAACACTGTACTCAACAAGCTCTTAGGATAAAAGGAAAATTAACAGTCTTGGGGACACAGTTTTTCTTTTGTAGGCTTCAGCGTAGACCCACTGCAGTTTTGCTGAATATCAGAACAGTTTCATTACCCTTTTGAGAGAATCCTGTTATTAGAGCCACCAAGTTGGCCTGCTTATAACTTTTCTCTGCATGCTGATTGCTGATCCTACCTCTTTAGTCCTCATGTTATTTTTGCCTGGTTTGAAAAATGTCTCCTTTTTACCTGTGCAAAGTCAGATGCTTTCCTTCTTTCAAATATGGCTTCAAAAGGATCTTACCCATGCTGTTATTTTATTTTTATTAGACTTGTGTGTGGTAATGTATGCCTGTACACTTCTTGAGCTCATTTCTCCCCTTAGAGCTACAAGATACACAAATATACTTGTTTATGTATTTCTAATGAATGTGTTCACTTTTTGGCTCTCTCATTATCTAATTACCTCTGGATTTTGTGAGACATTACAAGAAAAAATAGTTTGAAAGATTTTAAGATGTTCTAAAATCTTGTATTACCGAACAGTCCCCATGATTGTTTAAAAAAAACCTTATCATGCTTTCTGTGGAATATTTGACATTTGAACTCATATATTCTGGTCTTCTCTGGGATTTGGGCCAGGATGACTTAGCTGCAGATGCCCTGAAAGTACCTGAAAGAATGGATAGAATCATTGTCTAAATGTTAAAATATAGCAATTGTGATGTTGACATCGTTGATGCTGAACTGTTCTTCCTTTTCATTCTTAAACTTCTTGATGATAATTATTCATCAGGGTATGATAGATTTCAAATCTGCTTCCCATTAAAGATAATAAAATAATACTATCTCCTTAAAGAAGGGAATTTGCCTTCCTGTCTTACATATTATAAACTCAGAAGTCATGCATCAAGAGTATCTAATAGCTATATAATTTACTTGTAATATATTGAAAAGAATACGGTCTAGTTTGCAGCAATACTTGATAATATTTGGATTTTGGATTTTTTAACTTTTTTGCCCTTCACTCAGCAAACACTGAATGCTGACTGGCCATGTTCTGGAGATACAGTACAAAGACAAACAAGGTGCGGTGCCTCCTCTTGAACAAAACTATGAGTCGTGCATTTAGACAGTTAATCTGAATATGATAAATTAAGATATATAAAGATGAGCAAATTTCTGTCAGGGCACTGTAGAGGGGAAGACTCATTTTAGAAGACAGCTTCAAGGAAGCAATAACTTTTGAGACTGGTCTTGAGGATGAGCCGGGTTTCTCCAGGCAGAGCAGTGGAGGACTCATGTGCCTCTGTACACGTACATGCACACAGAAACACTTGCTCACGTGCATAAACACCGATGCCTACACGTGCCCATCTGTTTTTAAGCAATGTGGCAAAGACTATTTAACACCCGTTCCCATGCCCCTTCTGTCTTGCCATCCCACTACTGAGGCTAGAAAAGCTCAGAACTTATAGTGAAACATGGCCATGTAAATATAAATAAACAAATACAGCCATATTTGGAAATCTGCTAAGGACTTTTAGAAACACTTTTGCTTTCAAATAAGAGATGGACACAGTTGCCATTGCCTCCTTATTCTCGTCATCAGTTGTGGCAGTGATAATTATAGCCATGGCAGCCACCTTGAGACACTGAGAGAGTCTTGGAAAGTGAGTTGAGCCATCAGTCTAATGCCTACAACTGCCTGTCTCAATACTACTTGCAGAAGGAAAACCAAATCTTTAGTTAAGCCATTGTTAAACTTTTTCTTTTATAGCCAAGAGCATCATGAGTAATATACTCCTAAGCTCTCTCTCACTCACTCATGTTACATATATTTTAACCTTATTTCTCAGGCCTACCAAGACTTCGGACTAATTTTAAACTTACACTTTGGTAAATAATAAACAGAACTTAATGTTAGAAGGAAGACAGAAAATGGAATGCTTCCTTTGTTATTACCAGTTTAGACATTATCCTTAGCACTTGATTTCCCTTCTACCTACACTGTCCTTGTCTGATGTTTTAAAACAAAAATGAAGGCAAGAAGGGAGAAAAAATTTGAAAAGAAAGATAAATGTTGAGGTAGAGGGTCATCCTGGTGGTTAGTTTGCCCAGAAAATCCAAGAATCAGTTGATTGTGGCTGAGTATGTCAGTTTGCATTCCTATGTATTTAGGGACCAAGAACCGTTACCTGTACCTCTGCGGTGAGCCAGGTTTCCCTAACAACCACAAAGTTGTTCTCTTTTCCTTCATTTAGGAAGATGAGAGTAGAAACCATTCATCTTCTTTGTGAGTGATTAGAAGAGCTTTCTGCAGAACATATTGATTCAGTTCCATCTTGTATGAAAGATACCAGCTGGTGAGCAAACCATCTTTAGCAGACTCTGGCCTTCTACTACACCAGTAGGGAGTAATGTGGAAATCACCCAAACTGTTCTTTCTTACAGAAACTGATGCTATCACTTGGTTTATGTCTCTCTTCCTCAGCGTTTCTAATTATATGCTATGTGCGCATTTTCTGACACCGCATCAAATTATAATTTAATTGCATAAGCATTTATTTTTCATAAGCATTTGTTCTTACTCTTTTTCAAACAGGTCATCAAGATTGCTTGTTTGCTACGTTGATCTTCCATAGTTTTTGTTGTTTTTTAGTAGCTGCCTGCTCCTTTTTAACTCCCTTTTGATTTCTCCTTTCTATATGGCTTTTTGTTTTGTTTCTATTTTTAAAAATCAGCTGCCTACCTTAGAGAGGAGTAAAGTACTATAGGTATCTTCAGTTTCATGTCAAGGTACTATATTAAAGTCAGGGATCCTTAAGAGAAAACTCAGTGGGATACTTGGAATTTACATCGAAGTCTACATATTACCATTTAGTCTCTGATTGAAAAACATATACATACTCTAGTTCTTAAAGAATCTTAAAATTGTTGCGGCTCATTTTCCCCAGAATCTTCAGCTACTTGGAGCTACAGCCATTGAGGATAAATTACAAGATCAAGTGCCTGAAACCATAGAAACTCTCATGAAAGCAGACATCAAGATCTGGATCCTTACAGGGGACAAACAAGAAACTGCCATCAACATTGGTAATTCACCTAATTCAAGCTTTAAATCATGATGCTTTTGAACAATTTGACCTATTTTAGAAGATAAATTTGAGATACTTCAAGATTTGAAAGATTTGGTTTTGTACGATTTCTATATTTAGGATACTGCTGGGCTTATCTGTTTATTTATGGCCCCAGTGCCCCTTTAAATTTGCAGTGATTATGTATACCTGCAAACCTTAGCCCTTGCAACCACAAAATAACCCTCTCTCCCCTTTCTGTCTCTGCCTTCCCCCACCTTCCATCCATCGTTGACACATGTAGGTAACATTTCTGCAGTTATCTGCGAAAGTCTGGAGATAGGGATTGTGGCAGACTTGTGTATCGGCACTTGTTTATGTGACCCCAGGTTATTTCTGAGATGGGAAGTAATGTTGCCAGCCTTCATTCATCCTGCAATGAAGTCATTGTTCACAAAGCAGTTTTATTAGTCAGCTCATGCTGCCATAACAAAATAACACAGAGTGGGTTAAACAACAGGAATTTATTTCCTCGCGATTCTGAAAACTGAAAAGTCCAACAAGATTGTCCACAGGTTTGGTTTCTCCTGAAGCGTCTCCTGAAGGCAGGATGGCTGCCTTCCCTCTGTGTCCCCAGCTGGCTGTCTTCTGCGGGTACACACTCCTGGTGGCTCTTTCTCTTCTCAGAAGCACACCAGTCCTATTGGGTCATGAACCTGCCCTTCTGACCTCATTTAACTCAAACTTCTGGAAGGCCCAATCTGCAAACATTGTGGGTGTGGGTTCCAACATGTAAAACTAGGGAGACACAATTCTGTGCATAACAGAGATCTTCCTGAGAAGAAAAGTTGGTATTTGGTGTGAGACCCATAGTACCATTGGTATGCAAGGCAATGTCACTCTTTTTTTTCCTTTCAATTTGGTAATAATAGATTGCCTGAGCACTGTAATCCCTGACAGAGATTCAACCTTTGGATATAAATCCTATGAGTTACATCCAAAACTCTCCCAAAATTGAAGAAACCATTCAAAGGTACTGACAGCATGAAATCACATTTTTACAAAGTCAGTATCAAGTGTCATTATTTAAGAATCATTTCACCAATATTCCTTTTAGAAGTTTTAGTAATCACAGCATTCTGTGAATATAAAACTACAACAGATTTATAGCAAAATGCTGGGCGTAGAGAACGATTAATTTTTAAAGGATATTAGTATAAGTATAAATCTGTAAGCCAAACAAATGGTTAATTTTGATTATTCACAGTATCAGTGGTGTTAGAGACAAACGGAAAGAAGATGTGCAAGAACACTTCCGATTTGGGAGACATGAAAAACACAAATATGCTGAACAGAAAACATGACGACAGCTAGAGGGAGGCTATCTGGTGGCCAGAGTGGTATGTGAGGAAAAGAAGTGATCCTGAGAATCGTTGAGGGTATGGAGCTATTATGACAGTGCCTGTGAAGAGTATGGAGGTGGCTTCTGGTAACATTTAACTTTTAGAGTCTTGGGCCATAATCATTTGGATCTTTTTCTAGAGTAAAGTAGCAAATGTGCATTGCACAGGAGGATTCTGTTGTAAGTCAAGAGGTCAGGAAGAACTCATTGAGATGAAGACCTTTGAGAAATGACCTGAAAGAGGAGAGGGAGTTTGTCACTGGATGATGAGGGAGAGCAGAAATGCAGAGGGGGAGAGCAGGTCAGCAGTGTAACAACCCAGGTTAAACAGGGCCTCCCAGACTGTTGTAAAGGCTTTGCATCTACTCCAAGTGAGATGGGAAACCACTGGATGGCTCTGAGCAGAGGAGAGACATAGACTGACTTTCCCATGAAAATGATCATTCTGGCTGCTAGGCTGGCTGAGAATGAACTGGGAGGGAAGCTGGTGTGGAAGCAGGGAGACCGGTGAAAAGGCTGTTCTATTAATCCAGGTGAGGCATGGTGGTTACTTAGACCTGGGTGGTAACCGTGAAAGTGGTGAGTAATGGTTGGAATATGTGTGTTTTTTAAAGGGAGAGCCCATTGGGTTGACTAACTGATTACATGTAAGGTATGAGAAAAAGAATGGACTCGAGCATAGTACCAAGGGATTTTAGCCATAGTGACTGAAGGATTGAATTGCCATTAACCAAAAATGAGGAAGACCGAAGAGAAGCAGGTTTTCTGGGAGGAGATCAAGAATCCAGTTTCTGGGATATGTTAAGTTGGAGATGCCTGTTTTACACCTAAGTGTCTGTTCTTACATAGGCATATAAGAGTCTGGAGTTCAGGAAAGAGCTCTAAGCAAGGATATAGGAGTTCCAGAATGGTCACTGTTTTGATGGTATTTAAAACAGTTGTATCAGGGCACCTCGGTGGCTCAGTTAGTTAAGCATCCAACTCTTGATTTTGGCTCAGGTTGTGATCTCATCCCCATCAGGCTCTGTGCTGACAGTGTGGAGCCTGCTCAGGATTCATATTCATTAATTCATTCTCTCTCTCTCTCTCTCTCTCTCTCTCTCTCCCTCTCCCCCCCCGCCTCTCTGCCTCTCTCTTGCTTGCTCTCTACCTCTCTCTCTCTCTCTCTCTCTCTCAAAATAAATAAACATTTAAAAAACTATAGTAAAAGAGATCACAGAAGGGTTAGGTTAGATGATATTATTTTAAATGTGATGGTAATATTTTAAACACGAGCCAGCTGGGTCACTTGTTTTTCTCCAGCCAAGTTCACCTGTACACAAATGGGTCCCGAGTAGGCAGAGTCGGTTTGGCCAGCAGGTGATTTTGCCCCGCTGCAAGCACAGCATGGCCAGGGAGAGCAGCACAGTAGAGGGTATGGCAGTAGTGCGGGGCAGGGAGGCGGCGGTGGGGTCCGCGGTCCACAAGGTAGCCCGACAGCCTCCCGCACCCTTCTCCAGATACCAGCGTCTTCTCCACGTGAAGGATATTCCATATCAACGCGTTCCTTTTCAGGACATTGAGAGTCATCACCACATTCTCTTTCCGTACTTGTTTCTCAGGACAGCCTTAACTTCCCAGATGTTAGCCTTGTAGCCCTCCTGGAACAATCAAGAGCGTTTCTCCTTTGACTTCTGCAAACCTGGAAAACAAGTGTCACCAGTCCTAACACAATAGACAAAGCTTTAATTTTATCTCATAAAATAGATGAAAAGTAAATAAAATTTGATATTTTTACAGTATTAGCAGTTTAACATCTTCACCACTGCTCTCTAGAGAAATGAATTCTATCCATTAATCTACTCTATGTTTGGACATAGGCCACTCCTGCAAACTTTTGAGGAAGAACATGGGAATGATTGTTATAAATGAAGGCTCTCTTGATGTAAGTAAAGTTAACTTTTTTTAAAAAAAATATTCCCTTAATAACTTAATCATCTTGTTTTATTTTACATTCCAATAGCTATAGAAATATTTGATCTTCCTTAGGTTAAAAGATACTTCTTACTCTTGCTCTGCTGTAACACAATGCGTACAGTTTTGAACCATACTGTTGTCAGTAGACCCCAGCTCTGCATCCCTGACAGCAAAAAGGAGTTGCTAAATGATTTGCTTGATGGTGTGAGACAAAACTGCTTTGCACGATTCTGTCAGGACGTTACGGAGTGACTGCATCTTGTTCGTGTCTACCTGGGAATTTTGTGTGTTAAACATTTAATATCTGCTTTAGCTTCCAGTGTTAACATGTATTTTGCTTCTCTTAAAAAAATATATATATGTATCTGTGAAACCTGTTGGACAGCATGAAATCACCATTCCTAAAAGAAGAGTCATGTTATATTTTTTTAATGTCCTAACTTCTAGGCTGAAATATTAATTCCTTGGATGTCCTTCTTTCATGGCTGTGATCACATGGAGTTATATTTGGGAGAGAGGGAAAGATTTGTTAGGTGTACCGTGTAAAATAGAAGTTAACATATATATATATATATGCAGGTCAAATGACCTGTTAAGAATTTCAAAGTAAAAAGGTGACTGTTTGTAACTTAAGGTGGAAGACAGAATGGGGGAGGTGACTATACAACTGCTTGAAATAGACATTGTGACGCAGAGGGCAGAGAAAACCTGATAATTAAGGATGTGGATAAAGCTGAGAGGCCAGGTAAGTAGAGGGGATGGTGAAGAGGCAGATGTTTAGTAGAAGTCAGGTGGCGAACAGAAATTACAGGTCAGAAGTATTTGACTTCTGATTCTTAGATTGGATTGATGATCTCTTCATTATTTGTCCTCAAAGCAATCCTTGGGACCCTGTTCCCTTTCTGGTGAAACCTTTGAGAAACTTGTAGCCTAAAGAATAATACATGATTTTGAAACCATGAAAGTTGTTCACATCTCTATTAATAAGTACATTGTGCGAACCAGACTTTAATCCTAAAAATACAACAACAACAAAAAAAAAACAACCCTAGCCTGTGGTTGGAAGACTGTCCTTTTTATTTATTCATTCAGCTAGGCTCCAAGGGCATGCCACTAGGCAAGCACTCTGTGGGCTCTGCCATTTAGAGCTCACAGTTGTCTCTGTTCCCCACCCCTCATATTATTAATTTGGGGTTTTTTCAAGTTACAATATTGTGAAAAACTAGAACTCAGATAGCCATACCCTTCAAAAGCTTACAGATAATAAGGGAAGTAAAATGCATGCAAGTAACAGTATAAAACAGATGCATAGATAAGGTAGGTATCTTGCCATGACACAACTGTGAGACTGGGGGAAGTATTTATAAAGTAAGCGACAGTGAGTTGGATGGGGGTGAGTGGTTGAGTAATGGAGGAATCCTTGAAATAGAAGGTGAATACACGTAAGCTCAAGGTATATTTGGGGGCATAAAAGAGGAACACTGAGCTGAAACACAAGGTTATAATTTTCTGAAGTATTTTGTTTGAATACATGTAGGCACATAAGGTAAAATCCAGGTTACAGAAAGGGACAAGTAGAAGCATTACAAAGTGAATCTCCCATCCTTATACCCCCACTACCCAGTTAATTTCCCTAGGACCAGCTGTCAGTTCCAGTTTCCGAGTGTTCATCCAGAGATATCCTGCCATTTCCGGGGGATATTTGTGTGTATCTATGTGCACGTACTTTGTTACTGAACACAAATTACAGCATATGCTATCCACACTGCTTTATACTTTGCTTTTTTGCTCACTTAATATGATCTTAGCAGTTGTTCTACGATAGTGTATGTGAAGCTACCTAATTCTTTTTTTAATGGTGACACAGATTTCAAAAGGAAACTGTAAAGAATGACAGTGGAGGATTAAAACCAGAAAGATAGTCTCAGGTCAACTATGGAAAGCTGGGCCAGGTTTGGGAATTTGCCTCCGCAGGCAAGGGAAGCAACTTCATCAGCCCCTTAAGAGAGGTGTGATGTGTAGAAACAACCGACCATAGACAAGGACAGAAGGCCGGGGAGGCATGGGGTGCAGGCAGCAGACCAGGGTAAGAGTTAGGTAAGAGGAGATAGGGACGCCATTGCCATCCATGTTGTGGGAGAGAAAGTCAGGGAGACTTCTCCCATGTGGTCCCTGGAGAAAGAAGGAGCCGTCGAGAGTGGTTCCAGAACTGGACCGCAGTTGTTGACAACACTACAAAAGCCTCCAGGCAAGCATTCTCCTAGTCCCTGTCGATATGTAGGCCTTTGTCAGCAACGTGGGTTACTGGTAGTAGATGGTTTTCTTTCACTTGAAAGAAGTCAGAGATAAGACCTGTGACATTGAAGCAAAAGCATCACAAGCCATGCTTGACCTGTCACATGATCTTTTTTGTCTGGATATAAGCTTTCACCTTACGTAGCGTGTGATAGCAATGCTTCTTGTTTTCATCTCTTTCATCATTTTCCTCCAACTTGGATGAGCACATTCCTTATGTGTTGTGGGTATCGAGTGATACAACTGGTGATCTCAAGAACAAAAAAGAAAAGGGAAATACTGAAGATACTCAGTGTACTGCATCATGTATTGTTAAGCCAGTGGCATTTATTTGCATTTTGTTTTCAGTGGTAACTCGCAAGGCATACACACTTCAAGGGGTACCTGCACTCCCTGTTTCTACTGAACCAAACATAGCTGGGACTCTCAACGGAACACACAGTTTCAGGAAAGCAGGGTCCACGTCTGTGTGTTTTGGTTTGCCATTCTCTCTCAACGCCCAGCAGACTGCCTTCCCCATAGTAAATACTCCATAAATACGTGAGGATTAAGTCACAGAGTTAATTTTAAATTAGGGGTTTACCTTTTTAAAAAAGTTGTATATCAGTTCTAAATTTGGCAGTAATCGATCTTATGTGGTTTGTTTATTGTAAAGTAGTTAGAAAGGCTCTTAGCAATTCAAGTGACAGTGTGATGTGGAAGGTCATAGGCAAACCGTGGCTGATGGATTAGCACTCACTTCTCCAGCTCTGGAGAAGCTGCCACGCATTCCCTCCCTGCTGTCTGGGGCAGGCCATTCTCCCAGGGAGTTAAGTGGTGACTTTACAAATCTGGCTGTTTGGGGTCAGACCCTCTCTGGTGTGCTCATTCGCTTCTCAGCAGGAAAGGACACATCACTTTGCATAGCCCCTTCAGGTCTTGTGTCATAAAACCCACGGCTAAGATTTCAAGCAAATCATTAGATGTGCTAGAATGCCTGCAGATAAGTCATTATTTATTTTCCGTTGTCATGGAAAAGCAAAGCATCCTGCATGTTCACATTGTACTGATGAGGATAAACTATGGGTTTGCCATTCCATCAGCACAAACAAATAATTAACATTTAAGTAATAAACTTAGTCGGAACGTTAATGTCTCAGGAAATAATATAACAGTAAATAGGTTATGGGTATATGTTTCATCAAGTGACAGTTTTAATGAACATACTCAGATTATTCCATGAAATGGTACAGTTCTGCCCTATTCTGAATGTGGGACCCTGGGCAAATTGAAAATAGGTAACTTCACTGAGCCAATTTTGCTGCCCGTAATGCACGGGTAATGTTACTGTTGGCACGGGATGGCTATAGTTAGTACAGGGCATGGCACATAGAAGAAAGATATAAAATTTTGTAGAAAAATAGTATTTTGGTAGCCTGCAAGTTGTTTTGCATAGTGACCATTTTTATTATGAAAGATACAACATTCCCCCATCTTTTAATTTTTTTCTAAGCAAGATATAAATGTGGATCTTCTTTTGCAGAAGTGATACTTATTGCTATGAATTGTGCAGATTTTATACGAAGATATTCTGTTCGTATGTAACATACTGTTAACATTTTAAAGTTGAATCTTTTTTTTATGTTCAACTGGTATAAGTAAAATACTGTATTTGTGGCTTTTGAGTTTCCAAATAGAAAAACCTTTTTCCTGGCAATCACAGTAAAAGAATTTTTTGTCTTCCCATAATATAGCACATGTCCAAAAAAAAAAGTTATTTGGATTTCTAATTTTCTCATTTTGAGTTTCAGTATAGTTTATCTGTCTTGAAAAATTAATGGCCATTCAGCATTTTTTAAGACCTTTAGGTAAATGTATAAAACCATACCACAGTTGAAAATACTGAATGAAAGTCTTGCTCCACAGATCCAGTACGGAAATCTGATGGGCTTTTCTGCCTCTGCTCATTCCCGGCTTCCTTCATAGCAAGGCAGCCTCCTTGGAGCACTGCCCCAAGTTTACACCCAGTTACCTACCAAGCAAGCTATCGTCTAATATTGACAGCTTCGGCAAAAGAGTGCGTTAGAAACCTTGATCATGCTTTTCTCTTAGTTTAGAAAGTAAGAATTTCATAGGTCCGTGCCATGAAGAATCCTCTAAAGTTGATCAAAATCTGTTAGGTATTTGAAATAAATTGATCACTTAGGTAATTTGTATAATTTTTTATTGTGCTACTTTGAACCACTTTAGTAGGAGTTCTGACTGTGTTCGTGGTATGAGACATTCCCTAAAGGGTCTACAAAGGCAGGAATTTCAAATTCCCAGTGTGAAGGGTATATTGTACTTCTAGAACCGTAATTCCTTAGCAGTGCCCGGGAAGTATCCCAAAGAGTTCTCAGGAGCCCCTTCCACTTAATGACCTCACTCAAAGGGATTCTTCTAGCATCACTTTTATATCTTTAGTTTGTCATGATTTGTTCAAACTCTGTCTGCTAAAACTGGAAATGTCTAAAAATGTGAGCTAAGAACTAGGGAATCTCCATCTGTCTTTAGCTCCCAGTGTCTAATTAAAGCCTTCCAAAATGTACGAAAAGCCCTATACATCCAGATTCCACTATCCTCATCTGCCAAGCCTGGGGTGAATGGGAAGGACCATAATTTCTAAAGCTATTAACTCTATAGGTTCCAGAACAATCTTTCTGAGTCTCATGTAATATACCCTTAAGCTTGGTCTCTCCTTCTTATAGCATTTCTTTTATGTGGACAGTTGTTTGATGTGTCCTGGAAGGTAGGGTGGGATCTTAAATCCATTCTTACCGGTTTTCTTTCTCCTTTCTACTGTCTGGTTTCCCTAGAAAACAAAAAGGGGCAGAGGAAAAATTATTTACTACTGTATTTATTGAACCAACAGGAATGATGGTTAAGTACGTATGTAGAGGGCTTGGAGAAATAAATTTCCTACACTCAAAGTCAAAAGGCTTTCCGTGTGTACCAGTTCAATTGTGGAGAAGCCCTGCCTACCTTGCCTTGAGATCACCCAGGCAGCTTTCCTAGGCAGTCTCTGCTGCTGTAGACATTCATGTTCAGCCTGATGAGGAGTCAGCGCCAAATATATGTGACATAGTGAATGGATCCCAAAAGAAAATGCAGCTTTCTGACTTTCTGTGAAAAGAGAAACCTACTACTCCTGCGGGGTTCTAGTCCTAAGAGAAACACTAGCTTATGTTTATGAAGTGCTTATTTTTTGTAGTAGGTACTGGAATAAGGGCTTTATAGAACAATCACACTTAAACCTGACAAC
Source organism: Hyaena hyaena (assembly GCF_003009895.1). Classification (NCBI taxonomy): domain Eukaryota; kingdom Metazoa; phylum Chordata; class Mammalia; order Carnivora; family Hyaenidae; genus Hyaena; species Hyaena hyaena. The sequence continues at coordinate 5,482,650 of NW_024080656.1, read as the reverse complement.
ATTAGTAGGCAGATAGTATTATCCCATTCTATTCTATTCAAGTTTAACTTAACCTCCAGTGCTAATCAGCATTTGAGGATGTATCAATATCCTTGGATTCCAGGGTCTAAGCAAACAGATTTTTCTGGGCCTCAGCTGCCAGCTACTCTTTTAAAAACATAATAATATCTGTCTATGGGGTACATTGTACGGATTAAACCAAACAGTACCTTTTAAATACTTGCAAACAACAACCAAGATGTAGTAAGCACTTTAAAAATATGGACCATCATCATAACCATCATTATTATTTCTTTTAGCATGATTATTCTCAGGGTGGGTGGGAGGCATCCTAATGCCAGCTGCTGTAAGAGATGATCTTATTTTATTCTATTTTAAAATATTTATTTTTGAGAGAGAGAGCACGGGGGAGGGGTGGAGAAGGAGAGAGAGAATCCCAAGCAAGCTCCATGTTATCAGCTCTGAGCCTCACTCGGGGCTTGATCTTACCAACCATGAGACATGACTTGAGCCAAAATCAAGAGTTGGATGTTGAACCAACTGAACCATCCAGGTGCTCCCCAACCCCAACACCAGGACCCATAAGAGGTGATTTTATACAGCTGTCCTTCTCACTACTTAAACCTCTCTACTTAATTTGAACATGAGTCCACCCCAGCCCAGGTTTATGATTATGGATACCAGTGTTTTTCTTCACTGATATATTATATAGAAAATGAATTGTTAACCACGTTTGGTATTAACAAGCCTAAGAATATATATTTTTCAACACCATGGTAAAATAAAGCCCTTTCTGGGACTGCTCTTTTTTTTCCCCTAGCTGAATTTGATTTTCTAACACCGTGTAAGCTTCAAACATAACTTGCAGGGCATTCATGATATAAATGTTGAGGTTGTCATCTGTATCCTTTTAAGCTCAACTTATATGTATTATGCAGACAAACCTCACTGTTTGGGGAACCAGCCACTGTTGAATGGCCTCTGAAAGAAATCCAGAATAAGCAAGTTATTGACTTGAGTCCAGAAAAGGAGGGGGCACAAAAGAGAATTGGGGCTACTTCAGGTTTTGTCTTGATGTGTCCCGCGAGTCCAATACAATACATTTTGTATTGCTTTGAAAAATAGTTTAGGCAGCTTTTAAACCACACTGAATTTCCCCCCACTGCCAGCATGGCAGCTTTAGTATTGGGAATTTTCTTTTACCATGAGCAAAACTGTTTCAGCTTTTGGGCCTGAAATTTTTAAGATCTTAGTTTAACTTTCAAGGTGTTAAAGTATATCCCTATCAGAAGCAAAGTTCTGTTTTTATAATGTCCCATTTGCAGGATGATTGTTCAAATCGTGTCTGACACACGGCTTACTCCAAGTAGCCCTCAGTGAAAAAAGCCAACTTTGTTACTTCTGAAAGAAATGTTAGTAAAAAATGTAAACATTACAAAAAATGAAAATAGCACATGAACAAATAATCTGTTCTCTTTTCCTCTGATTGAAGACACTGCCTGCCACAAACCAAAGTTCGTGGTTGAAAAAGTTCCATCAAACACATTGTTTGGTCTCATAAAAATTAAATGTGTCCCCTTTCCTTAAACAGAGCTCTGTAATCTTGGCTGGTGTGCAGAAGCCTCAGTGAAGTTGTTCACAAACTCATAGTATTTCTGTCTTGAGAAATTATTCCTACCCACAAGCCTGAATATGCTTTATCTCCCCCCACCTTCTCTCTCCTTTTGGCTGAATATCTGAACTCCTCCACAAGTTTCCTGAGTCCTAAAATTACAGATAAATGCTTTCTAACCAGCCTGTCCCTGCGACTCTCCCCACAGCTTGTTGACATTTTTGAGGGTAGCAGGCCATGCCTTGTGACTTTTTTTTTGCATCTCTACCACCCGTTTCTTTTGATGAGTCAGCACAACCATGACATTGGCAGTTTACAGGACCTACTATGTGCCGATTATGTCTGCCTACATTAGTTTCTGCTCCGAGGTGCTGGTGGCGTTCGTCTCACTTACAGGTAGAGACTTGGAGTTCACACAGTTCACACAGCTAGCAAGTGCAGAATCCTGTACTTCAACCTAGATCACTCTAAGTTCAAAACTATTCTTTTTCTTTTTTTAAAATTGTTAATGTTTTTAATTATTTTTGAGAGAGAAAGACAGAGCATGAGCAAGGGAGAGGTAGAGAGAGACAGAGACCCAGAATCCGAAGCAGGCTTCAGGCTCTCCACTGTCAGCACAGAGCCCAACACAGGGCTGGAACTCTCAAATTGCGAGATCAGGACCTGAGCCCAAGTGGGATGCTTAACCGAAACACCTAGGCACTTCTTTTCCTTTTTTTTTTTTTTTTTTTTAACGTTTTATGTATTTTTGACAGACAGAGCATGAACAGAGGAGGGGCAGAGAGAGAGGAAGACATAGAATCCGAAGTCGGCTCCAGGCTCTGAGCCATCAGCACAGAGCCCTATGTGGGGCTTGAACCCACAATCCGTGAGATCATGATTTGAGCGGAAGTCAGCCATCTAACCGACTGAGCCACTCAGACGCCCCACCTTCCATTTATAAATAACCATACCTTATCCCGTAGCAGCGGAGACTCAGTCACAGGAGGAAGCGTTCTGAGAGGCACCCCACACACACATTTTCTACTTTGTCCCTCCCTCCTTTCCCACTCACCACTAGGACTGCAAAGCAGCTGAAAGACAGATGCCCTTCTGGAAATCTGTGGCATTTGGGCATCTTGTATTTGTGGAACTTGGAAAAGACTTTACGTTTCATTTTACTCACACATCATCAATTGTATGTAAGATTTTATTGAATGTACCTATGAAATAACAGAAATGGTATGCATTTGGGATTTGCACTGAGAAAATACATCAGATAATGATTCTTCTGCATTCCTACATTAATTAATTCAAATCATTAGGAAAATGGACCCAACATTAGCTTTCTTTGTGGTTCTTTCTTTGTGGGGGTAACAATTTCTCACAGGCCCCCAGTTGTTAACTTCCTCCAAACTGTTGATTTGGTAATTTGGTTCTTTTCAAAAAAAAAACCGGCTGTATGTTCTGAGCAGCCTCTTCCTGGCTGAGTTGAAGGCGGCATGAGAGACTGGATGTCTGCCGACCCAGTTCCTCTAGCATTCTTCCTTCTGTGTTTAAGTCACTGCCGCCACCAGAGAATATTTAATACCAAGCTCAAAATAAGGGTTTAGGAGGCTTTCAGTGGTGGTTTAAAATAATTACCATGAGAACTTGGGTAAAAGCCTTTATCCACAAAAGTATTTAAATTATATAATTACATCTCCTGCTTCACCCTTCCTCTCTTCCTCTGGATTTGTTTCTCTTTGCTGTGTGCCCCTACCCCAACACTGAAACGTAGCCTCAGACCCCGATTCGACACGTCTCTGCCTCTCTCTAGCGTACCCCAAGTGAGACTAGATGCCTCGTAAGGAGTTATTTGCCTGATGGAACCGATCATAATCCCGCATCCCAAACCTCTGCCCAGGGGCCAAGAGCAATTTACCCAGCGCCACAAGGTCCTCTTCCTACCTTCCATTTTGTGACCCCTGACCTTTCTGATGGCACGACCCTGCTGAGAGATTGGCCTGTTTCCTCAGTTGCAGAGTTTTATATGTAATCCCACTGTGGAAAACCCGTAACTGTGTATCAGCAAAGCATGGGAATTTTTCTGTGTCTCTTTCCCCTTTTCATTACATTTAGCAATATGTATTGATTAAATGCATTCCCTTGGCTGCCTTCCACTAAGCAGTTTTGGAGGACCCCTTTGACCATATGTTTTTAATGATTCCACCTTCTGTCTGCCCTTATCCACTTTGGAAAAATTACTCTACATTAGTGTGATTCTATACGAATATGTCTTTTAGGGTTATGTTCTTATATAGTCTGGGAGTTTAAAAACACCAAAGCTTTTTGGTCAAAAACTATGTCCAAGAAAGCTGGTGATCCTACTGGAATAAATACTAAATGGACCAATTATGTATGAATGTAGTTTCTCTCTATGCTCAGGCATACGTTTTTTACAACTTACTGCCGCCTGCAGTAGCCAGTGGAATAGTGGATATATGTGTTATACAGGCATATATGGAAGGTCCAGTGTTCCACTGAATCAATAACACATTGTCGAAAAATAAGTAACACCCAGTGGTTTATCCATGTTGCTATTACGGGAGTCATAACTCACTCTTTAAGAACTTGCTAACATTGTCCATACTTGATATGGTCATAATGTATTATTAAGAATGTTCTTGGAATGTTCTGTTAATTTGTAATTTGAGGGTGTGAACATTTGGAAAGTGTAAAAGTAGAGAAAGAATGAAATGTTATTTGACCATAAATTTGTAAATACCTTGTGGCTTAAATGATGATGAGGTGGGGCCACAAACCACAAAAACAGCTAATAAAATATATGTTAGTTTAAGATTCTTATATGTGTGTGTGTGTGTGTGTGTGTATCCTCTTATTTGACATTTTAAATTAACTTATAATAGGTTTTAAAAGGTAGACCTTTAGTAAGTTAAAGTAATATTTTTTTCACCCCCCAGGAAATATTTATTTTTCTGCTATTAAAAAAACAATCCATATCTACAAAGTTAAGTAATGGCATTGTATCTTAAGAACATGCCAGTAAGGCAAGGCCTCTGTGGGGTTTTTTTTTTCCTTCTTTAAAAAAAAATATTTATTTTTTTATTTGGGAGGGGTCAGCGGGGGGAGGGATAGGAGAAAGAATCCCAAGCAGGTTCCACACTGTCAGTGCAGAGCCCAATGTGGGGCTCCATCTCACCAACCGTGAGATCATGATGGGAGCCAAAATCAAGAGTTGGACATTTAACCAACTGAGCCACCCAGGTGCCCCTGCCCGTGTGTTTTCTTTATCAGTAGTTATTTTAAACCAAGTATTTATGAAGCACATTTGCATGTTTAATGTTATTACGTGCAACATTACATACATATAATTTTACATTCTTTTTTAAAATTTTTTAATGTTTTATTTATTTCTGAGAGAGAGAAAGAGACAGTGTGAGCAGGGGAGGGTCAGAGAGAGAGGGAGATACAGAATCTGAAGCAGGCTCCAGGCTCTGAGCTGTCAGCACAGAGCCTGATGCAGGGCTCGAACCCACAAACCATGAGATCATGAGCTGAGCCAAAGTCGGGTGCTTAACCGACTGAGCCACCCAGGCGCCCCTAATTTTACATTCTTTAGGGGAGCTTAAAGTCTAACATATATATTGATGTGGGCATCTACACACACACACAGAGAGAGAGAGAGAGAGAATGCCAAGTCAGTTTATAACTTTCAAGTTATTTTCCACTCAAGAGTTGTATCAGGTTGGAGACAAACTAAAAGATCTAGAAAAATAATCTAGTTTAGTTATATAAATAATTGTCTTCCTACCATATACCAAGAGCTCTATGCTGTATGAGAGGAGGAAATAATGCTAACTTTTCTAGAGTTGAGAGGAAAACAGATTTCCAGATACTTATGCAGTAGAAGTAACTGGTAGAGTTTAATGTTAGGTGGATTGAAATAAATTGCCAGTGGAAATTTTCAAAGGGAAACTTAAAATTCTCCGCATGATACCATTTGGATTGTACTAACGTTGTACAGTATTTGACACTTTGAGGATCCTTCTTTATCAGCTGTTGGTACCTCTGTTAAACCTAATGTCAGAGGAAGGGAAAGAACTAATCTTCCTTGGATGTCAGCTCTGAGCCAAGCACTGGGTAGGGTTCTTGACTCACAAGTAAACGAGTTATTTTGTCCCTACCATAACCCTACAAAACAAAAATTAACCCAATCTCATGAATGAGAAAAGTTAGATTCCAAGAAGTAAAGTAACCTACCTGAATAAAGATATCCATAAATGGCAGAATGGTACCATTCTGATACCATATTATTGCCTTCTAGCTTCTGGAACATTCATTCTTTCCAACGTGGCTTCATGATCTTGCTTCAGATGTGATCAGTGCCCAGAAGTATCGTGTGAACCCTCATGGCCACCCTTGGCTTTCTAACAAAAAGAGTCCTTTTTTATAGCATGTGCACATTGTATACTGATGCCTGCTTTCTTTGCATCAGTTGGTGACTTTGCACATCAGCTGACAAGTTTACAGCGGCTAGCCTCCAGCAAATTACCTTGTTTTAGCAGAGTCCCCATCTTTGTTCAGCAAGATTCCTGCAGGTGTTTTCCTATAGCGTTGGGTTGCATTTTGCCGTTTTTATGGGAAGTAAGTGAAAACAGAAACCCGTAGTGCTTCCCCTAAAGCAAAAGGTACAAGCTTCATAAACCTCAGTCCATCTGACAAGGGTGAGAGTTGTGTGTCTCCCAAACGTGATTCATCATGCTTCATTCAGCATGCCCCAATCGCATGCTTATTTCACTTAACTGGTGATGAACTCATGAAGGAAAAGAATAAATACAAGAACAATGAAATACATTGTTAAATACTGTGTCTGAAAGTCAATGTGTAGTTCAGAGTTTTGATATATTATTTTTTCCTTTCTGGGAATAGAATTCTCCTTAAAACATAAGTTCATCCTTTGACCTGCACATACTTCAGCAGGTTCCCAGGAAGAAATATAAATGCCAAGTGCTTGTTTGTATTCACACCCAGAGTCCAACGTATACTTTGGGATAAATAAATATACCTCTTTCCTTTAGCTTTTGCCGTTCGGGTTTAGCCTTGCTGAAGATACCCTCCGGGAGGTAGATAAGTGATCAAACATTACTTATTGTCCCTGTAAGTAATCATGGCCCTGGAGCACATGTGGAAGCCACCACCATGAGATCTTGCATATTGGAATATTTATCTGTAATCTTTACCTCATCCCTGCTAGTGAGACTTGGCTAACTGGTCTTCTAGTTGAAGGCTAAAGGCTCTTATTTTCCTTTCCTCAAGGATATTTCCACATTCTCTATGAGGGTGTTCCTTGGATATGTGCCTAAGTAACACTATCTGTATATAAACCTCTGAAAAGAATCAGGGAAAAAAACCAAAGGCTAGACACCGAAAAGGGCCATTTTTATGCAGGTGCTTTCTACAGCATAGCATTTTAGGCCATCGAAAACATAGTTCTTAGGTGGCCTAACATGTTCTTTGCACATCTGGCCTCTGGGTTCTGTAGACTATTTCCAAGCAGCATTTTTGCCAAAATGGAAGTGACATCTTGCATGCTATGATACTTTCCAAACAAATCAGCACTTTCCATTTATTTCACTATAAAATTGTGTCAGATTTCATTGTTTAGGCTCCCCTGTGTGGTTTTTATCAAGGGTTTCCTTAGTATAGATCATGTAAAAGCACTGAAAAAGATTGCCATAAAGCTACAAGTCTCTGATTTCTTAAAGTTTGTTGTTTTATTTTATCGCAGGGTATTATATGAACATGTTACCTATTTTGCCAGGCTACCCCCTAAGGATTGAAACAGAACTCCATGAAAGCCTTCGGGTCAGAGTTATCTGTATGAGGAATCCTACTGGCCTAATTATCTGCCAAGCATCTTTCTTTCTTTTTCTTTTCAAAGCATATTTCTTAGAAAGCAAATAAATACCGTTTACTTGGCCCACCGTTGTATAACCTGGCTTGATCACAAAATAGCTACTCCAGGTGTTTATTATCTTTATTAGACAATTTACATTCTATGAGACAAAAAGAGATGTTAGATCATCACTACCACCTTGTTCTCCATTTCCTCTATAATATGATAAGCACTTCAGAGTGCTTGGGTGGCTTTGTCTGTTGAGCCCCTGACTTCGGCTCAGGTCATGATCTCACAGTTTGTAAGTTCGAGCCCCGTGTTGGGCTCTGTGCTGACAACTCAGAGCCTGGAACCTGCTTCAGATTCTGTGTCTCCCTCTCTCTGTGCCCCTTGCCCACTCACACTCTGTCTCTCTCTCCTTCAAAAATAAACATTTTAAAAAATGAACAAAAAGAAAAAAAAGACTATCCAAGGGGTGCCCAGCTAGCTCAGTCAGTAGAGCATGCAGCTCTTGTTCTCGGGGTTATGACTTCGAGCCCAATACTGAGTATAAAGATTACTAAAAAGTAAAATCTTAAAAAAAAAAAAAAAAAAGAATATCCAAGATACACAGGAGTTTTATACTCAGCAAAAGCAATCCTCAGAATAGTCACACAAGAACCATCATAACTTCCCACAAGGTGTTCTGCAATTGTTAATAATTCGGTTGCTCTTTCATTACAAAGCTTTTATTTCATGTCTTCATCAGAGACCTCAGTCCCAAAGGGAAAACATAAACAGATAAATGGCTATACATCATGCTACCTTGTAGACGTATAAACATATCTCCTCCTGTCACCTGGAGAACATATGTCCTCCTCTCACCTGGAGGACTCGGGAGAATTAGAGACATGTTTATTTGTTCATGGTTTTTAGTATGTAGTCCAAAAGGGGAAAAAACAATGATAATGGAGAGAATGAAGATGCAAGAGAAAAGTGGGGGAACAGAGGTGAGAAAAATTCAGTTCTTCCCCTGCCTCAAAACTTAGGGAGGAAAAAAGTAAAAGGAAGTTTCGAGGTTGAGGAAGGAAAGTTGGGAGAATTTTTCCTGGTATAAATGTTCTCAGTCAAGCAGGTAGATGTTGGCTGACGTGATGAGGGCTGAATGCGGAATCTTGGAGAGGAGAAAGGGCCTGGAGTAGCCTGTGGGAAGATGGAATCCAGTGGGCATGGGCAAAAGCACGGATGAGTGGTAATGAGCACCCATGCAAGAGGAGAGAGCTGGAATAGAGCCTGTCCTCGTAGTGAGGTGCGTTTACTCTTTTGTGTTGTCAAGATGAAGAACCAAGGAGAGTGTCGGTTGTGGCCTAACCTGTGAATTGGCGAGGCAAGAAAGCATGTCAAGAGGTCCAGGGACTGAGAGGTTCTAATGAGCACTCATCTGTGCAGGGCTGAGGGGGGGTGGGGAGCTGAGCAGAACGACTGACTGGGATGGCCACATGGGATGCAGATTAGGGAAGGCACACAGATCCCACTTTCTCTCCCTCACCTGTACCTGGGCTCCTGGCTTGTCCCTTGCCTATCTGTGTCGCCAAATTGCCTTTACTTCACACTGGCCCTGGTTATGGCAACACACGCTCCTTTTCTTTCACCCACAAGTTAAGACTCTGTAGAATAAGGAGGTATTACAGAGCTTTCATTTTGTTCTACTCTATGGTCCTTTATTCTTTTTCTGATTTAGCTTCTCATTTATATATTTTCACTTTCACATGTCACTAAGTTTAAATGTTTAAACATTTCCCCCTCCAGTAGCCAAAAAGAAAACAAAGCAACAGCTAATGTAGTAATAAATTTATTTCTAGCTACAGGAGATAAGCTTCAATGCAATGTGGCCATAAAGTATGGCTCCCAGGCTTAGGGGAGAAGCAATAAACTTTCATAAATAAAATAATTTTAAAATACTCCTGGCAGTATAAATAAGAGTAAAATATAACTTGTAACAGCCAACAACAGAGCTCCTTACAAAAGAAAGCCATAAACTAAAATAAGGAAACGTTTGCAGCTTTTTGTTTCACCCCGCACCCTAGGTGGGCCGCCTGGAGAATTCACAGCAGGAAGTTTCGGACTCACCTTCTGAAATGTTGCCCCTATTACATGTCCTGACACCTTTTGATTTGCTGGAGATCTGTGATAATCACCAAGCAAACCAAGGGGTACTGATGCTACAAATAAGAGAGTTCTCAACACATTTCAAGGTGTCAGAGAACACTTCTCAGAAGGAGAGAGAGTAGGAAGATGCACTGGACGGCGTCCCACGGGTTCAGTTACTGTGGGAGATTGCACGGCTCAGGGCTCACTTGACTTTGTCTTGCTCTGCCGCTGATCTTTAAAGAAATGTGAAGTTCTCCTGGGCTCCATCCCAGCTTTCTTTTGGGTTTTCAGCAAAAGTATAAAAAAATACAACGGCATTTTAGTGGGCAATGCTTTGGTTTGAAAGACTATTGAAGTGATGGGTTGATTGTTCCCTAAAAAATTAAGGAGCAGGCAAGACAAGATCTTCCCCACCTCACTCATGTACACAGACACTCACTTGCTCACTCACTCACTCTCAACTCAGAAGTGATAACGGACAGGGAATTGAAGAGCTGCCAGTAGAATGAAATCAGAATTTATCAGTGCTTTCATTTGATACATTGGTAATTCCCAAGCATTTGTAACCATAGGCAATGTGTTTGCTGCTGAGAAATGGGTTAAACATGCTCTCTCCCTTCAAGGAACTGAACACCTTGCTGGCCTAGAGTGAGTTACACTTGGTCACATGGACTGCATCTGGGAGGGCTTGGTAGATAAACTTGGTTTTGAAGATGATAGACTAAACTTCTGGAGGGAAGGGCATTCCAACGACGGCATGAAGAGGTCAAGACTGTGAAGAGAAATATGAATGAAAATTGATTGGGCCTAGATTGCAGAGAGTCTTAAATGCCGATTTAAAGAGTTTGGACTTTATCGTGTAAACAGTAGGAAGCCATAGAAAAATTTCAGAGCAAGAAGAGACGTGGTTTGTGTTTTACTGTGTTTTATAAAGAGAAATCTCTGTTGGCGGTAAAGACGAGACAAGAGACAGATGATGAGGGCCCTAGGGAAACAACAGAGGGAATGGTTGGGCATTCCATTTATAATTTGCTATGCCTGGTACTGTCTCAAATTGGGGTTGTTTTTTTGGTTGGCTTTTTTTTTTTTTTTTTTTTTTTTGTGCTGGATTATATGGAAGAAGACAAGCTAGCACGGAACTTTTTTACTTCTGAGTTTGATTTCATCCATTAGTAGCCAAGTGTTTGTGGGCAAAGAACTTAAATTCTGTCTCCTGTTTCTCATCTGAAGAATGGGGGTAGCAGTGATGCCTCCTGCATTGGGTTGGAGCAAGTATTTACTGAAATGTATGTGTACGTGTATCCCTTAGAACCTTGTATGTGCTATGTGCTAAATATTTTATTTTTATCTTTTTTATCAGTTCATTCATTTGCTTGTCTGTTCATTTAATCTTTGTTAATTTTTTAAGACAATCTAGAGTAATCTATAAATTGTCATTAGCAAATTTTGTTTGCAGAATTTTTCTGACATTTTCACCTTCTTTTCTCAAGAGCTCTTGGGCCAAAGTTTTTTAGCAGAAAATAGGAGGATCAGGCCTATAAATTCAAATAGCTACATGCCTCGGATGTGAAATGTAAACAAAATTTTTGTGAAGGATGCTGTGTGGTGGTCCTTAGTGTCACTGCAAGTCATGGGGAGCAGGGGAGGCGTTAAGTGAAGTTCCAGGATTAGGAAATTTGGGCAGACTTACTTTACGGTAGGTCCAACGTGGCTATAGTATTCTGATAAACAGATTTTGAAATTCCAGAGCACAGTGTGAACACATTTGAATACGAATGCAGAAACACCTTCAAAAATCTCCAATAAACCTTTTAATTCCCTATGCCCTTGCTTCTCTGTGAGTGCAACTGAAAGCACCATGCCACCTTCTTAAATTGGAGCAGTAGTTATATGTCCCATGAATACAATAAAAATTATAAGTATTTTTATTACAGGTAGATTTTATTATATAAATGTATATATTTGTGTTTATTATATAAGTAACTTCAGGCTCAGATACTAGTGTTCTGAACAACCCCGGTAGGAGAGGAGTAGTTCCTTATATTCCCTTGTGCAGACTATGTTCTATTTCTTCTCAGTTTTCGGGCTCTTGTAAAATAGAAAGCCGGCCCCATTAGGTTATAGGAAGAGTCTACAAGATTTGTAGGGGGGGAGGGCGGGGCGGGGGGAACTAAATATCCTGCAACTTTTTTGCCTTTGAAGAGCTGGGAAAGCAATTCTTGACAGAGGAAGATAAATACAATTCCTCTGTATCATTGGCGTGAACAACGCTTTCCTGGATACCAAAGATTTTTATTGTGCCTGAAAGTGAACTCTTTATTGATGGAAGGGGTTCTTTGATTTGATCCATCAAGATCACCAAAGCACATGTTCCCATCCCCAACTAAAACACAGCATCATGAAATCATGCTGAAGTTATAGAAACCAATTCATGAAGTGGCAAGAGATTACAGATACTGCATTTCCCCCTCTTGGTTACTGGGGATTAAGTTTCAATAGCATTGAAGAATTCTGAAAAAAATACCCGTAAGTTATTTAAATTATATTCAACTTTTCCCCGCGATTCATGGCTAAGCAATTTTGACTAGTTCATCAATTAGGACAGTGTTGTTGTGTTGCAATAAGATAATTTACCGAAAATATTTTTGCAGAACTGTGATTTGTGTGATTAGAATAATGAGCAAAGATTGCAGAGGAATCAGTGATTTGTAATCCCAACCCTGGTCAGCACAAATGTGTGACTGTAATAGTGTAATTTATTTTTTCTGATAACATTTGTCCAAACTCCTTTGAGGGGCTTTTGTGAGAATAAAATGAGTGGAGTTGTGTGAAAGCAATTTAAAACATAAAAGCACTAAAAATAACTAAACATCGTTGCTGAACATCGTGAAGGCATCTTAGTAGAACAAATGGAAGTAAATGTTGAGAGTGTTTTGTTTGATTTTACAGGCAACACGGGAAACTCTCAGTCGCCACTGCACTACCCTTGGTGATGCTCTTCGAAAAGAGAATGATTTTGCCCTTATAATTGATGGGAAAACCCTCAAGTATGCCTTGACTTTCGGAGTAAGACAGTATTTCCTGGACTTGGCTTTGTCATGCAAAGCTGTTATTTGCTGCAGGTAAGTTGTCCTTAATATTGTCAGATTTCACCTCACTCCTAAGTTCTTGACCTTTAAACTTCCTTGAAGTTATTCTGTCCCAAATTTGTAAATGTCAGGTTATTTGTTATGTCACTCACTCAAGACTCAAGGTTTACAACCTGGAATAGAATTTAGTAGCAGAGTCCTAATCATCATTAGTAATTATGTTCATAATTTGAATCAACAGGTTTCTTGCCAGCTCCTGTGTTCAAAATCAGTTATTTACCTGCATTTCCATGTAGGGTCATTTCTGTAAAAGTTCTCTTTTCTACACATCAATCTTTGATCCTGCTTCAAGGACTTGACTTTAGGGAGTGGCAGGATGGGAGGTGCTGAGTCATTTTCCTAAGAGCGGAGTATTTTCCTGAAGACTGTTTCTTGACTGTACATCCCTCTTTCCTGTAATTTGTGATATTGCCCGTTTTCTAAATGAGAATCTGTTTTGAATTATCAAGGCTTGCATCCATAGAAGTACATGCTTCCCAAGCATCTTGTCAAAAAAATATTTCCCATATCGTTGTCTTTATTCCCCTTAAAATTTCAAGTGTATTCATAGGGTGCCTGGGTGGCTCAGTCCATTAAGTGTCTGCCTTTGGCTCAGGTCATGATCTTGTGGCTCATGAGTTTGAGTCCCAGGTCAGGCTCTGTACTGACAGTGCAGAGCCTGCTTGGGATTCTCTCTCTCCTATCTCTCCTTTCTCTGACCCTACCCTGCCTGTGCTCTCTCTCTCTCTCTCTCTCTCTCAAGATAAATAAACTTAAAAATTTTTTAAATAAAAAAATAGTAATAAATAAAGTGTATTCATGGGGGGGGGTGCTGGGGGTCTCAGTCGGTTAAGTATCCAACTGTTGATTTTGGCTCAGGTCATGATCCAGGGTCATGGGATGGAGCCCCACATTGGGCTCCATGCTCAGCATGGATGCTTAAGATTCTATCTGTCTCTCCTGCCCCTCTCCCCGGTTCATGCTTTCCCTCTCTCTCTCTAAAATAAAAAATAATTAAATAGATTTTAAAAATAAATAAGGGGCACCTGGGTGGGTGGCTCAGTCGGTTAAGCGTCCAACTCTTGGTTTCGGCTCGGGTCATGATCTCATAGTTCACGAGTGCAAGCCCCATGTGGGGCTCTGTGGTGACAACATGAAGCCTGCTTGGGAGTCTCTTTCTCCCACTCTCTCTTTGATCCTCCCCAACTTATGTTCTCTATCTCTCTCCCTCTCTCTCAAAATAAATATTTAAAAAATAACTAATTTAAGTTAATGTGTTCATGATTATGCCCTGTGTCTTCACCATGAAACACAGGGATTTTCCTCTCTGCAGTCTCCACTCACTGAGTCTTACGAGCTGGTCACACTGGGTCCGGGTGACAGCGTCTCCAGCGTTTCTCCCCCTGGGAGATAAAACCTTAGCAAGGGTTGTAAAGAATTTCTCAGAATTTGTTCTTTTAACATTATCCTTAAACTTTTCCTATTTGCTTTTATTATTATCTTAAAAAATATATTTATCACTAAAAGAATGTTACGCTTTTTAAACCTTTTCTGTCTGGGCTTATTCTCTTAAATATCCTGCTTGTACTCTGTCCCCACATTTATAGGCCACGCCTTGTAGACATTTCCTAAATTTCAGTTGGAACATATTTTGTGAATCATAATTTAAACCTAACTTAATAAATACCTATTATAAAGCATCGTTTCAACCTATGAAATTATACTCAGAGAATTAAAAGTGCTTATTCCAAGAATCGTATTACTTTAGTCATCTGTTTTTCTTCGCTGTGGTTTGTATTGATGAACGTTACTGCAAAACAGCTCTAGGCTAGCATGTTGCACATACACACCTAATATTAGTAATAGTAGTAAGTGTGTCTTCTGTCTTCTGCTTTATCATGAAGAAAGAATTGGAGACTAGTTTATCTTGATGGTCTCACTCGTTCTTTGATATCACCATGCTTTTTACAATCTGCTTTTCCAGGGACCTTTCTTGATTGCTTGCTAATCTCTTGCCCAAGTCTTAGTAGTGTTCAACTCTGACACCCTTCCGTCAGGAGAATCGTGTGCCAGATCTGGTGGTTTAATCACTTTCACTAATGGGATCACAAGGATCAACAAAAGATTGCTCAAAAGCACATTAAGTGATATGACTATTGGCTCCTGCTTGAAAACGAAACAGGATACAGAGCTTTTTAGATCCAGTGATCGGTTCCCTTGTTCTGGCCCTACTGTGTGCTGAGCAGATGGGCCCGCACGTACAAGGATGAAGAAAACTTCCTGCTTGCTCTCCTTCATGTATCCTTTTTTTTCCCATTTAAGTAGACTCACAGTTGCTTTGAAAGCTGTGGGAGGCCAGTTTTCATAATGCAGTCCCTGCAGCTGATCTCATTCTTAGATCATTGCTTCACACAGTACCTCCCACCATTCTTCCAAAAGTTGAACCACAAAGTTAAACAATAGCAGAGGGAGAGAAACGATAGAAAGCAGAGTCAAGGGAGAAGAAATATGTTGTGCGCTTGTGAAATTCTCTCCCGAGATCCTTGTTCTGGATGCTCACAAGTCACATGGACCTCAGGGCTCCTCCGGGCCCAGGTCCCTGGGAGGGAATCACACTGTGCTGTGCACATGCAGCTCAGCTCGGAAACAGAGCTTATAAAGATGTGTGTGGCCCCTTCTCCCTCCGTCCTGTTTTATGCATGTTTGAGGACCTGAAGGTCCCTATGCAGACACTGGGTTTTATTTAGAGTTTTTAGGGCTTTTTTTTTTTTTTAAGTGAAATATCTTTCCTCAGCTTTTTCTTCTGAGTACCTTCATACTCTCTCTTCTCCCATAAGAACTGTGGTTCAACTTCTGGTCTGGTGTTGAGAATTCACCTAAGCCCATAAGTACATCAGTGTCACTGCTGGAGTTCTGTCTGCCCACCCTCTTGGCCGCCTAGTGCCTCCTGGCATTTTCTCCAGTGGCACGGACCATTTTCCTCTCATTTAGCTTACTGACCTTGAAGTATAATTTCCATGATAATGCTTCTGTCACGTGTGAGGAATAGGTGGGCGATTTTGTATATCTTTCTTTGCCATTAAATGCAAGTGTCACTCCACGTTTCTCAGAGGATTACAATCTCCCAGCCTCGGGAAATTCTCAATTCTACTCCATTAGAACATACACTCCACATAAATACTGAATATTATTTCAAAATACTGTACTGCTTCACAAATTTGTTTGTGTTCATTCTGGCTTTATGGGTTTCTCCCCCCTACCAAACTACTTTCCAATCTTTTTTTTTGGTCAGTCCTCACATGAAAATCATTCAGTCTGCTCTTCCACAGCTAGAGTGGAAGTGGAAAGGAAAGCCTTCCCGTAATGGATAATGAGGCTCTCAATATTAGCTCCATCTTCAGTATTACATCAGCCACTTTCTTCCCTGACATTATCAGCACCGAGGGCAGAAGGCAGTTTTCAGCGTTCGCCTAATTGACACAGTTATAAAGATGAGCGTTTTCCCTGAAGAGCCTACAGTTGAATTGAAAGAAACGGTTGTTCTCAGTCAGTAGTCATTACATCTCTTACCACCATTTTCTGAAGGGACTATTCCGAGACAAAAATAATCCCCTGGTTCCAAAATTATTCAGGGCTTTGGAGTCCTGGTTTTGGTTTACAAAGGGAAGGTTTCATGTTATACCTCAAGTAATTTTTTTAAGTATGTAAAACCCAAGAAGTAAAATGAAATCTGTTTTTATCAGCCCAGCATGTCCTATATTTTTAGAGATACCATGCAGCTTTTGTTTTTACCTCTGTGTACATTAACCTGTATAACCTGAGCAGTTTAATCAGAAACATGCATCTAACGTTAGAGGAGTTTCTGTCAGTTTTCCTGGTTATAAACGTCAACTCCTCGTGGTCCTCCTACCCTTCTTTTCCCTTACTCAGATGGACCAATTCCATCATTTGGTGGGGTCAGGTACTTTTGAAGGACACAAAAACTGCAAATCATTTTCAACACCCTCCCCCCAAAAATACACATAACATACAAATATGAAAAATCAAATGCGCCATTTTAGGGGCTTCACAGACTCCCTAAAACTCTTACACTGGTAGGAGAGGGAAAGGCTTGCTCCAAGACTTGTGGAGATTTATGTACCCAGCTAAACTTAAGATCTATCCTGCAAAGCTACTGTACCAGACAAATAATAAATAATTCCTCACCACATTTACCAACATTTTGTGACCTAAGTTCTTAGAGCTTGCATAATTGGTCCGTATAATGGCATTTTATCTGAGGACTCATGAAATTCTTGTTTTAATTTGACCTCGCTGGCACTGTGGATACCTGATGAAATTTCTCGGGCTTTGTTTTTGTGATGTGTAAATTGAAGAGTTTGGCATATTGCAACGATCCAGATCCCCCGTGGAGCCTGGATGTCGAAGCAGCTGAGAGTAGAGCTTCTCTGGCGTAGAGAGGTGGGAGAGCCATGCACACACGCACCTTCCTTGGCTATTTCCTTCTGGCTTGAAAGCTGCAGGGTCAGCGGACCCCTTCTGACCCTTTCATTTTCTGGACAAATCCTACTTCTGTGGGCCACTCTCTGCTGAGGAGGGTCTGTCTGCTGCTTGGATCAGCTTAATTTGTGGAAGCATCTGTTCTACCTCTTTTAATAGTCCCTCCAGAAGAGGGTGGGAATGTTGCAGCGAAGTATTGCTGTGCATTAAATAGCATGTGGTTTCTGAGATCCTCATCAGTTCACATAACCCAGCCTTTCAAAGAATTTTACATTTTTTCTGTAGTTGTCAGTTTAGTTTAAACATATTTTGAAACTTATGTTCTGTGACAGTTGGTTGAAAATTGGCCTAGAGCCTCCAGCTTTTAGACTGTCTAGTAATCACCGTTCTTCTACATAATTTATGTACTCATGTCTTCTGAAAAGCAGAAGTTAAATTGAAGTAAGCATTTTTCCCAACTTGCAACATCTCTAATCAAAGTTTAACCCCCTTTTGGGCCATTTTCCCCGTAGTGTAAAAAAAAACACTTGACTTCAGTGAGAGTTGTCACTCAGGAGTGGCATTCCAGGCAGAACCTTTCACCTTGGTCTGATCCACCGGCCCTCCTAGAAGAGGTCTAAAGGGACACTTTGAATACTCTCTGTCATAGCATGAGTGCATTAAGTAAAGGGTCAAGACAGATCTACTTCTTGAATCTTTTGGGATTGTCTTAAACTTGAAGGATTTCTTTAAATAAATGTTCTACTTAAAGGGTAGTCATAAAGCACAAATGAAGCTAATAAATGCTCAACAGACATTCCTTTAAAGAAAAAAGTTTGTGAACACCATTGGATGCCAAGCAGATGTTTGGCTTTGAGAAGACTTACAAACTGTTAATGAATGTCAACCCCATATTTGCTTCCAAGAAAATATGAATAAATGTTGGAAATGTTGAGAGAATATTTCTTTCATACATGTATGGCTAAAAGAGGACATGCTGAATAAGTTTTATAACTTCATAAAAAGCCCATATTTTGCTTTAACATCATATAATAAGCTGTTCAGCTCCGTCTGTCTCATTTGCTACTCTGAGTAATGTTAAAGGAATAGTAAGGCCACATTAGAGCCTGGTAGCCACTAGGGAAGTCCGTTTTTGACAGTAAAATATTGATAAATTTAAACACTTTAGAATTCCACTGCAATTCAACATTATGTAGTTTTAGATCTGATCAATTTAGATAAACCACCATCACCCCACAGACACAGACACACACACACATACACACACACTGATTAGAACTGCGGATCATCTAATTCCAGTAAAACAGAGTTAACTTGTACTGGGAAGTATATAAAGTATAAGCGTGCAACTTAGTGAATTTTCATGAAGCGAGTACATTCCTGTATCAAGTACCCAAGCATAACCAGCACCTCAGGACCCCCCGCACAATCCCCTCCCTGTAGCTTTATTATCCTCAAAAGAGCAACTGCTATCTTGATTTCCATGATCATACCTCTTAAGTGATATCTTACTCATTTCAGGCTTTTTCTGTTTTATCTCTTGATAACTTGGAATAAGTGTACATATCTTCCATAACCACATTCAAATTCTTGATGATTCTTTTCTGTTCAGCAATTTTAAGTACAGACTCTGCAGCTTTCCATGGAGGCCTCCCTAAAGCTTTACATAAATCAGTAAGTCAGTGCTTGAATGTATCTTCGAAAACAAATCCACTTAATAGATTATGTACAGCTCTCCTTCAGTTCTACAGTGATAGAATAAAGGGCTTCATTTTCCGATTTGTTAAGGACATGGTATATGGAACCTACAATACTTCTTCAATCTGTCTACTGTCCTGATTTTGTGCGTGAAAGGAAAGCAGAGTTACTCTGGCATAACTGGTTCTCATTGAACCCATCAGGTTTCCAGTGATTGCCTTCTTTCTAAAAACCCATCTGAGCCATCGCCATTTAGGGCAAGTTCAAGGCTTGGCATTTTGAGCCAGGCTAGAGCTCCAAGAGTCAAGACCAGGTAAGATGTAAGCCATGGCTGTTTAATAGCTATAGGGCATGGAGTAAAGAGGAGAGAGAGACCACATCCTATAGGAAAATGATCTTGGAAAGCAAAAGGCATATTACCGAGGAAGCAGACACAGAGACCAAAAAAAAAAAAAAAAAATGTATATAATAAATTAAGGCATGAAAGAGGAGGTGGTTCCAGATAGCATTTTCCAAGAGGAAGGGAGTATTTCATAGAGCTGAAGTGGGCAAACGTTTTCTGTAAAAGGCCAGACAGTCAATATTTTAGACTTTTTGGGCTGTACAGTCTGTGTCACAGCTACTCAACTCTGCCATGAGAGCATGAAAGCAGCTCTGGATAAAATATAAATGATGGGCATGGCTGTGATCCAATAAGGCTTTATGTAAAAAACAGGCTACCACCCAGATTTGGCCCTGGAGTCATAGTCTGTTGACCTCTGCATGGTGTCTATGCCTCATGAATGAATGATAAGCAGAAGACATTCGGACAGAATATCCATGAGGTTCACTCCAACCTCCCTAGTCTGTAATCTCTGGCTTTCTGTTCTGGAAAACTGAGACATTTGCCAATCTCTCTCCACCTGTATGTTTCCCTTTCTCCATGATTCCTCCACAATGACTGCCATTCTTTCTGTAGTGACAGCTACACAGCCACCCTAGAGGGTCCATTAAATTTCTCTGTGTCCTTGGATTCAAGAAAAACCCTTAAAATGTGGGTATTTTTTGAAGTCCATTTGGTTTTGAATGAAGTGTCAGTAGATACTTAACGTATCTCAGTAAGAGATAAATGAAGAACCAGGACCACAAATATCAGATCCTGCTCTGTCACCAAGATGCCTCTCATCTGTTCTAGGCAGATATGCCAGCAAGACACAAAAGGACAATTCCAGCTGAGAAACCAGGCAGGAAAGTGCACAAGCTAGCCTTCCCCTTAAGCTGGAAGTGGTCCAAAGTCTAAATGAAGCAAATTCTTGTTTGATTTTTATGCATTATTTTAGCTTCTGCCCTTCATGCCCACTTCCTCTTCATTCCACCTTAGGAAAACATTCCTTTCCAAATGCCACGTTTTATTTGTATATATGTGCCATTATGAAAAATGTATAGTATGGTTATATGTATGTTGAAATGAGAGATCTGTATTTAAATTACTCCAGCACAAATTTGTTGCCTTTTAATTTTTCTACAATTTGGAGACTCTATCCATGTTTCCATATGTAAAGCAAGTTTATTTCTTCTCACCACTGCTCATTGTTATCTAATGCATCATAATAATATACATCATCTTATTTATCTATACTCATAGCAATGGCCATATATATAACTTGCCTCTAAGTCTTTGCTACCCTGGAAAGTTCTAAAGTGAATATCCTCTTTACATAACCATGCCAAGTGTTCTTTTAATATATACTTAAGAATGGAAGTGTATGGCTGTGGCTACTATATGTATATTTTGCTTCAGTCAGAATCGCCACATTCCTCTAAAGCAGCTCTACTCAGAGTGTGCATTCCCAGGTTTATGTGAGAAGATTGCTGTTTTCCTACCTTAATGTCAACACTTGGTGTTCCTGAATTTATAACTTTGCCAATTTGATGGTTGAAAAACAACTTATTCTTTTTATTTTCACTTCTCTGATTACTAGGGAGATTAAGCATCTCAATATAAAGAGAAAGACAGAAGGTGAGTGGGGGAGGGGCAGAGACAGAGGGGGACACAGAATCCTAAGCAGTCTCCAGGCCCTGAGCTGTCAGCACAGAGCCCAGTGTGGAATGCGAACCCATGAACCGCAAGATTATGACCTGAGCTGAAGTCAGATGCTTAACCAACTGAGCCACTCAGGCACCTCTAGCAGATCTTAATATAACTACTTACCTCTCTAGATTTCTGCTTTTGAAGTTCATTCACTCATTCGTTCATTCAGCACTTTTCGAGCACTGGCTGTGTTCCAGGTACCATTATATAAGTTCTATAAATAGAGCAGTGAACAAGAGGAAAAAGTAATCCCTGCCTTCACATTGTACCTATTGTTCAATAGAATCAATATACATATATATATTCAAAAGGTAATAATTGCTGTGTATGATTGTGTGTATAAATGGTCATAGTTGATTTATGATATATCAGATAGATTTATAGGAAATCCTTGGTAACAGTAGCCATAAAGAAAAGCAGCACACTAAAGAAAAATGGGGTACTGAACTCTCAGTTGGGTTTTTTTAATGGCCTAATTGAATATTTCTGGTGAGAAATCATACATAAAGATTTCTCTCCGGGCCACCTGGATGGCTCAGTGGATTGAGCATCTGACTTCTGCTCAGGTCATGATCTCAGTTTGTGGGTTCGAGCCCCACGTTGGGCTCTGCACTGACAGCTTAGAGCTTGGATCCTGTTTTGGATTCTGTGTCTCCCTCTCTCTCTGCCTCTTCCCTGCTCACGTGCTCACTCCCTCACTCTCATGCTCTCAAAAATAAACAAACATATAAAAAACATTTCTCTGACCATCATAGTCTTTTCTGTGGCCTAAATTCTGTTTTGTGTTATATGAATATGCTAACCTGACTTTCCTTTGTTTTGTACGTGCTTTGTCTTTTTTTTCCTCCTAAACCAATATGTTCAATCCTTCTGTATAATGTAGTGGTTAAGAATACTGTCTCTAGGGGTGCCTGGGTGGCTCAGTCAGTTAAGCTTCCGACTTCAGCTCAGGTCACGATCTCACAGTTTGTGGGTACAAGCCCCGTGTCAGGCTCTGTGCTAACAGCTCAGAGCCTGGAGTCTGCTTCAGATTCTGTGTGTGTGTGTGTGTGTGTGTGTGTGTGTGTGTGTGTCTGCCCCTCTCCTGCTCATGCTCTGTCTCTCTCTGTTTCTTAATAATAAATAAATGTTAAAAAAAAAAAAAAAAAGAATACTGTCTCTAAATCCACAGTGCTTAGGGTTGAATCCTGGCTTCATCACGTGCTTGCTCTTTTGCCTTAAGTTATATAATCTTTCTGTGCCTCAATGTGTTCATTTGTAAAATGACAATAATAGTAACCTATCTCTCATAGGGTTCTTCTGAGAATTGAATGGATTAAAAAAAGAGCTTAGAACATAGTGAGCAAATAAATGTTCTATTACCTGTTATTACAAAGTGTGTCTCTGTTAAACATCATATGGCTAGATTTTTTTGTTTTAATCTAACCTGAAAATCTCTTTTGGTCAGTGAATTTAACCCATTTATATTTATTATAATTATTACTATGTTGGCCTCATTTCTTTAATTACTTTGATGTTTATTTATTAATTTTGAGAGAGAGAGCAGGGGAGGGGCAGAGAGAGAATCCCAAGCAGTTTCCACACCGTCAGCACAGAGCCCTTTGTGAGGCTCAATCCCACGAACCATGAGGTCACAAACTGAGCTGAAATCAAGAGTCGACATTCAACTAACTGAGCCTCCCAGGTGCTCCTCTTTTATCTTATTTTGAGTTTTTCATTTATTATACTTTTTGTTTCTTCTCCTTCTACCTTCCACTATCTACATCAGATTTTCTTCTACTGGTTTGCATGCTTTACAATCTATATTCTATGTCTGGTTATTTCTAAGGTTTGATAACCATATTTTTGCTTATTGTCTATATGTATTAGTATTTTCCCCTCACCTAGCCCTCTCCATAAGGGGACAAGAACTGAAGATTTTAAAGTAATTTTGTGTGTGCATTACATGTCAGATCATATTTCTTTGCAAGTAATCTGCTTTTTCTCTCTAGAAACCTTTAGAAATTTTTTAAATCTCAATTTAACCATAATGTGTCTAGGGGTAAGTACCTTTTTCTTATATTTATTTTTGGCACTATGTGAGCCCTTTTAATCAAAGAACATGTCAATCTGTAAATCTAGAAAATTATTAAATCTTTTTCATTCTATCCCTCCTCATTCTCTTATTGCACTCCCATCATATATGTATAGTCACCTGTATTGCTCCATTTCTTTTTATTTTTCTCACATCTTTCATTTTCATTTAATTTCCTCCTATCTTTTCAGAGAGTTTTTAAATGTGAACTTCCAGGCTCTATTATATTTGCTATTTAGTTTACTCTTGGCTTTTTTATTTTAGTAGTTATATTGCTATATTATTTATTTCTAATTGGTTCCTTATTATAACTTCCTTTTTTTTTTATTTTTTAATGTTTATTTTTGAGAGAGATTCAGACGGGATGGGGGAGGGGAGGAGCAGAGAGAGAGGACACAGAAACCAAAGCAGGCTCCAGCCTCTGAACTGTCAGCACAGAGCCCGAAGCAGGGCTCAAACTCATGGACCACAAGATCATGACTTGAGGCAAAGTCAGACACTTAACCAACTGAGCCACCTAGGAGCCCCTATAACTGGTTGTTCTGGTTTCATGTTTTCATCATTTTCCCAAATCTTTCCAAGGTTTTTTTTTTTTTTAATCATACCTTTTCACAATTGTTATCATGTCTGTTTTTAGTAGTTCTGTTTTCTTAAAAGTTGTAATTTCTTTTGTGCTCATCTCCTGATCTACCTGTGAGATATTTTTTTTTTCCCATTTTCCCTAACGGCAGCAAAGTCCTTTGGGAGAAAGATGAAAGCTACACCCTAACAAGGTAAAACTGGAGACAGGGCTCCATCTGAGTTTAGTGTCCCTGTCCCCTGCTCCCTCATTCCTTTACCCAAATATTGCTCTTCTTAGAGGCAGCCACGTTTTGGTGGAATTACCTGGGTAAGGTAGCACTGAGGGCCTTGTTAATACACCCACATCATTGGCACCTGTCCCTGCCTGGCTCCATGCCCTGAGGTTGACCAGAAAGTTCCAACTTTCCTGTCCCAAGGTATGAGGTGGGAAATTTTCCTGGGGTCTTAGTGTTAGGGCATTGTGGATACTCCTAAGAATTGGGGTATCTTTCAACGTGTTATCTGAGGGACTTTGAGTTTCCACAAGCTCCAGGCCTAAGCCAAAGGTTTTGGTTACAGTGAGAGAGGAGCGCCTGTGCTCCTTGCAGCCCTCTGGCACCTTGCTGGCACTGGTGCTTCCACGGGGGCACCGCAGGGGATGAACAGTGCAGCTGAAAAGCTTTCCCTACCTCTTTGTGTGTTTATGGCCCCTGGCACACCACTCTTTCCCTCTACTCATTTATCTTTGACAGGTGTCCCCACTTCGTGTTTCTCCGAAGGTTTCTCATCGATTTTTGCTGATTGTGACCCTCAAATTTACCGAACCTCAAATTTACCGCACTTCTTTAGAACTGGCATCTTCAGGATTTTATTTCCATTTCTGGCAGTACCCAACACTACCACTCGTTTCATCTTCTACTAGATATTTATAAGATGAGAGACCATTCTTTTGTGAAAGCCCTCCACAAAGGACATCCCCTAAGAATGAGGGAGGGAAGGAAGAAAGGAAACGCAAGCTGATTTTCTTACAGCCTAAGGAAGTTCCAGCCCTTCCTCACCTACCCAAAGTCACAAGAAAAGGGAAGAGGGCCAGTGCCTATATAGGCTCCAACCAGGTATCAATAATAGGAAGAGATGGGGGTCATAGCTCTTTCCACTCCGAGTGCAAGGTCGCAAAAGAGCAGAACTAGAAAGGGGAGGCACTCTAGGCTTTCTGGAATACACATACTTCCCAGTTGGGACCACATCACTCCTGTAAGCAAGGCTCCCTAGACAGAGACAGGTAGCTGGACCTTGTCCCATGCAGGAGAGATTCCTGTCTCTAGCACTTTTTTGTCTCCTTGTTGCAGGAGTTCATAGGGAGACCACTGTCCTATCTATATATAGGCTCATAATGTTTAACTCCTGGTACAGTACCTCAGTGTAAGTTCTTAAGTTAATAACAGGGGCAGAAGGATGGCCCTAAGAAAAAGGCTCTTCTCCTTTCTCTCTTAATATTCTTCCCTAGAAATTTCATCACATAATAAAGGATCACTTAAATACTTGATAAGCTATTGATGCCTGAAGGCACATCCCCAGCTCTGCATTTTGTTCTATAAGCTTAGTTCTGACTTTCCAGTCAGTATAGTTAATGATGCCACTAGGATATCCCACTGCTCTCTAAACCTCCAAGTGTCTAGAACTCCCTGAGAACTTTCCTCGATAAATCTTCTTGCCTTTTGTATTCATGTTTAGACCATCATTTTCTTAGTCATTCACATTTGAAACCTGAGGGTCATCTCTGATCTCACGTTCATTCAAAACCCCACACCCATGCCATTTGTCCTTTCTTTTCATTTTCTTTTCAATTCAGATACATAGGTAGAGAGAGATGTAGTTATCTACATATATAAAGATACATTTTGGAGGCAATCCAAATTAATATTTTTAAGGCACTGCTTCAACCATGCTCTTTTTTGGCTCAAAATCTTTTTAATTTACATCTCCTGTTGCTTAGAGCTAGTAGCTGTGATAGTCAAACTTTCTTATCCTGACATGCCAGAGGCTCTCTGTCATCTGGCTTTAGGCCATTCTGAATATACCCACTTTCCCTCCAAGTGGTGGTATGCTTCCTTCTCCACCTAATAATTTTCCATCTGTTTTTCCTCTCCATGCGAGAAAGCCTGGAGAATCCAATATCCTCTATGTACTTCCTCCGCATTCTAAATACAGAGCAGATTAAACAGACTTTGCCTTCTAACAGCAAACAGTGAAAAATGAGTGAGAGTTGTAGTGTTAGTATAATGAGATAATGAGGTGTATGTCTTGTTTTTGCAAAATTACCATTTATTCAGTTCCACTAGCATTTTACATTTGCTCTGGGCTGAGTCTAATGCCAGGTTCCAGATCCTAGATGACATTTAAAAAGAAAGGAAAGGAAAGGAGAGGAGAGAGGAGGGGATGAGAAAGGAAGGGGAGAAGAAAGGAAGGGGAGGAAGAAGGAAGGGAGGGAGGAAGGGAGGGAAAGAAAGAAAATGAATAGTAGCAT
This sequence comes from Hyaena hyaena, assembly GCF_003009895.1. NCBI lineage: Eukaryota > Metazoa > Chordata > Mammalia > Carnivora > Hyaenidae > Hyaena > Hyaena hyaena. The sequence continues at coordinate 5,456,471 of NW_024080656.1, read as the reverse complement.
TGTGGACACACTATTATCTGGTGTGAATACTATCATAAAGATTTCTACTATCAGGAATTTTTTTCTTTTTGGGGTATTTATAAGGCACATTTGCCAGTGAGTAGTTTGGAGTGCCTATGAACACACACACACATAATGCATACTCAAATATACTGTATCAATACAACCAGTGCCTATTTAAAATATTATCAGAACCATTAAAACTGGAGACAGTAAGTAGTTTGCCTATAACAACCTGAATTATGGGGAAAAAAAGTTTTGCATCTAAAATGCATTGCAGAGGGACATCTTTTTAAATATTACTTTCCATTTTTCCTGTGAAAAGGCTATCTGCAATTTATTTCTGTAGACTCACTCCCTGTGTTATAAAGGGCCCCTTGATGCCTCTGACTGCACAGTATATCAACAGATGTTGTTTCTGGAGGCTAGGAAAGCATTCACTCATCAGCCATTTGAATAACACAGTTCTCTTACCTAGACGTAGTTGAATGTTTCATTATGTACTCTATGGTAAATATAGTTTTGGGGATGCTATATACACGGCTGTTTTCATTCCAGTAATAAATCGATGGTGAGTTTCTAGAAGTGTCCTACCACTTATGTAATTTGGGTACATGTAACAGACTTTTTTGCATATGAGCCTAACAAATTTTAGTTCAGAGTCAAGATCTCAAAAGTTTTTCTCTTAGGTGTTTTTCTTTCTTCTTATATATATTTTTATTAGCAGAATATGACTCAATGGGGAATAAATAGACTGATATTGGGGCGCCTGGGTGGCTCAGTCAGTTGAACGTCCGACTTCGGCTTGGGTCATGATCTCACGGTTGGTGAGTTCGAGCCCCACATCAGGCTCTGTGCTGACAGCTCAGAGCCTGGACCCTGTCTTCAGATTCAGTGTCTCCCTCTCTCTCTGACCCTGTCGCACTCATGCTGTCTCTATCTCTCTCTTAAAATAAATAAAACATTAAAAAAAAAAAAAAAAAGACCGATATTGACAAGGAGAAATCTTTGGAACTGTGTTGAAAGGAAAATATAGCAGAGCCCCCTAACAATGATTGTGACCTCTAAATAGCCACTAGGAGCAATTCTCAAGCTTAGTAAATACAGGAGCTCTATAAGCACAAGGTCACTATAAAAAAAAAACACTTCAGGATCATTAAGAGATACTCTATTCCTCCATATTCTTAAAAGGTTTTTCTAGATTTACCTTCTAATAGCAACTTTATAATGACTTTTAAGTTTTCAGTATGTTTTTGAGACATATTATCAGTATTATTTCTAGTGTATAAGATGATTTTTAGGTTAATAACCTAAAAACATAATAAGTAGGATAAATTATTATACTCCTTTTGGCTACCTATTAAAAGCCCCCTAAAATGCTCTGTATTATGTGTCTGCACATATAATCTTTATCCATGTTCCATTCAAAAAGGCAGTTCATTTAGCTAATCCCATTACAAGAGTGCAAAATTAGGTTTCTTTAATATATACCTGCAGATTAAGTGGTAAAAATTTCCAGCACTCTGATCTCATGTCCGCTGGACAATGAGAGTTACTACATAGCAGATAAGAAAAATAATGAACAGCGTGTACAGAAACTATAGCCAAAATAATATCTGAAAGGCTATCACAGTCACTGCACTGCTAGTTTGTATCGTACAGAACCACCTTCTGTTTGTTGGAACCACAGGAAGAAAACTGTACCTTTACAGCACACGCGTGATATGTAGGCTAAAAAGCCACAGAGACTCTGGCTTCTCCCAAAGAAGAAAAGAGCATCAGTGGAGGAGAAGAAAACTGTATGTAATTTAAGTTCTACTGCAGACTCATGCGTGGTTTTAAAAAGAAATCTAGCGTAGAAAACAGTACTTTTATAATGTTTCTGCATTATGCATTGGGTCACTATTGCCATTTGTAAAATTTAGCTGTTAGTTATTCTCAACCATGGATCTGTAGACAGTTGGAAGAATTAGCATGTAGTAAGGTTGTTCGAGGCTATTCTATAAATTGTACAAATATAGAAACATGTATACGAAAATCAAGAAAATAAATTCTAATGTGTGAATTTAGTTAGAGACTTCTTACAAGATGGAAGGACAGTGGTAGAAGGAATATATTCTAGATAATTTTGAATGTGAAGAAATTTAGTATATGCTATTTGCTATTTTTTTTTTTTTTAACTGACATGAGTTCTCCTCTCCTTGTCAAGGCCAAGTCAAATTCTAACTCATCAAGGAAGCCTCTTTCAGGCAGTTTTGATTTCTACATCCTCTGAAATTATGAAGTACTGGCAATTATATCAAAAAGCTTTATGCTACACTCCTTGTTAATGTCTTCTAAGTTTGTTTTGCTATCTTGTAACCACCTTGTAGCAAGGAACAGTTTTTAAAATGGATGCTGTAGGGGTGCCTGGGTGGCTCAGTCTGTTAAGCGCCCAGCTTCATCTCAGGTCACAATCTTGCAATCCATGAGTTCAAGCCCAATGTCAGGCTCTGTGTTGACAGCTTGGAGCCTGGAGGCTGCTTCAGGTATTCTCTCTCTCTCTCCCTCCTTCCCTCCCTCCCTCCTTCCCTCCCTCCCTCCTTCCCTCCCTTCCTCCTTCCTCCCTCCCTCTCCCCCTCCCCTGTTCATGTTCTGTCTCTCAAAAATAAATAAACATTAAAAAAATTTTTTTTGATGGATGCTGTAAACACAAGAGGGCTTTTTAACTGATTTCAGCTCAACTAATGTGAGTCCCCATGAACTAGATTCCCTCCCTAAGACACACTCTTGGTGCCCACAGGGCATCACAGCCAGACGTGGAAGGATACTTTTCAGGACATACCTGCACTTTTGCTTCCATGAAATGACGTGATGCTGACTAGGAATCGGTCAAAATTGTCACTAGGAAAACCAGGTGTAATACTCTAGAGAGACTTCATGAGTTGTTATACAATTTGCTGTGTAATTTAGAGTGGGGAAGAGAACAGTAAGCTGGGGTGGAGGCATCATTACATTCTGGTCTCCACTTGAATGAAACTAGCTATGGAGTGTGCCTCATGAGTGAGGCCTCTGCAACAAAAATAGGCAGAATTTCAAATGGCAGACCCCTATGTAAAGTAAGGCTCTTTGCTCTACGTAACATGGTTGTGTGTTCATGAGTTAAGTGTTTTAGCAACCAACTGCTATGTCAGACACATCAGATAAGGCTTCTGCTATTTCTTGAATCTTCTTCCAAGCCCATTGTCTGCTGTTAGCTTGTAAAGGAAGCAGACACCCCTGCTAGTAATAGCTACAGTGTAACTTTGGGGATATCTCTCACTATATCATCATCTTTAAACACACACACACACATTTATACACAGGCATTGTTCTTGCCAGGGGGATTAATACTCCATTTTTAATACCTGAGTTAACCATGCTCACAAAGTTGTTGAAAATCCTCAGCCAGTTTTAATTTGGGGACATTGAAAATTATAGTGTCAGGCAGAAGAAATAGTAGTTGGTTGTAATAACCATGAAGAAAGAAAACAAAATTGAGTCCAGCTCTTTTCTGATGCTACTTTCAGTCACTAGTCTTAGCTCACCATGTAGAAATTTCTCCTCATGACACATTCAGCTGATGAAAACAAATACCACCGTTTTCTAACCCCTTCGGTCCCATGGCATGACTTCACAATTAGATACATTGTGAGCCTCTTAACTTCCAAAGGGAATTTGATGAATGTTTTCAAATGCTTCTCTCTTTTCATGTCCATTTCCCATTTGCTATTTAGATCATTTCTTGGTGAGCATACTTTTTTGACATTTACCAAACGTTAGCTGTAGTCCATGTCTAAACCATTGGCCTACAGCCAGCAGGCTTACCAATTTATATTAGCCTGTTAAGAAAAACTAAAGAAAATGTGAAAATGAAAGGAAAATTACCTCAAAGAAATGTGGGAGCTAACCGCGAAAAAGACCATAATGGCTGGTACTCAACCATTCCCTTGCAATGTTCACAGTTGGGTCATTTTGTGCTATTATTGCTAGACGCAGAAAGGAATCCAAAGAAAGAAAAAGAATTCTTTCAAACAGCAACTGTTCATTGAGTACCTATTCTGGATCAGCACCAGCAATACAAAGATGGGAAGGCTAGTTCACTCTGCGAGTAAATATTTCAAGCTTGAAATAAAACCTGGGGCCACTCCGATAGAAGCCTTTCAGAAGGGCAGTAGGGCCACCTGAAGGTACATATCTGTGCAGACAATCTGCTGGGAATTATTCCTAAGGAAATAATCAGGAAAATTACAAGATATCATCTTTCAAAGTAATGGTCTTTGTTTTTAAATAGAATAATAAATGATTTTCCAGATGTTCCACACATAGGTATCAGATACCTACCCCACTTCACCTTGATAAAGAATTTAGCTCGGAGTTATTTTTCTTGCCCACTAACACTGTGTGTGTTAGTTGTTTCTTCATACTTAACCATCTTCATACTTTATAGATTCAGTTCACTGTTTAGTTTTCCTCTTTCTCTTTAATTGCCAATAATTGTGGGTGATACAGTAATTATGCTGAGGCATTCTGTCTTTGAACACTTCTGTCATTGTCATGGGATTTATTTCTTACATGGCTCTTTTATTTTACTTTTAAGTGATCTCTATACCCATTGTGGACTCAAACTCACAACCGTGAGATCAGGAGTCTCACGCTCCACCAACTGAGCCAGCCAGGCACCCCCTTAAATGGGTTTTTAAATTCATCCAAAGTTAATACCAAATATGATTTGAGTACAGATGCTGGTGTTCTCTGTTCCTGATTCATGTGTGTATAAAAGGTTGCTTGTGGTGCCTGGGTAGTTAAGTCAGTTAAATGTTCAACTCTTGATTTCAGCTGAGGTCATGATTTCACAGTTCATGAGTTCAAGCCCAGCATCAGGCTCCATGCTGACAGCGTGGAGCCTGCTTGGGATTCTCTCTCTCTCCTTCTCTCTCTGCCCCTCCCCTGCATGTTCTCTCTCTCTTCTCTCCTCTAAAGTAACTAATTAATTAATTAAATAAATAAAAATAAGAAAAGGTTGCTTGATTCTTCTTAGCCATTAGTACCTTTAGAAGAAAACTGAAGTATACAAACTATGTAATCAAACATTTGGTGTTTATTTTGGTTGATTCATCACGGTGTATGAGAACAGATCAAGAGGTTAGCCAATTCCCTACTGCTACTTTGAGTTTTAAGTTGTGTACAGTACCTTATCTAAGATCTTACAGAGGCTCAGAACTTTTATTTCCAAGGTACAGTAGAAGATTTAGTTAGTATAATATTTAGACTACCATTCAGCAGCATTTCTGACCTTTCTCATTCAAATGTGAAGAATTTGAGATTCTGATGTTATATGTTAGGAAGTAGTGGGATTTCTAAACTCAAATATTAACAAATTAATGCACCATGCTGGTGAAATAGTGTTTAACAGGGCCCTGTAGCTCCTACCTTTCACCTACAGGCTTGCTTCTTAGACTATATTTTTCCCTTCAAGTGGCAACCAGGTTAATAGAGAAGCACACATCTGCAGACCTGAGACTTTTACATGATGGTACTTCCTTGAACTCTTCCTTTGGATCTTCTGTGTCTTTTATACTTCAAGACCATGGCACTTCACAACTCCTTTTTTCAGAAAGTGGAGGTAATTGATAATTTGTTCTAATTTAAGGGTTTCTCCTCTTCAAAAATCTGAAGTTGTTGAAATGGTTAAGAAACAAGTCAAAGTCATAACGCTTGCAATCGGGGATGGAGCAAATGATGTCAGCATGATCCAGACGGCCCATGTCGGCGTTGGGATAAGCGGCAATGAAGGCCTGCAGGCAGCCAACTCCTCGGATTACTCCATAGCTCAGGTAAGGCACCGGCTGCAAATGCACTGTTTGTCTCCGTCAGCTGGGCGATATGAGGGGAAAAAATACTAATTCTTGTTCACTTTCATTTTAGTTCAAGTATTTGAAGAATTTGTTGATGGTCCATGGTGCCTGGAACTACAATAGAGTCTCCAAGTGCATTCTGTACTGCTTCTACAAGAATATAGTCCTCTATATTATTGAGGTAATAGCAGGTTAAGTGTATAATCCTTGTCATGTGCATATATGTTTAAAGACGTTTTCCCATTTTTTTCGTTAATCCTTCATCCGCCTGCTTTTTATAACTTCCAAACATGTTAAAATTTGGTGGCCACAGAGAATCATTAATATTTAAATAACTGGCTAAAATTAAATAACTGGCTAGGGCGCCTGGGTGGCTCAGTTGGTTGAGCTTCCAACTTCAGCTCGGGTCATGATCTCATGGTCCATGGGTTCGAGCCCCACATCAGGCTCTGTGCTGATGGCTTGGAGCCTGGAGCCTGCTTCGGATTCGGTGTCTCCCTCTCTTTGCCCCTCCCCAACTCATGCTCTATCTCTCTGTCTCTCAGAGCAAATAAACATTGAAAAAAAATTTTTTAAATACATGAAAATGTTACATTGCTTTGGTAAGATAGTGTTGAATTAGAACTGTTAATGAAGGAAAATGTTTTCAGTTTTTCAAAGACTACCTACTACATAGTATTTTTTTTTTATAACGCTCAAAGCCACACTATAGTAAGCAGTGTTGAGGGATACACACATGGAAAACTATTTTAAAGAAAGTAAGGAAAGGGTGCCTGGGTGGCTCAGTCAGTTAAGCGTCCGACTTTGGCTCAGGTCATGATCCCACAGTTCGTGGGTTCGAGCCCTGCATCCGGCTCTGTGCTGACAGCTAGCTCAGAGCCTGGTGTCTGCTTCAGATTCTGTGTCTCCCTCTCTCTCTGCCCCTCCCCCACTCATGCGAGCATACGTGCACTCTCTCTCAAAAATATATAAACATTTTAAAATTTTTTAATAAATTCATATTTTATTTAACTTAGTATATTCAAAATTCTCATTTCAGCATATCATCGCTATAAAAAAAATTAATGCAGTATTTTACATTCTTCTTTCCAAGTGTTCAGAATCTGGTGTGTATGTTACAACACAGCACATCCCAATTTGGACTGATCACATTTCAAGTGTTCAAGAGCCATATGTGGCCTATGGCTAAGTGGACAAATTGAACTAAATGGTTAACCAGGACATAATAGATAGGTTATTTACCTTTTTGTTCCCCCCAACATGTAGCCATCTTATCTTTAGAAGCTGTGTTTGCAATACTTAAACTCTAGGTGATATCTGTTTCTTGCTTCTCCTGTTGCTCCACAGAGTATGGTGGTAAGATCCTGGTAGCTTGTTAGGAAAACCCTCCGTCTTCCAGTCTTGTCAGAGGACCTCCCACACCCTCATAAATCTGCCCCGGGCGCCCTCACACGTTTGTTTATGCAGCCCTGCCCTCTAATCTGCTGTTTCTACTCTTCGGTCAAGAGAGACACAACCTAACCATTCGCTGTATGGACATAATATCTCATACTTTCCACCAGAGAAGTCACACTGTAAACAAAGAAAATATCAGTGGATTTCACACTTGCCCTATTGACACCTTTGCTGGGAGCTGCTGTATGTTTCGTTCAGCTGTTCTTTATGCCTCTGTCAGAATGCTTATCTCCTTTTTAAAATGTTGTCTGAGCATAGTTCTTAAGAGTGAGGCTAGGAAAACTGAAATTTAGTGTCTAAGTGTGCAGGCAGTTTCATTTACTGGTCACTAAAATTCTATAATTAGGTTGCAACCCATTAAGTAAAATAATCAAATATCTGGAGACGTAAACAGGATAATCTAGCAGTTTATTATTCATTACTGCTGCGTTGGGTCTGGAATACTCTGTGTTTTAAAGAAAAATACACTTCTAAAATAACTTACAAGACCCAAATATAGATACGTTCTGTGTTGTATTTGTAGATTTGTGATTCTTTTCTAAAATAATGACTCTTGATTCCCAATCCCCTCTATACACCTAGTTTTCCTTAATTTTCTTCTTATCCCAAAACATTGATATTCAGAAGAATATCAGTTTACATAGTTGGTTACAGATACTTTTGAAGATACCAGGGGTTTAAAACCCCTAGCAGCAATAAATCTACTACAAAACTTTAGTTTTGTAAAATGAAATGAGTAGTCAACTCATTGCTTTTTTTTAAAAAAAAAATCTAGATTATTTGACAATCAACAATGAAGTGGGCAAAAGTTATGTACTAATGGGGGAAATAAAATATATTCAACTGAAACACTAAAACTGCATGCTCTGTTTCAGATCCAGAGTTGGGTGATTTGTGGTTGATTAGCCCTAAATTTCACTTGGCTTTGAATTTAAAGCCTCTCCATGAGATATTTAGCACTGATCAAATTCTTTACACATTGAAAAGGAAGTAAGTCCTAAACTCTACTGGAAATCTCATTTTTAAGGTATTTTTCTTTAAGCACTTTATGGAAATATATTTTGAATATATTCAAACTGTCTTGGAAAGGAATTGACCTTTTAAATCAATTCCCAGATACCCAACCTTTGCCAGCTAAAACAAGTTCTGCAGATGTTAATGGCTCATGTCACTACTGTGAATGAATAGACAGAAAACACATCGCTGGGTGTCTCTGGCGAGGACAACTGCCAGTCTCGAATCTCCCCTTTCAGTTTTTTGTGCTGATCAGGCGTGGGAGCAGAGGACTCATTGACCGTTTGTAAGCTGCTGTTTAATATGCAGAAATGCTCCATGAGGAAAATGTCTGTGAAGCTTTAACTGCCACGCCTCTGTTGGGACGTGGAACTTAGAAAATAATACCAGGTCTGAAGTTTCTTTGCCAATAAAGGAACACCATGGGTTTTATAGATTATCTGCAAAACCTGCTTTTCCCATTGCTGTATTGCCAGGAATGTCCCTATCTAGCGACTCCACTGCCATAAATTACAGCCAGACAAATACATACAGACTCGGCAGGTGGCAATATAAAACACTTGTGGTGGCCGCCCAGAGGCAGCCCTAGGTGTTCATTGAAATTACTGGCTCTTTCTAAAGGGATTTTTTTCCCTCTGAAATATCTGACTCCTTCCTAGCAAAATAGGACCTTTTCTTTCAAACGATTTGTCGCATCCAGGTTTTCTGGTAAGATCCCAAAACAATGTAGTGTTTCTAATTTCCAGAAGCTTTGATTAAAGTCAATGAGGTGATACTTTCCCAGCACGTTGTGCTGGGACATGGATTTCTTGTGAATTTAAATAATCTCCAAACCTCCCCAGAAAGACTGGTATTTTCTTTCTGCATCCATGGTTTTGGTTGAGTCAAAGAAGGGGCTTTTATGTGTTTGTAGTCATTTAGGTGTTGCTTTATTTAGTATGGGATAGGTTTCTAATATATCTTTTCACTACACATCAGACTAGCTTGAAATCCTTTCAGTAGACTTCTTTATTAAAGTCCTTTCTCCTTTAAACTATATGTAAACTCGAATGGTAAAATATTTGTATGAAAGTGTAGGATGCTATAGTAAAGTGTAGGATTCTGTTCATATTCTAGTCATGTCTCCTTTTTAAAAAAAGATATCGAATAAGATTTTTTTTAATGCAGGAAGGTAATTTCTAAAAACATGTTCGCATTCCTTTCAATTGGAGAAATAAAAAGGTAAAAATTTGTTGATGGCTTTCCACTTAAAAATTGCTGCTTTTCTTTCATAAATCGGCAAGTCAGGCATTTTTACATGAACTTTGAATGCAGACTTGTTCGTTTATGTGCAAATTATTTTGAATGTTAAGCTTTCTGTAAATATTTATTGATTTGAGGGAGGTTCTTAAATTTCAGGCTTATAGTGGCATTTGAACCAGCACCAAATATTATATACAAAGACTCTAGGAGACCATTCACATTTACAAATGTTTACTCACACGCAAATGTAACATAATTTTCTCATTGTACACAGCATCGATGGCTGCAGATACATGTATTACTAGACCCTTTTGATCCAGGTCATGTCCATTGGATAAATTCCGTACACATCTTTTTTTTCAGACTGACAGAGACTGGACCACATCTTCATAGTCTACTGAGGCCATAATTTGAAACTTTGTGTTTAATAATTCCATATATTGCTATCATACTCTAAGATATCAGAAGGAGCTTCTTAGCGTGTATTACTACAATAAATCAGAGACCTTTTCAGGGAGAACATTGCCACCACCCAGAGTATCACAAATATGTATTTACATAATCCATATCTGAAAAAGGCCAAATGTGAAAACTCCAGAGAGAGCATTAAAGTTCATCTTGTCATCTTGTGTCCACTCATGCTTAAAAAAAATTTTTTTTAATACAAAAAAAAAAAAAAAAGTGTAAAGTCAGCAGCACCACCCTAAGGAATAAATTTACCTTCGTTTAAAGATGCTGAGTTTTTTTAAAGCATACACACATGAATGACCTGACTCCTAGTCTAGGGCAAATGTTCAGATTTTTTCTGTAAATAGATGTAGCAAAGCAAGCAAGAATTTCAGATGTGACTCCGATTCCTTTGCTTTTGTTACTGTTGTTGTTAATGTGTGTTACAACCCTAACACAGTTTGGACTTATTTTTCATGTGCTATTGCTCCTTTGTTTTCTTTTCCATCTCATGAAGCAGACATTCGTTTTTATATGTGCTCAAGCATTCCTTTCCTCTGTAAAAAGGAAAAAAGATCAATGTGGGTACAGAAGCTGTTCATAGGGAGGCCAGCCTGGGTACATATTGATAAATGGTGAATTTGTAGCAATTCATGCTTCCATAATGAGGTTAAATGAAACGTGAAGTGTGGCAAAGTCCCTGCAACTCTGATTCAAAAATTCACTTGACTGGCACATCGGGATTGCTTTCCTGGAACAGGTGTTGTTGTTTGTTGTTGTTGTTGTTGTTGTTGTTATGCTTTGGTTTTGTGTGTGTGTTTATGTAATCTCACTGCTGGCTAGGCTTTTCACTCCTCCAAATCAAGTTGATTTTTAATTACATTTTAGGTCTCCTTTCTTAAAAGTAATATATGTATTATTGATTTACTCATATTCACTTTAATTTTCTGTTTGTCTTAGACGTGCTAAAGTTTTTGTTTTTTACATTGCCCTTTAATTTTGTATCCAGAGTAAGTCTCCCATTTTTAAGAGAATTGCAAAATTTATAAGAACATTACGCTTTACACTTGGAGATTTATTTTTAGTCAAAGCATAAATTCCAGCTGCCAAATATTTTTAATATGTAAATTCACATTTTACATTCTGATGGCTATAATTATCAAGAAATGCTGAAAAGTTTATATACCTTTTACCCTATTAATTCTACTTCTAAGAATTCATCCTTTAAAAAAACAAATATGCACAAGGAAATTCTTGGAGGTGATAGATATGTAGATTACCTCCATTATGGTGGCAATTTCACGAGTTTATACACATGTCCAAACTTATCAAATTGTGTATATTAACTGTGTGCATTTTTTATATCTATAACTGATATACACAAAGTTTTTATTTACAAAAAAAAATCCATCCTTAGAAAATAGAGATGTATAGGATTTCTGTACAAGAATATTTAGTTCAGAATTAGGTATAATACCAAAGCTGAAAGCAAACTAAATATTGTAAAATAGTTATAGTCACATGATAGAAGATGTGCATCTGTTAATGTCATTTTAGAGGATATGTAAAAACTTGAGAAAATGTGTATTTTCAACTGTTAAGAGGAAAAGCATTAGGACATGACAGTATCTAACAGTAGGTTACAGTAAGGTAAACTTGTGAATGTATACAGTAGGTTTCCAGTAAGGTAAAGTAAATGTATATAGATGATCTATATGAATACAGCCAACACAGAAGAAAATCGTAATTGTGTTGTTATAGGAAATCATTTCATTTGCTAAATAAACAAGTGTCTTTTTATAATAAAAACAATAATAATTTTTAATTACCGAAAGATAAATATTTTAAAAAGGAATTAAGGCTCTAAAAATTTAATGGCTTAAAATATATTCCCTAAAGTCCCTTTTAGAAAATAAGGTTATATTTAATTTTTTTAATGTATGATTCCCTATTAATAGGACTCTTCTTTGACTCGACAGCTAAATCCAATCCTGACTTAAATAACAAGTATCTTCTGAAATCATCTCTTCAAATTAAAAAATAAAACATGCCATTTTTTAAAATGTTGTGAAAATCATATGTTAATATTGCTATTATGCAGTGGTTGAGTTTTCAGATTCTAAGCCATGCATTTATGTTTTCTGTGTGCTAACTTGGGGGATTTCGGGGTGTTTTCTTCCTAGATCTGGTTTGCCTTTGTTAATGGCTTCTCTGGACAGATCCTCTTTGAGAGATGGTGTATAGGACTTTACAATGTGGTAAGTTGAGGACACTTGATTATTTCTGTTTTATTAAATACTTTGAAATAACGTTTCACCCTGCATTAGACTGCTTGGAGTAATGACCAGTTTGTGCCCTTTAGATGTTTACAGCAATGCCTCCCTTAACGCTCGGAATATTTGAGAGATCATGCAGAAAAGAGAATATGTTAAAGTATCCTGAACTATACAAAACGTCTCAGAATGCCCTGGACTTCAACACCAAGGTAGGACTTGATATCCCGGCACAGGTTTGGGGTGGCCAGTGGGACTTGCTCTCATGTTTTCATTACATGGAGCATCTGGTCTTCCAGAGCTAAGGACACAACTCCAGGGTTCCCACTGTGGCAAGTCATATTTGCCTAAGGTTCTGATATGGACTGAGAAGCGTTTTTATTTGTTTGTTTTCTTATAAAATTAACATGTAACCAAAGTTCACTGGGGTTTGCCAGGCAGCAGTAAATCAGGTCTGAGAGATAGACAAGAGTGTCCTTCTTGCCCTCTGTCTTTGCAGAGTTGTGGGGAAAGTCTCACTCCTCACAGGGGTCAGTCATCCAGGACCGATGAGGTCTGACTTTACATGTGTAAAGTGGGGTGGGGTTGGGGGGCTGGGGGGGGGGCAGGTGATCTATCATTATTAATTTTCTGTTTTGTGAAATAACTTCAGCTTCATTAGAATATTAGATTGAATTGGGCATTATAATCTCTGGCCAATAACTCGATTAGACATAATACTCAGTATTTCCAAGCCATGAAACTCTAAATACAAGATAAAATATCTGACATTTACCTAAAATCACATTCTGAGTTTGTACCGTATATAACACATTGTGGGCTGTTTGTCACCCCTTGGGGTCATGGTTGTGTTCATCCCAACAACAAAAATATCTCCTTTACTTTCGCATAGTTTACTTTCCCTCAGGTTTATATTCTAAAGTCTTTCCACTGGTATTTGTTAGTAATTCAGGTTTCTGTTCAGTGTAAGTGAAAGAAAAAGATTTAATTTTGTAACAGTCAAGGCAAATGCTATTTTGAAACTATGATAAAAGCCACAAATACACCTTCACACAACTTCTTCCATCAAATAGAGCATATATTTATTGATGTGTTACTAATAATCAGATGTAATCTAAATTCAGTGCTTTGAATTTAGGACAGTTAATTCAGGATCTTTTTAAGATTTATTAATATGGGAAGCTCACTGACATTCTCGGTAAACCAAGAGAATAAAGTAAAATGTATTTCACTTCCTCTAAGCTCTCCCTGGAAACGAAGGTGCTAACTTGATAGCCAGGACGTTACTCATCTTCTGAGACAAGGTCTTCATGAATGCGCTGTGCTTGCATGTCCAGGTGTGCACTTCCGACTTGTTGGCACGGTTTTCAATAACTGAACTTGGTTAATTAATGAAACAAAAAAACAAAAACTGATATATCCTGGACCACTGGTTCTGAAAAGTATTTTTAATGGTCTCTTAAAACGATTAGTATGTATAGTATGCATTATGTATGCTTTAATTTTTTGGATGCTTAAACTTTTTTAATGTTTGTTTATTTTTGAGAGAGGGAGAGAGACACAGAGCCAGAGTGGGAGAGGAGCAGAGATAGAGAGGGAGACACAGAATTAGAAGCAGGCTCCGGGCGCTGACCTTTCAGATCAGAGTCAAAGGCGGGGCTCAAACTCACTAACTGCAAGATCATAACCTGAGCTGAAGTCGGACGCTTAACCAACTGAGCCACCCAGGCGCCCCAATTTTTGGACTTTTCAAAATTTATTTATGATGTCTACTTTGTATTAAATGGTGCCTGCCACCTTGCTATAAATTCTTTTCAGTACCTGTGATGGGTATTTTCTTCTTTTTCTTTTGTTTTTGTTTTGTTTTGTTTTGTTTTTTTTAGTATAGTTTGCTGTCAAGTTGGTTTCCATATAACACCCAGTGTTCATCCCAACAAGTGCCCTCCTCCATGCCCTGTGATGGGTATTTTCAAGTGATGGTAAGACACAGGGCAGATACCATGGACTGTGAACTCTTGTTTTCCTGGAAAGGTGATCTGAGAGCTGGGAAAGTTCCAGGAGCATACTAACAGTAATTCTCACTGACCTGGACTGTTGTATGAACCTCAGTCACGGGTGACCAGTCTATCATAGCTCAGGCTCCACGATGCTCTCTCAAGAGTTAACTTCCCAGCCACAGACTTGGCCATGGTACTCTTGCTTATAAACTTAAATTGATCCTCCCATGATTATCCAAAGCCATTCCTGGAAAGTCACATCTTTTCAGGCCCTTTGCACATGGGAACTTGGACAGTCTTGTGGCCAAAGAAAAGGTAGTCTCTAGTTTCAATGCACAAGCATCATTCCTTGTATCCTTCGCTGTTTTTTTTTTTGCTGCTTACAAAGTATTTCATTATCTGCAGAGCCCATGCATTTCCAAAAGTCATCAGATCAAGCCAAATAGATTATACAACTTCGCCATCCTTTGAAAATTTATACACAAGTTGCCAACCATTTTTAATAGCACTTTATGGATTGTCTCATGATTTCAGTGAAAAATCTGATTAAATCCCATCTAAGTGTTTTAAAATTCAGGGACAAATGGCTACAAAATGCATAGTTGTATACACAGCAGTTGCTGTGGGTCCCCAGTGTAGAAGCATTGTTGCCCTGAATGATGATGATTACGTTTGTTATGGTAAAAAGGGTCGGAGGTTCTGAGGTCGTGACAGGGGTTAAAGGATTAGCATGTGACAATAAGTATCGGTCAGGAAAATGGAAAAGTAGAACTAATTTTTCTTTCACCCACCTGTGCTTTCTGTCAAATAAAAACTTGTGGTAATGACATAGTGAGGAGAAGAGACAAAGGTTAATGAGTAACACAAGTTCAAATGTGTAATGTATTGGAGCGTAAATTGGATCATACAATCCAGTGTGGCCGGGTGAGCTAACAAAGGAGATTGAGATCACAGTGGAAAATTTTGGGAGGCAGGCAACTTAATTTCTGTTGTTTGAACAGCTTAAAACTATTAATACATGCCAATTTTATTTAGCATAAGTGTTGCTTGCAAGAAGCACTTTTAAATGACAAAACTGCAACTCTTCAAAAGGCCATTTTAAAAGAATTCTAAACAGTTTTTCTATAACTTAATCTTGCACGTCCCCACCACGGAGAAAGTACCAGCCGTACACACTCCCTTGTTCTTAAAATACAATCGATGCAGAAAAGTACTAACTAAAACGATGTTATAGTTGTAGGAAGTTTGATGTTGACAGGTGTTAAAAGTTGTGGACTCCTCTTATAAATTCAGTAATAGTGACAATGCTTTAAAGAGTTACACAAATGTTATGCTTGTTATTTCTAGCATATAATCTGGGGGAGGGGGTGGGTAGAGGATGAGTTACGTCCTTACCATCGAAAAGTTTAAACTCGTACTACACATGGGAAAGGGAAAGTAGGGATTTCACCCAATTACAGTCTTTTCAAGTCTGTCCTTCTGGAATTAGGAAAACAGTCGCACCTAAAGAATTTCAGGATCTACACATCTTTTAAATATTATTTTCCTTTCCAGGAAGAAATTTAAACGTTTAATACTTGGCTTTCAAAAAGCAGAAAAAATTTCAGTGAAGCTGAAAAAACATTTTGAGAAACATAAAAATAAATAAATGACCCATGAAGGTCTAAGAGGCAGAAAGTGTCTGTCAGTTCTATTAATTCACAGCGGTGGCCCGACAGAAACACGTTTTGTGAATCTAGCTCACAGATAAAAAGAAAGGTCAGAGTTCACAGAGCTAGTTTATCGCAAATGGTTCTCATGGATTTTTGTTTTCCCTCAGGTTTTCTGGGTTCATTGTTTAAATGGCCTCTTCCACTCAGTTATTCTGTTTTGGTTTCCACTAAAAGCCCTTCAGTATGGTAAGTAGAAAGGATATGAATGCTAAGAGATGACTTTTTATGTTTTTAGAAAAATAACTCATTGTCAATATATGTTAAAAATTATCGCAGTGTTTCATTTTATGCTGTTTTCCTTAACTTAAAATACATGCATCCAAAAGCTGTACACACTTTAAAGATTTTTATTATTCCTTTGGGAGCGAAGTGATTTAATATATGCAAAGCCTTTCTTCTCCAATTCTCCTGTTTTCCAAACTTGTGGAGAGTTAAATTTTAGGGCTCTTTTTTCCCTCCGTTGATGTAGAGTTTGAAGACAATAGTGCTAATATTTTATGTTGTCCATTTATTATACCTTTGAGGCCCATTCGAAGCTCTTTATACCGAACCTGATCTGACATGCTAGTGGTTTCAAGTAGACACAAGCCGACGTTCTGAATGTGATTTTTAGTGTGTTTTTATGTTCCATCTCGGAGCGTAAGCTTTTCCTCTGCTTGTTTTGAGGGAGTGATTTTCCTCTGTCAGTCCTGAGAGAGAGGATGGTGGTGAATCGCATGTACACGTAAAATGATAAAGCGGCCACTTTAGAGCGCGATCCCGGTGACGCTCCCGCTAGCACTGCACTGCGGTGTCCCCCCCAGGGTGGACTTTGCCTGAGATCCCGAGGAAGGTGGCCGGCCATTCGGGGCCTCTGCTCCCAAACTACAGGCATTGAAAATACGACACCCACCCCAGCGGAGGGGTCTGTCCGCCCTTTAGAAGTACAGGCCTTCCCTCACCAGCGCTGAGCTAACGATTGGCGACAGAAGAGCCAGCGTGCGGCCCCTTCTTGCCCACCTACGTCCTGTTCTCCACAGGCAAGGTGGTCCTCGTAAAAGGAGCCTGGACCACGTGCCTCGCTCCTCACAAACCCACCGACTTCTGTGGAGTTTAGACGAAATGCACAGCCATCTCCAGAGTTAACTCCACCTGCGTCTCTCCGGGCGGGGGGGGGGGGGGGGGGCAGCCTGCACTTCTGACTTCCTCCTCCAGATGTTCCAGCCAGTTCTCTCCCTCCCTGCCTCAGGCCAGAGCTCCGGGAGAGCCACCAACACTGTCCCCGCTGCTCGTCCTCACTATCCTTTAGTCTGTTCGGGAAATCTTTGCCTATCAGGGCCTGACATGTTTGCTCATTTTTTAATTTTGTCTTTCTCCTCCGTTCGAATCTGAGTTCCAAAAGGGGTTGCCCATGTGGTTCAGTGTTGTACTTGCAGTGTTGAAAACAATACCTAGTTAGTGAGCTGTCACTTCATGGGTGCACGTGGCACATATGGGGTGAATGTTACAGGGAGGGCAGGGGCTTCCTGTCCGAATCAGAGATTTTTATCTCATTTCTTTGCTAATTTCCCTGCCAGTACACTAAATACTTCTCATTTTCTAAGCCATGGAAATGAGTGGTAAGAAAACCCAATTAAAGTATAGCCTCTTGATAGGCCCGGAGAACCAGAATGGGTTTGGGGTTTTTTTGTTTGTTTGGGTTTTTTTTTTTTTTTTTGAGGTAATAAAGCACATACCATAAAATCCACCCTTTTAAATTGTACAACTCGGGGCTTTTTAGTATATTCACAGAATTATACAAATTCACTACTATCCAATGGCAGAATACTCCCATCACCCCATAAAGAAACCCCATGCCCATTAGCAGTTAGTCTCCTTTGCTCCCTCCCTCCCCACCCCATCCCCACACCACCCAGCCCCTGGTAACCACTCATTGCTATTGGTGGATTTGCCTGTTTCAGACATTTGATAAAAACGGAATCATGTAATATGCGGCCTTGGTTGATGTTGAAGCATGAATTAGTGCTTCACCTCTTATGGCTGAATGATACTTCGTTGTATGGATTTACCACATTTGGCTTATCCATTCTTCCGTTGACGGACATTTAGATTGCTTCCACTCTTTGGAGCCATGGGATATTGAGATGTAGGGTACAAAGTAGGACCCTATACAACTTCCCTAGGTAAACTTTATATTCAGATTGCAAAACCAACATAGGTATGAAAGACGACGCATGTCCATCTCTTGCTCTTTCAGCATTCTAAATTAGAAAAAAGAAATTTAATATCAAAAGTATCTCAAGCCCAATAGCATCTAAAATGCCTTAACAGTGAAAGAGTTTGAAAGGAATTCCCAAGTAACTCCAGCTCCTGGGAAACAGACCCTAGGACTCCCGTTGCATGTTCGCAGTTTCCCAGAACCTGCCCGAGCCAGCTACCATCAGCAGAGGCAGTTCATAGAAAGGGTGCCGCCTGTAGATCCCAGACCAGCCAAGTCAAGGGCTCACGTGCTATCTCTTCTTAGGACTTGAATGGCACTGGCATAAATTACCCTATAACATTCTAATCTTGAGGGGTTTGGTTTTTTGCCTTATTTTTAACTTTTTAAATAAGGAGAGGTTTTTGGTTTGGTTTGGTTTGGTTTGGTTTTATAGCCCTTGAAAGGATGAGGTACACAGGAAATGTAAGGCTATAGAAAGTGCAGCGAAATATTCATTTATTCACTTGCTTCTCAAAGTATGGCCTATAGACACCTGTAAATACCCATGACCATTTTTGTGGTACCTGAGGTCAGAATTTCAAAAGTTTTACAGTATTATCCGGACATGATTTTTCTCTTTACATGGCTGATACAAAACCAACATGGGTAAAATTGCTGGTACCTAAGCACAAATCGTGGTGCCACTGTGGAGTGGGCAGTATAGTCTTCCCTGCCAGACACCCACATGAAAAAAACAACAAAAGCCAGTTTCACCTAAGAACGTCCTTGAAGGAGTTGTAAAATGAATACCTCTGTTAAATCTTGAAACCTGGTGCACGTCTCATTACTAGTCTGTGTGACAACCCGGGAAGTGAGCAGAAAGCCGTTTTGCTTCACAGCGGTGAGACTTGGACCAGGCAGGATGCGAGTTGTGAGCTGAACCAGCTCCTTTCATGAGGTTACAGAATCCTGCCTGGGTTGAAATCCACTCAAAGTGTCAAGTGGAGCCATTGATCTTAATGTAACTAGAACACTGAAAGTTCACTGATACTGTTTCAGGTTCCACATCATAACCTTTAAGAAACTACTTGTTGAGTTTTGACGTAGTATCAAAGAATGTCATTAGAAAAGATTATTAAACACTCCTCTATGACTCCATGTCTCTGTGAAGATGAATTTCCTTCATATATTTCAACCACAACAGTATGAGAATCCAGCTGCCTTCTATTAAGCAAGACATTAGACAGATTATAAAAATGTAAAACAATCCCAATTTTCTCACTAACCTGCTCGGCTTATGGAAATAATTGTTTATAAAATCTGTTTATACTATATGTATTGTGTCTATTACTATTATTTTTAGATAAATCAATACATATTTGTAAATATTCTGCCTTAATTTCTAACTTAGTAAACATTAATAGATATAAACCACTTAAACAAAAGCTTTCGGGGATCCTCAATAGTGTAAAACAGTCTAGAGATGAGAAAGTGTGAGAATGAATGATTTGCCTAAATCATCCAAATGCTGAATCTGACAAATTCCACAATAGGCTTTTAATTTTTTTCTCACTGATCTTGAAGTGAATCTTTGGCTTCTTCATGATGAACCAGTCATGATCAGAAGGTTTATTACTTGGACCCAAATGTGATTATTTTTGATAATTTAATATATTTTGGTTAAGAGATCTATGTAAATGCATAGAAAACAGGAAGTGATCATAAGACACTTTCAGTTATTTTGTAGATTTACGAGTATGTTAATTTAGTTGCATGGAAATTTGCAGATTAATTGCAGACACAAGTTTGTCCACAATGCATTCATAAGACCCAGACGCCAGCTCCTATATCCCTAATCGTGGAATACTGCCACAGACAAAAGGAGTCCTCTCAGCTGCCAAGCCATTAAGCAGCCCTTCCTGATTACTTCTCACCAAAAACGTTACAGGGGTAGGGTCACATGATGGAGCCCCTACCACACGCTCCCAGCACTGACACTGTGCTTGGTGCCCTTACATGTGGAACCTCATTTTAATCTCAAAACTCCTCCAGGGTGGTTAGTTTCACTTCATCTTTTAAGTGAAGAAACTGAGTTCCCTGGAGACTGATCATACACCAACATGATACAACTAGTCCCAGAACCAGTCGACTCTGTATCGCCCAAACTCACCTGACTATTCCTTCTCTTCATACTAGCACCATTCTGCCTGGTTCATCCCATACTTTAACATACTTTGTCCTTACATGTGAGACTTTGAATAAATACTGTTCACTATTCATATAAATTGAATATTGTATTGCCTACACCTTGAGTTTTACATTTTTCTGTGGTGCCAGTGATTTGATTATTCAGTTATTTTTAGTTTTTTAATTTTTTTAACAGTAATCCTGATTTTTCACTGTTAGCTACCACTCCCTTCTTCTAAAGCCACATTCATTAGTTATTTCTGGAATAACAAAATACTTTAAAATATGCCCCTAAAACCTCATCAAGATTAAAAGCTTCTGCACAGCCAAGGAAACAACCCAGAAAATTAATAGGCAACCAACGGAATGGGAAAAGATAGTTGCAAATGACATATCAGATAAAGGGTTAATATCCAGAATCTATAAGGAACTCACCAAACTCCACGCCCGAAAAACAAACAACCCAGTGAAGAAATGGGCAGAAGACATGAACAGACACTTCTCCAAAGAGGACATCCAGATGGCCAACAGACACATGAAACGATGCTCAGCATCCCTCCTCATCAGGGAAATACAAATCAAAACCACACTGAGATACCACCTCACGCCAGTCAGAGTGGCTAAAATGAGCAAATCAGAGAACTCTAGATGCTGGCGAGGATGTGGAGAAACGGGCACCCTCCTACACTGTTGGTGGGAATGTAAACTGGTACAGCCCCTCTGGAAAACAGTGTGGAGGTTCCTCAGGAAACTAACAATAGAACTCCCTTATGACCCAGCAATAGCACTGCTAGGAATTTACCCAAGGGATACAGAAATGCTGAGGCATAGGAGCACATGTACCCCAATGTTCATAGCAGCACTCTCCACAATAGCTAAAACATGGAAAGAGCCTAAGTGTCCATCAACAGATGAATGGATCAAGAAGATGTGGTTTATCTATACCATGGAATACTACATGGCAATGAGAAACAATGAAAGCTGGCCACGTGTAGCAACATGGATGGACCTTGAGGGTGTTCTGCTGAGCGAAATAAGGCAGAGAAGGACAAATACCATATGTTTGCACGTATAGGAGGATTAGGAGGAACTTAACTGAGGAACAAGGGGGAGAAGAAGGGCGGAAATGGTGGGGGAAAGGGAGAGAGGCAAACCATGAGAGACTCTTGAATGCTGACAAAAACTGAGGACCGATGGATGTGGGGGGGAGGGGGGATGGGCATGGAGGAGGACACTTGTGGGGATGAGCACTGAGTGTTATGTGGAAACTAATTTGACAATAAACTATTTGTAACAAAAAAAATAAAAATAAAAAAAATAAAAATTAAAATAAAAAATATGCCCCTAAATTCAGCCAGACCTTCTAAGAGCCTTATGCCCCCAACCATATTGGTGCTCCTCAGTCTTCTGTGAGTTGTGTTTATGAATCCCCCAACAACTTTATTGAGAGAAAGTAAGAAGCCTCCCTGAAACCCTCATCAGTATTGTTAGCAGAGCTCTTTCTTAAGGGCTCAGGATGTCTTCTGTCTCAATGCCCATAACTTTCGGCTTTGCTCTACACTTAGTTCGATTTATTTTTTCCCAATCTCATGGATCCAAAGAATTGGTTAACAAGTTCATTTTTCTCCTTCATGTTGACTGTTGGAAAAAATTGTTTTTACTGTGTGACCCACATTCATAGCAATTTTGTGAGACTTCTTGCATTTTTTTTTAATTAGCCTAGTTTCTGGCTCTCGTGTGTGACCCTTGGTTTCCCTTCTTTTGTTCAATACGTGCAATCTAATTTGTCTTTGAAAGGATTCTGAAAGGACCACATTTATTTTCATTTCTAACAAGTCTCTCTTCCTGTCATATAGGTACTGTATTTGGAAATGGGAAAACCTCTGATTATCTGCTGTTGGGAAACTTTGTTTACACGGTGAGTGCAGAATATTTGCCTAGTTTGTATGTAAAATCAAATCCTTTTATCTGTGTGCATTTCTGGATTTAGGATTGTTTACACTTCCCCTTAAAAATGAAATAAGATGAGGGACCCCTGGTTAGCTCAGTCAGTTAAGCATCTGGCTCTTGATTTTGGCTCAGGTCATGGTCTCACAGTTCATGGGATTGAGCCCCGTGAAGGGCTCTCTGCTGACAGTGTGGAGCCTGCTTGGATTCTCTCCCTCCCTTTCTCTCTGCCCCCCTCCCACTTATGCATGCTCTTTCCCTCTCTCTCTCTCTTTCAAGAATAAATACATTTTAAAAAATAATAATAATATAAATAAAAATGAAATAAGATGTTTTGACTATTAAGAGATTTTTTACATTAGGTTATTAATATGTCATTTAGGCTCACGGGCTTTACCGGACTTTGGTGGCTATTATTTTCAGTATTCCCTCTTTGCTCTTAGTGGCCCCCATTTGCCCTTTTTCTCTTGTCTCTTTTCCCTCATTTTTATTTTACTGCCCTTGCTAATATTTTTTCTGCCTTCCTAAATTTATGGCAAATATTATCATACTGTTCTTGAGTGTTTAACCAGTAATTATTCTAGAGTCTCATGATGACTGAAATGGGAGAGGAATCACTCTTTGGGGACATTTCATCCATACAAGGCATGGAACCCTCTGTGTTAAGTCACTATCAAAACACTTCTGGAGGACACACACTTGAGTGCAATCCCGTTCCTGCCATAAAGGGCCAAGAAATGTTTTAAAACCACCTTAACCTTAAAAGTCAAAAGTATTACTTGACTGCCAGTGCCCGAGATCACGTAGTTGGTGTCTGGTAAGTTTTCTACTCACCTTCAACTCTGAATTCTCAGACCAGCGTTCCCTCCTCTCTAATCCCATGTCCCTCCCCATGACCCCCAAATGAAGGCAGTGTGCTCTTCCAAATACTAAGTGGTTATCAGTGCGGCTGGCTCAGTTGGTAGAAAAACTATATTATGATGTTTAAATATCAAGTGTTTAAGTTACTGAATGATAGGATGTTATAGCCAGTAAGTAACAAAGGGATTAACTTTTTTCCAGAGGTCTCCTTTCCATTGACATCAACCAACCAAAGTAGTGACAGAAAGGGAAAATATGTCTGGGGGGGGCGAGGGGGGGAGGGCTGGTGACTTGGTCTCATACAACATGAATGCAGAACAGAAATAAGTAACTCCTTGGTAGAGTAAGTTTAGAAATTAATCAGAGGTGGTATCATGGATGTGTTTTAGGGGTGCATTCAGGTACTCAGGACTCAGGAAGGTGTTTTTCTTTATGTCAGTCTTATGTCTCTTAATTCTGAACTTTTATATGGCTTATTAATGAGCACTTGCATTTTAAGAGTTTTATTTCTACAGATATTAATCCTAAATTGCCATTAGATATCTTGTTGAGAAAGCCCAACGCTTCACGTGAACCTGACTTTATGACCCCGTGGTGAAGCCCCTAATGTTATCTGAACACCCTGAAAGTGCCTACAGTAGACAGTAGAGCTAGCAAGTGTGCACTGACCACCCGTGCGAGGCTGACGGCACACTGCCCCTGCCTCCAGCAACCGAAAGTGCCCAGAATTCCCGTGACTACTAACAGTGTTTAAAACTTTAATTATAAATAGATAATAACAGATAAGAGTGCAGGGCCAAGCACTGTTCTTGGTGTTTTGTACCCACACCCCTATGAGGAAGGTGATCGTCTTCAGTCCCAGTTTACAAGATGAAGGGGCAGAGACATAGATGTCAAGTAACTTGCCTTGTTCCTTAACCAAAGCACCTAATAAATGGTGGCACATTGCACACAAGTCGTGTGACTCTGGGGCATGTCCAGTTAACCTTTGTGCCACGCTGTGGACAACATAGGGCAGCTCGTTACAGCAGGTCCCCT
Organism: Hyaena hyaena; assembly: GCF_003009895.1. Taxonomy (NCBI): domain Eukaryota; kingdom Metazoa; phylum Chordata; class Mammalia; order Carnivora; family Hyaenidae; genus Hyaena; species Hyaena hyaena. The sequence continues at coordinate 5,432,243 of NW_024080656.1, read as the reverse complement.
TACTTCAGAATCACTAGCAGTCGATAATGGGTGCGTACACCACGGAGAGTATAACAGGCTTTTCTATCCTAATCAGTAGAGTTTTAAGTAAGTAGAATTACAGAGTCTTTAAATTTCGAAATATGCAGTTATATTTCTTTTAGAATTTATCTTTAAAATTCAGGAAGTAGGAACTTTAAGTTTTACAGATGATATTTTTTCAATGTTTTTAAAAAAATTTTTTAAGTTTATTATACTTATCTTGAGAGAGAGCACTAGAGAGAGCATGGGAAGGGCAGTGAGAGAGGAAGAGAGAGAGAATTCTAAGCAGACTCTGGACTGTTAGTGCAGAGCCCAGTGTGGAGCTCGAACTCATGAACCATGAGATCATGACCTGAGCCAAAACCACGAGTCAGTCGCTTAACCGACTGAGCCACCTAGACGCCCCATTACAGATGATATAAAATAAAATCAAAGCACGCTTGAATCCAAGTTACTGCAGGTGTATATTCACTGTTCACAAGCTGTACAGGAAGCAGGCAGCCACAGGGCTCGTGGATGGACCGTGGGGCTGTGCAGGTGAGGAGGACAGGGATGGTGGTGGGAGTGCGGTGCTGCTAACGGGCAGTTCTGACAGGCCACGGCCTCCATCATCCACCTGTTTCTTTGCCTGGTGGGTGTGCAAGGCAAGCTGTGACTCACCTACCAGTCCCATAGTCAAACACACAGTGTAATACCTGGTCTCTATAACCCTCGCTTTCAATCATTGGAACTGTTCCATTTATGAAATAAAATAACGTTTTCCCTTCTGTCTTAGTTCGTGGTGATAACCGTGTGTTTGAAAGCTGGATTGGAGACCTCCTATTGGACATGGGTAAGGGTATCTCTAACCACTCGAGGCGTGTCACGTTTACATAGGTGTTAACTGCGAACATTGTTGTTCTGTATTCTAACTTCATGTATCCCCGTAACCTCAGCCCACAGATTGTTCATTGTGAGGGTTCTTGGGTGAAAGGGGGAGAACTGGGGGATTCTAGTTTGTCTGAATTGGAAACTGAATAAAGAAAACTTAAATAGGTTTATTGACTATACAAGTTTCAGAGCCTTTAATATATTACTATATACTGTGAATATCCCAGGAAGGAGAGAAGCTTCCAAACTTATTTGACTAAGACTCTTTTCTTAGTAGAATGTGTCACAAGATGCATTCACCAGAAAACCCATTGGAAAATTATTTTCAAAATCAGCAATGTTAGCAAAAGATTTGTCCTCAGACATTTGTAAGTATCCAATTTGGGTAAAAACAAGTTCCACTTCAGAACATTAGTTTTACAGAATCCAGGTAGAGAGACCCTGGAAACAAAAAGAAATGAAAGTTTGATGTTCAGGAGAAAGATGGCCACAAGAAACGTGACATTCCTCGACATACCGGTGGCATTCTCCCACGTATCTGACTTCTCCTGGAGAGAGCATGCAAAGCGAAAATAAAGGAGGTTAAAGATGGTAGCAGGTGAGAGCGAGGAGAGTCAGAGGAGGAAGAGAGAGACAGAACAGATCTAAATGCCAGTAGCACAAACATCCTAGCCGTGGTTAGAAGACATTAGCATTAGCCCTGGTGAAGGATCCAGTTAAAACATGCACACGTCATTATTTAGAAATTCCCATAGATACTTTTTGATGGATGTAGGAAAAAATTAATAAGGGAATTTGTGAAAGCTTCGTTAATGTTTGTGGACCCAGTCTACCTAAAAGTCTCGTGACTTAGACTCTCTTCCTTCACAGTTCAGCCACATAGCGATTTGGGGCAGCATCGTACTCTGGGTGGTGTTTTTTGGAATCTACTCATCTCTGTGGCCCGCTGTTCCGATGGCCCCTGATATGTCAGGAGAGGTAATGTGTCGCAACAACTCGGGATCCAACAAATCTTAAAAATTGATGTTCCTTAATGAACTTTAGTTGTTTGGCGTGGATTTGTATTGAAATAGTATTTAGCCATTTAAAAGCTATTTTTAATTTCCACAGTTGCAAGTGATAAATCTTGAGAGAACATTTTCAGACATTCTACTTAAATCTGACTTATGCTTTCAAAAGCCTATCTGGAACACTAAAATGTGGCGGTCAGCAGCTTGATTCATGTTCAGAATCTCCATCTAGAAGATGCCATTTTAAAATGAGACTATAAATGCACAGATACATTTTGGATCAGAGATGTGGGGAAATGGTGAACTACATCTTTGGGACAGTCTGTCATATTTCTTCTGTTATCTCTCATTCTACGGAAAAGTCTACCGTCTTTTATTTATGCACTTTTATGCACAGATTAAATGCACTTTTAGAGTCGTCTTAATGAGATTGGTTTAGTTTTCATTTTGAACAAGTCAGGGTATCTGACGTTTCAGCCTTATCACAGTCCATTTTCAGTTCTGTCTTTCAGGTTCTGGTTACACTGGTAGGAATTGAGTTATTAGGTGTCCGTGGGGGAGTGTCACAAGATCTCCTTCCCTTCAGAAGAGATTCCAGCAGTAGGAGGGTTTATGATTTCAATTGCAGGAAATTTGACATAAAATGTATAAAAGAAAATGTGGAAAACATTTCAGGATTTCCTGTGACCTCACAGTAACTTGCAAACCAAGGAAATGTGAGCTCCGTTACAGTACATTGTTGTCCTGCAGCCACAGGAAAGCTTTCCAGTGGTTTCCATGAATTTGTTGCCCTTAAGTACTGCCTGAGTACCTTTCACTTTTGACAGTCTGGTTTATAGATCATTTTCATGAAATTTTATCTGACAGCATCCTGCTTTTTATAAATTAGCAGAATGCAGACACATTTGAAAAAAATGTTTGTGGTTAAATTTATTAGAGAGAGGCATTATATACTATTACAGCAAAACCAGACGTATCGAGGAACGTGTACTTCCTTCCACCAAAGGTGAAGGCCTCTTTGGAAACATGTACTGTGAACTCTAGAAAATTTACAGCATGTATTTTGAGGAAACCAGAGAAAGCTGTGAATGCATCTGCTTACCTTGGTTTGAGTCCTTTTTTCCTGAAGAAGTAAAATCAAAGACTCTATGTGGTCTTGAAGATACCACTCGGAAAAGCAGTTCTTTGTTTTTTGTTGGTGTGCTCTGTCTGACTGGACCTGCTTTTCCTTGAGGTTAATTCCAATTTAATATCATTTTCACTAGACCTCATTTTACCTCACTTCTTAATGTTTTATCTTCAAAATGAATCCCACAAAAGATGTTGAGATTCAGATGGTTTAAGCCACTGTAGCCAAGAGCCTTGATGACAAGAACAGAGGTTTTGACCACCTACTTCTAGAACAAGTGTGAAGTTTGATTGGCTTTTTGCCAACCAAATATAATTCTACCCTTGCCTGTAGAATTCCTGGTATTACCCACACACAGAACTTAATATCCTCTCCTGAGATTTGCGGTGATGCCGTGTTTAATTCAAAGTGAAATGAATGTCAGTACTCCATCACGTTTCTCTTCACTTCACATACAGTGGGAAGTGCTAACAGGGATTCTTTTTCTTGTTATTTTATTACTACCGATTCTTTGAATACGGCATTTAAATAGCTAGGGCTTCACTGAAAATATGAAAAACAGATTAATTTCACGGTAGGCTTGACTAGTTTGTCCAAAATGTAAGGCTGTTGAATTTATTCAGAGAAAAAAATACTTTAAATTTATGTAGTACTTACTGCTTAAAAGCCTTTTGCTCTGTGTGTGTGTGTGTGTGTGTGTGTGTGTGAGTGTGTGCGCACACACAAATGAGCCTCATGGCAACTCTCAAAAAAGAATTTAACAAGGATGCCACTCAGATTCTCAGGGATAGAGAATCTACATTTACTGTTTCCTGGGCATTAAGGTAATAAATGCCAAGAATAGTTGTAGAGGTACTCAATTTTTGAACTTTTTTTAAAGTTTATTTATTTATTTTGAGAGAGAGCGAGAGCATAAGCGGAGGATGGGAAGAGAGAGAGAGGGAGAGAGAGAATCCCAAGCAAGCTCTGTGCTGTCAGCATAGAGCCTGACTTGGAGCTAGAACTCACGAATCATAAGATCATGACCTGAGCTGAAATCAACAGTCAGATACTTAACCAACTGAGCCATCCAGGTGCCCCAGTTTTTGAACATTTTTATTATGTGTAGAGAGTCACAAGTTCTACTGTAACCCAATTTAATTTCAAAAAGAAGTAACTGCCTTTAGGTTTACATCTTTCTAAGCTTAAAATTCTATATTTCAATCAAGAGTATAGCCAGATACATACATACGTCTATACAAACATGAAAATATATAAAAAATTTATTTATGTACCAATATTTATATCTGTATGTGCAATATAATATAATGTATTACTATATATATATATTATTATATATATTAGCATTCCTCAACTTGACATGTTTTATGTAATCCACATAACAAAACACAGCCCAGGGCAGCCCCCAGGACTTCAGGCTCCTCCACAGGATTTGTGGTGTGGTGTGGTGTGGCATGTAATAACCTTCTGTCACAACCACTACCGAGTCTCAGTGTCTAATCCCAAGACTGTACTCAGGATTCCAGTCCTTTCCTGTATTGATGAGACAGCAGCTCCTCCTGAAACAAAACAATTAAATACGTATGTATGTTCGCTTGCCTAAAAGCTTAATAAAGACTAACAGGGACAGTCCAGAATCACCAGAACTGAAAACGGTAGCCTGTTGGCCCATCCTGGTTCAGGTGATATTTTAGAGGATAGTGATACACTGTGGGGTGTCAGCAAGACAGAGCAGCTCTTCAAGAAGGCAACTGAGATCTAGGAAAAATAATCCCTAATGTATATTAAATACTGAATGTGTATTAAACACTTTATCCCAGGAACTTCTCTAAATACTTTATATGCATTCACTCAGTCAATACACCACCTCTGTGTTGAGACTCTTCCATCATTCAGGCCCTGTTCTAGACACTGGAGATTCAATAAATCAGACAAAAGCTCATGCACTTCTTAGCTCACTTTTCTAGTGGAAGACAACAGATAAGTGACAGATGTAATATAAAGACAGATATAAGTAGTGTAGAGAAAATGGTAGCCAGCAAAGCGGGGTCAAGAGCCAAGATTTCAATCGTGTTTCCCATACAGCTTTATGGCTTTTACTTATGGCCAGATCAAGAGCCAAGGTGCCGGGATCTGACTTGGGGCTTCATGGCAGGACCGCGGCTGCTGTGTTCTAAACCTTTGAAGAGGTTATCACAGTCACCCAGGTGAGAGGTCACGGTGGCAGGGATCAGGAGGACGGCAGTGGTGCAAGGGGTCAGGTCCCAAACCTCCTTTAAAGGTGGAGCCAGTTGTACAGCCCCTCTGGAAAACAGTGTGGAGGTTCCTCAGGAAACTAACAATAGAACTCCCCTAGGACCCAGCAAGAGCGCTGCTAGGAATTTACCCAAGGGATACAGAAATGCTGAGGCATAGGAGCACATGGACCCCAATGTTCATAGCAGCACTCTCCACAATAGCTAAAACATGGAAAGAGCCTAAGTGTCCATCAACAGATGAATGGATCAAGAAGATGTGGTTTATCTATACCATGGAATACTCCATGGCAGTGAGAAACAATGACATCTGGCCATGTGTAGCAACGTGGATGGACCTTGAGGGTGTTATGCTGAGCGAAATAAGTCAGGCAGAGAAGGACAAATATCATATGTTTGCACTTATAGGAGGATTAGGAGGAACTTGACGGAGGAACAAGGGGGAGAAGAAGGGCGGAAATGGTGGGGGAAAGGGAGAGAGGCAAACCATGAGAGACTCTTGAATGCTGACAAAAACTGAGGACTGATGGATGTGGGGGGGAGGGGGGGAGGGGCATGGAGGAGGGCACTTTGGGGATGAGCACTGAGTGTTATGTGGAAACTAATTTGACAATAAACTATTTGTAAAAACAAAAAAAAAGGTGGAGCCAGTTGGGTTTGCCGACAGACCGGCTGGCAGGAGTGAGGGTAAAAGAAGCCAAGGCAGCCCCCGTTGGCCACCAGTGATACTTGGAATCTACCATCTGCACATCCAGGGCTGCCTTCCAACTCCTAAGAGTCAGATCTCTATGTGCTTCTCTTCACTCTGTTCTCTCCAGAGGAACAACTTACATGTTGCAAGGGCACAGACTGTTTTGCTCTAGTTAACGGGATCTCAGGGTGCAAATTGTACACAAATTAGGCAACTTACAGGTACAGGCCTCATGCTTCTATATTCAGCTGGACGCGTCTTCACACATAGGTCAGGATTTCATAGTCTTTCCAATTTACATTCTTAGTTCATCGTGGCAGCCCCGTCTGAAGGTCTGAAGACAGAGCTATTTCTTTCAACGTGTTGAAAGAAAACCCTCCCAGCACTAAGAGGGGAAGGGAAGGGAAGGGAACCAACATTTAGTGTGCGCACACCACGTTCCCCAGGCACTGTGTTTGATTTCAAGCAATCCTTGTTTTATTTAAACCCATATAATACGCCTTTGTGGTAAGCAAAGCAATAGCAGTGACTTAGAGAATTTACCCCAGGTTTTCTTTTCAAATTCCATTGGTTTCCTCTAACATCCTGAGGATCGAGATGCCCTCCCTTTGGGGGCCTTGCTATTCCTTACGTCCAAGTGGGAAAGTCTTTTTTCTGTGCTTTCCTTCCTATAGCTGTCTTCCCTGCACTCCATTGATTTCCCTGATTTATCTATTTCCTGGGATACCTGGGGCCCTCATCAGTTTCCCAAAGTTGGCCAGTTACGGACATGTGCCCATCTCTTTTAGAGAGGGCACAAAGGACCCAAATTTTTAACTCTCCCTTTTCAACACCTACCTAACTCCCTAAATACATTTATAGAAATTCTATCTTATTTCATATCCTAGACTCTTGCCTCTTCTTAACAGTGATATCAGTGTAAAAAATACCATTCTCATTTTTAAAAATTCACATTAAATTGAAAACCCAATCATCTCATCTCGTTATCATTAGAGAATGTACAGTTGCCACTATGATAGTGATAGGGCCTCATTTATTGAAGGCCAGTCACCATTCTAGCGCTTTCCATGCCTTCACTCATTTAACACTGTGAACATTTAATACAGCCCGGTGTGGTAAGTTCTGTTATATATTTCACAGACACGAGGTGGTTACATAATATTCTCAAGGTCACATAGCTTGTGAGTGAGCTGAGATTGGAACCCAGACACAGTCTGTACGCTTAACCTCCTTACACACTGTTTCTTCTACGTCTCTTCTCTCTACTAAGGCCTTTCCTCCCAGCCCCATCAACCTTAAAGATATTAGATGCCTATCAGTGCCACCAATCAAAAGACTTCTGTCTGGTCAGTAAACTGAGGAATGTGTGATCTGTATATATTATTTCTGTCTTCAGCTGTACTTAAGAGCTATACTCATTTATCATGGACCTAGGGTTCTTTTGACACCATCCATTGGTTTCTTTCCCCTTTACTTCAGCACATTCTACATGCATGAAGTTCTACAAATCTCTTCCCCAAATATCTCCAAGTTTAATGCAGTCCTCAGGGAGTCCAGCTACAGCCAGATCAGGTGGCTCTCGGTTGGTGGCAGGGTGTTCCCACTTGGGAACATTCCTTCCTATAGTTCTGCACTTTGTTTCCATTACAGTAATTCTCCATCTCTGTCCAGAATAAAGATTCGATGATCATGATTAACAAATATTCCAGTACCACAAATATTGAAATATTTATTTAGGGAATGCCTGATATCGGGGCGGGGGACAGTGGATGATGCAAAGGTAGAACTCCAACAATGAGAAAGTATTGAGGAAAGGAAAGGAAAAGAAAAAGAAAATAGTGTGACAGGCTTGGCTGCGACTTTAAAAATGTCGCTGTCTTCCTCTTCGCAAATATGGTTGTGATTTAAGAGAAGGACTTTTTTTTCTTTTTTTCAGACCTGACTTGTATTTTTTCACACCAGTACAACAATTTATGGGGCAAGGTAGACCCTGGGGAGAAGTGCTATGTTATATAAACATATGCTAGCCTGCTTTTCCGACTTTTCTAGGTGATGTTACCGAGTATTTTTATTTCCAGAAAAAAAATATTTTAGTCACTATGATTAGTACACCAGATTAAAAACTGAAAAGCAAGCTACATCAAGGATCATTTCATATCACGATTAATACCAGAAGCTTAGTATCGGCAAACGTTTAAATTTATCGTGGCTTTGCAGACACGCGCTGTAAAGTCCTCCCAAGCGCCATCTGGTTCTGCTCTCCCTGGCCTAAGGGATCTATAAAACTACCGAAGGAAATTGAAGTTAAGGAACAAGCATGTGTTTTACAGAATTTCAGATCTCTTGATTGAGGTTTGTAAAGCCTCTCTGAAAAACAATAAAAATCTTTGTTGAACTCTTTGGTGTCACCCCTGTAGGAAAGGTATTAATAAACGAGATTAGTGTTATGATTTTCCTAAATTGTGCCATTGCCCACTTTACCAACACAATAAATTACTTTACATATGAGGAATTTCCTGGTTGAAATCGTCCTTATTCATCTATCAGCTTTTAATTACCTAGATAACATGTAATAATTTATTGGTCACAAGACCAGCCCTTGCCGATGGGGTGGGGCAGTGTTATGATACAATGAAGTTTCATCCAAAATGACTGTGCTTAGCCAAGGGGCCTGGAGGGAACAACTAGGCAGAACTCTCTCAGAAGTTCTTCAATGAGGCAACAGTTGGGAGCCCATCCAGGAAAGCATGCCGTTGGTCAACAGTCTTCATGCCCCTGACAGTAAATGAGATAGACCAGACTTTCACAGCGCTGAAGGCAGCCTGTTGCATAGCTGCTTCCAAGCCCATTTTGTAGAGAGAAGCCTATGTAGAAACACAAAGAAGAAGCAGAGAGCTATGGATCTGAGAACTGTGATGGCAAATCAGGACACTTTGAAATTAGAGCTCTCTTTAGAGTCTTTACGAGAACTGGCATTGCTTTTTGTAGACACAGCATCTTTTCTGACAAAGCAGAGCAAATGTATATTGAGTGACTAATGTTTGCATTAGGCAGTGGAGGATCCACAGATGGATTGAAGTTGGTTCTTTCCCTTAAGAATCTCATTGCTAATGAGGGGGACGTCTGGGTGGCTCAGTCAGTGAAGCATCCGACTTCAGCTAAGGTCATGATCTCGTGGTTTGTGAGTTCGACCCCTGTGTCAGGCTCTGTGCTGACAGCTCAGAGCCTGGAGCCTGCTTCAGATTCTGAGTCTCCTTCTCTCTGCCCCTCCCCTACTCATGCTCTGTCTCTCTTTCTCTCTCTCTCTCTCTCTCAAAAATAAATAAACCTTAAAAGTCTTAAAGATAAAAAGAATCTCGTTGCTAATGAAGGGATGCTAATGTCATAACTGCGAGGGATGATGTGGTGCACCCACAGTCCCATGGCAGTGAGCAAACCACAGGAAACTGGACAAAGCCAGCTGTTAGTGGGGCAGAGCTTTGACCATTCTCTGGAATCAGTTCATTCTTGTATTCGTTCATTCCATAAATGTGTGCTGAGTGTTTAATGGGTGCTAGACAGTTTCTAGGTAATCTGTTAATTAGGCCAGATCCCTATTAGCAACCAGGTTGAAGGGACCAGGGAATGGGAGGGAGAAACAATCACTAAGTCAACAAATGACTAAAGGTGATTTCACAAAGTGATAGGAAGAAACAGGGTGACATGATACAGGGCAGGACTATAATGCCTGCTCCAAAAGGGTCTTTTTGAAGACGGAATGATTAAGCTGAAACTCAAAATGATGTGTGCATGAAAAAGAGTGTTTCAGGACTGAAGGAACAGCAGGTGCCCACGCCCCAAGGCAGGCATGCTGGAGCGGAGAGGCTGGGAACGAGTGCTGCGAGGAGTCAGTGAGATGGGCAGAGGGCAGCTCACCTCGCCCCCAAGCTCAGCATTTTCACTCATAAGACCAGCACGGCTTCTTGTTTCTGAGTGACGTGCCTGGGACTCCAGCAGAAATGCTCGTAAAGGAAATCGCAAATGTCACTGTATGATCTGCTTCAGAAAAGCTCATAACTGAACACAGTTCTTGTGTTCTGCGTTAGTGTAAGATAGATCATCAGTGAGTGGGCAAAAGCTACTTTGTTCCATGTTATCACTTTGGCTTCCTGGTGTGTATCATACAAACCAAGTTATTTTATGGCATATTTTCTTTTCTTTTTTTTTTTAATGTTTTTATTTTATTTCTAGGAGAGAGAGAGACAGCGTGAGCAGGGGAGGGTCAGAGAGAGAGGGAGTCACAGACTCTGAAACAGGCTCCAGGCTCTGAGCTGGCAGTCAGCACAGAGCCCGACGCGGGGCTCGAACCCACGAACCGCGAGATCATGACCTAAGCGAAAGTCAGACGCTTAACCGACTAAGCCACCCAGGAGCCCCTATGACATATTTTCTGGAATTAAATGATAGCAGCTTTACTTGTCTCTCATGTAAAAGAAGTTTGGTGGTAGCAGGCAGCCCAACGCTGGTGTGGCAACTGCACCGTCCTCAAGAACCAGGTTTCTTGTATTTGGTGCGCTGCCAACCTTAGTGTGTTTCCTCATAGTCCAAAGTGGCTGCTTCAGCTCTAGCCATTTTACCAACATTCCAGCCAACCAGAAAGAGAAGAAGAAAGATTAACCTTTTCTCTTTGACACTCTTTCCTAGACAGTGCCCACCACATTTCCACTCAGATCTCATAGGCCAAGAGCTCACATCAAGCTGCAACAAGAGAGCCAGAGGAATATAGTGCAAGCTAGAAGACAAAGTGTCCAGCCAAGAATCAAGTGTTTGCATCTAAGAAGGGGAGAAGGGATATACTGGGGAAGAAGTAGAAGTTTTTGCCATGAAGATCAGTAGTTTTTCAACCTAAGGCATTTAACAACCTTTCTGTGTCTTTCTTAGAGCTAAGTGCTTTTTGAATTTTTGAGTTTCTTAAAAATCATTTCCTAAAAGAGATGCTAATTATGTGACAGGATGGAGGTATTAGCTAATCCCAGTGGTACTCACGTTGCAATTTATAAACGTATCAAATCAACACATTGTACGCCTTAAACTTACATAATGTTACATGTTAATTATAGCTCAATAAAGCTGGAAAATGAATTTAAAATTTTTTTTAAATGTCTACAATCTGAAATATAGGTCAGTATGTTTCATAGATTGAATTGCTAGTAATCAAAGAATTGATGTTTTATGAGATGGTTTTTGAGATAAAGAGCCATCACAAAATTATAAAAACCTGTAGGAATGATAGACTAGGGAAATAGATTGAGCACTGAGATAATGAACACTGTCTTACACAATTTACCCAGGAACATCATAACATTTTAAAACTCTATTTCTTATAGTAAAAAGAATATTTGGTTACTAACTCTGTCCTCATTCTTCTGGTACTTTTAAGTTTTTTAAATAGTACAGTAAGATTAAAACAAAACAAATTCTGTTCTTAATTATTTTCGCTATTCTGGGAACTAGATCCCTGGAAAATAAAGTTTCAGAGCCACATATATCCTAGTGCTCTTGACTCCTTTATAGAAAGATTATTTTTTGTGTTCAGTTCTCAGTGTATATGTGTATGAAGTGAAACTTTATTTTTTTAAAAAGTTAACTTATCAGTTCGGGCCCCAACCAACGCTTCCTGCTCTTCCTCTGAACATCTTTCTTAATCATTTATTTTCTCGCTACTCCCTTTGCCAGAGGGTGGAGGTACAAAGTCTGCTGCTGGCATCATACAGCTATAGGTGGAATGTTGGTTCTGAGTTGCTCAGGGTGATCACGCCTGCTTGAGCCCCTCGCCACCATCCAGAAATGTCCACTGGTGGGGGGAAAGCACATAAGTGCTATGAGCTGGTATCTAATTTGCATATTTGTCTATGATTTGGAACCATTTGCAAATTTTCTAAGATTTTTGTTTGTTTGGAATAACCCAAGCCAGGGGTTTCCTTTGTCTCTGAGTAAGTGAGAGCTGCTGGGAATAATTGCAAACATACTGGAGTTTGTTGGAAACACCCTTCTCCTTAGTTGTCTTCTGGGTGTTCTGCCCTGTCTGTTTTTGTGGAGAAAGTAAGAATTCATCCTGTCTATAAGCCCAAGTCAGCTCAATACAACTGAGATTTACAGAGTATCTGTGTGGCGGGATCGATAATGGATGTCAGTGGATCATTAGGTGAAAAAAGAGAGTCCTCTTGGGGAGATGGAGTCTTGTGGATAAAATAACAGAGTAATAACAGGTAATAACAATTACCTGTTGAGGTAATTGTGGCGGATGCTAATTACCATGGTCAGGATGCTCAAGCAAAGAAGGACTTTGGGGCTGCTAAGGTAGGGAATAGCTGGAGTTAGAGCTGAAAAGTTAAGCAAAGACTAGGTCACAGCAACCTCCTTAAATGTCATTAACATCATTACTTTAAGCCATGGAAAATGGCTTTTCATTATGATGAAATACATGGTATTCTAGAAAGTACCTGAAACCATAGAATAAATATTTGGATCAGAGGGTGTGATAGATAAATGCTAATAATAAACCACTAGGGGTGAAAAACATTTTAAATTTTGACATGAATATAATATAATTAAAAATTTGTAAGAATTTTTTCAGCTAACATAAGACATCAAAGACCTTTCTCAGTGACAAGCACCAGAACATAGAACTTAGCATGTGAATTCCTCTGTCATTGGGTTTTATCAAACAGGGTTTGAGCTAGGCTGCCCCATATGTGTAGCCCCTGAAGGATTTCAGTGGAAGTTCATGTCTTCAAGGCAAAGTGTATATGAGCTTGAAGTTTATCTCTGATTAAAGTAGGTGAAGGCACCACTTAGTGCTGACCCAGTGATACTTAGTTACCTCCAAATTCAGCCGTATACCCAGGTACCACAATTAATTTAGATAGAAAGGCTCACGCCTCTGGGAAAAGCTTACACAATGTAGAGACCTTGACAGTGTCACACCATGGGGTCTCCCAAGCCTTGGTCACAGAAACATTTTCAGAAACGTTTGCAGGTTTAAATTCAAACCCAGCCCAGTATTGTCCGGAAGCAGCATTGATTTTGATGAGCCGATATGGAGTTCCCATACATCAGTGGTCATGTTGCCTGAGGGCACAGTTCTGATACACTAAATAGTATCCTATTTATATAAAATTTGTATTTTGCCATGTAAGTATAGATGCCAAGTTGTGGATTTCAGTCTTCAAAGTACCAAAAGGATCCTTGTATCTCCGATTCAGTGAATCAGCTTGTCCAGTTCCCCTGAGACCAGGGACTGAGAAAAATGACCTCCACGAGGAAGGATGATCTGGGTAACTGAGGTTGGACGAGATGGGCGTGGACGTGGAACATGGCGACACAGAGTGTGCCTTTTCTGAAGAAATATCCTGCTGGCAGAACAGAGATGAAGCATTGAGGCACCATAGGGAGAAGAGAGTGTGATGTGCTTGGAAAGACCCAGAGAATTTGTATGAAAAGAAACAATACCTGAAAACCTGAGGCTGAGCACTGAATTTTTTTTTTTTTTTATGAAGATGATTTCAGAGGAGACCAGGATTAACGGAGATGGAGGAGCAGGCAAGAGAAGTTAAGTGAGCTTATAACTTGCTGGATGGCTTTGAAAAAAGAGAGATGTGGGCGATGGCAAGATGTGAGGTCGTCCACACCGGGGCGCAGACCATCCCTGCACGGGAAGGGTCACTCTACCAAGGTGTTTCAGAGGCGCCATGGCAGGAAGGACAGTTACACTCTTGGGTCCGACACCCTACTGACCAGATCCCAAGAAGCATGTCATGGGATATATAAGCTGTATATAATAAATGCTTGGATTTTTTCCCGAAAACTTGTTAACGCCCTTGGAAAAGCCCTAAATCTCCAAAGATAAGCCCTTCTACACAAAGAAAATGAAAGGTCCCATTCACAGCAACAGGAAAGACATTAGCCAGATACATATATGGTTAATGAGAAGAAAACTAGAAAATCAGACAAGTGAGAGAAATACAAAGAAACAAGTTGAATAAATAAAACATACCATGTTCCTGAACGGGAGGATCACTGTTGAATCGTCTCTTCTTCCCAATTAGAGAACCATTTGGGGAAAAAAGAAAATACACCTATCTTCTCGTTATGATTGTAACTGAGCCTTGGAAAATAATCCTAAATGCAGAAAGAGAGCTTAGGTTCTGACTGAAAATAGGAGTTTTACTATAACTATTTTGAACGCTTCTCATATCAGTGAAAATTGACGGTATTTTTGTTTTTTAAGTAAAGTTCTTAATTTTGATTTGTGTGAGTGGCTTAGAGTCACTAAATACACTTTGGAAAAATAGAGAAAAAGGTGAGAAAAAACAGCACTGCTCCGTATTCAAAGGTCATCACTGTTAACATACTGGCATACTGGTCCAGTCTTTTTTTTTTTTTTTAACCCTTGATTTGCACACTTAACTTTGATTAAACTATTCGTTGTATGTTTATTTATTTTGAGAAAGAGCAGGGGAGGCACAGAGAGAGGGAGAACCCCAAGCAGGCTCTGCACTGTCAGCACAGAGCCCCGCATGGGGCTCAAACTCAGGAACCATGAGATGATCTGAGCCAAAATCAAGAGTAGGATGCTTAACCCATTGAGCCACCCAGGTGATCCAACAGTTTATCCTTTCAACAAATACAAGTCTAAGGACTATTCTAGCTGCCAAGGGTACAGCAGTGAAGAAAATGGAAAACTCCTGCTCTCGGACGCGTATATTCTGGAAGAGAGGGGGAAGGGAGGGAGGGAGAGGGAAACAAATATGTCTGTTCTGTAGCACACTGGATGGTAGTAAGTGCCTTAGAGAAATATATAGTGTAGAAAAGAGGACAGAAAATACTGATGTGACAGTGGGATGCTGTTTTAAGTGGGTGGTCATGGAAGGCATCAGTGGAAAGGTGACCTTGAGCAAAGATCAGAAGACATGGTGGGAGCTGAAGCCAGGGTGGAAGGGCTATGAAGTGGGTAGAATCCGGATTTACAAGGGAGAAGGGTTTTGTTCTTAGAATCCTTGTAATTTTTAAACATTTTTTATTTGATAAAATGGACATAATTTACTGTGTATCATCTTAAAACACTTTTAAGTCTGTTTGTTTGTTTGTTTGTTTTGAGAGAGACAGATCATGAGGGAGGACGGAGAAAGAAAGGGAGAGAGAGAGAATCCCAAGCAAGCTCCACAACATCAGCATGGAGCCCAATGCAAGGCTCGAACCCACGAACCATGAGATCATGATCTGAGCCAAAACCAAGAGTTGGAGGCTCAACTGACTGAGCTAGCCAGATGCCCCAACCATTTTAAACATTTTGAAGTGTACAGTTTGGCGGCATTAAGTGCATCCACAGTGTTGTGCTGCCATCACCACCATCCATCTCGAGAACTTTTCCGTCATCCTGAACTGAAACTCCATGTGTATTAAACAGTTACTGCCCATTCCCCCTTCTCTCCAGCCCCTGGCCACCACTCTCCTACCTTCTGTCTCTGAATTGGACTGTTCTAGGTGCCTCATATACAGGGAAATGTATAGTACATGTCCTTTTGTGTCTGGCTTATTTAATTTAAGCATAATGTCTTCAGGACTCATCTATTATTGTAGCCTGTGTCCAAATTTCATTTTTTAGGCTGACATCCCGTTGTATGTATAAGCCACATTTCATTTATCCATTTATCTATTGATACTCCACCCTTTAACTCTTGTAAATATTGCTGCTATGAATATTGGTGTGGATTTTATTAAGTAGAGCAGTGCAGATTTGCCAAAGGCCTGATGTGCAGTTTGGGAGAAAAGGAGGGAGCAAAGCTGACTCCTAAGTTTTTGGGCCAGAGCAGCTGGCAGGATAAAGGTTGTATTTGTTGAGTTGGAGAAGGCTGGGATTATATCGTCTTCTTTTTATTTGACATCGCAAAGTATTCATGTAGCTAATAAAAGTCCTCATTGATGTTGGTAGGAGACATTCCTTGTCTTCCTGCCCATTCTACGTCCCTTCCCAACCTCCCTCCAAAATGTTGTTCTTTCCAGTTATCCCATTTTTCCCCAACTTACTGAAATCTTTCTGTTGATTCAGATGAGAGAAGGGGTAGTTAGACATACCTCACTTTTAATGGGTGTTGCTCAGTCTTTTTAACAGAAATGATAACCCAGGTTGAAAAAGGATTGTTAAGGAGCTGGATCAACCTTTTCTCCCACCTCCTCAGATCGCATAAACACCTAGTTATAGCTGCTTCCAGGGTAACTCCCTACCAGAACACAAGAAAATCAAGCAAACGGTAACTGCCCCATCTCAGGAGTGTAGTCCCAAGTCTCTGCAAACACTGGACTGTAAGAACATATTTATTAATAATGTATTGAGCACCTGCTTTGTGGTTAAGTGCTTCGGTTGTGAGAATTCATCAAAGATGTATTTCTTTCTCTTATAGAATTTATGCTCTAACTGGAAGACAAAGGAACACCTAGAAAATGAGTTGTAGGTACCAAAATGGAAGCCCAAAGCAGTGTCAACTAAGCCAAGTCTAAGGAAGGAAGTGCAATCTGATGTTAAAATTCATTAAACAGGAGTCAGGAGACGGAAGGGCCGGAGGCTGAGAGAAACCTGGGAACATTCCAAGAACTGAAACATGTGGATAGCTAGAGATGGGGGCTGGCTTAGAAGGTGACGTGGGGGGGACACCTGGGCTCAGTGGGTTAAGCATCTGACTTCAGCTCAGGTCATGATCTTGCAGTTTGTGAGTTCGAGCCCCACATCGGGCTCCACGCTGATAGCTCAGAGCCTGGAGCCTTCTCTTTCTCTGCCCCTCACCTGCTCGTTCTCTGTCACTCTCTCCCTCAAAATGAATAAACGTTTTAAAAAAAGAAGATGATGATGTGTGGAAGTCATCAGATGTCAGGCAGATGAGGTCTTGAAGTCATGTTAAGGATTTTGCACTCTGTCCTCAGGGTGGTACAAAACCATTGAGTGGGTTTAATGCAAAAACTGCTAAAATCTAATATGTACTTCGGAAGTGTCCCTCTGGCCTCAGTGGGTTAGAAGCAAAGCAGCACTGGAGTCAGTAAGTCTAGCTTGTAGGCTGTTAGGATGACGGCCACATTTTTGACTGGGATAATGGCAGCAGGGTTGGCATAAAGCACATAGTAGGTCCGAAGATATTATCACAACTGAAGCTGGTGGTATAGAGAGACCAGAATAGAGCCCAGTTTTATGGCATACACCGTTGATGAAGCCATTCTCTAGGTAGAGTGCCCAATGGAAGAGCAGGTTTGGGGGGGAAACTATGTGTGTTCATTTTGAGACGTATTAAGTTCAAAGTACCTGTGCAACATTTAAGTTCAGAGCTCCTCAGTCTGAAGTACAAGAGATGTGAGCCATGGGGAGAGATTGTGACTGATCCCCATATAGATAACAGAAAACACCAACCTTCCTGGGGAATGTGTTTACATGATACCAGAAGCCTCCTGACAGAATACCAGGATATTTTACCTTTCCCTTTGTTTAGGGCTCTTGTAGACAATCAGTTTTCTAATAATTGCAGTCTGTGAACAGCATCTTTAACAGCTTGGATAATATTCTCTAATATGGATATACATTTACATAACCAGCCACATGGTGTCCTGCTAGTTTTTCACTGATGTTTTGCTATTTAAAGAACCCACAATGAATGTTTGCATTCCCCCAAATTATCTCTATGGGATGTGTTAGTAAGCAGAATGTGGCAAAAGTATTCCATGGTGGATAAATACATTTAGAGAAACCTTAATTTAAAAAAAACATTCAGAGGCACCTGGCTGCCTCAGTTGGAAGATCAAGTGTGACTCTTGATCCTGGGGTCATGAGTTTGAGCCTCACATTGGGTGTAGAGATTACTTAATAAAACAGGAAGGAAAGTAGGAAGGAGGGAGGGAGAGAGGAAGAAAAGTAGATTGGTTCAGTAGTGTTCTTTACAGTGATTTCTTAAAGCCTCAAATATGCTTTTTTGCAGTGTAACTCTTCAAGAGGGCGCTGCTGTGGTTTGCTTATACCTTCACTAAGCCTTGGGCCATAACATAAGCTTTTTGGGGGTAGTGCTTTCAGGGCTAGTGACCACAGAAGTTTCATGGGATACTAACCTATACCCAAAACCTGTCCCAAATTTCAGCACATAGTTCCAGAAACTGAATTATCAAATTAACAGGAACGAATGTTTATGCACTTGATGCACACTGCCAAATAACCTTTCCCAAAGGTGAGTACATTGCCAGTGGGAATATAAATTGTTACAAAGAGCTGCTGCCCCCACACCAGCTGTGATAGTGAATTGTTTAAATCTGACCTAATTTGTAGCGTTTCTAGGACTACAGAGAAGATCAGCACTTTTCCATGTTATTGATTAGTTATCACTGCTTCTGTGAATATCTTCTCTGGTCTTTTGCCTCTTTATTGGAATCTTAGCTATTCTTATGAAGACAAATGGTCTAGTTTTATAATCAGATATTAATGTAGAATTTCATGTATTTGTGGCAGTCATTCTCCCAGCTTTTATCATTTACTTTTAGTTCTTTTAAAACATGTGGAACTTATACATTTTTATAAATCCATTCTTTACAGCATTTCTTTTTGTAGGTTTTTTTTTTTTACTGTTTTTAAGCTTAGAAAGGCCTTTTATAAATCTTTATCTAGAGACTTAATAATCACTTCTTGGTTTTTTGTTGTTATTGACATGAACTCTTAGCCTCCTTGGAATTTATATTAACCTATCTTGCCGCCCTCCCTGAAAAACAACTAAGCAATATTTACAGCACTGTTTTCCAAATAATTTTTCCTTCCTAAATTAATATCCCCAGACAGCCTTAAATAATCTTAATGAAAAAGATAATTTGTCTCCATTTCCTAAATTAGCAAATTGAGATGAATGGCAATTTATTAGTGGTCAGTTACCTTGGTCAGTTTCAGTCTTGAGAAAACTGTGTATTGTGACGTTAATGCGACGAAAAGCATTACATTTACAAACTGACTCAGGCTAAAAATTTGATACTGCGACACAAATGCTCTTCCTCCTCGAAGCTCATGGGAGAGATCACTAGAAAGTAAGAAAGACCTAGGGTGTTTGAAGACATTTGAAAAGTAAATGAAGAAAGGAAAGGCTGTTCATCAGTGTCAGTAATAAAAGCAGCCACTCTGCAAACATCGTGGGGTTTAATTCTTCCAAGTCCACTTTCCAGCTGAGGAAGAAGAGGCTGGGAGTTACTTCCCCCAAATGGGAGAGCGAGGAAGGGCAGAGCCAGGACTCCTTCCAGGGCTGTTTATCGTCAGTCCCGCTCCAGTCAGGGTCCAAGGAGATAGTCTGAGGACTGCCCAAAGGACCTCCGCTTTCAGTCAGCATCTGTACTTTATCCAAGGGTAAGATTCCTAGTGTACCACTCTGACATTTATAGTGTAAAAGGAGGGTTAGAGTTAAGAACCGCGTCACCCAAGTTGTATAGGTAGGTAGCACCTGTAAATTCGCTCTCCTACAAGACTGAACTTGGGGGCCCTGGAGGGGAAGAAGTGTTTCTAGTGTGGGAACTAGGTGCTAGGGGATCACCTCAAGTGGGTTCAAGGTAAGCCCCTCTTATCTGGTGAAGCCCCTCGGCTTGGCCAAAATGCCCGTCAGCGCCTGTTTTCTCAAACGTTCTTCTCTGCAAGTTCATGTGGAAGTTTCAGAACAATTCCTCCTGCCCCCAGCCTACATTTTCGGTTCTTCAGGGAGCAGTTGGGTGGTTTTGGAAGCCTGCGCGGCCGGAGGGTGAGCCCGCGCTGCCGCGCAGAGACAAGCGCTCGTTTGTTCCCAGCGCAGGCCTGTGCCCTCCGGTTTACCGGCTTTGCGGCGACGTCGACCGAGCCTTTCTCGAGTCCCCCCAAGTCCCCCGGGAGCCACTTTTGTGGCAGATTCCATTTGGCTTCACAGGGCCTCGAGGAGGGGCCGTGGGGGCCACTTGGCACGGCCCACCAAGCTCCCACGTTCAGAGCAATTTGCAAACTGCTCTCGGAGGGAGCCGCAGCCCGGGCCCCCGAACAGGCCCGCCTGTTTCCCCCATTGTCTGCGGGGATCGGGCGCCTTTCCCCAGCTGACCTGCCTGCGAGTGGCGAGATGTGAAAAGTTAGAGACAAAAATGGTCTCTACAGACTGAGGGGGAGCTTTCTTGTACAGAAAGGAAGGAAATACCTCTGTGGGATTTTACTTTTTTTCTCCCCCGTTCTTCATCCAAAAAATACAAAGAGACTCTCTGTCTTTAATGCGAATGTCGGCTTTAAATCTTTTAGGTTTGGATTAACTCTGCAAAAGAAAAAAAATCTGACAGGCTTTCAGATATTACGCAGAAAAACTTTTTTCCCCTCAATTCATGTTGTTCATTTGTAAAGCCAAAGGCTGGTGGACTGAATAGTGGGCGCCCGTTGTTCCCCATTCATAGTTAACATCACAATGGTCAGAATTAGCAACCCAGAGTCTCCACCACTTTTGCCTTTTCCACCAGCGACATTTAAGACAAGGTGGCAAAGGCAAGCATAAATCTTTCTTCTTTTGCCCCTAAGTTAAAATAGATTAAAATTAAGCCAAGCAAATGAGGTCGTTTTCAGTTATGTGACTTAGAATCTTAGCTACCTTTTCTTCCCAAAAGGAAAAAGAAATGTGGTTGTTTCAGGGTTTTGTGGGGTTTGTTTGATTTTTGTTTGTTTGGTTTTTTTTTTTTTTTTGGAAGTTCTTACCTCACTAAAAAGCTTCCTTCAATCTAAAACAAATCCCACTGATTTGATAGACATTTCCTATTACATAGTAATTGTTGGTTTTCACTATAGAGGATGTCAGCAAACATGTTGAAGATCATGTTTTGCTTATAAAATAAAGTGACTTTTATGTGAATATTTTTCGTCTTGTCAGTGTCTAGAATATAGGTGCTATTCCATTGAATCCACGTGGCCACACTTATTTTCTGAAATTCTTTTGTAATACCATGTTTTTATTTTGAACATGCTCAGAGCTACTTAATTCTATATATAGGGAAAAAGAAATCATAGCATCCTTGAACCGGCAGTCTATTATCAATGAGCCTGTGTTAATGCAAAAAAAAAAAAAAAAAAAAATTTTAAGCAGCAGTTCCTGGTCTTTAAGAGCAACAGAATGAATATGTAATTTCAAACATAATTTAAAAGTAGTAATCTTCGTATCAGGTAATGATTGATGATAAGGAATGTTAACATGTAATTGCATAGTGGCCTGTAAGAATGAAACTCTAGATCATTTTTAATTCCCGAACCACACCTGGTTTAAAAAAAAATCCTCATGAAGTTGAGTAGAGTGCAAATGTCCATGCATTAGTTGGCTGCTTTTTAATGGAGTTATATGGATACATTTATGCTTTATGCCCTTAAACAGGTACTGCAAACTTACTCTGGCAAACAGAGAGACTCAAAGTATTTCTTTTGGTTCTACTGTGTGGCATATCCCTTTTAAACTCTGTATAATCTAATTATATTACAAAGGGATTTTTATTATAATTGCAAATCGCTAATAGATTATTACTTTTTTAAGCATAGAATCATTTTCTTTTCAACCCAAAAGGTTCTGATATAGCCATTTAGTATTTGATACAAAGGAATGATTTTAATCATTTTTAATACACTTCTCTTCGGGTTTTACACTCTAGATATTTGGTTTGACTTTAGCAGTGACAGGGCCATACTGATACAAGTAATGTAAATCTTTGAACAAAAATTAAGATTATTCTGCCTAATGTCATAGATAGCTTAATTTGACAATACTAAATCGGGACTTATCTGGATGGCTTTTTCATATAATATTTTACAAAAACAAAGTTAATTTTTATTGGCCGGAAATAGTAAATTTAATTTCTAACTAGAATTTATTTTACATGGTGTATTATAAGAGAATTTAAGCCAGGGTATATTTGATGTTTGCTCCAAAATATTGATTTTGATATTCTAAGTTATAAAAGAAGGTCAAAGTTTATTACTCCACATACTGACCACAGTAATAAAAATCTCACATAAAAGTATGAAAAGATTTGGCACATGATAAAACCCTGCTATATTAGCTACTTGAGGGGGAAAAAATAGATGTAATAAAGACATGTTTTAACACATTTGGCGTTTGATTTCAGATTCTGCCTAAGTTTGGATTTAGTTATTGTATATCCTCTTGCAGAATGAGATCTTTTTAAATTATTTACTTAAAATCATATAAAAGCTGAACACGAATGACATATGTCTTAGTTTTTAAAGTAGTGTTGTTTCTGATGGTTTACCCAGGCTGCCATGTTGTTTAGTTCTGGAGTCTTTTGGATGGGCTTGTTATTTATCCCTGTGGCATCTCTCCTTCTTGATGTGGCATACAAGGTGTAAGTATACTACTCGGTTATGTACTTAAAAGTATCGATGTATATTTATCCTCCGATTTCTCCAGCTATAACATCAGCTCGAGAATGTAGTTTGTCCAATGGGAATTAGTAATATTGATTAGTTCTGCCTCATAAATAAGAGATGAGTGATTGAGAAATTAGAAAAGTAAGTTAAAGACTGAATGAGAAGTAGAGCAAGTACTTTCAATTAATAGGAGACAGTACATTTTTAGAAATCAGCCAGAAAAATCCAGGTAGAAGAAAAAATTCTGTTAGCTCCAAACACATATATATTTTATTAATGAACAATAGCTATGGAGGGAAAAAAGGTTTTTGCCCGCCTGTTTCAAAGCATATATAAAATATAGAATGAAAGGAACAAAACTTTACTAAGAATTATCAGTTTTCAAATGTTGTCTCTCCCCTCAAAAAAAAATATATCCCTAAAGTTAATTTTATGATGCTTATTTAATAACTGTGAGAGTTTTAATTATTATAAACCTAAACCATTCCTTTTAAGACTGTTGTTTCTGCAATTACATAACACTCAAAATTACTGTAATTTTTAGATTCTATTGAAAACTGGTCACCTATACTCTGGTTACTGTTGTATCAAGCAGCACATTAATAAACCAGTTTTGTAATGTGTGAAATCCTCATATGAAGATTTATGTGCAAATCTTTTTTTTTTCCTTTCAGTATCAAGAGAACTGCTTTTAAAACATTAGTAGATGAAGTTCAGGAGCTGGAGGCAAAATCTCAAGACCCAGGTGCAGTTGTCCTTGGAAAAAGGTAAGATACCCACTGAATATGTTCTTTCCCAAGTGAACTTTTATCTTTCACTAGTGGTTGGAAATAAGTGGTCAGACTTATATTTATCACTTTACATGGGGCTAGCGGTGTGGATAGATTTTAGAATCAGAGAGATGTAGATTCAAACCAAGTCTGTCACTCACTCGCTATGTGTAACCTTAGCCAAGTTGCTAAATGCCCCTGAGCCTCAATTTTCTCATCTAGAAAATGGGGGTAATATTACCCACCTCATAGCTAGTTTTTAGAATTAAATAAGATATAATTGATAAAGAAAGTATCTTGGTGTCTGGTGCTTAATGAGCTTTGAATAAATGGTGGTTACAAATATTAGTGCGTTATTAAAATGAAAGGGAAAAAAGGCCTTTAGCTTGAAACCGTATCTGTAATAAAATAGTGTGTAACAAAAATCAGAGCTTGACACAGGGCAAAGTGCAGTAGCAGTCAGCGCATATTAGGAACTGACCCTGGCATGTGTCACACATGAAGTGAATTGTGTCTGCCAAGTCCTTTCCTTAGTACCACCCCCTCAAAAGAGCAAGGTTCGAAACCTAATCCAATTTACTACATTCACAAAACATTATGAGAAAGAAATTAAACTGTTTTGAAAGCAGTCTATAATAAAACACAATGATGAAGGTAATACCAAGGATTTACTTTTTTCTTCCCTCTTCACACTAACATGAGCTCAAGTTTTGTCTACACCATAGGAAATGCTTTGCTTTGCTCGGATGTCTGTTGCTGTCATCATGATCCAGTTACCCAGTTTGACAGGATTAAGTAAGTGTCAGACTGGGAACTCAAGCTGAGACCTTGGCTTCCAGCCTCGGCTCGCTCTCGTTAGGCCAGGAGGGCGCATCACACGCACACACCTGTCTGTGCATCTCTAGCAAAAGTCCTCACACTGCCATTTGTGGAGCGTTCACTACATGCTAAGCACTGACCACTTCGTATGCGCTGTCACACTGGAGCCCCGTAACAGTCCTGTACAAATTCATCACCCCAGCAGCACCTGGGTGGCTCGGTCAGTTGAGCATCCGACTTTGACTCAGGTCATGATCATGCAGTCCATGGGTTCAAGCCCCACATTGAGCTCTGTGTTGACAGCTCAGAGCCTGGAACCTGCTTCTGATTCTATGTCTCCTCTCTCTCTGCCGGCTCACACTCTTGTCTGTCTCTCTCTCAAAAATAAATAAACATTGAAAATTTTCAAATTAGTCACCCCATTCTTTCCAGATAAGGAAACAGGGACTTAGATGAAATTCTCAGGCCAAAATAAAAGAGCAGGGCCTTGAGCCCGCGTCAGCGGATTCTGAAGCCCCGAACTCCTAACCATTCACTCTCCTCCCTCCTTGTGTTGCTTTTTCAAGAACGAGCTATAGCGGCAAAAACAGCCTCCACCACCTGCCAAAGTCCGTGACCTCTGTTGGTTGGTGTCCTTGTGTGTATGATGGAAATGGTGATACCTCCTTTCAGGGTTATGAGTATTCTTCACCCGCCACCTTGTGCTCATCTGTGTCCCTTCCTCTAAACATGGACACCCGGTCCGTTGCCTGGCACAAGTAGCCCCCCAGTCAGCCTTGTCTGCCATTCACTCTGGCTGTAAAATGGACGCGATAAGCATTCTGGCTCACAGAATTGTAAACGTACCTGTTTAACAGCTATTAGGGAAAGGCCATTGATAATACCGCTACTCCCCTGAGGAGGCAATTTCTTATGTTTGTAAGGATGTTAATGACCCTTAGGTTTTGCCCCCGCATGTGATACTTGGTTTTCCTGGTTTGTGGTCATACAGGTGACTCAGTAGTTCATAAAGTCAGGCTGAGGGCGTGACGTGAGGACCTCCAGGTTGTAAGAGTCAGTAAGTCTCTGATGTAGGTCGCCGCTTCCATTAAAAAACAATAAGAGGGATGCCCGGCTGGCTCAGTAGGTAGAGCATGAGGTGCTTGCTCTTGGAATCATGGGTTCGAACCCCATGTTAGGTATAGAGATTACTTTTTTTAAAAAGTCAGCGAGCTTAAAAGGAATGAAGTGGATTCCACCGTAAGTGACCAACTTCTCCATAGAAAATGCATCAGATAAATTTTCTGCTGCTGCCTCATTTGCCTAAAATAGCTGTTCAGCTTTTCTCAAGGGCAAAGAAATGAGTTAGCTGTCTACACCACGAGAACCCGTGGTGTAACACATACCCCATGCTGCTGCTGCTGCTGCTAGTGGGCTACCAGAAGGATGGCTCAGCACCACCACAGTGCCTTCCTGCTGGATGCCAGCTCGAGGAGGAGGGAAGAAAAAGGATCTGTGAAAGAAGAAAAATAGCAACTGGTTGGAAAAGTCTTTATGCTAAATAGTTACATTCTAAAGCAATTATAGAAAATGTCAGAGTGATTTTACTGCCAGGATTTTAAGATTTTAAGTAATCTCTACAACCAACACGGAGCTCCAACTCACAACCCCGAGATCTAGAGTTGCATCCTCGGGGCGTCTGGGTGGCTCAGTCGGTTAAGTGTCAGACTTCAGCTCAGGTCATGATCTCACAGTTTTTGAGTTCAGGTCCCACATCAGGCTCTGTGCTGACAACTCAAAGCCTGGAGCCTGCTTCGGATTCTGTGTCTCCCTCTCTCTCTTCCCCTCCCCCCCTTAAAAACTAAAGAAAACATTAAAAAATAAAAGAGAGTCACATGTTGTACCAGCTGGGTCCACCCGGCACCCCACTGCCAGGGTTATTTTAGGAATCTTGGAGAATGAGATGGATGTAAAATTTCAAAAAACTTAGCTAATCTTGTCTACATTTTCAAAGAGGGTGAAATTGTGACTTCTATGTAGTCTAGTGATATCAGACTTTAGTTCCAAAACACCGTGTTTTCTACCTCCCAGTCCTTGTACAGGCTGCTCCCTTGTTTAGGAGTTGATACCCTCCTACAGATTGGGAAGCCTAATTCCTAGTTTTCAAAACCCAGCTCAGATGGAATTACCTCAACTTTTCTTACATAAAATGAATTCCTCCTCTGCTCTCTGGGTACTTTACGCTTCTGTTGTCACATTTATTTTATTGTATTGTAATGTGTTTATCCCCCCCCCCCCCCTTTTAGTCTTTCCTGTGACCCAGCACCTAGCACAGCTCCAGGAACATAATAGCACTTGATAAACATTTGTTGAATGGGTGATTGAATGCTCAAGAGAATGACCTGAGGAAGGAAGGAAGAAAGGAAGGGAGGGAGGGAGGAAAGGTTGGCTGAGTAGTGAGTGGTAAATAGATGGTTGATTCACGGGTAGTTAAATAGATACTCTACATAAGAACATAGATTATACAGATTACACTTCCCAAATTAGCCATGTCCCAAGAAGTAACATTGGTTTACTTCTTTGTCCTAGAATAATGCAATCTTGTAAACTGATCACCCCCAGTTTTTTTCAGTCTCCACTAAGCTCTATTATGAAGTCAAGCGGTATACAAAGAGTGACTGCCTCAGAGAAACTATAACTTGTAAGCACTGTATCCAGATTAGCACTTAATTTATGTCTCATGTTTACTCATGTTCAAAAACTAAAACATTTTGGTTGAAACCATCCTTTTTAGTAGAAATAGTAGGTCACTTGCCATATTATCCAGTGATTTAGGTATATTCACTCCAGTCTTACACTGAAATTTGGGGGAGGATGGGGGAGATGTGTTTCGTCATCTAAGTACAGTTTGTTGCCTTTGAACCTTGGGTTATGGTGGAATTCAATTTAAGTTTAAAATGTTGGGAGAATAAATGCAAGCCTTACCCCTGGTCATTAAGTAGCTATAGCTTATTATTTTTGGTTAAAAAAATAACTTATATGCTGTGAAGCCCTGTCTCCACTGTTACTTTTTTGTGGGCAGGCTCCAGCACCTGGGAGCATAAGCATCTATAATTCCAAAATATAAAAACCTTTGAAATTCAATTTTTCCTCGCAGGTTTATAGCAAATATTTTCTGGAAAAACCTAAACCGTTTGTTCCATAAATATAAAGGCATTGACAGTGTTTATTTTTTTCTACGATATAAATATCCATACATTTTATAGCAGAAATAATAATTGTTTTGGAATAGGGGCCTCTCGTATCTCACTGGGGGGACTACTACATCAATAAGTTGTGTGTAACATCTTTTCTAAAACAAAATAACAAAAACAAATGTGAATTCAAAAACCTAGTGCTTTAAAATAAGGGGTGTTTACACTGGGCTCATTGGAGACCGAGCCGTTGTCTTTGGATATCTTTCATAAGCATGAGAAGCACGTATGTACATTATACAGGCAAATGTGATAATGAGATCCATCATGTTTTATTATCTAACTGTAGACATAAGCCAGTATATTATCATCAGCCATTACTAAATAGAATTTTTCCCAAGGATCTTCAGGTCATTCCTCATTAATTTGTCCATCACTATAGCCTTGACTTTTTTTTTTTTTTTGAGGCCATGAAAATTCATCTTATTTGTTTATTTTTATTTTTTAACTTACATCCAACTTAGTTAGCATATAATGCAATAGTGACTTCAGTAGATTCCAGTGATTCATCTCTTATGTATAACACCCAGTGCTCATCCCAACAAGTGTCCTCCTTAATTCCCCTTGCCCATGTAGCCCATCCCCCCCACAACCCCTCCAGCAACCCTCCGTTTGTTTTCTGTATTTATGACTCTCTCATGTTTTGTCCTTCTCCTTGTTTTTATATTATTTTTGCTTCCCTTCCCTTATGTTCATCCGTTCTGTGTCTTAAAGTCCTCATATGAGTGAAGCCATATGATAATTGTCTTTCTCTGACTAATTTCACTTAGCATAATACCCTCTAGTTCCTTCCATGTAGTTGCAAATGGCAAGATCTCATTCTTTTGGATTGCTGAGTCATACTCCTTTTGTGTGTATATATACCACCTCTTTATCCATTCATCCACTGATGGACATTTGGGCTCTTTCCATACTTTGGCTATTGTCGATAGCACTGACTATAGCCTTGACTTTAAAGAAGAGAGCATCAAAGTTTGGATGTCAGATAATGTGGCCATGTGGATGGTGATGATGGTTTCTCTCAGTCTTTCTCTGTTTTATTTATCTTTTTTTGACCCAGCAATAGCACTGCTAGGAATTTACCCAAGGGATACAGGAGTGCTGATGCATAGGGGCACATGTACCCCAATGTTCATAGCAGCACTCTCAACAATAGCCAAAGCATGGAAAGAACCTAAGTGTCCATCAACTGACAAATGGATCAAGAGATGTGGTTTAATCTATATATGGCAATGAGAAAGAATGAAATCTGGCCATTTGTAGCAGTGTGGATGGAACTTGAGGGTGTTATGCTGAACAAAATAAGTCAGGCAGAAAAAGACAGTTATCATATGTTTGCACGTATAGGTGTATTAGGAGGAACCTAACGGAGGACCATGGGGGAGGAAAAGGGGAAAAATAGTTGGGGAGAGGGAGGGAAGCAAACCATGAGAGACTCTTGAATATTGAGAACAAACTGAGGGCTGATGGGGGTGGGAGAGAGGGGAAGGGGGGTGATGGGCATGGAGGAGGGCACTTGTTGGGATGAGCACTGGGTGTTATATGGAAACCATATAAACTATGAAAGAAAAAAATGAAAAGATTATACAATTGAAAAAAAGCATTGCCACAAAACTAATAGAAAAGAAACCATATTTCTCAATTTTCACACTGGATTCCTATCAGTGCTACATGCAAACCTTGGTAGGGGTTCAGGACAGGAACATGTGTCAGATGTTTCCCCCCCCCCCCCATTCATCACTGTGATAATGGTTCTATCCAGCCTTTGTAAAGGAAAGTGACCAAATGACAAGTATTATCTCCTCCAGAGCAGAGATTAGGACAGTTATAATCACTGTTTATCTCCCTACCACCACCACCCACCACAGGACAGCTGCCATGCGCCCTACACTGAAACATCCACGTCTGGATGATTCTTTACTTTCTGGGGATCCATTTTAATGAGTCACTCAAAGTAGCTTAGCAACCCAATATAAAGTCAAATGCAAATTTACCAGTCTTCAAAAATAAATGAAAATACCTTAAGACAATGTATTCCAGGACGGTAAATGGGATTTTAGCTAGACATTTCTTTGTGCTTCTAAATGAAACACTACTTTAAAACACAGTGTGTTGAAAAACCTTACCTCCACCAAATATCTAAGTTGAAACATTTTAGTGGGCTTGGAAATAAGGTAACAATATTTAAGTGGTAGTTGCATAATTTCCTTGAACAAATTTAGAATTTGCATTGCTTGGTCTGTAAATGATGAAAGACCATACAAAATTGAGTCACACTACTAACAGTTGTGATTAAGACAGGGCTTTAGGGGCACCTGGGTGGCTCAGTCGGTTGAGCATCCGACTGGCTCAGGTCATGATCTCATGGTCCATGAGTTCTTGCCCTGTGTCGGGCTCTGTGCTGACATCTCAGAGCCTGAAGCCTGCTTCACATTCTGTCTCTGTTTCTGCCCCTCCCCTGCTCTCACACTGTGTTCTCTCTCCCTCTCTCTCTCTTTCTGTCTCAAATATAAATAAACATAAAAAAAGATGGGGTTTTAATGAGAAGGTATCTAAATAAAGTCTTTTTGTTCTTCTCACAGTGTGTTAAGCTGTTCAAGAAAAACTGAACTTTTAACATATCCATTAATGTTTATGTGTCACCGATACATTGTATAATGTAACTTGATAGTAATATCAGTACCCATAAACATCAAGGGTGTAGAACCCTGTAATTTTGAAATGATGAGTAGTTCCCAAAAGGTAGGATAAGACGAGAGAAATACAATTCATCATCACTTATTATTTACCAAGCACCCCCCTGTGAATGGCATTTATATTTCGTAGGAGGGACTCTGCTCTACAAGAACTAAAGCAAGAGTTCAGTGTCCAGGAAACAACAGCAACATAGTTTTCCTGCTATGGAACTGGACTGGAGGCATTGTAAATCCAAAC
Organism: Hyaena hyaena; assembly: GCF_003009895.1. Lineage (NCBI taxonomy): Eukaryota > Metazoa > Chordata > Mammalia > Carnivora > Hyaenidae > Hyaena > Hyaena hyaena. The sequence continues at coordinate 5,402,094 of NW_024080656.1, read as the reverse complement.
GCACATGCAGCAGTAGACATCTCGTGTTGAGCTAATGTTGAATATAAGCCAAGGCATCAAAAAGGATCCTCACAAAGTTATCTTTTGTGATGGTCTCTGTTCTAGTTGATTTTTTTAATAACAAATTCCTTGGGGGTCACCTGGGTGGCTCAGTTGGTTAAGCATCTAACTTCAACTCAAGTGATGATCTCATGGTTTGTGAGTTCAGTTCGAGCCCCACATCAGGCTCTGTGCTAACAGTTCAGAGCCTGGAACCTGCTTTGGATTCTGTGTCTCCCTCTATCTCTGCACCTCCCCTGCTCACACTCTCACTCTCAAGAATAAACAAACATTTAAAAAATATTTTTTTTAATAAATTCCTTGGGAGCTGGAGGAGTGGCAAGGCTGGGAAGGACTAGCTTTTGTGGAGTGCTTCCTAAGTGCCAGGCTGTGCTAGAAGCCATACAGTTCCTTGAATCCCCACCATTGGTTAGGGATTATCTTCCTGGTATGTATGAGATGACCAAGAACAGTTTGCCTGAGGCTCCTCAGCTAAAAAAGTAACAGACTCAGAATTAAAGTTAAGATTCCAAAGCCCATTCTCTGCCCCCAGTGATGCACTCCTTTCCCGAGAAAGCTTTCTTACTGCCCTTTGTTTTTGAACACTAGACATTAACTTGATGTAACTGCTGAATAAAAGGATAGCCTCCTATGAACCATTACAAAACAAAACCACATTATCTTATACATCTAACTTTCATAATAGGAAAGATAAAATTCTCACATCTGCCTTCTTAACATTTAATGTTATAATATTAAAATACTATGCATTTTAGAAGGCCAGCCTGAAACCTGGAAAATGTATTTGGGGGAGAAGAAGCTACATCGTGATGCATTGCCAACCTCTAGTTGTCTGTAGTCATTTCCATTTTAAACACCAGGTACTTCCCAGCACCCCATCCACAGTGCTCTGCTAACAAAATCAGACCACCTGCTGCTAACGTTGCTGACTTCCTCAAAGCAGTTACATGTTTTAGTGTTCCTGAGGGTCTCTGAGTCTGTAATGTTAGATCATTTTAAGAACAGAGCAGAAAAGCGACTCGAAAATTGGTCCCTTCTCATTCCCCATATCTGTTTATTTCACTGACAAAAACAAGTTTTACGACTATTTGCAAACCCACTGGAGTTTTAGATTAATTAGCTTTCCTGCCTTAATGTAGCTAATTCTCGGTGACAATGAAGTATGTCTAATAAGCACCGTTTACAGCATCCCTCGCCTTGAAAAATATGTGTGGAAGATAACTACAAATGTCAACATTGCTAAATATTTTACTTCAGCAAAAGCCTAAATGTTTCTGCAATTACAAGTTCATTCTGCAGAGGATCCTTTTTTTTTAATTATGATAAAAATTGTTCCACTTCAGAATTTCAGAAAATTTGGCAAAACACAGAAGTAACAGGACAACTTCACTAAAACTTTTATAGTGGGAAAAACACAAGATGGAAATTTTTCAACTGAGCCCATCCCAGTGATTAAAACAGAATTGCATAAACATTTGCTGTAGCTCATGTGGATTACTTAATAGCTCTTTACGCTTCTTATGTTCTTTGATATCAAAGCAAAGTCTTAGAAATCAACCACTGGAGAAATGGCATGATTGGGAGTCCTGGTGTGATGTTTAAAGTGCATTTCACAATGATTACTTGAATTCATTGATTTGACAAATAATTGGCTCCCTGCTGTGGGAGACCCCATTCTACATGCGGTGGAAAAAAACAGATGCGTTCTTTCTTACATTGTTGCTTCTAGGAGTTACATAATTAATTACGTGGATTTGTTTCTGTGGAGATCATTCTAAACGTTTATTGAAAAATAAATATTTTCCTTGTCATTTTACCTAGCATTATTTTCTGAAAGTAGTTTTGTTTCAAAATGAAATTAAGGAACACATTTCATACCATATTGAAGTGGGTAATGGAACTTTTCTAATTAAAATGTCTGCGAAATCTCTCCTTCATGTAACTTTTAGGATTTCTTTGCGTAACTAAAAAAATATTTTACACCGAAATATGTGCCAAGTAGGAAAAAGATAGAGTAAAAGTTTTTGTGATTCTAAAAGTGCCACGCTTAGTACATAGGTAGTAAGTCAACCGGGATTTTAGAAGTGAATGACGTTGCTGGCAGATATTGTATTTTGTGTGTGTGTGTTAACTGTGTTGTACAGGTTCTGTATCCCCATTTGACTTAAATATCACTAGGGGGTGGAGAAATCTTGTGGCTGGATTATTGGGAACAAAACTCTCCTTCGCTCTGGGAAAAACTGGCCTCGGATGTATCTAAATGCTTGAAATCTCATTTGCTATCTGAGAAAATGGGGTGAAAAGAATCACTAGACTACAGACTTCTCAAGCAATCTTTTGTTCAAGTCTAACTCTCTCTGGTGGTCCTGTGGGCACAGGGGGGCTCTGCCGACTTGATAATTCATTTCACACATTTGCACCTGGCCCACAGCCTCACGGAGAGGGCGCAACTGCTCAAGAACGTCTTTAAGAAGAACCACGTGAACTTGTACCGGTCCGAGTCCCTGCAACAAAATCTGCTCCGTGAGTATCTCAGTCTGATTTGTAAATAAATACTCTGCCATTGTGTCTGAGCATTTAGGAGAGCCATGTTTTGGCTTTTGGGATATGTAACTCTTTAAAATTAATACTGAAAATAAGTTTTGTGTAGTGACAACATGGGACATAAATGGCCAGTGTTTAGAGAAATGACCAGCGGACAAGACAAAGCATTTTAAAACCTGCTTTCGCTTGAAGAAATATTTCCACATGCCCCTGGCTTCCTTAAATCTTAAAAAGAACTAGTAAAATAAATCTTCACTCTTAAAAGCGCCCTCTGTATTGTTATCTTTTCTACTTGAACAACTTTGCAAGGGCTTTTTCAGCTTTCATGCGGCACAATGAAACATATATTTCCCCCTTCAGAAATATTTATGAATATTTAGGCTTGTAAGAAATTATTAGGTATCATGCCCTCTTAACATTTCAAGGATCTAAAAGAGAATATAATATATAAAGCCCTGTAGTAAATGTATTTGTGTTAGCCATATATCTTTTGTTTCATGTTGTTTCCACATGTAATTTATTTTCATTTATATATACTCATGTTTAATGCTTTTGCTTTTTTTTTACTTCAAGAGGCCTTTTCTAAAGATGTGACCCCCTTGGGGGCCATTGCTTATTCCCAGCCATGTTGGGGCATGAGTGAATTTACTTGTAAGATGCTAAGAGCCGAAGACAATGCTGTCCCAAGGAAGGAGACTACTTTTCCACCATTGGCAGTTACATGAGTTTATGTGTGTCTCCTCCTCGCTTTTATTCCTCCTTCTCGGGCATCCACCTAATGTGTGTAAATGCATGTGCCCACTTGACTGGACCCCCATGCCCTCCGGTAGCCAGGAAGCAACAATTGAATGGCTCCGCTTGGGTTTTGAGATGCTGTGAGGAAGACCGAGGGGGATCTGGGGGACAGAGTTCATAGAATCTCAGCTGACAACCTGCAGTCAGCCCATTCTTCCTGTTATAGCTGAGCCTGCAAAACACGTTAGAAATTCATGTCTTCCTGCACACTTTTGAGGGCAGGAGGGGTATGTGAGTTCCCCGAGGTTAGAAAATGAGTACTTAAAACTCAGAATAGAGATTCCCAGTGACTTCACGATGATCATTTCTGTTTCATCTCTAACTTACAGATGGGTATGCTTTCTCACAAGACGAGAATGGAATCGTGTCACAATCTGAAGTGATTAGAGCATATGACACCACAAAGCAGAGACCCGATGAATGGTGATGGGCAGGGCTCTCCTGATGCAAGGCTGGCTCTGCTAGGTCTCTAAGGAGAGCTCCCAGGTCTTACCAGAATCTGCTGACCAATTCCAGTCTGGTCCAAGGAAGGGAAAGTGGATCTGAGCTCATCTCATTGATTGATCTTCAGATTCATGTATATTATAGACGTAAGCACTGTGCAACTCTACTGTAACACCATCTCTTCCAGATTTTTTAAAGTATTCGCTAAGTCTTTGTAAGCAGAAATTGAAAATGACCTTGTATCTTGCCAGAATGCTTTCTTAAAACTGAGAATAGGTCAGTAGTCTTATACCATTACTCTGGGGCGGTAACTGACTCTCAAGTTGATTGGATACACCACAAGGCGACCAACCGTTAAAGAACTCTAAAATGGTAATCATTTAAAGGGACTCTTGATATCCAGACTTAGATTTCAGAAAATGCTGAAAAAAACCAGCACTCTTCTCTAAGGAACTGACTCACCTTACCGAGCAAAATTTCTAAATAAGACATTAATAAGTGTTTGTGTCAAAAATTGTCTTGATAAATGTTTGCCAAAGAAGTTCAATAAGTGTATTTCTCATTCAGTAGTCATTTGCCCAGAAACGTAAAAGAAAGTTTACCTCCAGTTCTGCTGTAAGAGCTGCATGCTTGACTTCAAATGGAAGAGTGATTTGCAAAAATGAGTATTTCAAGGCATTTGCTACTCAAATCTGTGATTTTGCACCTTTGGTCTTATAAATGCTTCTTTCTTGTCTGTCTTGTTTACCTGTTGAAGTTGGAGGGCACACGTGATAATGTGACTCTGTCATCATGATACTGATTTTTAATCTGTGTATATGTCTCCGTCATTTCTGATGAGGTGTCTCATCTAGATTTTTCTAAAAACTCTGGCTTCCTCTGAAGATTCAGTGATGTCATCTTGTCTTAACGTTTTCTCTCTGAAGAAGAATATGCTTCTATATTTATGTGAGATTCCCAGTGCTTCTGTCGAGGTGTTTGGAATATAATGTCGGATAAATGCATGGGCTTTTGTAATGTGCATAGGCTCGGCTTTTGTCCTGTGTTTTGGTTCTTTCTATCAGTTCCTGCTAGACATGCCTGCTGTCTTATATAGCACACCCTGTGTTATGGTGACTGCCCCTGTACTGAACACTGAGAATTACTTCACAGTTCACTTTTGAAACAGCTCTCCCAAATTAGTCACATGCTGCTAATTGGGACAAATAAGTAGTACATTTTCCCCATTTTAAAAACGCCGATTTTTCTCAAGCCTGTAGCTTTATATAGTCAGAGACAGTCTCCATCTCGAGTAGATTTTGCTGCTATGGTTTTAAGTGTATGTTCAGTTTCATTATTTTCAGCATGTCCAAGACATGTCCTAAAGATGCCCATTTCGGTACCAACAGTAAATGGTGAAGGGGCTGTTTAAAAACCACAACCAGTTTTCTATACTGTTTTTAAAATAATGGTTTCATTTAAAAAGAACAAAAAGGAACTCTAGTTTTCAGATACACTTCAGAGATGGAAGCAAACTTTCTGCCTTTTCTTGAGAAGCCTGTTTGCCTTTAAGTGGACCTATCAGCAAAATGGGTAGAACTTCCTCTTAAAAAAAAAAAGTCAACTAGAATTACGAAGAAAGGTGATTTGAGTTTAATAATGTCGCATTCTTTTTACCCTTTTTCTTAATCTAGCTTTACAATTAGGTTATACATCACTTCCTTCTCTGTATTTTTAGCTGTTTAGTTACAAGCATGCTCCCCCCATTTTCTGTAAATCAGAGAGGTTATAACACATACGTAATTCTAAGGGGAGCAGGGGGCTGATGTACTTTACTTCCTAGACCATTCCCATTTGGGGTTCAGATTAAGAAAATTGCGAATCGAAACATCTAGAAAGACCACAGGTGTTAAGGGTCTAAGATCACCTTCAAAATTCTGAAGTCACGGATTTTGTCTACTGAATGGATATTCAAAGCAGCTTTCCTGGGCCTCGCAGTGGTGATAGTGAAGGTCAAGCCACACAAATCCAAAAACAAGAATGAAGTACATCCCTCCAGAGAAACACTTCATAGCAATTACAGACCAGAGCTGCTTGGGTTTGCCTCCACCTCGTCAGTGGTATCCTTCTCCAAAATGTTAATAGCAAAATGAGATGAATATAATAGAACTGAATTTTCTGGCTTAAAAAAAATCGGTAAGTTTTATTTTTATCTTAAAACATGGATTATTTCTATGGAGCTCCTCAACAAGAGTAGAATAGAATACCCATGGTTAATTAACATGTAAGATCATGGTCTGAGGTATGGCTATTTTCTAGTCCTGTTTATGAATTATTAGGTCCATTCCTTCGCTTCTCGGGTGAGAGAGGGGTTCGGGCACAGGGAGTGCTCACCTTGGTAAGACTTAACACGCAGCATTACATTTGCAGAGACTTTATAGTGTTAGAAAAACCCTCTGATTTTTTTAACCATCCAAAGAGCAGGAAGAGAAACACAGTTTTACCAGGATTCAAACAAACAGCTGAAGTGACTTTTAACTTGTATTTTCTGAAATAAAGGACATATACTCTTCAATTAAAAAGTCCCCTGTAGGGATTTTGGCAGATGCTAACACCGTTGCTTTACAATGTTTACAATTCAGAAAATACTACTTACAGCAGAAAATCCTCATTCGTTTAACATTGAAAAGCTGGGAGTTGCTTCTTTAATGTTGAATAATACACAGTGATATTGAGCATGAACTTTCTAAATGTTTTATATATATACATATAAAAATAGATCGGTGTCTCACACCCAGAAAAATGCTATATGGCAGGAATTGTTAGCAGGAGAATGGTGTTTCTCAGGAATGTAGCAAATTTAAAATGATACATGTGCTGCCCATCCCCCAACCCCACTCCCCTCAGGATCTGATGTGAGCCAGCTTCAGCAGTGTTGCAAAATGAATGGGAAACCTTTTTCTAATCAAGTCAGGTGAACGTGTATTCTATTCAGTAATGTTATTTATTTACATGAGGTATAAGGTCATTGAATGGAGCCACTCATCCCTCTTAATTTCCAGGGGGAAAAGTGCATTCCAGAAATCAACTCCTATTCTGATCATGAAGTTTTATAATTCTGCATTCTATCATCAGATATGGACATCACATGATAATTTGTTCTGCATTGTGTGCACTGTACATCACTCGTAACTTCTCGTTGAAAATATTCTTTCAGGGAATGAGTGCAAGTCTGAAAGTAAAAGATTGTATATTTGTGGTTTTTAAATTATTTATAACAGTGTCCTAATTATTACCATGCTACATGATCATCAGTGTTTATTTTTGTGCAGTTGCCCAAAACCAGGATAGTTCCTGGTTCTAAAACTTATTTCATCAAATAAGTCTATAACCTTATAAATAACCATTTATAACATTTATCGGGAAAACACCCACCCCATTCACATCATGTGGACCAGATCTGTGGAATTCTTTTTGTAAATTAATGTACTACCATGCAATTCGGTGCCTAATAAATGCTTTTTAATGATGAACATTTCTATAATGCTTCTTTAAGAGATCATAATCTGATTTTTCTCACACTAAAATAACTGAAGTCACTTGTGAGACTTAGTTATACTTTGCTGCATTTTAATTAACCTTCAGTGGCTATTAAAATGGAATGTAAGTTAAACTTTGAAGGAAAGGAAATAAATGTTTTCCATTTTTCGTCTTGATTTATTTTCTGTATGAAAGCAGCTGTGTTTTTGATAGGTTTATGGTTTGCATGAATTAATATTTAAAGTGGTCTAGGCCAATGCATGGCTACTGCCGTAAATCTTGATGTTTATTTCTGCCTTATAAAATTCTATCATGGCCTACCTGGAATTCAATAGTCAGTGGACAAATTAATTGGTTCTCTGCACAACTTTTTTCTTTAATAAGTAAATTATTTTACAAACAAATTTGAAAAAATTAATTGCAACTTTTGTTTAGCTTGCTTCTAAGAACTTTTCTTAATAAAGCTCACAAAACTTCTCAGCAAATAAATCTCTCCCGTAAGGAGGAAAAAGAGCTAGATTTTATACATGCTTACTTTGAATTAACAGCAACTTTCCATAGGTAAATCTGCTCTTGCAAAAAACGAGAGCAGAATATTAAAAAATAATAAATATTTTTATGTTTCATGGTTCTATTCTAGAAGCCATAAATGCAGTAAATACTGTTTGCTGTTTATTTAGCTATTTCAAGCTTCATTTTTCACATTTTCAAGTTTATTAAGTTTTTTTTTAAAAACAAAGCAGCCTTGGGAGGCAGCTACTATGGAAAATTGCGGTTTGCATTAAAGGTAAAATAGTATTTTCAGCTCCATGAAAACCATTCCTGCCGAAACTGTTGTAGAAATTGTGAAGCTGCATGAGTGGAGAGCATTGAATCTGTGATTATAGTTTTCTCAGGTTTGTTTATCTCGATGTTCAATGCACTGTGTTTCATAAATAGTTATTAAAGTTGAGTAATATTCAGTTCTATGCAGTGTTGTGTGTCATTGGCCTTTTGTGAATGTGCATGTTTTAAATTGCAAATTTTAAACATTTTGTCCTCTAATTGTTATTAAAAATTAAATAAACCGTACGATTACATAAAGGAATTGTTGCAGTTGTAATTGCTAGTTTTAAAAACTATGTTGCTTTATAAAACCTTCAAAGCCACTGTAATTATAGTCTGAGAAGGTGTCTCCACTTAATGGTGTTTTAACATTTTGTTTACAACCCCAGTGATCTAGAAAATAGCCCTTCATTTTAATCCAACTAAAGGAAACATGAAGGGGGGGCAGCATATGAAGTCTGCTTTGGTACGAGGCGTGGTTAATTAATTGAGTACCCTCCCAAAAAACTTTTTAAATAATTCCTGAATTTTGAGTCTTCAGTCAGAAAAGCCCCCCAGGATTATCCCCATTACATATTTAAATCAGCCTACAAGTCAACAGCTAACTCATGGCTCCATCCTTTCACATCGGATGGATTTCTTAAATTTTCCAAACCCACCCAAGTTGTTAAGTTCATGAGAAATGGCCACATTTAGCCTGTTACATAGGAAGGAAGTAACCAAAAAAATGTTTAAATTGCCTTGTGAGACGAAAGCACGAGAAACACTGGGTATGGGGACGGTGGGCTTATCAAAAACAAGTATCTTTTGGTAAAAGAGAAATGGAAGCAGCGATTTCGTCAACTGCTGTAATAGGATTCTTTCCCAGAGAAACACTGAGGGAGCAGTTTGAGAAGCCTCTGGTTTTACGAGCGAGCAAGCGAGCGAGCGAGCGAGGGCTGAGGGCCGGCATGCGCCTGGCTGTGGAGGGCCCACTTCCTCTCCCTCGCTCTTTCCAGGGCCGGGGACGGCCTGTGGGTCTCCCAAGCAAAACCACAGCAAAACAATGTGGACAGAAAAGGTACCTGTGAATTATGTGAAACGATTTTCACATTTATCCCCATGCCCCCTTGAAATATGCGTGGACCCGTGTGCATCCGGACCCTGTGGTTTCAGATGCTAAGACTCCCTAAATACTAAAGGACGCAGCAAACTTGAAATAGCATTCTCATAAATTCAGTGTGTCATCCCCATTTAAAGTTTGCTTCTGCGTGCCTGTGGCGTCTCTAACCTCAGCTTCCATTTTGGTAACACAGAGCCACTCATTCTAATGAAAGATCTTCCTAACCTGGATAATCTCATTAAGAGGCTAGTCAGATTGTTGGAAAATATGAAATCTGTTTTACCATTGTTTTTATTGCATATGCAAACTAGAATTTCAAATAAGAATTCTGTCAGAATAACTGCATTAATAACTAATTGCAATTTTAAAACAGCCATATACATGTCAAAATATGTCAACAGTTTGTCTCCTTGGTAGTTTAATATATCTTTAAATTCTTGTTTTTCCTGAAGGTATACTAAGTAAGTTTTTTAGGTTATGCAAAGGTAAACAGATCCCAACCCAATGAACTGAATCAAATTCCTAACTGCTTATATATAGTTTCAGGAACCTTTTTAATTATCTCATTTTAGAAATCGTATGGATTTAAGCCAGTCTGGCAAATTCTCCACCAAATGGAATAACACCAAGAAAAAGTAAATAGGCGGGGAAAATAAGATGGAACAATCTATCCATTTGGACAGTTAAAACTACAATCTGTTGGCTTTAAATGAGTGATCATTTTAAAGCAAATTTATTAAATACATTTTTCTAAAGCAGATGATAAGATGTACAGCCCGTGAATACCCAGTGGGGTGGGAGAGTGCCCCATCCCCGGCAATAAGGGGAAGTTGCCCAGGTGACAAAAGGGGTCATGGATTTTCACGACTAACTCCATCAACCAAGGAGCCATTTTCTCTGTTCCCTGCACTCCAATCAGCAGTTACATCTGCCTCTCACAGTACTTAGCCTTTTGTTTCTGTTCTGGGGTATTTCATCTGCTTTCTATTTTATCATTAATTTACAGCACAGCTGGCTCCACACTAGAATGCAAGGGATTGGAGACAGTGACTCTAACTTCTTGTTTCTCAGGATAACTGAGCAATAACTTACCACTAATATGTCCATTTTACAAATGAGAAAACTGAGGGGGCACCTGGGTGGCTCGGTTAAATGTCCGACTTCTGCTTAGGTCATGATCTCATGGTTTGTGGGTTCGAGCCCCTGCGTCGGGCTGTGTGCTGACAGCTCAGAGCCTGGAGCCTGCTTCGGATTCTGTGTCTCCCTCTCTCTCTGTCCCTCCCTCACTCACACTCTGTCTCTCTAAAAAACAAATATTTTTTTTAAAAAAAAGGTTTTTTTAATGAGAAAACCTGAGACATGGTGAAGCGGCCCAAAGTCAGCTTATAAGTGACAGAGCCAGAAAACTAAGCCAGACGCTATAACTCCAAAATCCATGCTAGATTATCTAGTCTCCCGAGTTTCTCACGTGTAAAGGGAGATGTTTGTCATCTAGCATTTCTATTCATGCTTTATAATTAATTCTGTGTTTCATGCCATAGCACAAACTCTACCGACTATTACAATCCCCTCTCTCCATAGGATTTGTACAATATTACACAATAACTTTTTCCCCAATAGATTTTCTGAAAAGTAGACCTTCTAGAAATTCTAGAATTTGCATTCCAGTGAGAAGGGAGCTGTGTACTTATGTGTCATAAAGAATGTAGAATCTCAAAGCAGACTGCCTGGGTTCAAATCTTGGCTCTGCTCTTATTGTCCGGCCTTGGGCACATTGTTTGTTTAACCTTGCTCCTTTGATTTCCTCATCTGCAAAACAGGCAAGATAACAACCCTGACTTCAGGGGTGTGAGGATTGAATATTACAATTCATAAAGACGCGAAACACATGTGGTGCTTAATAACTGTTACCTATTATTTGCAGAAGTACCTTTCAAAGTGTAGAACTTCCATTCTTCAAAATAATCATGGTTTTAGCATGTTTAGACTCTAATTCTTGGTGAAAGTAATAAAGCATTAATCACCCAGATTTCCACCGTACTCTGGTGTGGTGACAGACTGTGGTGAGACTCTCTTTGGAAATTTCAGGTAATTTGACATGACCCTGGCTCTCTATGCTTTCTAAAATGAAGATGTGATCAAGCTGCTTTCCCTCATGGACATCGTCAAGGTTCCCCTTGTGTGCGGTGTATATCCGACCACTATAGTTTTCAAGATCTCTGATGCTGACCCTGCTCATCTCTTCACCCTCACTCTTTGGATTGTCTAGTTTCCAGAATGTTCCTTTTTCTTTTATGCTGGTGGGTGCTCCTCTGCCTTTCTACCAATTCTTTTCTTTGCTTAAAATGCTCTTCCTCTCATTCCTAGCACTGTTCTCTGCCTCCCGCACCCAGTCTTCCTCCCTCAGATCCCATTCATCCAGAGACCCAGGTCCAGTCTCAACCCCTCCAGAAGAGCGAGGTGCCCTTTGTATGTGCCACCAGGGTGCTCTACTCGTCCTCTGTCATTGCAGTTACCAGAATGAATTCTGTGTGTCGGTTTGTGGGTTCATCTTCCCCTACGTGGCTGTGAGCTCCTGGAAAGCAGGAAAGATAATGTGCTTCTTTTATAGAGCATCTGTACCGTCTTATCACGAGTACTTGCAGTCATGCCTGGGTCCGTGGAGATAGTGGCTTTTTGAATCAGACCTGCATTTTATTCATCTTGATAGCCCCAACCCTGTAGCACAGTCCCTCACCCAGAGGTGGTGTCCAGGAAATGCTTGCTGAATGGGCTGTATCTGGAAATCTGCTGTAGGATGGCCCAGTTGTCTTGGGTGTGTAAATAATAATAACATCAGCTACATTTGGGTCAGAAAGAAGTCCAAAGACGTATACTCTATGTCAACAAGTAGATGGGATGTGATTTGATTCAGTGTCACTGAGTGCCAGGTTACAGTGAGGACACAACGTCTCCGTATTTTAAACAGCTTGTAGCCCATTAACTTGATTGATCGGCACACACCGCTAAGGAAGAGAAGTTTGCAGATGTGAACTTTCTGAATTCCTTAGCATTATTTTGCTTAATGGAACTGCAGAGGGATGGCAAACAGAAGTACAGCCACTAGAGAAGGCTGACAGGCTGGATAGTTTTCAGTGGAGACAGTTCTGCCCTCTAGAGGACGATGTGGAATTGCGTGGGCACAGCTGTGATGGGGGAGGGGCAGGTGTATTGTGGGTATTCATCAGTGGGTCTCTATTTTAACAGAGATCCTACAATGCATAGGTTAGTCCACCCAACAAAGACTTGGCCATCGGTGGCGTGACTTTGGGATGTCCCCTCTTTCCTTTAGGTGGAAAAACCTAATCCTATTTTACCTATAAAGTATCTTTTACACTGCTTTAATAGACACTGAATTTTCCAGATACATAAGTACTATGAAAATCAAAAGGAGATCAGACCTTGCTTTGTTTGGAAAAATCACATTAACAGCAATAATGCAACTAGGGTGTGTGAATTGCCAGTCTAGCAGACCTGTGTCCGTCTGGATTTGGAGCTGTCATATTTCCGAGATTCTACGTAGAGGTTCGAACTTGAGACCTTTGTTAGGTCTACTGAAGCTGTTACACTTTGAAATTATTTTCCTTATCTTTCTCCTAGATACCATCAAGACATTGTATTGACTTTTAAAAAGTGTATCCATAAGTGATTAATATTACTTATAAATTTCATTTTAGGATAGATAAAGGGATGGCACAAAATATTGGTTCTAAGGAGAGCTCACTGGGCCCAAGAGAGTTGACAGTCATTGCTCTGGAGACTGAACTGGGTTTCATGCTTTACTCCACAGTGGATTTCATGCATGGAAACATCAAAACTCCAAAGCAGGTGTTCCTTGCTGTTTCCATCTGGGTTTACACAAAGCTCCAGGACTGACTGACTGTGCAACCTTGGGCAAGTTACTTCACTCCTCCAAGTCTGTAAAATAGGAATTATAATACCTCCCTGTTTGAAGTTGTTTGGAGGATGAAATGAATTAGTGCATGTAAATATTTAGAATAGTTTTTGGCTCATAAGAGCCCAGTAGAGATTAACTTTTAAAATATCAAAGGAGCAATATATAACAAACACGAATAAGACCAGTCTCATGAAAAAGGAGTGTGAGCCAGAGTGCGCTCACAAATGTTTATCCTTCTACTGTTCAGCCTTTCCTCTTTCCCTTCTTGCCTCCCTCCCAACCCACCCACTTTCTTTCTTTCATTTCTTAATGATTTGGGGCAATATGAGATATCTGAAAACACCACTTTTAGTCACAGAAGAAAGCAGAGGACCAGAGGTCAGGGCTGGGCAAAGGCGCCATACTGTAGACCTTGTTTCTTCAGCTAGAACGCAAAGGGATAAGGCCAAACAAGTCTCTTAGGTCAGAATTCTACCTCTAACTAGCTCTTTGTAAAAAGAACTATTGGGGAGCATGGGTGGTTTAGTCAGTAAAGCGCCTGACTCTTGGTTTAGGCTCAGGTCGTGATCTCAGTTGCGGGTTCGAACCTCATATTGGGCTCCATACTCACAGTGTGGACAGTGCAGAGCCTGCTTGGAATTCTCTCTCTCCCTCTCTGCCCCTCCCCAGCTCTCGCAATAAATAAATAAATAAATAAATAAACTATTGAGGGGTGACTGGGTGGCTCCATTGAGCATCTGGCTCTTGATCTCTGCTCAGGTCATGATTCCAGAGTCGTAGGATGGAGCCCCATCTTGGGCTCCACACTGACATGGAGCCTGCTTAACATTCTCTCTTTCCCTCTGCCCCTCTTCCCATTTGCTCCCTCTCTCTCTGTCTCTAAAATAAAATCAATTATAAAAAGAGTTATTGAGGGGTGTCTGGCTGGCTCATCCAATTAGAGCATGTGACTCTTGACCTCAGGGTCCTGAGTTCAAGCCCCACTTGGGGTATAGAGCTTACTTTTAAAATAAATAAAAATAGTTGATTTTTAAAAAAATAAGAAAAAAAGCTATTGAGGGTCACATATGGTAGCATGAATTCATATAAACCTAGGTTCCCAAACAACACGCACGGGGACCAGGTAGGTAATAAAACTGAGGGAGACGGGCCAGGTGGCGGAGACCAGGCAGGAGGCTGGTGAATGACAAGTGTCTTGTCTGAAGAGGGCTGGCCTGGCCCCGTGGCAGTACAGGAGCCTCAGCGCCACATCTTCATGTTGCAAGAAGCCAGAAATCCAGATTCTTCTGAGAAATGTCCCCATTTTTAAATCTCTAAACACTTACTTCCTTTGCTGCTTTTCACAAGCCCTGATGCAGAAAATAGCTCTTTAGTGTAAAGCAAATTCAGTGTAGGATTTTTAATTTCACAATATGAAGTGTTAAGTAAAAACATTTTCTTTTATTGAATAGCAGAGCATATCATTAAGAAGATAAAATGAAGCACTTTGATCTAAAATTTCAAGTAAAGTTCACAAAAACTTAAGTACTTTATTTATTCTAACCCAGCAGGATATATGTCCAAATGCGTAGTCATCAGACATGGAGTTGAGTGGCACGTAAGATATGTAATAGGAGGTGATTATTACCAATAGATGGACTTGAACGCCACAGTTATTATTAACATAAAAAATTTCAGTGTGGACTACTAAATAATTAGTACCGTCAATGTGGTAAATACATTAAATTACAAATCTTTACATTTGTACAGAACTCATTTTACAAATAAATGTTTTAAGACTCAGCTGCTCAACTTTCATTTAAACACTAAATGTGGTTGAACAAAAAGTCTGCAATAAATATTCCCTCGGGTGGGTGGGGGAAATGCTTTTACATAAGATCTGTTTACAATGAATAGCTGAGTAAATATTTAAAATTTTAAACTCCTCATGTGGTTACTGAAATCTTGTATTCTGCAAAAGCTCTTATATTTTAAACAAGATTTAATTATTAATTTTAAAAGTACCTGTTCTCAGAATGCTAACATTATTCATGGTTAGCTTGCTCCGAAAAATCATAAGCAGGTTGCTTGCTGTCCCTTCGGGTTGCTTAGTTGTTAATTTTTTTTAAGAGAAACTTCAATAATTACTATCAGGTGTTTTTCTTTGCTTATTTATATATACAGTTGTATTAAGAGTCACTAAACAACTCAAAAGAACACATAGACCTTTTCTAAACATTATAGCTGAGTTGTCTAATTAATACACTTTCAGCCAATTTGCAACTTTAAAGTCGAACTGGTGCCTATTTTGAATAAAAGTAGCAAAAACTGAAATGTAATAATCACCATGTTTGCAAGGCCAGAAAGCAATTCTCTAACACACGCATTTTGTGATTGGAGCTGGGAACCTTAAGACTAAGAAGGTGCTGTGTTTTCCCAGCACATTCCTCCATGACATCACTGGGTCCCAGGGAAATACCCCCAGAAATACTTGCAGCAATGGCGACAGCGCTCCACCTGTCTGCCATCGTGCTGTAGGGTGCATTTATCCCTGGGGCCTGTCAGCTGGAACTGAAGTCCGGGCAGCTCTTCGCAGGCAGCGGGGACTCCTGCTGGAGTGGGTAAGCGAAGTATTGGGGTGACACCAGGAAACCGGATGGCTGGGTCAGATGGATCGGGTGGCCCGTGGTATAAGGTGGGGGCGGTGAGGGCACCAGGCAGCCTGGCTCTGCTCTGGCAAAGGAGAATCTGCGAATAGAGCCCCCCGTGGAGCTGGAGCTGGTGGCCGTGCTGGACTGCCTGGAAGGTGCCCTGAGGCTTGTGGAAGTCAAGATCATGGGCAGGGTCTCCGTCTGATAGCTGCGGAGTGAGAAGCGGATTGGCTGCTGTGAGGGCTCCTTGGGTCTCAAGCAGGTGCAGCAATAAATAGCCACTAAAGAGCCCAGGATGATGAAGGCAATGAAGATGGAGCCAACGATCAGGAAGGGAACGTAGACGGGCTCTACAAGGTAAAAGAAAAGAAAAAAAAAAAAAAAAAAAAAAGACATACATAGATGTTTGGACAAGAGTCTCCCAAACTCCAGGCACCTTTCGGGTGGGGGGTAAGTGTCTCAGTATGACCACTGTTGTCAGCCCAGCCTCTCAGAGCTGGTAACCTCTAAAGTGCCAACTGAGTTGACCCAATATTCTTGCTCCTAGCGGGGAGGAAGCAAACTGATACTGTAGCCTCTGTTAGCAATTAGCCATTATATTGCACATCTGGAAGTCAGAAGGAACGGAATCTACCCTCCTGTTCACGCACTGAAGGGAGGGAAAGGGTGAGTTTTTTGGTTACCGTAACTTCTGGATTTAAATCCAGGTTTTTGGTAGTTTTATCACAGTGGGGCACTTAGGGCTCTGACCCATCTCTGAGGCTGAAAATTCATCTCCCATCCAAGAATCTCCAATCCAAGCAAAGAGAACCAGCCCTCCATTAGGAGACTATGGAAAGAACCATATAAAGAAATCCATGGGGCACCTGGGTAGCTGAGTCAGTTAAGGTCCAACTTCAACTCAGGTCATGATCTTGTGGTTCATGAGTTTGGGCTGTGTGCTGACAGCTCAGAGCCTGGAGCCTGCTTCAGATTCTGTGTCTCCCTCTCTCTCTGCCCCTCCCCACTCATGCTCTGGCTCTCTCAAAAATAAACATTTTAAAAAATAAAAATAAATGTTTTAAAAAAATCCATAGTGGATTCCAATGAACTGTGTCTGTGATTGCATCATAATTTGTCATCTCTGGACACTTCTTCCTGGAAATGATTTGGGATGCCCACTCCAGCTGTCACGCCTCTTCCCTTCAATTTCCACCCAAACTCTGGGAAGGTCTGGCCAAACCTTAGATCATGAGGTAGCTATTGGTGTTGGTGGCCCCCAACTTTCCATGAGGGCATCCTTCAGTCAGAGCAAACCCATTTCCTTCTCTCTGTGCACAGCAGACATAAAATCTCCTACCCTTGAGGCAGCCTTGGAACATTCTCCAAGCATCTCCCCAGTCTGATAGAGCCACCTCTGGATGCAACCTCCAGCTTGAACAGAGAAAACTTGCATTAAATTAGGACCCTACTGTGTGCCTGGCTCCTTCTTATTTATGACCTGATTCAGGTCTCCTGGACATTCAGTGAGGTGGGCATGGGACTCTGTTCTCCAGATGTGAAAACATACTCATTTTCGACCTCCCCAAAGACACACAAGCAGTGACTGACAAGTAACTATTAACCCCGAGGGTCTGGGGGATTCCTAGGTGTAAGCTCTACCATCTACAGCCCCTTCTGCCATGATTAGTAGCACCCTGGGGAAGGCGAGGGGGACATAACTGACTAACCACTTACTCTGCACTGTGCTAAGTGTTCATACACTCTCACTTAATCCACAGTCTGTCTCCTCTGAGCGCATTATAAGCATTAAATTTTTTCTTAAATGTTTACTTTTGAGAGGGAGACAGAGTGGGGGAAGGGGAGGCAGAGAGAGAGGGAGACACAGAATCTGATGCAGGCTCCAGCCTCTGAGCTGTCGGGCACACAGTCGGAACTTACAAACCCTGAGATCATGACCTGAGCTGAAGTCGGGTCTTAACCCACTGAGCCGCCCAGGCGCCCCAGTAATATGCGCGTTTTCAAGTTGAGGAGAGGCCCAGCGAGTTAACTAACTGGCCCAAGTTACCCATCGGGCAAGGGCAGTCACAAGCCAAGGTCCCTGAGATTTCGGCTGCCCCCACCTCAGGGAGTGTGGATGCTGCCCTCTCTCCCTCTGGCCTGGGCAACAGAGCGGAGCCGGGAGGCCCAGGAAGGAATCCCTCGCTGCCGACTGCGTTCTTAAACTCTGTGCAGAGAGCAAGCGGGTCCCCCAGGGAGAGTGGAGTCAAGCCAGAGGAAAGAGTGTGTGTTTTTTATTTTTTTTAACACACCAGGCTGGCCTAGAATTCCCTACTTTCCCCTGAGCATCTTTTCTCCAGAACCACTTCCCCAATCCACCAGAAATCCAATTCCTTGAGAGTATAATGGGGTTCTAAGGCAGAGCAGGCCCCCTTTCCTCTGGGTCCTTACTCTCTTGGCGGGTGGGGTTGGGGCGGAGGGGGGACTCCGGGCACCATGAATTCTCTTTCCTGGGGACCTTCTCGTGCCGCTTCAGACCTCCGCTGTGGAGTTCTGGGGTGTCCCCCACTCTTAGCTCCGCCCGCTCCCCGGTTTTCCGGCCGAGAAGACCATCGCCCCAGCTCTAACGGGTTTCCCTGACGTTCCCATTCAGGTGGAAAGCTTTTTTGCTTTCTTTCTGTCTTTCTTTCTCTTTTTAAGGTGTAAAGTTCCTGCGCTGCGGTCTTGATTTATTCCGCTCTGAAGTGAGCGGAAATTTGACCCGTGTTTTCCGACAGAAGAATAGGGGGCGGACAGCCCCTGCGACCCTGGTTTCTAAATCTCCACCTCGAGGACCTGGGCATTTCTGAAAGGCGTGACAATAGGGGGTGGGCCGGAGAGGGTAATTCGATGCAGAGAAATGAAAGGAAGTCGGGAGAACCAGACAGAGGCTTAGGAAAGCTACCAAAGATCCACCAAAAACAAAAACAAAAAAGGGGGGGGTGTAAACGTGGCTGGAGTTCCTTAGCCCTGCGGGGCTGCAGATGAGCGCTCCGCGGGAGTTGCGGCCCCCGCCCCCGCTTCCCCAAGCTCCTGAAGGGACCCGGGCGCGCGATGGGGCGCCCCCACCGCCCTGGAAAACCGCAATCCGAGCTGGCGCTGTCCCGGGAGCTCTTCCCCTGACCTCGCGCGTTCCCGAGAGCGCCCACTGTCTTGCCCGGGGTCGACGGGTGCAAGCCCTGCGGTCCTCGCCGTCCCTCGCAAACTTTCCTCGCGCCGACCCGTGGAGACCGCGTGCGGCGGGAATCGGGACTGCAAAGGAATTAGGGCTCCCGACCCGAAACGCGACCACCTGCTCCTGCCTCGATGCCCCCAACTTGGCCGCTCCCCCGCGCGCAGCCCCAGGGCCGCCTGGGGCGCGCACCCGGCTGCGGGCGCCGGGCGGAGGCTGAGGGCCTGCACTTACGCGCGGTGACGCCCGGGTGCTCCAGCTCGCCGCGGTCGTTGGTGCAGCTTCCCTGCTCCAGCCTGGCGTCGGCCGCCGCGCAGCAGTAGCGCAGCGCGCAGGAGCCGCAGCAGATGGTGGCGTCCAGGGTGTCGAAGTCCTCCGGGCACTGGAAGCCCTCGTGGTAGTTGCCCTGCACGTCCACCCAGCCGTGGCAGTATTCTCCGGACTGCTGGGCGCCCGCCGGGCTCCAGCGCAGCCCGCCCAGGAGAAGCCAGAGCGCCAGCAGCGCCCCCATCGCCGCGGGACGCCTGGGGCGACCGGGAGGGGACGCTGCCGGAGAGCCGAGGGCTGAGCGCCTAGGGGCCGCCTCCCCCGGGGCGCGGCGCGGGCGGCTGACCCCGGCGCCCGAGGCCCCTCTGGCGGGGGTTAGCGGGGGCCGAGGAGGCAGCAGCGGCTGAGCGGCGGGCTCCGCAGGCCGGGGGTCTGCATGGTGCGCGGGGTCGGGAGGGCGAGGGCCCGCGGGAGGCGCCGGCAGAGGCTGCCGCTGGGGCCGCGGCTGCCGCCCTTCGCTGGTCTCATACTGCGACCCGCGCGAGGGGCGCGCCGAACCCTCGGCCGCCTCCCTCCCCGCTCCTCAAGGGAGCCACCTCGTCCCGGGCGGGCGACCCCAGCGCCGCACAGCGCCCCTCCGTGTGGCCGTCGCCGGGTCCCGAGCGGAGCCCGAGGGAGGAAGAATTCGAGATCCCCACGTGCGGGCGCCCGGGACTCGCGGTCCCTCCACCCCCGCCCCTGTCTGTCACCAGAGCAGGAGTCAGCCGGCCGCGGCCAAGTACAAACGGCCTCCCGGTTGCTGACAGCTCTGCCTGCAAGGCGTCCTTTAAAAAGGAAGAGGGAGGGGGAGACGGCGAGGTTAAGAAAGAGTCCGCCCTCCCGGGTCGCGCCGCTGGAGCTAATCACCGCGGGGGCGGCGCGGGCTGCCGGTCCTCTGGCGCTTTCTGGTTCGTGCGCCCCCCTCCGCCATCCCGCCCCCCCTGCCCCCGCCCCCCGCGCTCCCCCAGGACTGGGCTCTGGACGTGCGGGAATCAGGCCTTCCCCCACACACACACCCCAAGTCGCGCTCGGCCCAGAGAGCTCCGCACAGGGAGGCGAGGGCTGCGGTTTGTGCCGCCATCCACGCGCGCTGGGCGCGGATGGGGACGCGCGGTGGCGCGTACGCGTGTAGTGACAAGCGGGCGCGGCGACTGAGCTTCGTCGAAGCTTCCGTCGCCTGTTGCACAGATGCGGACTCGACCCTGGGACACCTGTTCTAAGGGCTCGGAAAGGGCAACGTGATTTTAAGGGGCCGCCAACATTTGCGCTTAGCTTTCCACCTAAGAGTTTCCATTTCTAAGAGGAGCGGCACGTTTTCACAACCAGACACACACGCGCACTTCCCCCCAGCCCCCCAACCTGCGTGCCGGCGGGTGAAGAATCACCGGTCACCTCCACCAGCCGAGGGCAGCTCCAAAACTCTCCGAAAGCACGACTTCGTTCACGCCCACAAAGGAAATAAAAGAACAGAATTAATGATAACTGAGCAGATCTGAACTTCTGTTCGGGCAAAGAAACACATTTATTTAAATGATGTGTCCCCTGTGTGCTATTTTCGGGGGCACTGCTCCTTTCGCGGCGTAAGTGCCTTATGAAACTGGTGTTATGTGAAACCTAGGCTAAACTCAGGCATTTATTTTTACTGCATCCTGAACTTCCTCTCATCGTTTACTGGTACGTGTGAATATGTTCCACACGTATCTCAACCTATTTGTCAAGCACTCGGAATGTCCTTGTCACTGATTTAGACGTTGGCAAGTTGAGTGAAACAAAAGAGACAAAAGTTTGCTGTGCACCAGCAATAAAAAGTGTGCGGTCGAAAGCATTTACCACGCCCGCAGTTTCCCCATGGTCGACAGTCGGTTCAGAGAAGCTTTCTTTTTTAACATCCAAGTTAAAGTATATTCTTGGTAAACAATTTCTTCTGATTTCTTCCTTTAAATATTGAGATCAGCAGTTCGTTATGAAAACGTAAAAAATAATGCCCAACGTTTCTGATGGTAAGTAGGACTGTGTAAATATCTAACTGTATTGCTGTCTTAGAAATAGATATTGCTTGGGGCAATAATAAGCTATTAAGTAAAACCAAATTAAGGTCAGGCTTTTATCCACAAACAATGGGACAGTTTTTCTTGACTTAAAGATACTGAAAAATTGTTTTTGCCCAAACTTCTTGGGTACCATGTTTTTATTTACCAAAAAAAAAAAAAAAAAAAGCCTTGCCAGACTTCAGGTTCGTTTGTTTTTTTAATTGTGTGTTAGGAGTGTTGTTTGGATTGCTCAGGATATATATATCCTGAGCAATTAAGTGAAAAGGTCATTTAGAACCACAGCAAAAGTGAGCTCCCGTGATCATAATAAGACGATAAAACTACAAAGACATGTTTACTGCTAATAACTTTCCCAGAACCACACCTCTTTATATTATTTTTGTTAAATTTAAAGGAATTCCATTACATCACAACTGAGAGGAGTTCTGCAACAGCAACGTTTGCTAGTCCCCCAAGGGTCAAGTTTCTCTCATTATCCAGCTGTTCTTTGATAGCATTAATATTTTAAGGAGTGATTTGTTGGCGCTTACCTCCCATTAATTACATTCCCTGTACCACAGTGGGATTCTTTTCCTTAGGACACGAACTATAATTAATTCCCTCATTCAAAGCTCCTGTCTATTTGACTTATTTAGAGGGCATTTTACTCAAATTTAGTTGGATATTTACTCATGGAAAATAACCAAACCTTCGAATTACTTGATACTCCATACATCTGATGTGTGTGAATATTAGAGCAACTATGTGCCACGCTTTCATATCTAGATCCAGGTGCCTTACAGCAATCAGCTCAGAGGGTGTGCCGGGGGCCGGGGGTGGGGGGGTGGGGGTGGGGGATGTGTTTGGTTCTTTGTCATAAAAGAACTCCTCAAATTTACACTGAAAAATTTAACTGCAAAAGTGAGGTTCTCAAAATGCTCTTTGTGAATAGTAAAAGAATACACATTTTTTAAACATCCAATTTTTCTGTTATTCTTTAATAGAAGAGGAGGATTAAACTGTTCTCATAGACCCCCCTTGAAGACTCTAGAGGGAAGACATGGAGATGGAAAATAAAATCTATACCATCTGGGGTATTATGTGGAGGTTTGGGAAATTCTATATTTTTCCTTATCTCAGTAACACAAATTCCATATTTTGGTGAATAACACAATCATAAGGGATCATTTCCTCAGCCTACATTCTCTTGCGGCCCTGCCTCCAGGAAATTCTATAGGAAATGAGTTAAATGATATGACGTCTGGAATTTGCTTTAATAAACACCAGTAAAAGAGAAAGAAAGAGTGAAGGAGGGAGGGAGAGAAAAAGAGAGGGGAGGGAGGGAGGGAGGGAGGGAGGAAGGAAGGAAGGAAGGAAGGAAGGAAGGATGAATAGAAGAAAAGGAAAGATAAGATAAAGAGAGGGTAGGGGAGAAATGGAGAATGGAATATGGAACAGAAGAAACTGAGACACAATTGTAAACTGTTCATCATTGCAGATGCGTGAAGGGCACTTATAAACTTGAATTGCAATTCTTTCTATTTTTATGCATGAAGAAAAGCTACATATGCAAGTGCTCTTTTCTTTTTAATTGATAAGAATTGATAGCAGCATGAAACTATCACTGGGTCACACTTTTAAACTTTGTCTTGTTTCCTTGTCTTTGTTTTATAGTCTTTAGAGCAGAGTCAAAGATTTGAGAAAAGCAAAAGCAGAGAAGTAAAGAAAAAGAAGGCAAAATGAATGCATCGGAAAGGGTGGGAATCAAAATGTACTAGGAAAGGAAGGAGACGAGGCCGAAGGAATGCAGAAGTGAAAAGTAAGTAAGTCAGTAAGTAAAAAGACAATTCACTTTGGCTACAGAAATCCTTTCCAGATCATTTGCATTGGATCCAGGAATAAAATAGAAAACAGAAAGTGCTCAACCTTCCCTTGAGTTCCTTCCTGAAGTGACTTCTTATCTCCTACCTGCCTCTAGTAACTTTGCCCAGGACTTAATGGAATTTTCTTCCTTGAATCACTCACTATAAATCTCTTATTCCACAACCCTGTCAATCTGTCCCTAGGAATCTGCTGTAGCACATACCCACCCCTAGAGAATAAATAGTGCGGTGCCCGGAAGGGGACTCCCGGTCCCCAGCTGATCCTTCCACCTGCCCGTGTGCTGGCTGGCCTCACAGTCTTCATTTAGGAAGAGGAGATTGGACCTAACGCCCTTAGAATAGTGTTTCTCAAACCATAAGGTGCATAGGAATCACCTGGGGAGCTGGCAAAAGTGTAAGTTTTGATTCCCAGGGTCTACAGAGGGGCCAGAACTTTTGCATTTCCCAAAAGCTCTGGGCTTCCTCTGCCCTTGCCCCCACCCACAGGGGAAGGAATGACTAGAGCCAAAGGGACCAACCAAAGCCCATTTCCCCACTTTCTATATCACGCTCTGGGCCTTAAGATACCAGCATTCCCTCCTCAAACAGATTCAAGCTTGCCTCTACGGTTCACAGAAGCCACTTCCTGGTCATAAGTGGTTCTAGGGCCAGGCGGTTAAAAACGTGTAAACACAGGCTAAGGTGTCCAAATCCATACAGGAGAGGCTCCCTGCGATGCAAGATGGAGTCTGGGGCGGGAAGGAAGGGGCAGGAAGGGGCAAGGCAGACCAGGCTGGTGGCCTCCATGTCTATTCTTTTCCCAGCTCACCCATGTTAGAGTGGGCCTCGGGAAATTGGCACGGAGGGAACACATGCATGATTGAAAAAATGACAAAATGAATGTTCTCCCTCAGTGATGTCATAGCCTTTACCATACCTCACTGTAAGATAGGGCATCTGTCTTCCCCATTAGTTTGCCTCCTCTTTCATTATTCCATCCTGGAACCGAGCAGAGCATCTGGTATACAGTGAGTGCCCAGTAAATGTTGAGTAAATAACTGACCAGAAACAACAGATGACTGGTTGAGAACTTGGAACAACTGAGTGACATGTGTCTCACTACTCTAGAGCACTGCAACAAGTGGGAACCAATAGAGAGCAGGGTAAATTTCTGGGAGACAGGGGGTATTTGTAAGAGTCAGCTCCTGTCATTTAACTGGAAATGTAGCTCAAGTACTGACAGAGCAGAACAGTCCCCAGCGATGCTCCACGGAGATGGTGGTGACATTTGTCTAAGAGAAAAGAGCAGTAATGCAGAGAAAACCAGCCAGCACAGTAGAAAGAATGCTCTAGTTGTGAGTCAGACAAGGCTGGGTTGGAGTGTGCCTCTTTCTGATCATGTGATCTTGAGCAAGGTCCTTTCCAGCTTACTGACTCTCAGCTTGCACGTCTCTGACATGAGGGGAGTGGGAGAGAATAACCCCGACCTTGAAAGACTGTTGTAGTGTTCGAAATAAAACATGTAGCAAGCAGCCTGGCTCAGGATGGGGGCTTCAGAAACAGTAGGTATTACCCACCACCAGCTGGTTTGAATCTATAGTCAAATAATTATGGCAAGTTTCCTGCTAACCAGAATGGGCCCGTGACCTGATTAATTTGAGTGGATTATTTACAGTTCTCCATCGTTCGTTCCCTTATTCATTCAATGTGCCCATTCATAACCACTGGCACTTGAATATTGATTATTCACTTTCAGAGTCACTCTCCTGAGACCTGCCCCAAAGCTAGGAGCAGAGGGGGATAGGGGTGGGTGTCAGACGACAGTAGTGTAGGGACAGGCCTTGCTGGAGGGACCTTACTTTGGCTGGATTTCTACAAGGTGCAGCCCCGAGCACAGGTGGGCATTTAATAAGCATCCGATTAGTCTGTGATTCCATATTAAGTCAGTAGAGATGTAATTTATTAACCTGGGCTCCTGGCATCCTTCCAGTGTATGTATAATAGAATGACATTTTTCATGCAGAAATATAAATTAAATTAATTGGCATCCGTATTTAATTGAAACTTCCTTGACAGTAGATGGATTCCCCCCAACGCCACCCCTTTCTCAGCAAGGGGCATTTCCTTCTGAGTGTTTGCAGACTGAAGAGAGGCCAGCCCCAATTCCTGGGGCTCCCCAATGAGCTGGTTTTCAGCAGGGTTTAGAGCAGCACGGAAAGTGAATGGACCCTGGAAAAATGGTAAATTGCTGCACCGTGACCATGTGTTCTTTTGGTGGGGGAAAGGGTTTTAGAGAACAAAGAAAACACAGAATTGTTCTTGTCTTATTTCTGTCTTCTTACTCCCCTTCTCACTTCTACCAGCCACACAGAATGCTTTGAAAATTTTTAAGTCATCTTAAAGTTTGTAAGTCATACAGAATTCTTTGGAAAGCTACTATATAATTGCTATCAAAGTTATATTTTATTTTCATTTTTGTCATTTTCAAATAGCCTGTATTTGGTTAGCTCCATTGGGGCCAACAAGGCAAAGGTCCTAATTTCCACCCCTAGGGGTCAACTAAGTTTCCTCTGTCTCAGGAATAAAGAATGCACACTTGACCTTCGCTTGCAAACACCTGCTGTGTGTTATTGGAGGGCTAAGCCAGAGAACTTGGTTCTAACAGACACAGTCAATTATGCATCTTGGAAAATGGACTCAATGTTATATACCCCTACAACAAATGGGTCAACAGTGTTATCATCGTAAATATTAGCATCTAATATCTAGCGCTCATGTGCCCCTCATCCTCTCCTCAAAACTGTGCCTTGCAGGGGCGCCTGGATGGCTCAGTCAGTTAAGCGTCCTACTTTGGCTCAGGTCATGATCTCACGGTTCGTGGGTTCAAGCCCCATGTCGGGCTCTGTGCTGACTGCCAGCTCAGAGCCTGGATCCTGTCTCAGATTCAGTATCTCCCTCTCTCTCTCTGACCCTCCCCTGCTCACGCTGTCTCTCTCTCTCAGAAATAAATTAAAAAAACATTAAAAATAAAACTGTGCCTTGCAATGAAGAGTGCATTATATAATAATTACAGGCTCTATCCATCAGGAAGAGCTAACAATTATAAATGTCTATGCACCGAATATGGGAGCACCTAAATATTTAAAACAATCACAAACAGAAAAGATCTTATGGATAAGAATGTGCTAATAGCAGGGGATTTTAATACTCCACTTACAGCAATGGATAGATCAACTAGACAGAAAATCACTAAAGAAACAATGAACTTGAATGACACATTGGACCAGATGGATTTGACAGATATATTTAGAACTCTACACCCTGAGGCCATGGAATTCACTTTCTTCTCAAGTACACATGGCACACTCTCCAAGATAGATCACATACTGGGACATAAAGCAGCCCTCAAACATAAAAGAATTGAGATCATACCATGCACACTTTCATATCACAATGCTATGAAACTCGAAGTCAATCACAGGAAGAAGTCTGGAAAACCTCCAAAAACATGGAGGTTAAAAAACACCCTACTAAAGAACGAATGGACCAATCAGGCAATTAGAGAAGAAATTAAAAAATATATGGAAACAAATGAAAATGAAAATACAACAATCCATACTCTATGGGATGCAGCAAAGGCAGTCCTAAGAGGAAAGTACATTGTACTCCAGGCCTATTTCAAGAAATTAGAAAAAGTGAAAGTACAAAATCTAACAGCGCACCTAAAAGAACTACAGGGAGAGCAACAGGAGCACCCCAAACCCAGTAGGAGAAGAGAAATAATAAAAATCAGGGCAGAAATAAACAATATAGAATCCCCCCCCCCAAAAAAAAAAAAAACAGTTGAACAGATCAACGAAACCAAGAGTTGGTTTTTTGAAAAAATAAACAAAGTTGACAAACTTCTAGCCAGGCTTCTCAAAAAGAAAAGAGAGAGCACTCAAATAGACAAAATCATGAATGAAAAAGGACTTATTACAACCA